>NC_044395.1:23453247-24055538 GCF_006542625.1 Nomascus leucogenys | reverse complement strand
ATTCAATTTATAGATCAAGAGACTAAGGATAAATTACTTGTCCAAGGCCATGCAATTAACTGCTAAGTGCCAAACCTGGAACTCAAACCCAGCTCTGTTTGGCTCTCCAACCTCGAACTTAACCTCTATACGACACTGCTTCTATCACACATCAGCCCACACAGTTCAAACAATGGAGGGACTCTGTTTTGACAATAACTTAAAAATGGAGCAGCTAGAAGCAGGTAGAACTGATTAGTTCCAGAGCCAGATATATCATGTGGCACATCATTCTACCTGGCAAATTCTGAAGAATTAATTATAACTGTTACAAACAGTCTGAACCTTTCAGGTTTGTGTTTGGTATTAAACCCCTGTTACTAAGGGGGAAAACTTCTTTCACTCTTCACCTAATTTCACTATCAGTACACTTTTCTTTTGTCACTCATTATAGACATTCTGGAATTGCATACTTGGATGCAACAGGGGTGTGGGTAGGGGGAGAAAATAGGGGATGGTAGATGCCCAGGTTTCAGTCGGTTTGAAAATCCATTCTATCATTAACTGACGACTCGGGTGTGAGAAATTATTTTTTTTAAAAAATAAATAAATACACTTGGGACTGGTATAACCTGTATGCCCTTTCACCTTAGACTGGAGTTCTCTACCTCTCCTCTGTTTGCTATGTAGGCTTTATCTACTGATTCTCTATATCGAGGAAGAAACTAATGATTTGAATGTTGACCCCTCCTTCCAAGAAGTTGGAGTGCCTTGATTCTAATAGGAGATGATTTATTAGCTCCACCCTCAAAAGAGGCCTCTGAAGAAAAACTCCCCTCCTGCCCCAGAATGAACTCTTCTAATCTGTGGCAAGGGTCACATATGGAGATTCAATCATCTCATCTCCCCTGATATCCCTCAGCAGCTTTCCATGAGATGTGGGGTTTTTGTAGAGATTGTGAGATGGGGCAGTGATGGGGCCAAACGGGGAGGGGTTGTGGAAAGTAAATAAAAGCATAATTCTTACATGCCTGGGCTAGAGATATTGCATTGTGTGTTCTCTGACAGTTGGTGGGAATCATGAGATCAGCAAAATTCCTGAAGATTCTTGTTGCCAGATGGATATCTGTATTCTTTATGTTATTCCATCATCGCAAGTCACAGCTCTGTGTGTGTGTGTTTGTGTGTGTGTGTGTGTGTGAGAGAGCGAGAAAGAGAGAGAGAATAAGAAAGATAATGTAAGATCCCGCAAGAGTAAATGAATGGATTTGAAGAGAATTTAAATGAATCAAGGTATCTTAACTAACCTTTGCAGTAGATAGTTTTTTACACCAATGTTAGAGATAATCCAAGAACACAGGACAAGAGTAAAGGCTCCTCTAATAAAATATATCACTTATCTCTCCAAATCATGCTCCTCAGAAGAGTCACTGGGTATTTGATGAGCTTGCATTAGTAAAAACAATAGGCATCTCTCATGGGTGGCAGGATGGATCTGAGAAGCTCTGGGATCATGGATGTCTGAAAGAGTGTCAGGTCATCCACCTTCAGGTGGAAGTTGTCCCTGAGGATGTCCCACTCTAAAGCCAGGTCAAATGGACATAGTCATTACACAAAGCAGTATTAGTATAGAAATCATCCTCCTCATCTCTCCACACTGGGGCCCTGTGACTTGACACAAGGCTTACAAATAGAGGCAATGCCTCTCTGAGCTCTTTTGGCTTTCAACTTACCCTTTGAAACAATTATCCCCTGACTTGTTCAAAGTAGTCCAGTTGTGTCATCCTTTTGATTAGTGATTATTTGTACAAGATAAAACTGGAAACCTAAATCGTACGTGAATCTTAGAAGGCCTTTAATGGCCTGCTAGGGAGTCATTGCAGGTTGTGGAGAAAAAGGGGCAGCTGATCACAGGGTACCTTAGGAAGCTTACTTTGGTACAGATTCAAGGGCAAATTGAAGACAGAGAACCTATTTCTGATGCTAATATAGTGACCTAGGGAAAAAAAATACAAAGGGTCTAATTAAACTGGAGCATGGAAAGAAGAAAATAAACATAAGAAACACTGAGAAATAGAACAGGCATAAATTGGCAGTGTGGGATGACTATAGCAGATCCAGCACTTCTTTTCTTCTCTTCTTCTTCCCAACAAATTCTCAATTTTATTTAGAAATGCACTCCCAATCACTTGAACCAGGGAGGCAGAGCTTGCGGTGAGCCAAGATCATGCCACTGCCCTTCAGCCTGGGCAACAGAATGAGATCCCATCTCAAAAAAAAAAAAAAAAAAAAAAAGCATTGCTTCTCCACATAATTCTGGGTTTCAGAAGAAGCAAGTTGGCTTCCTTCTAAGTACCTGTGGGTAGATTCTAGTTATCTTATAAGTCAATTGTGCCTTTTCCAGGGATTGGTTTCGAGGAGGGCCTGTGTCTGCTTCTAGCCAGAGTGATGTGAGGTAAGCTGTTCTTATTCTCATAAGGTTACCGTGAGGACCTGGTCAGATAATGCATATGAAGTGTTTGTCACTAACAGGCCCTGAGTACATTTTGGCTGTCTAGTATCTCAATTCAGTACCTGTCATGTGGGTCCAGGAAAGTGGTTTTTCCCAAATCATAGCTACTAGCCTGTCAGTGTAGACCTTAGCTTTAGCACATTTCTATACAGAATAAGGGATGGATAAAGACTGAACTGAAATGAACCAAACATGAGACAGCACAGAAGGATGAAGGTGATGGTTGCATGTGGGGAGGGAATTGGCTGGCTGTTAGGAGGAGGGCTAAGTATTTTGGTAAAGGCTTAGTTTAACAGGGTGGTGGAGTATCAGATGGGATAAACTGCAGGCCATTTTAAAAGGGAAAAATTGAGTTAACCACCTGTTTCTTCTATGTTACTACAAGCACCATATTTGAGTGGTTTTAATAGTTTTAAGTGCCAGATTTGTTGGCCCTGGGAAGCATAAAGGAAGGGGCCATAAGAATACTAAGCCTTGGGCAGGGCATGGTGGCTCATGCCTGTAATCCCAGCACTTTGGTAGGCCAAGGCAGGTGGATCACGAGGTCAGGATTTCGAGACCAGCCTGGCCAGCATGGTGAAACCCCGTCTCTACTAAAAATACAGAAATTAGCTGGGTGTGGTGGCAGGATCCTGTAATCCCAGCTACTCAGGGGGCTGAGGCAGGAGAATCGTTTGAACTCGGGAGGCAGAGGTTGTAGCAAGCTGAGATCACATCATTGCACTCAAGCCTGGGTGACAGGGCAAGACTCCTTCTCAAAAAAAAAAGAAAAAAGAAAAAGAAAAGTAAGCCTCACATTTCTTAGTTGTTACAAATCAGGGATTAAGAGACTTGAGATTTGCCTTCTGTCCAATAGCCTCTAAATCTGTCAACTAAGTGAGAAGCAAAATCACATAACTGCTTAACATCGTGTAAGAAAAGCAACTTGGTATCCTTGTTCAATTAGATGGGTGGCTGTGATGTTGCATATAAGACCAACTTCAGTCTTCCTTGTTACTGCAGAAGCCCAGTTGCCCATGTTTGTAAATATGTGACATGCAAAGATCTGGGTACTAGAAGACAGGCTAGCTATGTGGCAATAAGCAGGGATCTGAGGGAGGCCCTGATTTCCTGTTTTTGTTTAAATCACTCATGTCCAGTCTTCTCATGGGCCATCTCAATGCCCAAAGGAGACCCAGTAGATACTAAACACTCAATGAAACTGCAATAAATAGAAATTGACCTCATTTGCTTATTGCTTCAGTGTAGACTTTCTGGACGTAGAAGAGCAGGCTGAATACTAAAACAAATTAAATGACAATTTTGAATGCTATAATCACATATTTCCTGGTTACAAGGGCTTGGGTGTTTTTTCTGCCAATTGAATAAATCTCATTCTAAAAACACAGATGTGTGTTGGCAGGTCCTGTGCAATCCCGAAACATATAGTTAGAGACTCAAATACAGTTATTTAAATTACCTGATGAAAGCATGAGTCCTTGCCCAGCTCAGCTGTTGTAAATGCTAACAACATCCGAGTGCTTGGCCCAGGCCTTTGATCATAATTCTCTTGGATGCAGGTGACAGAACAGTTATGGGAGTAGAGATCTTGGAAGTTGGGGCAGAAGTGTTGCTACTTTGATGCATCCCCTCTTTCCTTCTAATTTCTGTAGCAGTAAGATTAGATATGTCAGATAACTTGGTTCTCCCATAGGATGGAGCCTGGGTGTCTTCATAAAACCATGGGAAGTACCCAAAGCAAGCATTTCTCTGTAGAGTCCAAGAATGATAAGAACTAAAGCTGCAATTGATTATTTGTTAAGTGCCAGCCACTGTGGTTTACCTGGATTATCTCATCTAATCCTCCCAAAAAATCCCATTAAGGAGAGTACTGTGGTTATCACTGTATTACAGATGAGGAAACAGAGGTGAAGAGAAGTTGACTACCTTGTCCAACATCACATGGCTAGGTAAGTGGCAGAACTGAGACTTAAACCTGAACTCACGTTACTTAGATGCCAAAGCCAACATTCTTAACCCTAGGCTGAATTGCCCTAAGCCTACAGCCCAGTGGGTGTGGAACACTGTAAACCTGAGGATGGCAAATAACACCACGGCCTTTGGATATTTCTCAGTGCTGGGAGACAGATTTTTGGAACAGGACCTTGTGGCTTCTTGAGTAAGTGAGCTGTAGTCATAGGGTCAGCTTAATAAAAAGTTTCCCTTTCACCTTTCATACAAGGACAATGAAACAATGTGAGCTGTGAAAACTCATCATGTGCTTGGCAAAAATTCTCAGAGTTAGCTGGAGTAAACCTTAGGTGATTTGGAGTTCAAGAAGGCTCACGAGCTCACCAACCAGAACCTGGCTTCAGGGCTGGCTAGCTCTCCGCACAGCCTCACTCATGCCCAGTGTATGTTATTTTTTAATAGTTGCTTGTTGCTTTGCTTATTGTCAGGCACAGTGTTGGATTCTATTCCTACCTAGATTCCATATAGAGTATTTGGTTCTTTCTTTCTGGCAACTCATTGTTTCCTTTTGCTCATTCAAAAAGAGGAAGGAAGGAAGGAAGGAAGGAAGGAAGGAAGGAAGGAAGGAAGGAAGGAAGGAAGGAGAAAAGAAAGAAAGAAATGGTCTTGCAGGGATCCTTTAATTATCTTGGATTTGGTCCTATTACCTTAGACTCTTCAGAACAGGAGCTTCTCTAATTTTCTTTGGTCTTTCATGCTGTGTTTAGCAGAAGTTCTTCCTAAGTTGCAACCTAAATTTGTCCTAAATCTGTTTAGGCTCTTTCCCTCTTGTCCTACTTGCATTATTATTTGGAAACCAACTACATGGGAAAAGGAGGTAGCTAGAGAACAGAGGGGGTGCTGTGTGGATCGATTGAATCCTGATTCAAGCTCAGCTTTTTAGAAGTTGACAGCTGCTCTGCTTATTCAAAAGAATGTATTCTTTCTATGTCTATTTTTATATCCTTAGAGCACTAGGAAGCCTTCGTTTGAAGGGAGGTGATCTCTCTCAAGAGACTGAGCAACATGAAAAATAATAGGGGTTTCAAGCATTTCAGGTGCCTAGAAATTGCTCTCTTTTAGAAACAATCCTTCTGCTTTCGAAACAGTTAATTGAATAACGTTTACATTCATAACACTACAAGAAATCGTCCAAGCCCATGTGCCGTTGTGACAGCTGGAAAGTATTTTTCAGCCATCTTCATGCCTTAGACCCTATAGACCCTTTGGTGCCCCCTCCCTCCATCTCTGGAAGCCTATAAAATACATTTTCTTCTGCTGACATTGCAGCATGAACTTTCCATAGCAACTTATTCCCACACCACCTGTTAATAATGCCAAGAGTAATGCATTTAACTCCCTGCATACTGTGCCAAAATGTTTACACAATTCAGCTTATTTCAGAGTTTAAAGACCAGACATAAATCCTAAACTAGCTGTGTCCCTTCTAAACACTCAGGGAGTTGGTTGCAACATTTTTGTAGGTAAGATTGGGCAGATTTTTTCCAACTATTTTTTAATAAAATGGGGGGTACTCCTTTGAGACTACTTTGCTAACTGTTTTGGGCTCATCAAAAGTGAACTGTTTTGCAGAATGTGGACAAGTATGAGTGCATCTTTTCAGTTAAATATCAACTTTATTGGAAATGTCCTTAAAACAAGAATCAAAGCTTCCAAACTGAAAATTTGTTAATATAAATATCTGAAGATTACATCTATAATTCATTATCTGAATTAATAAGAATATAAACATTTATTTTGTATTTCATTGTTTATAATTTTAGTTTATATTTGTTATTTAGTAATTAATTCTCGTGAAAATTTGGTACTGCACAGATCAAAACCTACTTTTTTTTTTGCCATTAAATATACACTTTTAATATACTTTCGTCAACTCTATCAGTTAAAAATTGGGACTTTTAATGCCAATAAACCTGAGACTCACACTAGGAAGGCATCTGCCTAAGTTCACACAGCTTGTAGGTGGTAGAGCTGGGATTTACTTTCTGACGTGTTTGCTTTTAAAGCCAGGACTCTTTCAACTACACCATAATTTTCTCTTAAAAATGTACAATGCACATAAGCATACTAAAGGCTCTGAGAAGTCCTGCAAAAAAAGAAACCTGTTTCACTCTGTGCAATCCAGCAGTTTCCAAACTTCCTTGAGCATAGGGCACTTTTTCCTTAGCACATCCATCAACACCCAGAGGAGAACAGCCTGTGGAACATAAGTGTAGGAGACACTGTACTCAGCCAGGCTGTTCCCCAACCATCCTTGAATGCCCCTAGGGCCAGCTCTTTCTTCTTCACTTAGTTTCTAAGTACCTTATAAAGAGGACATATATAATCCTATTTTCTCTCCCTCCAGTAATTCCTTATTCATCACTCCAGGCATCTCTCTCGGTAATGCTTCAATCTGACTGCCTAAAAGAGATCATTTCTTCTACCTTTCTGCATATTTTGAAACAAATAACAAAATAAGGCATGGATTAATACAAGCTTAACTGGTTTATTCAGATCCTCAGAGAGTCAAACACCATATTTTCATCTGAAAACTTCTTGTTAGTGCAGCAGAACTCTCTGCTTGAGCACACATTTTCAAGAGACCCCACATGGTGACAAAGCCAAATGAATTGGTCAATTCCTTTAGAAAGTATTTGGTATCATGTACACATGGCCTACATCTAAAATGATGTCACTCTCGGGTAAATGGCCCCATGAATAATGAATTAGTAATTCCCAAGATTGTGAATAATAACTTTTTTATGAAAGACTATTGTCCACTAAATACCTAGCACTTAAAACTAAAAAACTTGTTTACAATCAGTCTAAATATTTGAAGATATCTTAAGTTCTAACCGGAATGCTCACTTTCCTTCCAAATGCCTAGTACAGATGTAGCCAAGAATTTTGAATCATTGACTAATTCCTGCCTTTCATTTCTTTAACTTCTCCAGTTTATATTGTACTAATCTGGGTGCTTTATATTACGTAGACAATCTTATTGTTAGTTGGCTCCATGCCAAAGACATTTAGTTATAAATGTCTTTGGAAGATGAGTAAAATGGAAACTAGGTAAAACCAAGAAAGAGTAGCCATCCATGCTCCTCCTGAAAGAATTTTGAAGTTAAAATCCACAAAAGCATGCAAATTTCTGTTTTATAGCCCTGATCTTTTCACTCTTAGCCACATACATCTGAAGTTATATTTCTCAAGGGATCCTAAAACAAGATTCAAAAGTGAAAATGTGGAACCACGGTTTGGAGTATGCAGCATAGAAAAGTCACCTGAAACTAAACTAAAATGAGCAATTTAAAAAACATGAAGGGGCAAAATGACCTGACAAAGAAAGATGTCAAAGAATTCTGAGCCAGAGTCCCAGGTAAAAATGTCGAAAACTTGCGGCTAAGAATAAAATTAGGAATTAGAGAAAATGTTGCTCTATTGGGCTGGATTTCCTCCAGGTCAACAATCACTGAGTCATTAAGAAAACTGAGAGTCCAAGAGTTCCTGATTCCCTGTGACAGGCCTCCATTCCCCAGATGAAGTTAGTGTGCTGGCTTAGCCACCTCTGCAGGGCGTAGACACCAGCATGAAGAGCAGAAGTCAAGTCTCGCTGCATCTGGCTGTGTTCCTGGTCAGTTTGCATTCTCAACCTCAGAGTGAGGGGGTATGATTTAAATGTGAATCTTTCTTAAAGTTCAGTTAATCCCGAGTGTTTGCAAAAGACCAAATGCTGCAGACCAATGATGGTTTTTTTATACCAAGAACAAAATTAAATGTTGTCTATCAGCTGGACTAGGGAAAACATGATCCAAGCCACATAATATGCTAGTAGCATAACTACATGCTATGATAATCACCATGATCATCTCACTATCAGGGTTGTAATGATTCCAGAGTAATGATGAGGTTGGATCATGCTAGCCATACCCTTTCAGCTGACCAGGCTGATCATCCTTGTGATTAAGGACATTGTTGAGTTTGCTTTCATCAGATAGACCCACATTTGCCCTCTCTTTGGAGACAGCAGCATCTGTGAATACAATTTTTCTTTTATATGGGAGTTCTGCTGACTTTTCGATGAGCAACTTGCCGAAGTCTGCTGTCATAGAATCCCAGAGCCAGCAAGGTCCCTGGGGAGTCATGGAGGCTGCATGTCCATGCTGCACACAAACAGGGTCAGGACGGTCACATCTGGCCATTGTAGCTCATTTATACAGCTGGGATCCAGAAACATCAGTTTCGCTGTGCATGCTGTGCTAACACCCCACAGAGCCCTGGCTTCAAGGAGATGTGAAGAGCTCCATCGACAGCACTGGGTTCTACACACCCAGGTTACTCATGGGTGACCAGGTGACACGGCATGTTATGATTTGAGAAGAACCAGACCTTGTGTTCTCAGAATTTCCCCATCTGCTGGCACCATGCCTGAATTTCCAACTATTAGATTCACTCCTGTGGGTTAAGAGGATGATTTCTGCTTTTTTTTTTTCTCCTTTAGCACAAAAAACCCTTTTAACATCAAACCACTTTACAAATCTTCTACATGATAGTTATAGTTTTAGTTTCTGATGACTCAAAAAGAAGTAAACAACTACTAAAAATTTTTGTTGTGCTTTTATGTGGATTTATATCTAATAAATTATAATAACATCTTCGTATGTTAGAAAAATAGTCACCCATGTATTTATGAGCTATATTATTTACTAAGTCTAGAAATAGTGCTTGGTAAACATATGGCTTCATGGATCTCTAGTTCTGCATTCTTTCTCCCCACTCTCCCACCACACGCACCCCGTGCTTTATCACCAAGATTTATGATCCACTAATTGAGGCCACTAAGTTAAGCAGCATTTTATAAGCTTGTGTTCTCTGGGACACTGTTCCACAGGGTACAAAATAAGTGTTCAAAAAAAAGTTTGGAAACAGCTGGGTTATTCAAAGTCAAATAGTTCTCTTTATTGCAGGACTTCTCAGAGCCTCTAATTGCTGACATGCATTTTACATCACTGAGAAGTTATGGATTTCAGCATTCACTAAACCTCTTGAACCGTGGAGGCCTTTCCTAGGCATACCTATTGACATATCTGGTGACAACATGCCAAAGCGCAATGCTTTAGGAAACACTGTCTCCAGAAGATTTCTGTTGAATATAAACATACAACCTGGGTATTTATTGCCTCCAATAAAAGAAGTTGTTGAATTGCCAAGAGGAAGGTCTTAAAGGAATAGCTTCTTGGGCATCTCCCCTCTAAGGAGCCTGAAGCACATAAACAGTATAGCTTATTGTCTCAAGTGACATTTATGGTGATAATTATTATCTCATTAAATGTTCCCCCTCCCTCATTAAAGACAAAACAAAACAAAACCCAGAGGCTATGAGAGTAAATGGCTTAGAGTCAGTTAGAAAATCAGGCCACACAATGAATGGAAGCATTTTGGTACCACTAAGATAAATGTTCTCTAGATGTTATATAAGAAGACAGCTGTAAATGACGAGTTAACGGGTACAGCACACCAACCTGGTACATGTATACGTATGTAACAAACCTGCACGTTGTGCACATGTACCCTAGAACTTAAAGTATAATAATAAAAAATAAAAAAAAAAAAGAAGACAGCATGTAAAATTCCTGTCTAGACTGGATTCAGGTTTTGCTTGTTTGTTCTGTACCTCATTCAAGGTACATTGCAGTGACAGAGTGGAGAGGCCTTTGCTGGCCTTTGCTCCCTTATAGCAAATGCATCATGGGCAGATATGGGCTGGCTATAGACTGCCTTCTGATGACTTCACCAAGTGTCTTCAAGCCTGAACTCCCTCCGATTGTCCACATTCTTTCACCTCAGACATATGCTCAGTTCCCAATTTCACTTGTTAGAGCTTCACCCTCTTTACACTTGAGATTTGGATTCCTGTTGAAATTCTGACCTCCCTGGAGCAGATAGAAATTTAAATTCATATTCTTTTACAATCTTAGCATGACACCAAAAACAGGACATTAGAGGAATATGTAGCAAAGCAAGGAGCATTCGGGTACTGGGGACAGACCCGCTGGAGCCACCTAAGAGGGTGTCCGTCTCTTCATAGAGACACCAGAACCCTCAGGGGGCCTTGTTTTGTCCCAGTTAAGTGGCAAGCTTTAACAGCCAAGTCAGTGAAGGTAAAACAAAGGGCAGACCATCTGTGCTTGCAGACACAGCTAAACTAATGTGAGGGAGAAAATACGGGCAATTACTTAGACATTTTAGAGCTTCAAGCAATTCTTCCTCAATCAAGTGAATATATCAGGTTGGAGAGATTTTTGGACTTGAGGTTACTAGGAGAATTGTTTCAATTTGTCATTCTTTGTTCATGTGTAGATGGTGCTAATGAGAACATGTTTGCCACTCACTTATCTCAGTGGAGACATAATTTTGTTTTATAGCCTTTTCACGTGACATCATGTTGATCAGTTAATAATTTATCAAGAACCTCTAGCCAAATATTAAAACAAATGGGCACCATAACACATCACTATATCTTTTCTTTGAACCATTCAGAGAGACAGGCAGAAAGTCAAATTGCAAAACATCTGTGCTTCTTCATGGTCTTAATATAATGTGATTTTAACTTTCCATGCAATTAGAATGAAAACCATTCCAATTCAAAGGCATGAACCAATATGGTGCTCCTATTAAGGTGTTAAAACATTCATTCTGTCAAATAAGGAAAAAAATTGGTTCCCTTTGAGATTTTCTCCATTAAACTGGTTTCCTAATTACTACATGCTATTTAAATAGCTTTGACTGCACTTTTTATCTCAAATGATACAGTTCAATTAGCCTGTAAAAAATTGTATGCCTCTAGTGAGAAAGAAATCTCACAACAAATCTAATCTGTATCAGAGGACATAGATATTTATTAAAATATACTTGGTAGCTACCATCATTCTTCTTTTCCCTCCTTATCACCCCAAACTCAATTCCATTCTGTTCTCTAAATACAAAGTATTATAATTAATAGTAATAGCAGTGTCAACTATAATTTATTAAGCATCTACTTGGTACCAGGCAGGTTATATGCATTATTTTATTTAATTTTTAGTTGTATTTATTTAATTTATAATCTAAAATTATAAATATTATCCACATTTTATATATTAGAAAATGATATTGAGCAGTAATTAGAAAGCTTTTTTCATTTGCTTAGTGTCCACAGTGAGATTTAAACCCAGGTTTTCATCACCAAAGTTTGTGCTCTTAATCACAGGGCCTGTCCTAATCTTTGTTGGCCTTTCAAATATAATTTATACAATATAATTATCTATTTATTTAGTTAATTAAACTGCTAATGTAAGGTTAGAGAAAAATTTTTCTTTCTTTGTATTTTTTTTCAAATATACCCAAAACTAGAGAGACTAGTGTAATTAATCTCCATATATACCCAATTGTGTATAATCTCCTACCTATCCCACTTGTTTAATTTTTCTCTCCATATCTTTTTAAGGAGTATTTAGGGCAAATGTAAGCCATCAGGTCATGCTATCCGTGAATATTTCAGGACACATCTCTATCTGGAGACTTTATCAACATAGCCACCATGCCATTATCACATTCAACAAAATTATCATCTAACATCTGGTCTGCAGGGGGTAAGGTCCTGGTAGGAAGCAGATGACATATTCAAAAGAGGTAATGGAAGATTTTTTAATAAAGGGACTATTTACAAAGGTGTGGCCAGGATAAAATGAAATCAACCAGAGATGGTGCAGTACCTGGAAGCTCATAATCATGAAAAGCTGTTACCGTCCACGGCCTGAAGAAGCAAAGGGAAGAGGCATGCTGGGACTTGGAGTCATTAGCCTGATAAGAGGAAAGGAGCTGGGAGAATAAACAATTTCATCACTCTCCTTTCACCCTCAGAGCTCCTCTTCCTCCCTCCCAATCTGAATCTAAGGACAAGGAATGCCAGGTAATTTAGCTCAGGAGCTGGCAAACTTTTTCTGTAAAGGGCCAGACCATTCATATTTTTAGTTTTGGGGCCATATACAGTCTTTGTCCCATTTTCTTCTTCTTTTTTCTAATAACTTTTTAAAAATGTAAAAATCATTTTTAGCTCACAGGCTGTATGTAAACTGGCCACTGGGCAGATTTGGCCCACAGGCCATTATTGGCCAATCCTTTTTAGTTTGTAAAGACCAGCCTCCTGGGGCACAGAGAGAGTCAGGTAGGGTTTCAAGTGGTTCTGGAAGAGCAAATGGAAAATATCCAGGCAGTCACAGACAAATACAGCTCGCTCAAATGACGATCCCAGTGAGATCCACACATCACACTTAGTAGCTATGTCTATTTATTCTATAAACCGTCTCCCATCCTTTTGGATTAATGCTATTGATTTGTTGGAGAGACAAAGTCTTTTGTCCTGGAGACAAAAGATTTGGCTAACTGCTTCCTTGTTGTACCCTTCAAGGTGTTTCCCTACCTTTCCTGTAAACTGATACAAGGCTTAATTAGATTTACATTCAAACTTTGAGGAAATAATTCAAAGTTGGTACTATATACTTCCAATTACATCATATCATGAGACGTGTAATGTTTCTTGGTGTCCCACTTTTAGTGATGCTAAGATTGATCAGTGGGCTCAGGCACTGCCAGCCTCGTCTCCATGATCAAATTTCCTATTAATCTTCAGATATCTTTATTTTGTGAGTCTGTAAAGTTCAGAAGGAGAAAGGCCAAAGGCTACCGTCTTTCTAATGGTATAATATACAAAACACAAGAACACTTGTAAAAAGGGATTACTCCAGAAAAAAAGATCAAACAGTTCATTAAAATTCATTTTATAAAATATCTTTCAGATACTATGTTAACTTCTGAGAAATTTAACATCCTGTTGAGATCACAATGATTTGCAAGACAAAAGAGAAAGAAAATTATTTTATACGAAAAAGTACAACTAAATTGTGAGACCTTTCAAGATTTCAAATGCAATTTATTTTTTCATGTCAGAAAAATGAACTTTTTTGATCTGATGATCTAATATATAATTCAATCTCTAGGTATAATGTATAGTATTTTTTTCCTCAAGTTGTCCTTTAAGAACCTGATTCAGGCCAGGCATGCTGGCTCATGCCTGTAATCCCAGCACTTTGTGAGGCTGAGGCAGGTGGATCACTTGAGGTCAGGAGTCAACTATTACCTATCTACAAATAAAATTATTAATCATACTGGATTTTTACATTATCTTCCATTGATTTGAATATTTTTTTTTTTTTTTTTTTTTTTTTTTTTTTTTTTTTTTTTTTTTTTTTTTTTTTTTTTTTTTTTTTTTTTTTTTTTTTTTTTTTTTACAACTTCCATTGATGAATATTTCCTAAACCCATTATTTAATGAGGTTTGTAAAATGGGAGTATTTAAATTCTATTATTGCTTCTGCATTTATTAGCTAGGATTCTTAGGTAAAGACTTGCCCTCATTAGCTATTTGTTTACCTTGAAATATAGTTCATATTGGAAATGGAGAATACATGCTTAATTTTTTTTCCTTTACCAATTTCAACTTAGTTCCCTAGAGATCCTCAATAGTGATTAATGAGCTTTTAAGAAATAGTATTTTTAATCTATGAGATTGTGTGTGTATACACACACACATATATACATATATATACACACAAATCCATAAATATGTTTAAAACATGCACACATATGGTATATCAATTTATTGCAAACATTATTCCTTGTGTTTCTTACATTATTCCATCTTATATAAATGACACTTCTTTATGTTAGCTCCTGTGTCTTTTTGTGTGTGACTTAAAACAATAGAAATCGATATTCTCACGGTTTCTAAATCAACATGTTGGCACAGCTACACTACCTCTGTAGGCTCTAGGGGATATTTTTTCCTTGCCTTTCTCAGCTCCTGGTGGTGTCAGCATTCTTGGGCTTGTGGATGCCTTTCTCAAGAGACTGTATAGGCTTCTGTCTTCACATGGGCTTCTCTTTTTCTATGTGTTCCCTTTTGTATGTATCCCTTGTCATATGGTCGTCCATTACTGGATTTAGGGCCCACCAGATAATCCAGGATGAGCTTATTATAAGACCGTTAACTTAATTACATCTGCAAAGACCCTTTTTCCAAATAATATCACATTCAAAGGTTCTGGGGATTACGACGTGGAGATTTTAGCAGGGGCACCATTCAACCCACTACAAACGTCTTTTTGTTATTTATTTTGTAATGATTGATCTATTAACAGAAAATGTGTTTTTGAGGACCATTAATGAGTTACAAACTATAATATCATAAATGTCAGAGATACTGGTTGGCATTTTGTTTTATATCAACATCACCGATAGTAAAAGTTTACTGGTGACCTATGACATATAAAATTATCAAATTGATGATAATAAAGCAACTACAAACGAGAAAAATTACATTATTTTTGCTAATAAAATTATTTGGTTTTTCTGCCACTGTGATTCTGCATATTATTTGTTTAGGGAGGGAGGAAGAAAGGTCAAAGGTTAAAAATATAGTAGAATGCATTAAATAGTTTTAATTCCACTTGATAAGCAAAAACTTGAATCGGCTTGTCCAGTTTTCAAGGATTCACGTTTTCTCTCTATTATAAATTTCCTAATCAAATGGTGTCCCACCGTGGCTTATCCATTCTGTAATAGCATAAAAGCATTAGAAGACATAGAGGAACCAGATGCGTTTTCTCTATATCTTTTCAAACAGAAAAAAAAAAAAAAACAGAGAAAATGTTAAAATTTTTGTTTGAAATACATATGACTCTGCTTCAAAGAATCACCATTTCTAAGGGAGAAAACTCTTGAGTGCATTACAAGCATTCAGAAAGATGTTACATTGTCAAAAGCTGCGTTTCATTCTCCAGTGTTATCATAATGACTGCAACGCAGATTCCTGTGTCCTTTTGATAGATTTCTTATCCCCGGCAAAGCAAGATAGCTTGGGCTCATTTCAGGCATTTCTTGCCCTACATCTGAAATCAGCTATTTCTCCCATCAAACCTTGTTCCTTTTAGTAGGAAATTGTATTTAGAGATGGCGATGTGAGTGCTAGGGTTATTTACTCTAATGGGTTGTCATTGTTTTCTAGCCTTTATTTTCCTTAAAAGTAAGCAGTCTCTGTTTTTCTTATAATTGGGTGAACTTAAATCTCCTTTCTGTCATCCGCTTCTCTTATTGTCCAGACTCTGTTGTCTAGTTTTTCATGTTTCTTCTAGTTTAGCCTTCATTCTGAATTGCTTTTTTTTTTTCTCAATTTATTTCCCAAACCCTGACAGAACTTTTTCACGTCTACTGGCTTTCAATCAGGTAATTTCTGAGATGTTCTGCTCCTTAGTTATGCTAAATTTTCATAGCTTCCATTCTGTTCTTAATTTATCTTAGCTCCTTTTATAATAGTAAGCTATAGTTTTCATCAGTTTTGTGGTCATACGTTTCTGATATGCTTCATTAATGGTTAATGTTCCTCTTTTTTTTCCACATAATATCAGTTTTTTCATTTTCTCTTATTTCTTTAAGATGTCCTTTTTCTCCCCCTTATTCTTTTAGAAGGAGATTCCTATGGAGAAAGGCTAAGGTAGTTTTCCTAGAGGAATGTCTCTAAGGCTCCCTCCTTTATTGTGACCTTGAAGTATTAAAAACTTCAGCTTCCCAGGTCAACAGGCCTGCTTCCCCTCAACTCTGCTCCCCCTAGTATTCAAGCCTTCTCTCCAGTTTCCACCATTGTTTCTACACAGCTCAATTTCTGCATGCATACCCATTTGTTCTCACAGTAAGAGTCTGTCTTTATAGAGGGGAAGATCTGGCTAGATAACTCTGTGGCTCCTGAGGATGTCAGCTGCCTAGAACATTCTGATTTTCTCACAGGTGATTACTATGTGTTATTTGTACTCATCTGCACACTAGAGTCTGTGGGGCTTTACAATAGTTTATCAGTGGGTTATTTCTAGGTTCTGAACTCAAGGGTTTCACTCCCGGTAAGGTCATCTCTTATTAGGCATGAGCATTTGATGGCAATTTCTGTGTTTCAAAGCTCTTAGAACACCAAGACTCTCTCTTCTACCCTCTCTACTGCTTCTACAACTGGCAACCCTGTGCGTGTCCTGAGCAGGTTCTGCTGTTGATGGTGGTTTAGCTCTGACCATTTGTACTCTGGAGTTTTCAGGGCCTCAGGGAAACCCATTGTCATCTTATTTTTTTGAAGATGCCATCCTTTTTATATTATTTTAAATCTTGCTATTCTAGTTTATCTGTCTGTACTTGTGTTTCATGACAAAATTTGGGAATATTAAACAGTATGCTGCCATAATAATTTTGTTCCAGCTGAAAGTCTGAGGTCGCTCCTAAAAACCTGACCTAACATGGTTAGGTTCGAAAGCATAAAAAATAACACAGGACCTCGCAGAATTCAACCCCGTGCCACATGGGGGAAACTTCAACTGGTTCTGGAATTAGCTTCCCCACACCAGGCATGATTGTTTGCAGCTGTCATCAGTGCTTCAGGCAAAATAGCAAAGAAGGCATAGCTTGTCTCTGGCTGCCTTCCTCCTGCCTCACTCACATTGCACCTGGGCCAGTGGGCACAGGGGCTTGGGTCTTCTGAGCCTTGCCATTAAGGGTCATTATTGGGCAGACCCTGTGGGGTATAGGCCATGCATTCAAAGTCAGGCAGGGACAAGAAAAGCTAGGGAGTTGGATAAAGGCAGAGGGATAGCATCTGTGAGCCCAGCCACAGGCGAAAGAGTTCACAGGCAGGGCCGGCAATTGCTTCTGAAGGGCAATTACCCAGAGTCAAAGCAAAGGAGGGCCCATGACAGCTAGCTGTCCAGGCTGAGGCCATTCAGGCTCTCATTTGCTCCTGTTCTTTTTGCCCAGATCTGCTGCACTTAAAATGCTCACTCAGTGTCTGTTACTCAGCAGGGCTATGATCTTGAACTATACTGGGAAGCATAATGGAGCACCTTCTCTACCTGGAGCCTTAAAATCTGGTCATAACTTTTATCCTTGTCATGGAACGACCTTTCTGATTGCAATAATTATCTCACACATGGCACTGTTATGATTTGGAGATTCTCATGCTCAGTGTCTGAAGGCTGATGAAAACCATTCAAAACAAATGTCCTTAACTACCTTTTCCTTTCCTCAAAGGGGTACATCTCTGCATAATTCTTTTTGTCCCTGATGTGTTGGAGAAAAAGGTGGGTCTGGGTCTGTATGGTAGATGCATCTGAGAACAACCTTGTATGGCAGAATGTGTGTTCAGAGTTCTGAGCACGCCCAACCAGAGATTCATTCCTTATCTACGAAGAACATCTGAGCCCTGTCCCATCCTATGGAACATGGGCCTTATAAGGAATCAAGGCCCTTTGTTTTAGGTTAAATGAAAATTGCCAGGTAGAGGTTGCTAAGCCAAGGTGCAATATAAACTGCATGCTTTTTTCAGGCAGGGAGGTTCTCCTGTCCAGCCTGTCACTAAACTGCTCTCTGTATGTAAGTTCCCCTCAGAATACCCTATGTCTTGTTTGGTGGCTCTGGGTCTATTCTTTGGCCTCTTAAACCTGGTGCCTTCCTTGTTGAAATGAATACGGGTCTGGCATGACAAGATCTCCTTCTCATGATGACTAAAACCTCAAGTGTTCTGCAGAAAATATATCCACGAGATAGATGCTCAATGGAAAAACAACAAAAAACCCAGCATTTACTAAATGCTTAGTTTTGCTAGGTCCCACACCGGGAGCTTTATTCACGTTATCTAATTTCATTTATACAACAAAGTTGTGTGGTGGGTGTATCAGTTAAGGTTTAGTTTTAGGTCACATAAGCCACCCATTTTAAGTAAGAAGGGATTTCATACAGGAAAATGAGGTGCCTACCATAATTATCAAGTGTTAGAGATGCAGGCCCTAGGCTAGTCTTCCAGAAAAATGCCACAGAACTGACTATCCAACCAGGAACTTCTAACTCTGCCACAATCGAGAAGCTACCCAGAATTGCAGACTTCAAGATCCTTCTCCTTAGCTGTCATAGAGGAATCAGGAAGCTGCTGCTGAAACTTGGTCCCAGGAATATGCCCCATCACCTATGCCTTGGGGACCAGGCCGGGTGCCAAATGCGCAGGACCAAAGTGGATGTCTTAGGTGCTGCCTTCCCTCTCCTTACTAAACTCAGTTCCAAATGCCAGTCTTGATTGGCAGAACCTAAATTACTGCAACAACCCTTGCGAAAAGGGAGCTGGGAAAATGTAGCTTTTAGTTTTCTAGTCTCGGTCATACAGACAGGCACACTGGGAAGGCGACTGGTCCCATTCAGAGGAGGAAATGGAGCTGGGCAACAACCAGAAGAACTAGTCCTAGGAGTAGAACTGGAAGAGCCAGGATTTAATCCAGAGCTAAGCTTGAGTTTCCAACCACGTCACTCTTCTCTCTGCCCTCAAAGGGGTCTGTGGTCAAAGGTGTGAAAGGCCATTTTATGAACATGGTCGGAACTTCACTATCAACAAACATCTGTTCCTGACCATGCTGCCTTTTCAAGTGTTGATTCTACTCCATTCACTTCCACTAACTTCTTCATATGCAGGAGGAGTTTTCTAGACCTCGTAATTTATGAAAACTACTGCTCAGCTTTTGGTCTGCTACACATGGATGGATAGACAGTTTCATCATTTGACTGAATTATACTGGTGGCAAATTATATTGCTTTAATTCCTCATGGGAAAGTAATTATTTTTATTAGTAAAAATTAAGTTTAAGACAGGGAATAAAATGAAAACTCTGGCTCCTTCTATAAATGGGCTTTAGGAAATTCTAATTGATATCAAAATGGCTCCAGGGAATTTATTGATTCATTTGCTTCTTTACTTGCTTATTCATCAAACAAATGTTTATTAAGCATCTACTATGTGTCAAGAATACAATGGTATAACAACATGCACTGTCCCTGCTTTCATGGGGCTTATAGTCTAGAGGAGAAAACCAACATTAAATAACTATGTGAAGAGGGTTAAGGTAGGAGGAAATGGGTGTTATAAGAACAACAGCAGAAAGGTGAGCACATTCTTCCCTAAAGGAGCTTCATCTGAGCTGCTACCTGGAGATGCATACAGGTTAGCCATGACGAAGAGGGAAGGGATGAGTGTTTAATCACAAGGGGGCTGCCATGATGAAGTCTTGGAAAGGAGAGAGAGCAGGGTGCATTTGAGATGGTGAATGAGGAACTGTGTGCTTCGAGTGTAGGGGCTAGAGGTAGGAAGTGGAGTGAACCAATAGGAGCTGTAAAGTGGGGTGTTGGGGAAGTCATGTGCAGGCTTATAGTTGACTGAACAGAACAAGAACTCTCCATTCCATTCAGTGTGGTCAGTTGATGTTGCTGCTGGCTGAGCCAGATGGAAATACAGGTTGAAATAGTGAGCAATGAGGTTAGTGAGGTTAACAAGTCTGTATTAATAGAGAGTAGCAGATGCTACTGAAACATACATGCAATTTTAAGATCTTTTCTTTTTCAGTGCATACTCTACCTTTGTAACATAGAGGTAAAATTTTATAAAGATCCACTCTTTGCAAAAGCATTTTTCTAATGTCCAATGGATATTTAGAGCAACAATACAAAAATTATCATTTTAAAAAAACTGGCTCATATATTTCTATATTCTAATAATCAGGCCTTCACTGTTCAGTAGGGGATGGAGGTTTCTATTTTTAAATAATTAATTTTTTATCTTTCATATTTATTTGAAGATTCCCAGTATTATTCATATTACTTAAAGATGAACATTGTAATGGTAATATTTAACTATTACTTTTGGGGAAAAAAGTGTATGTTCCCCTTCTCTTATAGTTTTTGTTGTTGTTGTTGTTGTTTGGTTTTGTTTTTTTTTTATGAGATGGAGTCTTGCTCTGTCGCCCAGGCTGGAATGCAGTGGCGTGATCTCGGCTCACTGCAACTTTGCCTCTTGGGTTCAAGAGATTCTCCTGCCTCAGCCTCCCGAGTATCTGGGACTACAGGCACGTGCCACCATGCCCGGCTAATTTTTTGTATTTTTAGTAAAGACGGGGTTTTACCGTGTTATCTCCCAAAGTTTTGAATTTAGGATAGCCTACTGTTGAAGAAGGTGCTGGTGACTGCGAATGTGATGGAGATGTCCCAGTTGTAAGCACAGAGGTAGATGGAGAATAGGCAGGCAGATGGCATGAGGTCTTCAGAGAGTGTGGCAGCCCACACAGGACAGTAGCAAGGCAGCAGGTGACATCTGCAAAGCTGATACAAAGCAAACATCTGTGGTATTTCCGGGCCATGGACGGAGCCCAGGTCTACAATCCTGAGATTACTTGACTCTGAATCTCAACAGTGTACAGAAGGCACCAGATTAGGTTAGGAGACATTAAGGTCCATAACAAATTCACTTCCACATATGTAGGAATGAAAGGAATGACTGTGAGCAGCAGGCAGGGTGATACAAAACTAAACCATGCCGGATGGGAAGTTTGGGTGTTTTGTCCATTTCCACCTTCCATGGACTCAGTGAACTTTTGCTGCTTTCTCCTTTCTCCCAATTCACTCATTCTTTCTACGTATCTAGGTGCAAGGCACTATAGTAAGTATTGAGTCACCAAAAATTCATTAAATCATTTGACAATTATTTATTGAATATCTATTATATGCCCACAATGTTCTACACACTGGTGAATAAGACAGAAGATTCTGTATTCATGGAATTTACATTCTGATGGAGGAGAAAAATAAGCATATACACAATGGGTATTTGAAAGTAATGTAGAAAAAGCGCTAAATAGAGAACTTTAGGTCAGGCAATGAAATAGTAACATGGTGACTACTTTAGTTTGAGTTGTAGGGAGGGCTTCCTGGAGGCAATGAACCCTGTGCTGTGATCTGAAATAGTAAGTCCTTGGAAGACCAGGGAGCAGAGGATTCCACACAAAGGAACAGCTAGTATAAAGCTCTGTATCAGGAAAGGTTTTGGCATGCTGAAGGAAAATGTGAGCCTTTGTAGCTGAAACACAGTGAGAGGGAGAGAGAACAACAAAGGTTGGAGAGGCAGTGAGAGACATTTGGGGTCTCATAGGCAAGGGAACAACGCTTGACTTTAAGTGCATTGGAAAGCCACTGGGGATTTTAAAAGGCATTATCTATTTATCCTGTCAGCCTATTTATCAATCATCTGTCTATCTATCATTGCCATATAATACATTTCAATGTATTATTGTTTGCTATCGCATAGATTATATGTTTTTGCAGATGTCATTTTGAACCTTGCTTTTTTCACTTCACAATATGCCTTAGAAAGCTAAGCTGCTCTGGGGATTTTTAAGCAGCGAAATGATATAATCAGATTTACAATTTGAAAAAAAAACATGAGCAGGTTAGGAGACATTATGGAGGAAATGTGCTATGGGGGAAATGCATGGTGCAGGAATAAGATTGCATGGAATGTGGACAAGGGAGAATGAGGAAGTGGAACCCTGCCCTCAAGAAGCTCAGACTTTCTCTTTTCCCTTCTTCTCAGCATGTTCATTCTCGGTGTCAGTGTCACTCTAGTTGCCTGCGTAGCTGTCATGCGTCTCCCACACTAACTGTAAGATCCCTGGGGGCCAAGTCGGTGTCTTTCTTGTTCATCTCACTGTCTCCAGCACCTACCAAGTTACCTGATTTTTCTATAGGTGCTCAATCAACACTTGTTGGAGGGATGAATTAGCAAAACTAGGTAGTTTTGCTAACAAATCGTCTTACCCCGAATAGCATGACTTTATTCCGCTGCTTAGTCAGTGTTTGTGATGAAATGTCTAATGTGAGATGTCTCAGAGAGATACCTTTATGTGACAATAAAATGAAGAGCAGTATTCAGATTTTTGCATAATCTTTTCAGGATGATGGACAACAATCTGGGTGGTGAAAGGCACAAAAACTAACCCATATAAAATGGCTAAGAATACGAAGGATGTTGGTGCTGGCGAGCATAAGACTCAGGGGAGCATGACAGCTGCCTTTGAACACATAAGGAACTGTCACATAGAAGACAGAGCATGCTTATTTTATCTCATTCTAGGGGAATAAGAAGCAGTAAAACGTGTCCATCTCAAATAAGGAAAAATAATTTTCTACAGCTATCCAGTAATAAAATAGGTTCCCTGGTGAAGTAATGAGCACATTGTCAACAGAGATACTCAAACACTGCAACAGACACTATGCTAAGGACTTTCCCAACATGACCTCTTTTAATTTTTATAACAACTCTATGTGGTAGCAATGATCAATTTTTAGATGCGAAGTTTCAGGCTTAGAGAAGCGAAGTGACTTTTATAAGGGCGTATAATTAGTAAATGGAGGAACAAGGAGTAGGCCCAGGTCTCTCTGACTGACCCCTTTGTTTTTCACCATATTAGGTGCCGGCATGCCCAGGAAATTTCCAAACCATGGCCTCTATCTCTGTCCTCTCTCAAGCCTCACAACATTTAATTCCCTTCCATTACCAAGAAGGAGGAGTGGCACTTAAATGCAAGGATATTTACTGGCCAATGTTTGTAGGTGCTAAAAGCTGGATGCAATGGGAACAGTCCTTCTGTTTCTTCCCTCTCTAAAGCTGAATGGAGGGAGATCTGGGGCAGCTCTTCCTGAGAGAAGCACCAGCCATTTCTCTCTCTTTTTGGCCTCCTCTAGTCCTTTCTAATTCTTGCTTCTACAAGACAGGTCCCCAGGTTGGTCTCTGCTGGCTCTGTCAAGAGTGCCAGGGCTGGGTCTGTGTCCTTTAGGGATCTCACAGGGAGATGGCTGCTTAACAGCAGGTCTTAGATACTCCTTGGTTCCTAGTCCAAAGTCATCCCCATCTTACCCCCACATCCAGACACTCCCTGCATCCTCTGACAGTTAAGTTTCTTCTAATTCTAACAGTCTGGTTTTCTAATATTCTTTTGATATATGATGATTTCTACTGAGAATTCAGAAAGGGAGAGTGACAGGAAAGATTACTGTTTGTTGCTTTGTTTTGTTTTACTATATTCATGTTTGTGGAATTATTGAATGAGAGGAAGTTTTTTTTTTTCTAATTCTTTGGGGTTCTTAGTTTTGTTTATTGGCCTCTGTGAAGGAGAATGTAAGGTTTATGATCTCCACAAAGCCAAGGAGTAGTCGTATTTGGATTTCTGATAAAGTAACGATCTGAAAAGCCTATCTAATATCCTTGCATGATTGATGAGTTGGTGATAAGCTGGCACAGTGTCCTTCCTTTTCCTATACTGTCCAGAGCCCTATGTGGGCAGTACTGGTGGAAAACCCAACAGAGAGGTGCTTCGCTCGTGGGCACCAGAAAGGATAATCCCTTTAGCTCATGTGGGTGGATCACCTGAGGTCAGGAGTTTGAGACCAGCCTGGCCAACATGGAGAAACCATGTCTCTACTAAAAATACAAAAATTAGCTGGGTGTAGTGGCATGTGCCTGTAATCCCAGCTACTCGGGAAGCTGAGTTAGGAGAATCACTTCAACCTGGAGGTAGAGGTTGCAGTGAGCCGAGATCATGCCACTGCACTCCAGGCTAGGAGACAGAGCAAGACTCCATCTCAGAAAAAAAAAAAAAAAAAAGAAAAAAGAAAATGAAAGAACCAGTTTCCCTCAGTCTAGAAAGAGCCCAGGCCAGCATATGACATTGTAAATGCTACTAATTTATATACCAATATATTAGATTATCTTAAGGAGCAAGACATATTTTTTCTCAAGGGAAAGAGAACATTTGAAAAGGAGACATATGGATTATTATGCAGATGAGATCAGGGAAAGAGAATATAATCAGCATTTATTGAATGGCTATTCTTCATAAGGTATTCCATGTGTTTGGACAAGTTCATCCCTCCACAAAACAACCCTGTAAGGATATATTATTTCTTTACTCACCAAATGGTTAATGAACCTCAACTATATGTTAGGCTTCCACCGAGAATACAGTCGTTAACAAACCCCATGAAGTTCCTTCTCTCCAAAAGCTTACCTTCTTCAGGATATAATGATAATGCTAATGTTTATTCCATAAACATATTACAGCTTCTTTTCTATGTGTTTTACATGCACTATTTCACTTAATTATTTTAAAACCTCACAAGGGAAGGACTGTTATCAGTCCCCAGTTTACATCTGAGGAAACTAAGGCACAGACAGGAGAATTAGCTTGCCCTGTTCACATAGCTAGTAAACAACAGAACTCACATTCCAGCCTAACCCAAGGGGTCTAGTATCAGAGCTTGTGCATCGAACTTTATACACCACTGTCTCTACAGCATGAAGACAGTCCAGATGAAGATGGTGGATCTCATATAGCCAATGACTGGCTAAGGTGGGACTTGAGCCCCGTCTGACTTTAAAACCCAAGTTCTTTCATCAGGTTATGAATAGTGGTAGAAATACTGACTCACTGGAGCCAGATCAGATTGAGTTGGAATTAATTTCTGTTCATATTAGTAAAGCTCTTCTCTAAAGTTAACAAAGAACAACACACAATAATTTGAGGAACACTTATTCTATAGTAAAATGTTTTGAAACTGCACATAATTATAATAACGTATCCTTATCCCTCCTTCCCTCCCTCCCTCCCTCCCTTCCTTCCTTCCCTCCTGCACCCCTACCCTGCTTCCCTCCCTCCCTCCTTCTCTCCCTCCCTTCCTCCCTTCTTCCCAGTTTGTGTTGACTGCGCTTCAACTATCTCAGACAGTGCTAAATGCTACATTCATAATGCAGATTCAAAGTTTCTTCAGAACTGTGTTTTTTGTTATCAAATGTTGTATAAGTAGATAATAATGTTTTTCACTATTCAGTGATTTAGTTAATATGTATTAAGCTTGAAACATTTTCTAGGTCATTCAGAGAAGATAATTCTGTTTCCACTAATGGCAGTTATTTTTAAGTTGGCAAATGTTACTTCACCCTGTCTTTTTCTATCTCTTGGATGTTTTAGAATGCTTACAAGTCAGCAAAACTTAGGTCACTTTTCTTTTTTATTCTCAGAGAGGCTTTACCCTAGAGGGAAGGGCAGGGCCAGGCATTCCAGAGTTGGGATTTCCAGTGTATGTTTCTTCAGCTGGTCCTGTCGCTGATGAGTGTGGAGCAGCAGAGTGGCCAGCCTGAATCAAGGGTCTACTGTATTTTAGCTCTTATTGTATTTGTACACTCAAGTAGACTGATCAATGGAGAGGGTCTCTCATCCAGCATGGGGGTGGGGTGAATTGGAAAAACAAGGACCCATGAAGTGAAGACGGAATGATGCTCTTACTCTGTGAACCTATATTTATTGAGAGCTGAGTGTGAGGCACTGTCTATGAGGCATTTCCTCACAGACAAGGAAGCATGTCTGTTGTGGCATCAGCAATCCCAGAGAGGAGAAAAGCCACGAACACATAATGTCATGTAAGAATGCGAGGAAGGTTTGGTGAGCATACCCCACTCACTCTACTAGCACTTCCGGGAAGATCTGAAATAGCATGAGGATTCTCATCACAGACTTGCACTGACAACTTTAATCAACATAAAACAACATCAGTCCCACAGCTGTTACATATGACTTCCCAGACCTGTGAGGATTTCTCATCTTGCTCAGGATGGCTGAGAACCTGGAAAGTTCTTCCACTCTCATGTCTGTCCCTGAGGTGTGCCTTTCTGAGGTCCTTGCTATGATTTTCCCTTCCGTCTGGAAACCCACAACTACTCAGAGTGGTCATCTGTCTGGGCTACTTGTAATAGGTCACACCATCTACTCACAAATTCTACAGATGAGGCACAGAAGACAAGTTGGCCACATATCAGGAGAACACAAAAATGGAATTTTATTTTATAACTACAAGTACTTTTCCTGATTCTGAGCCCTCAGGTGTGCCTAGAGCAAATAACTTATTTTATGCTATTTATGTACCTTCAATCCAGTTGAGTGCATTTATCCAGGCTAATTAGGCTACTGCTATTACACCTCAGTCACTGTTTAGGTTCCCCAAGACCAGTTCATCTCTTTCTCAGTCACTGTTCAGGTCAAAGCTCTCTCTGTGTGAGCTTGCCCTCCTCCTCCCCATTCTGAGCTGCATAGAAGCCAATCCATGGCTACAGTAAGTCCAGGCAAAGCCATGCTAGGGCTGGCCAGGACTTGGTGATGAAACATGGAACCTACAGGAGAGGAAGGAGTCAGAAGTGGCACTTAGACTTGTATCCCGTGTGGCCTGGGAAATGATGTTTCCATTAATAAACACAAAAGGAAGCCATGGAAAACACATAGGAGAGAAGAAGAGCTGGTTTATGAAATGGAAACATACAATATATTCATTTTGGGGCATAGTGAGTTTGAAGTATGGGCTAGACACTCTGGTAGAACAGCAGGTCTGAATGTCAGAAAAAGATGGGAAATACAGATTTGGATGCCTCTGCATAAAGGGGTCGGTGGATGCTACTGGAGTTGAGGAGATCATAGAGAAGATGAGAAAGTCAAGTGAAACCTGTGAGTGGCACCCCCATTGGGGAAGGAAGGAAGGATTGGAGGGGAACAGGAGGCACCAGGGTTGCAGTAGGCCACTGAAGACAGGGGAGAGAATTTCAGAATGTCCAGACCAATTGTTAAAGTGGACGTTGTGTTATGAATTGAGTGGAAGAACAAAGAAGCTACTACAAAATCCACGTAAATGAACAATAGCAAAGAGAGTCTGGAACAACACTTGTGACATAGATGTCTCTGTGTGTATCCACATAGATTATATGGCCACAAACAAAGTGAACCTGAAGTAACCACGCAGATGGAAATAAAGAGTGACACAAGCCCACAGGCCTGTCAATAAGGCTTGGTGTGATGGTCCACATGCCCAGGACATGGCCAGGAAGGACACTTTGTTCAGAAGAGCTACAGCTCATGGACAGGACAAGGAAGACGACAACAAAAACAGAAGATTTACCCTGATATATGAGCACAGATCTCAAGGTTGAAGATTCATAGAGAGCATTTAGAGAGGATAAAAACATCCTGTAATGCAGAGGTATGACTGCCATAGAATGATTCTATAGAAGTCCTGGTTAGAAGAAACAGAAACACAGAGACAATGATTTGATCATATATGCCACAGATCTGGCACACGGTAAGATATCATGAGGGGTAGGCAGAAGGGTTTCAATTCTGTTGACCTCTGCTCCTACATTTAGCTTATTAAAAATTAGGACCTGAAAATTTCACCTCTTAGAGATAGAGAAATAAGTTTAAGTTACTCTTAGCCTGAGTTTAACTCCTACCCACAAAGCACTCATTGGCTGGTCAACCTCCCTTTGGCAATTACCTCTTCCCGTCTCAGTCCACACAGTTTAAGTATCCTGGCCCCTCTTCCTGGATCTTGGTTGGGCCAGTTAGAACTGATCTTGAGACATTTGCTGGAATGATCTGTGAGGAGAAACCTTCATTTTCTGCAGGACTTAGAACTCTGTGGATTACCACAGATTTGAAAAATCTGCGTGGGAATGAATTCAATGTAGAAAAGCAGACCTTAGATGCACATATCTTTCTGATCACGTAATTTGAACATGTTGATCAAGCCTTCATTTCACAAACCATAAAGTAGCTAGGATTTTTCAATTAAATTAGTCAATAAATATTTTTCTACTAAGGCCAGTTTGAATGACTATTCTCGTTATTTGTAAATGAATGACACCTAAATATTATAACTTTTTACTTGGGTCTTCCTGATTTTAATTTTCTACCCCATCTTCTACTACAAGGTTGCCAGTGGTTTCTTCCTAAATTATAAATGTGACAATGTCACTGCCTTACTTAAACACCTCTCCAGACTTCTCAATAACTACTGAATCAAGGTCAGGCTTTCTTGGATGTTATATAAAATCTGTTATCATCTGGTCTCAGACTCCTCATCTCTTGGCACTTCCTTCCACCTCTTAAATTCTAGTTTAAATGACTTAACTCTTTCATTTTGAAAAGTTTTATTGTTTTTGTAAACTCATTTGTTTCATCACGTTATTTTGATATTTTATTTTGGTAGTTTGTTTTAGCCTACAGTTTGTAATTTTGTATTGTGTGCTCATTTTCAGCAGGGCTGTTTTTCTCTGTGAGAGCCCCATATAAGCTGGGTTGTATATGCTTCCTTCAAAATAGTTGTATGTTGGCTTCTGCCAGTGTTTTGAGGGATTTCAGCCTAGGACAAGCTTTTATGCTAACTTATTTGCTTGGGGGTATGGCAAAATGAGGAGGATTATCAGTTTGCACTGCACCTATTCATGACACCCAGAATTCTTCTCGGGGATGACTCTTTTCCACCTGTGCACTGTCTTGGTGGGCAGAAAGTTTTCTTTTTCCTTCCTTTGGCTGGTGGGTAGAGTTTTATTAGTTTTCTTTTCACAGTCAGGGAAGCCCTTTGAGGCTCAGGTTTTATGAAGGGGTTTCTGTCCAAGATCCTCTCCACTTGGGTGGGCCCAAGGCCATGTTCCCTGTTCTTTCTTAGGTATTAAAGCCCTAGACCTCAGTCCCTAGGGCAAATAATGTTTGTTTACTACTCCTAGAGCTGTAGCAGTGTCAGAGCCTTTTAATTCTCCAGCTTTGAGCTCCTTCATTTTTGGCACACAGAGTTCTCTTTCTTTTTTTAAAACATGACTATTCCTTTGAAGTTTTTTTTTTTTCCCTGGAGTTTGCACATTTGACTATTAGTCATTTTTTTTTCAATTTGTTTGCAGCTGGAGGAGGATTCTGGCTTGTAAGCTCTTTTTGCCATATCCCACATCTTTAGCCAGGTCATATTGCTCATCATTTCCTTAATGTGCTATTGCAACTATTTATTCATTTATTCCACCAATGTTTCTTGTGTGTGTAATTTCAGTGCACTGTTCTAGATAATGCAACATTGAAAAAAAGACAAAAAGATTTCTGAGCTCATGAAGCTTACCTTCAGACAGCAGGAAACAGATAGGTAATAAATATAATAAATAAGTAAATTATATAGTGTGTTGGAAGATAGTGAGTCATATGGAAAAATATAAAAAGCAGACCATGGTAAGGTATATCCAGGCTGCGGGTAGAGGCAAGTTGAACTATTAAGAAGGGTGGCCAGTGTAGTATCCATTGAGAAGGTATTTTTGAGGTAATTGTGATATTTGAATGAATACTTGAAGGAGCTGACCTACTGTCCATCATATATATCATTTACTCTAGCGTAACCAAAGTGGTAGCCCTAGGAGAATCTGCATGAGTGAATGTGCTGTAGAGGTAGAACTGTCAGGATTTGCCAGTGAAGAAATGGGGACAGTCTAGAGTGCATGGTAGGTAAAAAATTGATGTTGTTACCATTAAGTGAGATAGGAGATGGAGGAAGTTGATCTCATTCTAAGGGAAAGATAATGAGCTCCTTGATTCTTCAGGGAAAGCAAAGTTTATCCTGGAACTTGGGTCATAAAGGTAATTCTGTAGGTGTTCTTCACGTAGAGTACAATAATTTATGTGTGGGATATGTCTTCAATTTTTTTTCAATCAATGTATAGTAGGTTTTTAAATAGATTGCCTCTTGTATAAGATGAAAATATGATAGAAGTGATGTTAATGTAATTTTGCAAGGGTCTAAAACCATGTCATTCAAGTAATTAGCCTTTGGATTACCACTCTGGATCTAGAGATTAATTTAAGAGTACTTAGGCTTTAGGCCCAGCTGTATAGAGTGACTTCAGTTATGTCAATTAATCTTGCTCCGATTTCCTCCCATTCCTCTTTTACCATCATTTAACTTTCCACCTGGTTGTCTCTCTGGAGCCCCATTGGCTAAGTATTATCCATTTTCACATAGCAACCTTTAAGTATTTGAAGTAGTTACCATAATTCCCCCAGTCTTTTCTTCTCCTGTGTAATGATCCTAGCCCTTTCAAATGTTCTTAATACGAACCATGTCATGTTTTTCAGAGCCACCCCCAGCCCCACCACATTATGCACCTTCTTGTAAAGACATTCCACTGTGTCAATGTTTGTCTTAAATCTCCAAGGTGTGGTCTGACAACACAGAATACAGTGTTTATATTGCTATTAATAGACTAATGCATTTCAAGATTAATGTTTCAATTAACATTAATGTATCGTTTTCACATGAACAGCTACTGTATCTGTGTCTGCTATCCTATTAACAGTGAAGAAGTTTAGAACTAAGGACAGAATTCTTTCACCTACTACTAGAAGCCTCCAAACACTTTGTGTATGTAGTTGTTCAATAAGGAATGTATATTCCAAACCTCCCTATTATTCAGGTCACATTTCTTTATCTTGATTGCAAAAATATATGAAAGACTTTCTCAAATGCTTCAGCTGAATCAAGAAACATTATGTCATTCCCTCAATCTATTGGAATCATTTCAACAACACAAATAGAACTATTTTCTAAGACCCTTTCTTCATAATCCATGCTGACTTCATGGAACAATTCTTTCTTTTCTAAAAGCTCACACACCACATACTTTAAAATTTATTCTAGACTTGGATTCAAATTGATGTCATATTGAATGATCTACAGTTTTTAGAATTTATTTCTCTTCTCTTTGTGACTTCTAAAATAAAATTGTCTATGTCTCACCATTGTCCATTACCACTGGTGCAGGGTCATGCACCAGCAGTCAAGAGGTCACAGTTTCAGACCAGATTTGCTCTTAGCTAGCTGTGTAACCATGAGCAAATTGCTTGACTTGTTTGTAAAAATTAAGGGTTTGGGCCAGGCATCGTGGCTCATGCCTGTAATCCTAGCACTTTCGGAGGCTGAGGCAGGCTGATCACTTGAGGCCAGGAATTCAAGACCAGCCTAGCCAACATGGCTAAATCCCCCATCTCTACTAAAAATACAAACATTAGCTTGGCATGGTGGTACGTGCCTGTAATCCCAGCTATTAGGGAGGGTGAGTTATGAGGATCACTTGAACCCAGGAAGCGAAGGTTGGAGTGAGCCAAGATTGCACCAGTGCAACTCCAGTCTGGGTGACAGAGAGAAACTCTGTCTTGAAACAACAACAACAACAACAAAAATTCACACACATTAAGGATTTGGACTATGACCTCTAAGTGTGCTTCCTGCTCAGTTTCTTTAATATATTTCTCCTTTTGCTAACATACTACCTATATTCTTCTGACTTCAATATACAGTGTTAGAGTGAATTGCTTCACCTTACTAATAACAGATGTGCCACAATATAAGGCAGTCAATATCCAGGTTTACTGGATTCCTCTCATTCTTTTCCTTAAAACAAAATGTTATGGAAATATAACTCACATATCATAAAATTCACCCCTGTTAAGTGTACCATTCAATAGTTTTTGGTATAGTCACAGAGTTGTGGAATAAGAACCACAAGCCAAGTGTAGATCACTTTCAACCCTTGTTCTTTATTGAACTTGAACATAGTTCACTCAGAAGCCCATGTGTGCTGGAGTGACAGACTAAGATTCAGAGTTCAAAACCTTCTTTCAATTGTTTCTCCCATCCTAGGTTGGGTTGCCTCATTCAGAAGCACAGCTGGAACTTAGAACAGCTCTAGCTTACTTCATATGAATGAAAGCTTTCGGAAATGCCTACCAGCCTTTTCATGGGTCTACTGAATGCTTATTTGTTATATTTTCCCAAGGTGGTATAAATCATATGACTGTTGCAGTCGCCTAAAGAAATGGAATCTTCCTCAAGGATCTAGAACTAGAAATACCATTTGACCCAGCCATCCCATTACTGGATATCTACCCAAAGGATTATAAATCATGCTGCTATAAAGACACATGCTCACGTATGTTTATTGTGGCACTATTCACGATAGCAAAGACTTGCAATCAACCCAAATGTCAATCAATGATAGACTGGATTAAGAAAATTGGCACATATACACCATGGAATACTATGCAGCCATAAAAAAGGATGAGTTCATGTCCTTTGTAGGGACATGGATGAAGCTGGAAACCATCATTCTGAGCAAACTATCGCAAGGACAGAAAACCAAACACCACATATTCTTACTCATAGGTGGGAATTGAAAAATTGAACTTGGACACAGGATGGGGAACATCACACACCGGGGCCTGTCGTGAGGTGGAGGGAGGGGGGAGGGATAGCATTAGGAGATATACCTAATGCAAATCACGAGTTAATGGGTGCAGGAAATCAACATGGCACATGTATACATATGTAACAAACCTCCACGTTGTGCAAATGTACCCTAGAATTTAAAGTATAATAATAATATTGGTCTGAAATTCTCTTTTTTGGTTGTGTCTCTGCCAGGCTTTGGTATCAGGATGATGCTGGCCTCATAAAATGAGTTAGGGAGGATTCCCTCTTTTTCTATTGATTGGAACAGTTTCAGAAGGAATGGTACCAGTTCCTCCTTGTACCTCTGGTAGAATTCAGCTGTGAATCCATCTGGTCCTGGACTCTTTTTGGTTGGTAAGCTATTGATTATTGCCACAATTTCAGAGCCTGTTATTGGTCTATTCAGAGATTCAACTTCTTCCTGGTTTAGTCTTGGGAGGGTGTATGTGTCAAGGAATTTATCCATTTCTTCTAGATTTTCTAGTTTATCTGCGTAGAGGTATTTGTAGTATTCTCTGATGGTAGTTTGTATTTCTGCGGGATCGGTGGTGATATCCCTTTCAGACCAATATCCTTGATGAACACTGATGCAAAAATCCTCAATAAAATACTGGCAAACCAAATCCAGCAGCACATCAAAAAGCTTATCCACCATGATCAAGTGGGCTTCATCCCTGGGATGCAAGACTGGTTCAACATACGCAAATCAATAAATGTAATCCAGCATATAAACAGAACCAAAGACAAAAACCACATGATTATCCCAATAGATGCAGAAAAGGCCTTTGACAAAATTCAACAACCCTTCATGCTGAAAACTCTCAATAAATTAGGTATTGATGGGATGTATCTCAAAATAATAGGAGCTATCTATGACAAACCCACAGCCAATATCATACTGAATGGGCAAAAACTGGAAGCATTCCCTTTGAAAACTGGCACAAGACAGGGATGCCCTCTCTCACTACTCCTGTTCAACATAGTGTTGGAAGTTCTGGCCAGGGCAATGAGGCAGGAGAAGGAAATAAAGGGTATTCAATTAGGAAAAGAGGAAGCCAAATTGTCCCTGTTTGCAGATGACATGACTGTATATCTAGAAAGCCCCATTGTCTCAGCCCAAAATCTCCTTAAGCTGATAAGCAACTTCAGCAAAGTCTCAGGATACAAAATCAATGTACAAAAATCACAAGCATTCTTGTACACTAATAACAGACAAACAGAGAGCCAAATCATGAGTGAACTCTCATTCACAATTGCTTCAAAGAGAATCAAATACCTAGGAATCCAACTTACAAGGGATGTGAAGGACCTCTTCAAGGAGAACTACAAATCACTGCTCAATGAAATAAAAGAGGATACAAACAAATGGAAGAACATTCCATGCTCATGGGTAGGAAGAATCAATATCGTGAAAATGGCCATACTGCCCAAGGTAATTTATAGATTCAATGCCATCCCCATCAAGCTACCAATGACTTTCTTCACAGAATTGGAAAAAACTACTTTAAAGTGCATACGGAACCAAAAATGAGCCCGAATCGCCAAGTCAATCCTAAGCCAAAAGAACAAAGCTGGAGGCATCATGCTACCTGACTTCAAACTATACTACAAGGCTACAGTAACCAAAACAGCATGGTACTGGTACTAAAACAGAGACATAGATCAATGGAACAGAACAGAGCCCTCAGAAATGATGCCGCATAGCTACAACTATCTGATCTTTGACAAACCTGACAAAAACAAGCAATGGGAAAAGGAATCCCTATTTAATAAATGGTGCTGGGAAAACTGGCTAGCCATATGGAGAAAGCTGAAACTGGATCCCTCCCTTACACCTTATACAAAAATTAATTTAAGACGGATTAAAGACTTACATGTTAGACCTAAAACCATAAAAACCCTAGAAGAAAACCTAGGCAATACCATTCAGGACATAGGCATGGGCAAGGACTTCATGTCTAAAACACCAAAAGCAATGGCAACAAAAGCCAAAATTGACAAATGGGATCTAATTAAACTAAAGAGCTTCTGCACAGCAAAAGAAACTACCATCAGAGTGAACAGGCAACCTACAAAATGGGAGAAAATTTTTGCAACCTACTCATCTGACAAAGGGCTAATATCCAGAATCTACAATGAACTCAAACAAATTTACAAGAAAAAAACAAACAACCCCATCAAAAAGTGGGCAAAGGACATGAACAGACACTTCTCAAAAGAAGACATTTATGCAGCCAAAAAACACATGAAAAAATAGTCATCATCACTGGCCATCAGAGAAATGCAAATCAAAACCACAATGAGATACCATCTCACACCAGTTAGAATGGCGCTCATTAAAAAGTCAGGAAACAACAGGTGCTGGAGAGGATGTGGAGAAATAGGAACACTTTTACACTGTTGGTGGGACTGTAAACTAGTTCAACCATTGTGGAAGTCAGTGTGGCGATTCCTCAGGGATCTAGAACTAGAAATACCATTTGACCCAGCCATCCCATTACTGGGTATATACCCAAAGGACTATAAATCATGCTGCTATAAAGACACATGCACACGTATGTTTATTGCGGCACTATTCACAATAGCAAAGACTTGCAACCAACCCAAATGTCCAACAACGATAGATTGGATTAAGAAAATGTGGCACATATACACCATGGAATACTATGCAGCCATAAAAAAGATGAGTTCATGTCCTTTGTAGGGACATGGATGAAACTGGAAACCATCATTCTCAGTAAACTATCGCAAGGACAAAAAACCAAACACTGCATATTCTCACTCATAGGTGGGAATTGAACAATGAGAACACATGGACACAGGAAGGGGAACATCACCCTCCGGGGACTGTTGTGGGGGGGGAGGAGGGGGGAGGGACAGCATTAGGAGATATACCTAATGCTAAATGACGAGTTAATGGGTGCAGCACACCAACATGGCACATGGATACATATGTAACAAACCTGCACATTGTGCACATGTACCCTAAAACTTAAAGTGTAATAATAGTTAAATAATAATAATAATAATAAATAAATTTAAAAAAAAGAAATGGAATCTTGGTAGCATAACCACTTTCCCTCAGTCGTTAAATGAAACACACTTAAGTCTCTCAATTTATGAACAAGTATTTCTTGAACCTACTACATACCAGGTTCTGGAGATTCACAGGTGAATAGGATGGGCAATGGTCAGATGTTGCAACACTGACAGTCTGATGGGGGAAGACAAGTAAGAAATGATAAAACAATATAATTTCAGATAGAGATAAGCATTATGAAGAACATTAAACAAGGGGGCATAAGATACTGAACAAGTGTCATTCAATTATAGAGTTCAGAAACATTTTCATATCCATTATCTCAGTCGGTCTTTACAACCTCTGCAACATATAAAGGGCGTATTTTATTAGAATTCCCATTTGAAAGATGAAAAACTGAGGTGCAAAAATAATTGAGTAACTCAAAGAAAGTCATACAGCTAGTGACTGAGAGAGCCAGAATTTGCTTCTAGTTGTCTGATTCCAAACCAGGGTGCTTTCCACCATGTTATTCAGAAAATAGAAATGGCTGTGCAAATTATGGTGTGTCTATCTCATGGAATATCATGTCATCATTAGAAGCGATAATATGGAGACTCATGCTTCTGATATAACATTAGGGTAAAATACAAAATAAAAAATTACATATGTAACTTGTAAAAATAAAAATGCCTGTGTGGATGAGGACTGGAAAGTGATATACAGACTTGAAAATAGTGTTTGCACTAGGGGTGTCTCATTTCCTGTTTTTTCTGAATTTCAATTAAAATCATAGTTTGCTCCCAAGATAAAATGAAGATAGTGGGTGAAAATTATTTTGACAATCTGACAATAGCACATACTAGTAAATTGTAGTTTCTTCAAAGGTCAACTATATACAAAATACATGCATACACACACACACACACACACACACACACACACACACATACACATATATATAGTCACCGTAACAGTTGTAGGAGTAACAAAAACATATGTTGAAAATGAAGTTCATAGAAGGAAAAGGATCAGTTATTTGACCTTTAAAATGAGAGAGCTTAGGAAAGGCCTGTCTCATGATCGAGAAATCACCTGAATCAGAAAGGAAACACTCAAAGGCTGTCTTCTATCTTGCAAACAAAGGAATACGAATAGGAAAGCCTGTCTGTGCATGGAATATGCCTCTCTTGAGAAACACTAGAGGCTACTCAATTGCTCTGGGTCCATAGAACAAAAGACTTTTCAACTAATGTCTCCCAGCTGGCCTCACTGGCAAAACTGAGTGTAATGTGTAAGTCAGAGTTTGGACAGGACACAAAAATGGCACACACATTGAGTAATTTGCAGAGCCTTGAATACAAGGCCCATGTTCAAAAGTGGGGCATACATAGGGAAACCCCAAAAAGTGGATGCTACAGTAGCCAGAGGCTAGTCACAATGGGACCTGGCTATCATCCCCAGGCTGAAAGCCCAGGAGTCTGTGAGGAGAAGGCTGCCCTACAGAAATGAACTATGCCCTCCCCAGGAAGGAGCTGAGGGATTAAATAACTTCGCTTCCCACCCCTGTCAGCTTCCTCTCTCTTACCAAAGTTTCCTGATGGGGGAACTCTACAGGAAGCAAGAGGGAAAGAGAGCTCTTTGGCGAAATCCTTGCAGGTCAGTCTTCCAGGGCACAGAGCAGGATGGAACAGCAGGGAGAGTGGATTGGAGGGAGCATAGGACAGGTGGCAGTGTGAAGGAAGTTGTATCTTTTTTTTTTTTTTCTTGAGATAGAGTATCACTCTGTCACCTAGGCTGGAGTGCAGTGGTGAAGGAAGTTGTATCTTTTTCTTTTTTCTTGAGATGGAGTCTCACTTTGTCACCCAGGCTGGAGTGCAGCAGCGTGGTCTCAGCTTACTGCAACCTCCACCTCACAGGTTCAAGCGATTTTCTTGCCTCAGAGAAGCTGGGACTACAGGCATATGCCACCATGCCTAGCTGATTTGTGTGTGTGTATGTATGTGTGTGTGTGTGTGTGTGTGTGTATATACATATATATACATATGTGTGTGTGTATACATATATATACATGTGTGTATATACATATATATACATATATGTGTGTGTATATACATATATACACATATATGTGTGTGTGTGTGTGTGTATATATATATATATATATGGGGAGAGAGAGACAGAGAGAGAGAGAGAGCAAGCGACAGGGCTTCCTCATGTTGCCCAGGCTGGTCTCAAACTCCTGTGCTCAAGCAATCTGCCCGCCTCGGCCTCCCAAAGTGCTGGGATTACAGACGTGAGCCACCACAGCCGGCCAGAAATTGTATGTTGGCTCATCCCGTCTTCACAAATGCTCTCTCCCTCCACTGCCCCCTACTTCCCACTCCTAGGTCCTTGGTGGTGCAGAAGGAAAAGCAAGAACGGCAATGGTCTGGAGTCCAATACTCAAAAGAGTCAAAATCTCCTAGTCCTTTATCAGGTAAGGGACTTAACTTTGAATCTGTCAACTTCATGGGCTAGTAAAGAGCCAGGCTCTGGAGCCAGATGATCTGAGTTCAAATCTTGCCTCTGCAACTTACTATGCGACTCTGTGGCAACATTTGTTTTCTTTTTTTCCACCTGTCATTTAATTTCACTTTATAAAAAGTGCTTGAAGAGTAAATAACAAGTGTTCACAATTTGTGTCTGTAAATGGGGATTACAGAACTTATGTCTTGATTTTGTTGTGAGAATTAAGATAAACATACGAAAGGGCTTCAAAGATTATAGAGCACTATATAAAGACACCAATACCATACGTTTTTCTACTTTCTTTTGTATCCCTTCCTCTCTCCTTTCCTCTTTCATCCATTGGGAAATAATTCTTGAGCTGACCTGGGCATTGAGGAGCCAGCGAGCAACAAGAAAATGAGATCTTTACGTTCCTGGAACTCACATCCAATATGGGGATACACAGACGACCAGCAAACAACCAAACCAATGTAGAGGTGGTGTCCAGCGGTGATAGGTGCCATGAAGAAATTAGAACAAGGAACTGGGTTAGAAAGTGATTGTGAGCACTTCGGTATGGAAAAGACTTAGTGTGGTCAGGGTCCGTCTGCCAGTGGGGGAGATTTGAGCTGAAATATGAAGGATAAGGAAGATTCCGACACAGGAAGACTGATGGCTGTGGTGGTATGGAGTGGGTGTGCGGAAGGATTTAGGCCAAAAGAGCAGAAGTACAAAGGCTGTAACACAGGCGCAAGCTTGCTGTGTTCAGGGAACAGGGAGGAGGCCAGTGTCTTTGGAGCCTGGTAAGGGATGAGTTTGGAGATGTGGTCAGGAACCGCAATTGTAAGGTGGTAAGTAAAGGCATTTCATCATCTGAATTCATTTTTTAAATTGTGCTTCAGTGCTGTCAAAGCGGGTTCGAGGATTGAGATGGCACGGGGAAGGCATCTAGCACTGGAAATGCAATCGCTGTTTTGACGAGAGAGCCAATGCGGAGAGCTGAGACAATAGGGGATGTGCTGCCCAAGCAGAGGGCACTGAAGTCAGGCCTTGAAATAGGGGAAAGTGACATATGCAGAAAGTTAGAGGCAGGATATCATCTGCAGGAGATGGGGAACACCTGGACACCATGGTGGGAAAGCATAGAACGCTTTTGCAGAACAGAGAGAAAAACAATCAGGTCATCAGCATTGAAGGCAGATGCTTGGAGTTGGTTCTCAGATCCAGGCAGCAGGTTTGCATGGCTGGGTCTTACAGCCAGGCCCCAACCCAGTCTTATTGTCCATGGGTATAGTGGTCACTAGGTTTGGCACTGAAATCTTAGGCTTTGGGACAGAGTCTGGCTATGTGTCCACTGGGTCTCTTGACTTATCTCTTGCACCCTCAGTTGATCCCCAGAACACCAGTCACCATCTGGAAAAGGACAAATCATCACACTTTCATTCAATCAATAAGGCTATTAACTTACGTCACATGGCAGAAAAAGTCTTAGAATTCAAGCCTGACTCTGTCCTGTAGTTAGCTTTTTGACCTTTTATAAACCACTTAAGTCTCAGTTTCTTCAGTTGTAAAGTGGAGACAACATTAGTTACTTCCCAGGACTGTTGGAAGAACTCAATGACTAATGTATAAAAAGCTATATTTTCATTTCCATTCTCTCTACCTCCACCCTTCTGTGGCCATTGTTTATCGCCTATAAGTAGATTTTGAAGCTTTGGATATCCTGTAATTGTCAGTAAAATCAGCAATGCCAGAGAAGGTGAAGCATCCAAGCGGGTTTCCTCTGAATTAAACCTGGCCAGCAAAATAAGCTCCTCCATCTGATATCCTTCCTGCCAGGTCAGATATCCAAAAGCAACGTGCTTATTCTCCAAGGCAACAGCAGATGCTTACATCAACAGAAAGGAGAGGGTCAGACAGTTTAAAATAGAGAACAAGGTCAAAGAGCTCAATTTGGCCAGTGAATACTGATCTCTCACAAACATTTTTAAAACCCCAAGTGTAGAATTGGCTCAATTTCATAAACTGCTCTAGAGGCAGTTTCTCCTAAGTAGCTAGGCTGAGTGTTCCCAAGAACGTGCAGAATGATTGAATCTATGATCTTCATAGAGCACATATTAAATGTATTTAGATGGAATATTTTTAGTCTGTTAGCCTCTGTTTGAATATGGATCCTTGCAGCACAAAATGTTTCATTCTGACTCCAGCTCAGTGGGTTGCTAAGGTGAAAGTGTTCATGATTAATTCTGTTCATAACCACACTGAAAAAAAAAGGGTCGGGGGGAAACCCTGGTGTATATCGGCATTTTAAATGCTGCGACTTTGGTTCAATTTAATTATTTCCTCCCCATGGCTTTAAATTGAAGGGCTTGAAAATCAGGAGTGGCTTCTTACGAACTTAATTACTTTCCCCTAGTGAAAAAAACAAGAAAGATTGAATTCAGAAACAAAGGTCTCTGAAGTGGAGGCACTTTGAGGAGAGACAGAGAGCAAAGGGCACCAAAACGGGCATCCACAGCCCTGGGTTCTAGGCCCTGGTCCCATGACCACCAATTTGCTAGGCCAATCTTCCTCAATACCTTGGTCTCTTCATTATTAAAAATGAGACAGATAATCTCCAGGCACATTTCCAGTCCTCAAAATTATGTCGTACAATTGTGGCAATGATATTCAGAGACTGTCACTTTCACCCAATACCATAAATCTTTCAGGGTCCAAGAGTGTTAGAACTAGCAGCTGATTTGTGCATTCACAACTTATTGACCATGACCACAGGGAATTAACCTCCCTAAGCTTTGCTTTCCTCACCTGTACAATAGGAGTAATTGTATACGTCCCCAGCTGCCTCTCAGAAGTGTTGTGAAGATCAAAAATCAAAATAAAGTCACGTACGTAAGACAGGCTCAGGAGCACTGTCAAGAGATTAGGGTGTTAAGATTCTGGATAGGAGTGTGAAGAGGGCGCTGGATGGAGGTAGAGAGGGTCATTTGTGGCTTCCCAAGGATGTGGAGCAAAATGGCAATGCTGATCTCTCTTTGGGGGCTGCAAAGGCTCAGTGGAAGACAGTCCATGAGACTGACCCATTGTTCCCAGCATAGTCCACTGTGGGCAGCTGGGCAGGGCCCACAGCAGAGCAGATTCTGCCCCACATTGCTGTGCACAGTGAAGGTGACCCCAGGGAGGCTACATTGCCAGTTGGCCCTTGCCACCGTGACAGCCACACAGAAGATTCAAAACAGCTTCTATTGAACTGATACTGTTAAAATGTCCATGCTGTTCAAAGTGATCTATAGATTCGTTGCAATCCCTATCAGAATTCCAATGTTCCAATGTTATACTTTACAGAAACAGAAAAAAAAATCCTAAAATTTATAATGGAACCACAAAAGACCTCAAATAGCCAAAGGAATTTGGACCAAAAAAAAAAAAAAAATCCTTAAGGCATCACACTACTGGATTTCGAAATATATTACAAACTACATTACAAATATATGTTATGCCACATATTTTGGCATAAAAATGGACAAATCAACAAATCCTATCCAATGGAATAGGATAGAGAGCCCAGCAATAAACCCACACCCCTACAGTCAATTGATTTTTAACAAAAGTTCCAAGAACACATAATGGGGACGAGGACTGTCTCTTCAGTAAATGTTGGAAAAACTGGATCTTCACATAAAGAAGAACTAAAATGGACCTTTATCTCAACCCTTGTATGTGAGCCAACTCAAAATAGATTAAAGACTTAAACGTAAGATCTGAAACTATCTACTGTAAGAAAACAGGCAAAAAGCTCTATGACATTGTCTGGACACTGATTTCTTGGCTATGACCCCAAAGGCATAAGTAACAAAAGCAAAAATGATGAAAAGTATTGCACCAAGCTAAAAAGCTTCTATACGGCAAAAGAAACAATTAACAAAGAGACAACCTACAGATTTGAAGACATTATTTGCAAATGTATTAATATGCATGAACCAACCTGAGATTCTGAATTCAATATGTTGACTCAATAGATTTTACCTGTTTGCTTGATTGCATAAAATCTAGACACAACAGTGGGCCGTGCTAAATGAAAATAAGTTGCCAGAAGTGCCTGCGATAATGGCAAAAGAATTTAAAGACCTGGGAAGATAGCAATGTTACAACGGATTCATCCAGTAAGACTCACAAAACTGCACCCTAACTGTGTGTCCCTGGGGAGGGGGAAGTGTCCAGAAGACACTCCCTTTACCAGGCCATTATGAAATACATTGGTTAGGGAATCACTTGTCACTTGCATCGTGTGTGTGTGTGTGTGTGTGTGTGTGTGTGTGTGTGTGTGTGTGTGTTTGAGACGGAGTCTCGCTTTGTCCCCCAGGCTAGAGTGCAGTGGCGCAATCTCGGCTCACTGCAAGCTCCGCCTCCCGGGTTCACGCCATTCTCCTGCCTCAACCTTCAGGAGTAGCTGGGACTACAGGCGCCCGCCACCATGCCCGGCTCATTTGTGTGTGTGTGTTTTTAGTAGAGACCGGGTTTCACTGTGTTAGCCAGGATGGTCTTGATCTCCTGAACTCGTGATCTGCCCGCCTCAGCCTTCCAAAGTGCTAAGATTACAGGCGTGAGCCACCGCGCCCGACCACTTGCATCTTTTAAAAGCACTGTAGGGACCGTTCTCTGTAGGCTAGAGATGCTGGCTTCTATTTTCCCTGTAATATTCAAAGTGAAATTATAAACTAAAACTTAAGGAAATAAATAGATAACAATTCAGTGAGATTAGAGATTGATTTGATACAGTTGCTGTCCGGAAAGAAAAAGAGGACTGATTAGAAAGATGTACAAGTATTACTCAGCAACATCAGGTGGCTGGCTGCTGAAAAATATGAAGTGTTGGTGGAAGCAATCTACAGTGTGTGTGTATTTTCCTGGAAGCAATCAGCAACGTAGTTAGAAGAGCTGAAATGAGAGTGGTGAGACTGATCTATAGTTGGTACTTTTCTAAATACGTATAAGAAAAAAATGGGGATATGGGAGTTGACGGCATTGAAAGAGGGTAGTTCAGGTGCTTCATCACGAGGAATAGGCTGGAATAGGAGGACAGGAACCAAGAGAGAGCAGATGAAAGGAAGGAAAAGGATACAAAGATCAGATATCTCAATAAGGCTGAAAATTGAAGATTAGATGGGTTAATAGAGTGGAAGAGACTGCCTAGATATTCACTAAACCCTGTTTATTTTTCTTTTTCCTGTCTGTTGTGAACACGTGTCTGAGTTCTGGCTGGTGGACTGTGGATGGAAGTGTTGTGTGCCGATTCTAGGCTTGACCCATAAAAATTTCCATATGCAATTCTCTATCCCCTTTCCCTTCTTTGGCCCTTGGAAGCCACATGTTGAAGATGGTAGAGTCGCAAGACAGAAGGACCTGCATCTTGGAACTGCTGCTTGGATGAGAGTTGCCCACTAATCAGGAGCACCCAGTTTAAATTTTAAGAGGTTGAGAAATACGTTTATATTGTGAGAAATATAAAATTTTTATTGTGAGAAGTGAATTCATATTGCACTGGGATTTTGTGTTTTGTCTGTTGCAGCAGCTAGTGTTCCTAAACTAACATAGCTGTTTAAACAAAATGGAAGGGAAATGGTGATTCTTCAGTGGGATATTCCAGAGGTGATGCCATTTCTAACAAGGTCCAGGGAGTTGCTGTGTAGCTGAAGTATAGAAGAGGCAAATGTTACTGGAAAGGAAAAGATCAAGAACCTGGGAAGTTAGGGTGTTGAATGTTATCATATACATATCATTATATAATATACATATCATTATATGTATTTGAACTCAGTTTATTTGACTTCAAAGTCCATACTCTTAAGTACTGCATAAAAGTTAATCTGAATGACGTGTCTTTAGGCAGAAAACAATGTATCTATGTTATAGACCAAGATGTCCCCAAATGTAAGAGCAAAATCTCTAGGTCAAATAATAATGTCAAGAATCCTAAACACTGTACATAGATTAATCTCTACATTATAACTACATTGGTGCAGACCCCAGCGTCTAGGCCATAGGAGTCTCGGATGGTTACCTCTATGTTATTGTGAATATTTTTTAGTATTTTACTAAAGATTCTTCATTGAATTTCTTGGAATAACCACATCATCCAGTCATCTGAGCCTTACAACACTAAAGAATAAAAGGAATAAGAAGAGTCAGATGAAATGACTCACACCAGACCCAGATCAACAAAGTCAGGTCTCCTGATCCTCTGTACTTTTTCTCTGTGTGAGTTACATCTGATGTTTACATTTATAAAAGCCATAGACGCATTTCTTGAATACGTATTCAGAAAACTAATATGTATACTGGATGAAAACAAGTTTGTTATTATCCTCTATACTTGCCTGTATGCCAATAATATTTCATAATAGTAAAAGCTGTTCTGCTTGGATGAACAAGATGAGGGGGAAGCACCCTACTCCTACCTTCCTTCTTCAGCGGGTCCAGAGCCACCCCATCCACCCAGCCCCTATGTCTATGATGCTCTATGGAGCACAGTCTGGCAACATGTGTAGCTTTTACTTTTCTGGCAACCAATGCAAAGAGGGACTCATCACTGTTTACAAGAGTAAAACCAACCCACTGATGGAGAGAAGGACAATAGAAGCCTATTCTGAATACTAGTCCTTTAGAAATACATACTTTTCCTGAAAATATAAATAAGTAAATATATACATATGATGTACATATAGAAATATTTATTTCAGTTCCCAGATATTATAAAGTACATATTCCAGAGAAATTATTTCATGTGCATTACAAGAATGTTAAGAGCATCATTGTTTTCAATAACACCTAAAAGGAAATTACTCAAATATCTACCAAATGTACAATGGATGGATAAATTAGGATACTTGGTACACTGGAATAATATACAGCAATGAAAAGGAACAAACTACAGCTACATTCAGGAATACTAAATGGATCTTAATACTGAACAAAATAGACAGATAAGTATATATATATATAGTGATTCCATATGTATATTCTATATATATACACACACAATACAAATAGTTTAAAAACTATATTGCTGAGGAAAACATAATGAAAATCAAGAAAGTGATTGCAATATGAATTAAGGTAAGGCTAAATTTCAGGTGGCAGAAAGAAGATTGAGAAGGGAGGAGAGAAGGGGCTGCTTGACATAGGAGGGCCTTCACAAGGCTGCTCATTTGTCAAACTGCTCTGTTTTATGCACTTTGCAATAAATTATACTCTCCAATTAAACATTTTTTCAATGACACACACACATATCTATTCCTAAGGAGAGAAATCTTTGGTGGATTTCCCTACAGAAGACACTGTGCACTATAATGAATATCAAGTACTGATCAATATCTACTTTATATTAAGCCTAGCATGTTCTTCCCTCAAAGCTATTTCTTGCAATGGTCCTGCTGGCACTGTGCCGGAGCACATTCTTTTGGCTTGTTTGGTTTAGGTTAAGATTAGATTTCACAGATTCTAGAGGAAGAGGGTTGCTGACTATTTCCCCAGAGGAATTCTGTCTCTTACCTGAGCTTTTGAAAGGTTTCCTGACAGTGAGTTCAAGATTAGCTCTCTGACATGCCCCTAGGGTGGCCCTGTTCTCAGTTGCCAGGGATGAGAGAGGATCATCCCTTTTCTGTAAAAATTGAGGCATCATAAAAGAATGTGGGCCTGAATAGAAGGTCATTTCCAATTTTGAATAAGGAGAGCTGAGAAAGTGCCTGTAGACAGGGCCAAGGTTTTACTCAGAAGGTAACTTTAAGTCTGCTACAATTCATGGAAAAATGGAAAATTGAGACTCAATAATTCTTTGCCATAAAGCATGGCTATATAATTTGAACCTAGATGAAAGCATCCACAGAAGATTTACATTTGGTAAATTTAGCTTCCTGGAATAGTCTTCAAGATGAAGTAAATGTGAAACACCCATCTGCAAACAGCAGTGCCACTAGTAATTCTGTGAGGCGTCTTCCTAAAGTGCTATCTTTGATTTTAGCATAGTTGATCCAAAGCCTCTCTGAATGGTGATAATTAAATGTTAAGACCAATGATCTATTTAAAACAAGGCTATCTCATGATGATAAAACCATCTTATCTGCATCCAAGAGAATCTAATTTCTATTTCTTTTTGCGGATATATGTGTCTCCCGCTCATCAAAAAGACTATTGAGTTACTTAAGGGACAAAGTAAAAATAAGGGAGAACCAGACTATATCCCAAATGAAGTTCCCTGCCCTCTATCCATCTCAAGGGTGGAGATTGGTATAACTTCATTATGTGTATTCATAATCTGGAGTATTCATGGCCAACAGTGTATAGTGAATACATGTAGCTTAGTCCCTAACTGGGTCCTAGCTGCAGAGTCAAAGACCCTTGAAACATCTTTCCACGCAGAGCACACACTACACAGCATATCAGGCTTTTGTGGTGGTAACCATGCCTAGAGTCGTCCTCCTAAAGAGCACAGCCCTAGTCCTTCTAAAGTTCTATGATAGCTGCTTCCTCAAAGTCCACCAGAAAGTTTCCCTGAATCCCTTACTTGCTTTTACTTCTGAATACTCTTCTCTTCTGGCCACTCTGCTATTTTATCTGGAGCCAATTCTGCACGTTTTCCTCTTTGATGTCCCCACACCTCTGTCCCCAGCCTCCCTTCATCAGCCCCCAACCAGCTTGTCTTCAAACCAGAGGAGCCTCAAGCTTTAGATTGGAGGTTGGAAAAGATTACCTTTAAGGATACTCCTAAATCAGCAGATTTTGTAATTTAAATAATAAGTACTTTCTTGTCTAATTTTTTAAAGAAGCATACAATTGTTGCCCTTTTTTCCAGTAGCCATCAATAATGAAGTCTTTTGGTGCTTGCAGTGCTTCCCTTAGAAGTTATCTTATGCTCAAAAAACTACTGTATTTTAAAAAGCTACCAAAGCCAAGCTTATACTGCAAGAATGCCATTGAAACAACAAAGTTAGTGTTTAGAGTGTGTGTGCAGTGATTTAACTCTTTAATCATTAAAAATTACTTACTAGTCATTAGTCTTCTATCTAGATCAGGAGTGTGTGGGTAAGAAGGAATTTCAAATTCTCTATCTTGTTCACTTTTTTATTTTTTATTTTCTGTAGTCAATGCAATACTTGGCACAGAGTTGGCCTCAGGCAAACTTTTTTGTGTGAGTATATGGGCTTTAATATCAGGGATACAATCCCTAATTAGTCAGCTAAGGAATAACTCTTGCTTAGATGGATTAATGTATTAATGGTGTATAGATGAGCATAAACTTTGGAAGGGAATTCCAGCCAACAAGATAATTATCATACATGGATAGCAGCTCATGGATAAGCCACATGGATGAGACTGTCCTTAGGAGAAACATAACTTCTGAAGCCAAACCAGGGACATGTGTTAATAAAAACGTTTCAAGCAGCTTTCATATACAAGATGAAACTTGCACAAGAACTCTCTCCTCTTCCCACTACCTCACATGGAAATCTACCTCTACTTCAACCGATTCCTCCTTCACCCTGGATATTAGTCCATTTTCACACTGCTGTAAAGATACTACCCGAGACTGGGTAATTTATAAACAAAAGAGGTTTAATTGGCTCACAGTCCTGCATGGCTGTGGAGGCCTCAGGAAACTTACAGTCATGCACATGGTTAAAGAGAAGAAAGTACCTTCTTCACAAGGCAGCAGGAAAGGCAGAGAGCCTGTGAAGGAGGAACTGTCAAACACTTATAAAACCATCAGATCTCCTGAGAACTCACTATCAGGAGAACAGCAAGGGGGAAACCGCCCCTGTGATTCAATCACCTCCCACCAGGTCCCTCCCTCAACACATGGGGATGATAGGGATTACAATTCGAGACAAGATTTGGGGGAGCGGCACAGAGCCAAACCGTATCACCCTGTTACAGTAAAGGAGACATTCCTTCTTCCTGTCAAAACCTAGTCCCTTCAACTGAATTTAGGTTTATTTTTTTCCCTCCAGCTTCTCAGGAAATGTATGCTATCATCTTGTATATTAAAGCGGTTGTTCTCTTTTAACTCTCAAACAGACTCAGATCGTTCTCACTTACAAATATTAATACATAAATAAATAAAACTTTCTCTACCCCATGATCTCCTCAATTGACTTCTCTTTGTAGCCAAACTTCTAAAAAGAGGCCTAGATACTTGGTGTTCTCAATTCCACCCCAGCCCTCAGCCTGATCTGGCTGCTTCCGACACCATACCAAGAGACAGATGCCAGTGAGTCATCATTGACCCTCTGTGATTAGCCACAATGGATGTTTTCAGTCCTTTCATGTTTTAACCCTTAGCATCACTCTAAGTTGCACTGGTGACAACTTTTTCCTTTTCCGCTTGACTTCTGTAACCCTGCATTCTCCTAATTTCTCACTGATCTCTCTGGCCATTGCTTCTTTAGTTCCTTTGCAAGTTTCTCCTCCTCCATCAGGCCATTAGGTATTAGAGTTCCCAATTCTTCCTTCTAGTGTCTCCTTGTTTTCTACTCTGTATTATCTCTCTAGGCCAGTAGTACTCAAACATAGCTGCACCTGGTGAATCATCTAGGACCCTTAAAAATATTAATTCCTATCCCCAGAGATTTTTTACTAATTGGTTTTGTGGGGAGCCTGATTATTAGGATTTTTTTCTCAATAAAATTATCTCTCTAAATTTTACTTTTTATTTGAAAAACTTATTTTTCAAATTGACAAAAATTGTATATATTGTGTATAAGATACTGTTTTGAATATGTATACATAATGGAATGGCTGTCATTGGGATTTCTAAAAGGCTCCCAGAATATTCTAGAGTTCAGCCAAAGTTAAGAACCACATCCCTTAGTTAAGCCATTCTCACTCATGGGTTTAATTACTATCTTGATCCAGATGACTCAACAGTTTTTATCTCCATCCCAGAAACTTCCTGTGAGCTCCTGACCCAAATAGTCCACTACTTACTTGGCATTTCCATTTGTGTGCCTCAAAGGAACCTTTCTACATTCCCAGACTCACCTCACATCTCACTCTCTCCCTACTCTGGTCGTCCTTCACACTGATCTTTCTACACCTCAAATTCTCTCCTGCTCTGAAGCCATTGGACCTGTAGTCCCCTCCACCTGGAATACTCATCCTCTTACCCTTTACTGAGATAACTCTGACTCTTCCTGTATTCTTAGTTCTCAGGCTATTGACACTTTCTCCATGAAGTCTTTCCTGGTTCCCTAGATGTCTTTCACAGCACCATGTACCATCCTTTCAAAGCAATAATCACAGTTATAATTTCATTTGCATGATGGTTCATTTAATTCTGTCTCTCTGCTGGGCTGAAGATCCACATTTTCTTTTGTTTCCCACGTTACCATATTTTGTGAGATCTAAGACGCTGACTATAAGGTGAATCATTTTCTATATTACTAAGGAAGAAAAAACAATGCAAAGTATAAGATGGACATCTATTTTAATATAAATACAAATTTTTATCTTAGAATGTAAAGCAAAAAGCAATATGTGTCAATGAAACAGTGTTACTGTGGCTTCACACAACACCTACTCCATTATGGGCACTTAAATATTTCATATTTCTTTAAAAAGCAAAAGAACAATTCTTGGGTTGATCTGCTAGTATGTTTTGAAATGTATGAAGCTAATGGGAGAGAATAGTTGAAAGTTAGAGAACCTAATTTTTGGATACAAAGATTTCTCAAAGGCAGCTCATAATCCAAGATGGCACTTTAACCAATTCCTTCCAGCTCATGTGTGTCAGATCTGAATCAACTCTCCAAAGGTCCATGGAATCAACTACTCCCTGACTTATTTATTTTGTGTGTGTGTGTGTGTGTGTGTACATTCTTTTTTAAAAAGACTTAATTTCTTTTAGAGCAGTTTAAGGTTCATAGCAAAATTGAGAGGAATGTACAGAGAGTTCCCCTGTACGCCCTACTCACATACATGCAAAGCCTCCCCCATTATCAACAGTGATATATTTGTTACAATTGATGAGCCTACATTGACACTTATGATTACCCAAGTCCATAGTTTGTATTAGGATTCACTATCCAAGTCCATAGTTTACATTAGGATTCATTCTTGGTGTTAAACACTCTGTGGGCTTGGGCAAATGTGTAATGACATGTATCCACCATAATAATATCATTCAGAGTATTTCCACTGGCTTAAAAATCATCTGTGCTTCACCTATTTATCCCTCCCTCCCCTCTAACTCTTGGCAACTGCTAGCTTTTTTACTGTTTCCATAGTTTTGCCTTTCCAGAATGTCATATAGTTGAAATAATACAATATGTAACCTTTCAGATTGGCTTATTTCACTTAATAATATGCATTTAAATTTCCTCCATGGCTTTTCATGGCTTGATAGCTCATTTCTTTTTAGCACTGAATAGTATTCCATTGTGTGGATGTAACACAATTTATCAATTCACCTACTGAAGGAAATCTTGGTCGATTTCAGGTTTGGGTAATTATGAATAAAGTTGCTATAAACATACATGTGCAGGTTTTTCTGTGGACATAAGTTTTCAAGTCATTTGGTTAAATACCAAGGAGCATGACTCTTGGATTTGTATGGTAAGAGTGTTATAATAGTTTTGTAAGAAATTGCCCAACCATCTTCCACAGTGGCTGTATCATTTTGCATTCCCACTAGTAACGAATGAGAGTTCCCATTGCTCCACATTTTTGCCAGCATTTGGTGTTGTCAGTGCTTTGGATTCAGGCCATTCTTATAGATGCATAGTGATATTGTTTTATTAATTTGCAATTCCTTAATGACATAATGTTGTGCATCTTTTCATATGCTTATTTACCATCTATATCTCCTTTGATGAAGTGTCTGTTCAGATCTTTTGCCCTTTTTTTGTTGTTGTTGTTGTTTTTTTTTTTTTTTTTTTTTTTTACTGTTGAGTTGTAAGAGTTCTTTGTACATTTTGGAAAACAGTATTTTATGAGATAGGTCTTTTGCAAATATTTTCTCCCAGTCTGTGGCTTGTCTTCTCATTCTTTTGAGATGGTGCATTTTTTGGTCTTCTTGTTCAAGTTCTTTAGGTTCACTTTCTGGAGAATGGTTGAGAGAAGCATTATGATGGCCTCTTATAGAAGATCTCCAAGAGGAGAAGGAGCTCCTATCAGTTGGTTTTCTATATCCAAGTGTTCTTTTCCTACATGCAAGATGTGGGACCAGTCCCCAATTTTGCATTCTGATCTAAATGAGAGGAGACATCTTTCATGTCTGAGTCAAGAAGGGCAATACCTCAAAAAAGTAATTTAAGAAAAATGATGGTGGCTCAAGAACTCAAATCAATAAATTCCCACACCTCCCCACAAGTCCTGGCTTATTCATTCCAGAAGTAGCACATTTCCAAATGCTCTGGCCAGGTCTGACTGATGTCCTAAAACAGATCAGCTCTAAGCTGTACTTTCTTCAGCCTCTTTTCACCCCAGATCTCTCTTCTTCCAATTTCCCTGTAATGGCAGCCTCCTTGGCTAACATTATTACCATTTATTTCTTTTCAATTTCACCCCATAGCTCAGCAAGAATTGGAAGGAAAGGAGGCTTGAGGTTGCCTCTATTTTAAAACAAATATCTTGGTCCCAGAAAGGTGCAAACCAAATGGAAGGAATTTTTTCAAAAGAGAAAAGGCAATTCTGTTTTCTCAGGGACTTTAAGAAAAATAATAATCTGTGAGTTTGTGTTGTTCATTTGCAATGGAGCAGGAAATAACCAAACAAGGAGTGGAATAAGGATGTTGGTTGGATACTTCTGGGTAAAGTCTTCTGTGTGATTTAATTAATCTGATTGAAGAAAAGTAGCAGAATTTTTGTCATTCACCTATTCAAATATAAATATGAAAGTGAAATACTATGTCAACTGTGTTTTGGGCATTATCTCCTTTTTTTTCTTTGATGACCTATGCTAAGAGTTTCTACATTGAGGACAACAAAATGGAAGTTTCCTCTAGGGTCACTGGTGAATTCGTCATGTGAATAAGAAAGCCCTTTTTGCTCTCTCCGTACAATAAATAATGCATATTACAAGCTTTACAGGAAACAAATGAGTGCCTTCTAAATAATTGATTTCTATCTTTTTCTTTCTTTCTATGACCTGGAACATTATGACTTTATGTGCACATTTGATGGGTTTCCTCTCAAATATAAAGAAAAATACAATTTTCAAGTAGCTCTTTTAGACATTTGAAGCATGCACAAAAAGGCAAAAATCAGAAGGTAAGAGACTTGCGACAGCCAGTGGGAGGACGGCCTGATTTAAGCAAGCTTCCAAGGTGCTTCTTTTTAAGTCTGTTGTGAATAATTCTGCTTCGTATCTCCTTCTTTCCTCTGTCTACTTTGAGAGAAAGCAGTTTGCCTGATCAGTGGGGATTTTTTTGTTTGTTTTTTCCTCAACTAATATTTAATTATTAATCATAATTTTTTGGTAGGAATAGGGGATAATTCATGAGAATTAAAGTTTCTTTTTCTCTCAAGTATTGGCCTATAATTGTAAGGCACTTCATATTTGAAAAGCCTTTCCCCAGAACCCCATGAAGCATATGTCTGCCTTGCTACCTATATCAGTCCAAATGAGCTAGGTTGTGCTGTGGAAACAAATAACTCTAATATCTCAGGGTCTTAAAGCAGCAAATTTGGTTGATTGCTTGTGGTCATAGTTCATGAAGGTGACCTACTTATTGTATACACTCAGGACCAGGCTAATAGTGGTGCTATCTTGACAGGTGCTTCCAGGATAACAGAGGTAAGAAGAGGCCTGAGGGCATAACCATCATGTCCCCTCCTTTTTCACTGGTCAAAGCAAGTCATAAGGACAACTGTGATATGATTGGGGTCGAGGATTGTAACATCCCCTGAGAAGAGCAGGAAATATTTGTGAACAACAACACTATCCTCCATGACCCTTTACAGGTAAGGGACTTAAAGCTCAGAGAGACTAAGACAGTGGCCCATGGTCATGCAGGTGAATAGAAGGGGAGCTGTGTTTTCTTACCTCAGGGTTGAGTTTGACTGACTCTAGCTGCCTGATCTGTATGTGCTGACTCCTCTCGCCCTGCTGGAAGAAGCAGGAGACAGCATTACTTGGTTCTGGATATCATTTGCACCTTGTGGCTCAGCAAACTCTTTTATTTTCATGTTAAAATCTATATTTTCTTAGATTCTCTAAGACACACAGGGGTCATGTGGTTATTCGGCTTAATGGAGGCTATAAATGTGACTCAAGAGTTACATAACCGAGTAGGCAGCTGTCTAGTCTAATTTCAGAGAGCTGAAAAGACTCCATGCACACGCCCCCACCCCTGTTCCTCCATGCCTGAAGCTCCCCCTAATAGGTACTATTTTTAATAGCTCTCATTAATGGAGGTGCTTATGTGTCAGGAATTGTGCTAAGTGCCTTCCTTTTACAATCTCACCTAATCATGGAAGTTGAGGAGCATTAGTGCCCCATTGAACAGATGAGAAGTTCATGCTTCTTTAACTTCTCAAAGTTGAACAGCCAGGAAGCTATTAAACACTGTGCTTTCTGACTGCCAAGCCTATGCTTTTGACCTCCATGTTTTATTGCTTTCAAAACAGGGGACAAGACTCCACATTTCACAACCACATATAGAATTTCCATGCAGAACGCCTTAGGAGAGGGATGAGGCCTGAGCTAAGTACAAATACGGTCCTTTAAGGACAGCCCAGTTTTAGAAGGGGAAGATTTAGGCAATAGTGGAGGAAGACTCGGAAAGGGATTCTATGGGCTTGGAATAGGAGAGAAGTTCCCTGCGTTCATTTCTTAACAAACTAACAAAGTAACACAACCTGGATGGCTTGCAAAGCAGAAATTTATCGTCTCCTGGTTCTGGAGGCTAGAAGTCCAAGATCAAAATGTAGGCAGGATTGGTTCTATCTAAAGGCTGTGAGAGAGGATCTGTTCTAAGCCTCTCCCCTAGCTTCTGGTAGCCGCAGGCATTCCTTGGCCTGGAGATAATGTTCTCACCGTGTCTCTTTATACTGTCATTCCTCTACGCATGTCTGTGTCCCAATTTCTCCTTTTCATACAGACCCCAGTGATACTGGATTAGAGACTCATCCTACTCCAGTATGACCTCATCTTCACTAATCACATCTAATCACATCTTTATTTCCAAATAAGGTCACATTCGGAGGTACTAGGAGTTAGTACTTCGATATATAAAACTTAGAGAGACACAACCCAGCCTAGAACAGTCCCTGATAAGGAACTCTCACACCTCTCTGTCACAGGACCAAGTTACTGCCAAAGCTTCCCCAGAGTCTGCCTGAAGAGGCCATGACCCAGCCCAGAAGAAATGAGGAGTTGCCTATACCCTGGGGCGGTGGGGTAGGATTGGGGGCGAGGAGACAAGTTCTGCCAGTGGGAGGCCTGAAATTGGAGATCTTTGACTCCGTGGCCTTGGAAGCAACAGGAGTCATTGAAGAATCACATGGTCCCCAAAGCCAGGCCAATGTGTGCTTCTGGAGACTAAAACAACCACATGAGCTTCCTAAAATGTCCCTCCATCCTACCCAAAATCAGTAGTCTGCAATGTAGGGGGAAGGGCACTTCTAATTAACAAAACTTTCTTCTATTTTTAAGAGCCATTTTATATCTTTTTGAAAATCCCCACCCCATCCTCCCCTTAGGGATGGTATCACATCTCCAAAATCATCATTTTTACATTTTATTTTGGATGGTTCACACTGAATGGAAAATTGAAGATAAAATATTTAGGCAGCACATTAGTATTCATTGTGGAGCTTTTTCTTGTTTCTCATTAGTGAATATATTTTCTGCTAAAAATTTTCTATTATGCTTCTCCCAAGGTAGCATTATTTTGAAACTAGAATGAGTAGAGATAAAGAACTATTGATAAAATAAAAAGTTTTTCTGAGCTGGTTTGTGCAACTTCTATTTTCTTCTCAACCTTGGTCTCTTGTACATGTTTCAAATACATAAGAGACTTATGGGCACATCACTTGAAGAGAAATGTGCTTGACCTCCTTGAGCTCGAGGGATTTCATAGAAAACTGGTGTGTACCAAAGCAGCTGCAGTTATTCTTTCTGACGAGTTAACTTTGTAAAAGTGTAACATGCCTGTAGTTTTGGTGCCCAGGCACTGAGGACAGCCCTCAACCATTCTGACTGATATGAGTTTATGATTGATGGGCTGTGTGGTGTGGGCACTTAAATATAGGACTTGAAAGTCAGGGGATGGGCCAAGATCTAACTCCACTGTAAACTGGGACTGTGACCAAGCCAACTGCCTCATCTCTCTGGGTTCCAGGTTTCTCATTCTTTAAGATGGGGAAGGAGGAGTGTGAACAGCCTTTACAGGGCTTTCCAAGATTAACATTCTGCATTTTTTGATTCTCATTGATTAAAAATGCTGTCAAATCACTGGCGTATTGATTGAGGAAAAGCAATCATTCCTATTTCATGTGTAAGTAAATCTGCTTACAATTTTTTGGAGTTGAGAACAGATTTGTTAAGACCAGCAGGGAAATTCTGATTGTCTAGTTTAGTAGAAGGAGCCAGTTTAGCCAGAGGAGGTCCCCTTCTAAGGGATAAGGTATCTCTTAGTCAATAAAGATTGCAGGGCTGGCTGTTTGGACTAGTGACAAATGAGTCACAGCCAGTCCTTGGAAGAGTCAGAGTCATAACAGGAGAAGGAGGCCATTCAGCCTGGGAGCTTTGCCAGGAGCCTGCTGGAGCTAAAAGGATAGACCCCCAGTTACTTCAGCATTGACCATCTGGGTGCCTGTACCCAGGCAGCCTAGGATCATCGTGACAGAAGAGAACAGGAAAGGCAAACATCCCTCCCTCATATGCCCTCTGGGTTGTGTCTTCTGCCTTCTGAAGACAGAAAGTGTGGGTGAGGTGGACCTCTGAAAGACCTCACTTTTTAAAAAAAGGACCCCTAAAAGTTTAGAGTAAACTAAGTGCAAACTGCTCTGGATAGCAACTTAACTTTCTTTTCCCAGCTTGTCGTCAGATGAGGCCTCTTCATCAGGATCAGCTATAGACCAAATAAAGAAACTATACTCTCCTTGTGTATCTGAGTTGTGTTATAAATTTGGTGAGCTCTAGACTTCAGGAACCCCACCATATGTGAAAGAGATAAAGATAGGGGATGCTCTGCACAAGCAGAGGGCAATAGCCTTGACCTGTGGCTCGTAGAACCTCCAGCATCCCAAGGTACCTCCAAAAGACAAAGTTTAAAAACTCTGGTACTGAGGGTTTGTAGCAACATGGCCCCCAATGTCAATCCTAGCTCCTAGACTTACTAGCTGTGTAGCCACTGACATATCATTTAACCTCTCTGGCAGGATTACTATGAAGCCTATATGAGAGAATGTATGTAAGCACTGGCCAAGGGCTGTGCACAGAGAGGGGAGCCATAAATAAAGTGGGACAACAGCATGACACTGGGAATTATGGGAAGCCCCATGGTTGGCTTCTGCAAATTACGTTTCATTTACCTTGGTGATTTACCAGCTCCTCACTGATGTAACCAAATAGCTAGACTTCTGGGAAAATCAATTTACTCTCAGTTAAAAGTCTTAGTTTTGCCCTCAAAGAGAAGTTTTCATTTTGAAAAGAAAAAGGAATCCCACTAAGTTAAATTTGCAATTGGCAGATATTCCTATAGTTCAAGCAAATACAAATGATTGAAAACCACTTTCCTGGCTCTTTGCTTCATGCTCTATCGCTTTGCAGTAGTGAATGAAATGATCATCTTGAACACCACCATTGAAATCCAATTTCCACCTTGGCAGAACTGTTTTCACACCTTCATTCACCTGATTTCTCAAGAGATAGTTTTTATCAGTAAACATTTCTTACTGCTCAGGTACAGTGAAGATACCTAGCTAAGTTATCTCAGTTGCATTCAAACTAATTTACTTACTCAAGGGGGTTGCACGCCATAGTGGACAGAATCCTGGGGTAGAGTAGACAGAAGTCTCAGCTTGGCTCATTCACTAATAAGTGGTCCAATTGGAACAGACTCCATTATCCTTATTTATAGAACGGATGTCAGTATCAACTTCCCAGGTCTTTGTGAGTTTTTGTGACACAGGTAACATTTTAGGAAAGGAAGTTATAGGCTGCAAAGCTTTTTTAATTTGTATTGGTTTTTGGACTATCTACTTGCCATCCAGGAACATCCTACGTACTCATTCATTGTAGAGGCAAATATAGTCTCTTTTCGTGGTTTGAGTATAATTCCATAGTCCAAGTCAAAATTCTTTGGATTTCTATACTTTGGTGTTGAGCACTGAGTAGAAATATAGGGAACCAAAATAACTCTTGGTATGATGTCAAGAGAGCCTCATTCTCTCTAGAAATTTTTTGAGGGCTAATAGGTTGATGCTACTTATTCCAAGATTCTAGAAATCCGTGCAAGGAAAGGAAAGATTGTGTGACAAGACCTCTGAGTCCAAGCACCTCAGAACCAGAGGTGAAGGCCACACCTGCAGACTTGCTCTTTCCAACTCCCCACATAAAGCTACTTTTTCCCCAAGCCAACCAATCCTGCCTTACCACCTCCCTTTCGTTTCTTTGAGGGAATGAGGAAAAGCACTGTGATACAAGCAAGAGAGTTCACTTTTTAAAACATTCATCAAAGCTGATACTAACTAGCAATGGTGTTGAGGAATCATGCATGGCTAATGACTGTCACTGCAGTCCATGCAAGAAAAATTCCAGGCTGCAAACCAGAGAATGAGGCTGGTGAAAAGACAACAGATGCGGTGCCAGGGCCATCAAATCAAAAGGAAGTTTCTCCAAGGCCTTCATGCCATCAACATTTTAAAATCTACCTTGACATTGTCAGAGCTTCTTTTCTTTTTACTCATCAAATTTGTGTTAGGTACGCCACCAACTGCTTTTAAATCAATTTTCTTTCCACACAGACAGCTCTCTGCATCATGTGATTGGGAGTCAGGGAGCCACAATCCTCACCAATTTCTCTCTGCTCTTCAAAAAGAAACAATATTAATCACCATAAAACAACTACTATCAGGTCAGTTCTGTGATTGTCTCCTATCTTTGAAATATATAGCAATGCAGGCATTTGAGGAGGCAAGGGTGGATTTCCCTACTCAGCTGAGAAGAGGTAGTGCTTGGACGCTGTTTCCAATGACACTCCTTTATGCCCCAGATATTTGTCCGAAGTCTAGTTCAATATACAATAAGAAATAAGCTTAGAAAACAAACAAAAGAAATAGGCTTAGCTCCTATGATATCGATACTTAAGTAGTCTTTGTCACTTCATAACTGAGTACTTCCTTTTATCTCCAATTTTAAAGAACAAGCTGACAAATTACAGTAATCAGAGAGAATTTAAGCATAAGTTTGCTTGAGAATCTTCTAAATTGATATTTATCTAAAGTCTAAAGCCCCACTCTTGTAGAAAAGGGTCTATTTCTTAGTATTTAGAAATATTTGTCTGCCATGGCTCTGATTGGGAAAGCAATAAATAAGTTCTGGATATCAACATAGAATGTTGTCCTCATTTATTTTTCTGGAAAGAAAAAGAAATATATATATATATTTATCTGCCTTCAGTCAGATATGGCTCAGACACAGAGCCTGCTCAATTTTTTATGAATTCATATATATATATGAACTTATTGATTAAAGAGACAGCTGTCTGCTAATTAAACCTCTCAACTCCCCAGAGAAAGAAACATGTATTATGCAATTTGAACTGTTAAGATAATGATAAAAGGTGACATCTATGATACAAATGTTTTACACTTCAGAAATAAAAATCTAAACACATTTTTCTCATAAAATTATTAGGTTTTTTTTGTTTGTTTTTCAAGAGGCTCCTCAGAATAGCACTTGCTCCAGGGCCGTTGGCTCAGTGCAGACAAAGCTCATTTACAAGTCCCCTAGTCGTAGGCTACAAGTTCAGTGAGGCGGGTTCCAATGTGTTTTACTCATCATTATATTCCCAGTACAAGATATGATGCTTAGCACAAAGTGGGTACAAATGACCAAATGAATAATTTTTTTATAACTTTGTTCATGTTCTTACCACTGTCTGGGATAACCAAAACTTTTCTACCATCCCAAACCGGCTATTTCCTAACTTAACGCATGTGTCTTCTTCAAGGTCTTTCTGGGCAAAATCCTATCTCCATTCATTGTGTTCTTAGTATTAATTCATATAGAACTCTCCTTTCTCTACCTTGGTTCTATTTACTGTCAAATATTGTTCCCTAATTATCTTTTCCCCAACTCAGTTGCAAGTCCTCTAATGACTGAAAACATTTATTATTTGTCTACCCTTCAGGGCATAGCATAGTGCACACAATTAGTGGGTAAATTATGGGAGCATGGAATGTAAATGACAGCAAGTCTTCAAACAAAACATACCAAGAGTGCAATCTAGTATTACATGGTGCCATAATCTCTTTAACAAGATCCTCTTCCTCATCCTAGCCACAAACCACTTCTTCCTCCCTGTTCAAACTTCTAAATCACAAGGTCCTTATGTTTTTGTAATGAGAAGCTAGTTATTGCTGCCTTACTTTCAGTTCTATCACCTTATTCATGAGGTTGGTGAGCCAACTCATCTGTCCAGGCTGTCTGCCAAGTGGGCTATAGATTCCAGGGAAAGGTTGTGCTGAGGTTACAAGCAGTAAGAACTCAACTTTAAGTGCTTAAGAAAACAGTCAAGCTCTGAAATCATAAAGTGCCATTTATAGGAAAGTGATATGATTTTGGGTGCACATGCAAATGTTTTATTATCTTGTGAGAAAACAGAATAATTCTAATCCTTGCTTGAAACTTAAGTCTTGTGAAGGAAAATATGACCCTACTTAGGGATCTTAGCAAGAAGGGTAGGCTTATTTGGGATGACAGTCCTGAGAAGTTGTCTGAGACTGGGTTCTCCCCAAAGCAGACCCTGGCACAGGTGTGTGTTCAGGGAGTTGAATTAGAAGGTAATTCCAGGGAGCAAGAGGAAGGGACAAGGAAGCAAAACAGGGAAGGAGGAAAATAAAAAGAAGGATGGATGTTGAATTGGCCACCATTATGCTCCATCCCATGAGACTATCTGAGGGGTCTACAATTACCCAAGAAATGAAAGGGAGTAGCAATTGCCCATCAACTCTGGTCTCCTATGTCCCCACAATTCCAGAGAGGCTCCAGGGCAGGTAGCAAGCATGAGAGGGCCAGAAGTAGTTGATGTCAGGTGGCGCCTCCACAAAGCTGGTTGAAGCTTTCCTGGAAGTGGTTGCCTTGTCAGGGACAGGAAGCAGAGGGGCTAAAGAGACCTAAAGCTGTGCACAAAGATGGTTCCACTCCAGGAACATAGGCTGTGGCACTAACACTCCCAGCAAGTGCTAAGGGCCCTGACGGTGCCCAGGGACCTGGCCTCTGACATGGTGACTGTCCTCATGTTACCAAAGGCCTTCAGTCAGATATGGCTCAGACACAGAGCCTGCTCAATTTTTTATGAATTCAGTTTTGCTATAATAAGCCCTTTTCCTCTAAGCTAAGGCATCACCCCAGCTTAGAGAGGAGGTGATTCAGCATTGCTTACTGAGAAGCCTAACTCCCATGCAACGTTGACAGAATTTGTTATAACGTCTCCTTGGAAACCATTCCAGTGTCTGAGCATCAGAGCACCCAGGCAGCCCACAAATACCAGAGACAGGTGCTAACAGGGATAACATAGGCTAGAAATCAAAGGCTGCCCTTCAAGTGGCACTATACTTACTTTGTCTACTAAATGTTTTGTGTTTGCTGATTTTTCTTCTCTAAATTCATCCAATTGCTGATTGGACTATGTCCTTCATCTACTCAAAAATAATTTTTAAAAGCCCATCTAGTCTTTTGGCCCAGGCAATCCATGACAAATTTATTGTCAATAGTATTTAAAATAAAACAAATTTATCTTCCAGACCTGTAACTAGGAAAAAGCATCATTTTTAAATGATGTTTAGAGTTTGTATATTCTTAATAATTCAATGGTAGGCAAGTGAGCCCCAAGTGCAGAATATTAAAACTTAATAAACAGGCATTTCCTCTAGCAGTTTCCACCCCCAAATATTAGGACCATCACACTTTGAAGCAAAAAAGTGAGGCCTATTCCCAGCCAGTGGGAGGATAATCGTGTCCTTGAAATAACTCAGTCAGGATATTAAGATGTGATCGTAAACAGTGAAACGCTAATCCACAGCAACGTTTTTAAGCTTTTTGGACTATGAATCACATACTTCTCCCGACTGACAGGTAGTTCCTGGTCCTAGCAAAGTTAGAGCTCATTAGCTTTTAGTCCTTGCTGACATTTGGTTCTCTAGATTTTCCTTTGATTTTGTGAGTTGTCCTCACCGTGACTTCCCCAGACATTTTGTTTTTAACCAGTTAGTTTCTAAGGTTCGTTTCCTTGTGAACAAATAAGTTACGTTTACTGGTAACTGGTACTTCTTAAGGCAAACTCCAGCAAAAATACTGAGAATGTCCTTTACAGAAGGTAAGTAGGGGTAAGAAGCTGACTGAGAGGACATCTGTACTCCTAGAATATAGTCTGATTTGAAATTAGTATGTTTTTGAAACAAGCAGTTTGTGTATGTGTGTGTGTGTGTGTGCGCGTATGTGTTACAAAAGAAATGCTTCTTAGCAAAAATATTATAACACCAAGCTGCTACTACATACCTCAGGCACTGGGATGGCTAGGTACTGTTAATATCCACTTACTTAATTCTTGCAAATTTACCCGCCAGGTAAAGTTTGTCATGGTCTTCTTGAAAATGAGCACACCCAGGTTTACAATCACTAAGCAACTAGACCAATGGCTTATTTCTTGCAGATTGTTTGAATCTAGGTCTCTTTCATTTCAAAACTCATACTTTTTCCACAAAAATTTAAAAAGACAAAGAAATTTAAATAGGGGCAGGAGGGAAAAGCAGCTGCTTTCAAATTAACCATTTTTTAGGTCTCTTTGTATGGTTTTGGTTCAACCAAATGCAAAACACATTTTGCCCAGAGAACTTTTCCCTTTAATTTCAAAATCTCCATAATTCATAAGGAACGCAATCCACAGATCTCTAATCTGTTTACCTTAACATCGTCAAAGTATCACATGCCTGAAACTTCCTGGGGTCTGAGATGCCTTTTGTCTTTTTAATCCCAGCCTATTTTCCCCTAATCCCAAACTACTTGCCAATAGGAGTGATGTCCAAGTCTAAAAGACATGAAATTGATTTAAGACTGTCATCTGCTTAGAGAAAAACAGATCATAAAATTTGTAATGTAATTGTTATTCTTCACCTGTTAACTGCATCAGAAACACCAGGACAGCAAGACACCAAAGAACCAGGCTGGGATTGTTCCCCTTCCTTAGATTTCTTCCCAACAATTCCTCTTCCTTCCCTTTAATAATGATACAGGTTCAGGAAATCAAATCCCAGATCTCTCAGAAAGAAACTCAAAAGAGCTTCTCATCTTTACATTTTAAAGGCATTACTATTCGCTTTTAACAAACAAGGTACCTGGGATCTGGGGATGTTAATTTACTTGCCTAAAACTACTGAGAAGCAGAGTAGGCTGGAACTTTTACTGCAGTATCTTTTTTTTTCTTTTTTCTTTTTCTTTCTTTTAAGATATCAGTCCATTTTCAAGGGTCCAGCTTTTGGGTTGGAAGAGACCAAAAATAATTGGGAACATCTGTACAAAGAACAAATAAAACTTTGCCCGCGTCAGTGAGCACTTGCATGAGGGAGGCACTGAGCTCGCGTTCTGAGGATGCCATGGCAAACAGTAAAGACGGGCCCTGGTTGCCCAGACCTCATCCTCTAGTGGGGTGTGCAGATAGGTGAGCGTGCGGTTATTGCATACCAGGGTGAGCGCCCTGAAAGGAGAAGCTCAGGGTGTCCTGGGGCCCAGAGGAAGATCCCCTAACCCTGACCTGCTGGTGCAGAGGGGAGAGGGAAGGCTTCCTAGAGGAGGCAACGTGTCTAAGCTAAGACTGAAAGGACAAATGGGATTTCACTAGAAGAAGAAAAGAAGGGATATGGAGGAGAGATTTGGGGAAAATATTTCAGGAAGAGGTTAGAACCTGTGTAAAAGTCCAGAGATGAGAGAGAACCAAATGAGTTCTAGAAACATGGCAAAGGAGTTTAATAGAGAGGGCAACGGCCCACCCTCCAGAATGTGGAGTCAAGAAAGACGGATCCCCCCTTATAAAAGCACCCACCCCTGGGTCTGCCTGGTGGGCCAGACCTCACTCAAGGGACCTGTCAGGATCAGTTAGGAGGCTGGTGTGGAGGCCCAAAAGCTCTGGCAGCACGTGTCCTATCTCTGCAGCCCAATAATGCCATGGCAATCCTGACTAGTGTCTGCTACAACAAATTAAGGGCTGCTGCGAGGCTTGCTAATTGGCTGAGGACCATTTTACGAGGGCACGGCAGAGAAAGGCAGTGAAAAGTGCCTTCAGATGGTCAAAATGAACTCAAAGTATATTTTGAGATCCACCAGGGCTAGTCTGAACCAGGGATATCTGAAGAAGTAGAAGAGGAACATTTTAGCTTTCTTGATTTTCTGGAAGGAATGTGTTTCGGGCTCAGGGGAGAGAATGTATTTTCAAGGTTTTTTTGCGGTGCAGTGAAATAACCCCTTTCTAAATGCACGCTGCAGAGTAAGGTGCTGAGTGCTTCCAATAGCAGCTGCCTGGAGACCACTAGCTGCGGGCATCCTGCAATTTCTGCTGCCATGGTCTGAAGAACTGCCTTACAGAATTGGAACTGCATGCCATTTACCTGCCAGCACATGTATCAGGCAAGGAGGGGCCTAAGCATCTCGATTGGGCTGCAGGACTCAAGGTACCCACTGAACTCCCACTTAAAAACACAAACCAAACCTAACACACCTACAACACACACGAAAGTTGCTTGTAATGGAAATATTTGCTCTTTTATACAAAAGATAATTTTACAGATCAGCCAGTTGGCCTACATGTCCTCTTAATGGAACTTGGTTTAACTTTGACATCTTGCCCAGGGCCACATAACACAGAAAAGACAAACAAACAAACAAATTACAAGAACTATCTTGAGCATTTAATATTTACAAGGCACTAAGCACTTTTATCTTTATTATGTCATTTAATCCTCACAATAACATCATGGGATAGATATTATTTCCCCATTTTATAGAAGTAGCTGAGAAACAGAGAGGTTAAATAATTTGCCCTACATCACTGCTGGAAAGAGACAGAGGCAGGCCAGTCCCAGAGCCTGTCTGATTCCAAAGCCCATGTACTTTTTATTACATCACATTGCCTCCAAGAGGGGCAAAAAAGACTTTCAGGTCACATGAAACATAATACTTTAGGAGCAGTCACTTTCGGAAGACTTAGTAGCCTTGGCCTTTGTTGGCAAACTGATAAAGCAGAGGAAATTAACCAGACAATTTAAGTTAAAAAAAAGAAAAAAAAAACTACCCTCTGATGAGTAAAAAAATCCGATTCCAAAAACACATTCTTTTAAAATAGTTTTAATAGTTCTGGAAATAGTTGCAATCAATGACCCACTTATTTCAAAGAATTTTTTTCCCTAGGAAATTTTATTTTATTTTGTATTTTTTAATTGATATGTCATAGCTGTACATATTTTGGGGATACATGTGGTATTTTGATACCTGTATACAGTGTATAATGATCAAATCAGGGTAACTGGGATATCCATCTACCCCAAATACTTGTCTTTGTGTTGGCAACATTCTAATTCTTCCAGCTATTTTGAAATATACAATAAATTATTGTTAACTATAATTTCCCTATTGTACTATTCCTTCTAACTGTATTTTTGTACTCGTTAACCAACTTCTTTTCCATTTTCAACCTAACAGCCCTTCAGTGCAACAGAAGTTGATGGTGTCTGGAGTTTGAAGTATTGCTGTTGCATCTGTGTCAGAAAGAACAACTCTGAGCCCTCCACCTGGGCCAGTGGAGCTTCAGGGGCCATTGGGGGTAAATGCCTTCTGCTGGCCTGTGGTCCCAAGGCCCTTTCCATCCTGCCAGAATGCACTGGGCCTGTGATTTGAGGCATTAACAGCTGGACCAAAACAGCTGGAGAGTTTAATCAACTCAAGGACAAAAGTTGGCCCAACTTTTTGAACACACTGACAAATCAATTCTGTTAAAATGGCCAATCCCAGAAGCCTTGTTTAAAAACGATGCCTAAAACTTAATTGGAATAGGGAAAATCCACACTGACCCAAGTACCTTCAGGCCAGCTCCACCTACATGCTCAGCATATGCCAATAAACTCAATGTCTGCTTTTAGGTCAACTCTCTGCCCTCCCCCGCCCTTTGAATTCACTCTTTCTCTTCTGGGCAGTGTCCAGCTTGAAGGTAGGAACGTGCTGGCTTAGGTAGATATATCCCAGCCAGATGCCAGAAACAGCAACACGTCAGGCCATACATAAGTTTTTCTTCTATATCCACACACCTAAGCAGCCAGCAATACCACTACACTGGTTCCCTCAACAGGTTCCCTCATACTACAAACATACCAAGGAAAGCTCAACATTTAATCCTCTTCAAAGAATTGTCACATACTTTAAAAAAAAAAAAAACAGTCTCATTTTACACAGATGGGGCAAAAACTGCAAATGTGGCAGTATTCATAGTTTTTCCTTTTCCCTTTGGTCTTTATCTGCTAAGCATCTCTCTCCCTTCACTCCCAATAGTTCTTTCTCAACACCATTCATTCACTAATTGGTGTTTTTTAGCCCCATTGTTTTGTGATAACACATTTATCATCTATTAGGTTCATATACACATATAAGTGCACCTCCAAGCACTGTAATTATTTCGTTGGTCTATTTGTTTGCCTTTGCACCAGTACTATACTGTTTTTGTTACTAGGCTTTGTAGTATGATCATAGCTGACAGGGCAAGTTCTCTTTCTTCTCTTAATCCTCTTTTTAACCAAGTTGTTTTAGCTATTCTTGAAAAAATATATTCTTCCATATGCATTGCAAACTAACCTTGTCACACTTCTCATAGAAATATAACTAGAATTTTAATGGTATTGCATTAAGTTTAGGCTTAATTTTGGCAAAAATTGACCATTTTTATAAAACAAAGTTGTCCCATGCAAGAGAATGAACTATCTCTCCATTTGATCAGAATTTTTTTATATCCTTTAACAGAAAAGGGAGGCCTTAGTCATTCTTAATTTTGTGCTATATACTTTGTAACTTTTGTTGCTATGGTGAATGCTAATTTCTGATTATATTTTATGACTGGATTTTTCTGCTAAAGAGAAATGCTATTGATTTTTTGTGAGTTCACCTTGTACCTGGCAAAGTTTATCTCTCTAATTAGGGATCAGTTTTTAGAGGTGGAATTTTATTTCTACCCCCTCAATTAAGATGGTTCTATTTCATACAAATGGCAAGCAGGTATATGAAAAGGTACTCAACATCACTAATCATCAGAGAAATGCAAATTAAAACCACAAAAATATATCACCTCACACTTGTTAAGATAGCTATTATCAAGAAGTCAAAAGGCAACAAGTGTTAGTGAGGATGTAAGGGAAGGGAATCCTTATACATTGTTGGTGGGAATGTAAATTGGTATGGCAGTTACGGAAAACAATACGGAAGTTCCTCAAAAAAATTAAAAATAAAGCTACCATATGATTCAGCAATCCCAACTGGGTATATTTCCAAAGGATATGAGATCAGTATGTTGAAGAGACAGCTGCACTCTCATGTTTACTGCAGTGTTATTTACAATTTCCAAGATATGTAAACAATCTAAGTGTCTGTCAACAGATGAATAAAGAAATTGTGGTGTACATGGAATACTACACAGCCCTAAAAAAGAACGAAATAATGAGCTTTGCAGCAAGATGGATGAAGCCGGAGGTCAGTATCCTAAGTGAAGTAATTCAGAAGCAGAAAACCAAATATTGCATGTTCTCACTTATAAGTGAGGGCTAAACAATGAGTATACATGACATAAAGATGGACATAAGAGACACTGGGGATTCCAAAAAGTGGGGAGGCTGAAAGGGGGGCCAGGGTTGAATATTATTTATCAGATACAATGTTTACCATTTGGGTCATGGGTAGACTAGAAGACCAATCCTCACCAGTACGCAGTATATCCATGTAACAAGCATGCACATTTAGATTCTCCCCCGGAATCCAAAATATAATTTTTTAAAAATTGTGGTGTATATAAATATATGCAATAGAATATTGTTCAGCCTTAAAACAAGAAGGAAATTCTGCCATTTGTAACCACGTGGATGAAACTGGAGGACGTTAAGCTAAGTGAAATAAGCTAGACACGGAAGAGACAAAAACTGCATGATCTTAAAAAGTTGAACTCATAGGGGGCCGGGTGCTGTGGTTCACGCCTGTAATCCCAGCACTTTGGGAGTCTGAGGTGGGTGGATCATGAGGTCACGAGATTGAGACCATCCTGGCCAACATGGTGAAACCCCGCCTCTACTAAAAATATAAAAATTAGCTGGGCATGGTGGCACATGCCTGTAGTCCTAGCTACTTGGGAGGCTGAGGCAGGAGAATTGCTTGAACCCAGGAGGCGGAGGTTGTAGTGAGCCAAGATCGTGCCACTGCACTCCAGCCTGGGTGACAGAGCAAGACTCTATCTCAAAAAAAAAAATAGTTGAACTGATAGAAATAAAAGGAAGAAGGGTAGTTACCAGGGGGTGGGATTGGGGGAAATGGGCAGATGTTGTTCAAAGGGTAAAAACTTGCAGTTATAAAATGAGTAAGTTCAGCTGGGTGCGGTGGCTCATGCCTGTAATCCCAGCAATTTGGGAGGTCAAGGTGGGTGGATCTCTTGAGGCCAGGAGTTCAAGACCATCCTGGCCAACATGGTAAAACCCCATCTCTACTAAAAAAAAAATACAAAAAATTAGCTGGATGTAGTGGCACACACCTGTAGTCCCAGCTACTTGGGAGGCTGAGGCATGAGGATCAGTTGAACCTGGGAGGTGGAGGTTGCAATGAGCCAAGATCATGCTACTGCACTCCAGCCTGGGTGACAGCACGAGAATCTGTCTCAAAATAAAGTAAAATAAAATAAAATAGGTAAGCTCTACAGACCTAATGTTCAGCAAGGTGCCTATAGTCAATAATAATCTATTGTATACTAAGAGAGTAGATCTTAAGTATTTGCACCACACACACAAAAGGTAACTATGTAAGGTATGTGTATGCTAATTAGCTTGAGTGTGGAAATCATTTCACAGTATATACATATATCAAAACATTATGTTGTTTACCTTGAATATATACAATTTTTGTTTTTCAATTATACCTCAATACAGTTGAAAAAAAGATTGGTTCTATTTGCCTTTATAGTGAGAATTTCTTACAATCTAGGCTTTTTTTTTTCTCTTAAGGCCTATACTGTCACGATCAAGACTTCTCTTTGCAAATGTAAAGATCAATCTAGATGTAAGACTACTGTGTAGCTGGGGCAAATGGATAACAATTTCTCCATGGCCAAGGAATATACAAATACTTGAGTATAAAACCACAAGTCACCCACTGATACAGGGCTCATGCTCAGAGAATCGATGATAATAATTCCTACAAACCACCTAACTCCTTACTTTCTGCATACATCCTTCTTTGTTTCCTCATTTTAGAATGTCCAGGTCTCAGCTTCAAGCAAAAGAAGCCAAAAGTAACCAGTCAACAATGGGTCCAAATCAGTGGCAAATACTCTAGAAATCAAGACAGAAACCCTCTCTCCTCCACCTCTTCCCAGGTTGCCAGAACAAAGAAGCAGCGGGGCCAGACTTGCAAGTCCTAGGAGGAGGAGCCCTTCCTTTCAGGATATTTGCCAAGCATTCTTGTCTCACTGAATTCTAAGTGGTATTGTTTTGGGCACAGGAAGGACATAGAAGGGTTAAGTAATGTGCCAAATGTAACAGGATAGGGAAAAAATAAGTTATCTTTCTGGAATTTGATCTGCGGTAAGAGCCAGTCTGGTGGAGGCTGTGCCTGTCCTTTTTTCTTTCAGTAGTAGGGTTTTTAACCCAATTATCCAGACATTTTTTTCAGCTCTTTGTTTTATTTTACTTGTACAATTAGTCTTCAAGTTGATTTGAAAACAACAACAAAAAACAAAATGTAACTTTGAAAGATGTGGAAAGTTAATATTCTCCTGCAAGGCTTTAGAGGACCACCAAAGTTAGCACATTCTTAGTATTTGAATATAGGCCCTGCACTCAGTGCCTCCAGTAATAATTTGCTTCAGATAACTTTGCTATTGGAGTGTGTTTTGGGATAGGTGCTCTGACACCTCTTAAGGCAAATTCCAAACTCTTCTGGAAAGTATTTTTGTAAAAGAGAAACAGTCATGAGGAAGGATTACCAAGGGGAATTTTGGAAACCAGCCACACAATTAGGCAACTTTTCTTCTCCAAGGACCTGTAACTTCTGCTCAGTTTTAGTATTTATATGGACACAGCCCTTGCACTCTGACATTTTTAGAAGAAATTACACTGTGCCAGAGATCTGGGATCAGTGACAACCACAATGGTCTCCTTGGAAAGCAAAAATGCTCCTAGGAAAAGTCAAGTCACTTACCCGTTAATCAAACTGCCAGTCACTTTTCACAAGTAAGACTGCTAAATGGATAGGAAAATACCACCTTTGTTCTAAATCTAAGAGATGAAGGAGGACAAGGGAGAGGAGAAGGAAAGATGATAAAGAGGGAGGAGGTGGAGAGGAGAGAAGATAAGGATTCTGACAAAGAAAACTCCAGCTAGGTAAAGGGAGACAGAGCTGAAAGGAAAGAAGTATCAATGTAGAATGGACAGTCAAAGGAATCAGACACTGGAGTATCTGGTAGATAACAGTAGGGAGAGACAATGGCTATTTTAAGTCACATCTCAAGCTGAATTGAGTTCAAATTCTGATTCCACTTCTTTCCAGTTGAGCAATCCCGGGCTTGTTCTTTAACCTTTCTGAACTTCAGTTTCCTCATGTGTAAAATGAGTTTTACTATCTTCACCTTGCCATGCTGTTAGCAGGATCAAAATAATGTGCATAAATCCTTGTTCATTACAGTTCCTATACTATGGTATCTTGGCTGAGAACAAACCCTTTGTCTTTCTTAAGACTGATTAGCCTGGAATGTTCTAAGCTACCCTGCTGTGTTCTTGGGTAATTTAGTTGTCTTGATGGAAGCCAGAGGATAAGACCACACTCCTGAGAGTGGAGGTGGAGCTTCTCTGGGGCAGATGGAAATCACAGCTGACATCTACTCTTGGTGAAGGCTAGGTCAATCCTGGGACAGGAAATCAAGACTGTGGAGGTGGGCAAGGATTGCAGGGAGTACTTCTTCCCTTGTGGAGGTGGAGGTTGGTCTTAAGCCTTTCTTCAGGAGACACACTGTTGGGTATTTTCCCGGGAGAGAAGAAAGACAATTCCTTCAAGATAGTGGCCAGCTAAGAGGAAGTCAGGAAGAGCTTGCTCAGGACCTCCTGGGCCCAGCAGCTCTGAACATCACACAACAGTTAGTCTGTTTTGTGCTTTCCTTCTGCCATCCCTGACTTTCAGTGAAGGTTTTCAAAGAATTGCAGCCTACTCTCCACCATCCTTGTAGGTAAATGAGCCTAAGGGAAGGATCAAGGGGAACAGGTGAAAGTAACTGAGGCCAGAGAGAAGCTGGTCTCCAGAGGCAGGAGGGGCGTGCATAGATGTCCGTGGGAAGCAGAGGGCAGCATTCCAGGGCCTGAGCAGCTCATGACAACTGGGTAGACTGAAGGGAACATGTTCACCTGCTCCAGGGAGCCCAAAAGATAGGGAGGACATTCTGATAAACACTGGGCTTTATGTAATCAAGTGGGTGGAAGCAAGTATAAGCTCCTTTTAATTGATACATTTCCCAAGTATTAACTCTAGTCTAGAATCAAGATGGTAGTTAATTATCTTCCAGCAAAAGATTTTTTTTTAAAGTACTCTACCATTACTGGCTTTGGATGTGAGAAACTTCCTACCATGGTGGTCAGCTTCACATAAAACCCATGAAAAAAGTAACTGATCGATCCCTACTTGTTCTGCAAAGTGGCCAGCCACAGAAAACCCTCTCCTCCTGACACTGAACAATGCTTCCTTGTTTGAAATGTCCCCTAACTGCTTGCTTGCTCCTTTGCAGCAGACCAAGAATTGCTAAAAATACCCCAAGATCAATGAGTCTCCTCTGCTTCTCCATCCCAACTTAGTAGAAAGCCGGACAATCAGATTCTTGTCCCAGCATTTCTCCTTACTGTCTAAAACTTCCTCTTCTCTACACCCTCAAAGCCCTGCTGAAATGAAAGTGATAGCAGATGGATTCCCTCGCTGCAAGTTTATGAATAAACAGCCTATGTTAATTTTGTCCTGAAACCGGTTCGTCTTTGGAAATGGAAGTCAGTCACAGAAATACGGCATTTGCCAAATGAGAAACTTGGAGTAGAGCCCCTAGAGAAGCAAAGGGCTTCTGTTTCTTATAGTTTCCTGGAATTTAAAGGAGTTTCATGCCCTTTACCCCTCTTCCCTACTCAAAGCCTTTATAGGTGAATCATGGGGCCTCATCATAGGTAAACAGGCAAGAGGTTCTCTTGACGGTGTGAATAGTTGGAGAGGTATCAAAGTGTTTAGAGAGACAGGATGTCACTGGTCCTCATGGGACCAGCTAATGCAAACTTCATGGTTTAATATATTATAATGGGACCATAGCTAATGCAAACTTCAGGGTTTAATATAATTTTGAAAAATAAACTATATGCACTGGATTGACGTATCAAACCAAATTAAGAAGTGTTAAACATCTCCCATGTTCAGGGCTAATATATAGATAATAAATACTATGTAATGGGAATTTAAATCAATTAAAGCAACTCTGGCCTCCCTAGAAGTTGTTATCAAAAAATCCACATTCTAATATTGGGAATTCCACAGAACCTAGTGAACAACGTGTCAAAATAGGCTATGGGATTCTAAGATGCTCTTTCAGCTTTGTCTGGAGGGCTTCATCTAAGGTGACTGGGCACCTTTATTTATGGAGTTTTAAGTCCATTTTCTCCAAAGCAGTGAGCACTGGTTAGCTTTATGACACACCAGCCGGGATCTCATATACCATTCTTTGCGCAACTAAACTGTCCCCAGGCGCCGGGAAAGTATAGTACAAATGAATTTTTGTTAACACTAATACCCAGATCCTGGTGACTTTCAGTCCACATTGCCCCATGAAGGATTTCCACGTCCGCCTTCCCCTAGTCTTCCCCAATTATTCCCCAGTTCTCATTGGTACCATCCAGATGCTTTCACTGATGGCCTTCATGAGGAGGCAAATCTCTTGAAGACTGCCTCCTTTGCTCTCACTGCCCTGGGCTGTCAGAGCAGCAAAGCTGCCCTCAAGTTAATGACCCCGAGAGTCTAGGGGCCAGGGAGGAGAACTGGCTTCTCAAGTCTGGAGGGCTCACCTCAGCCTGAGACCACCCCGCCTTAGTCCAGACACAGACTTTCAGGACCAGCAAATCCTTCTGGCCTCTCTCCTATGGGCCTCAAAACCAATCCCTCAGGACCCTGAGGTCCAAGGGCGCAGGGATCATGTCACAGCCAAACCAACCATTTCTTACTGCTTTTTCTCCTTCACTCATCCTCTCTTGCATAAAATCCCTTCCCCTTTCTTCAGCAAAAACCACAAAGACCCAGGCATATCTAAATTGCAGAGATGTCACCAACTAGATTTTTCTTAAACAGGCACATTGAATCCCAGCTTGACCTAGCTGGCGGCACCCAAAGACAATTTGAACTGAGCCTCTGAACTTTAGTGTGGAGAAGAGGGGTGGTCTAAATCACCTGTTTCACTCTGATCAGCCTATAGATCTTGGACTGGTGTGAGAGCCACCAATGGGTCTGTGAGGGCTACATGTGGATTGGTGAGGGCTTCCAACTGGCTGCCTCAAGCTCTGGGGTGTGGGGAGGTCCAGGGGTAATAGGACACTCCTTCTTTAGGACTGAGGACCTCTAACCTCCTGACCCCTGTCCAGAAAGAATTTCCTATTTCTACTACTTGTAGGCAGCCTCTTTCTATTTCAACTCACCATAGCTCAATGTGCCTCTCAAGCAGCTCATGCCTTACTCTGCTTTAGGATTTGTGGGAACAGCCTCTACACATGCACTACTTGATTATATAGTTCATAGTGCAAGAATCCATTCACTAGGCTGAAGCTCTGCTTATGGCCATTGTTGAGCAGTAGTTGTTCATTTCACTTACGTTCCGTTCAATTTGGTTGTGCCCATTTGTGGCCAGCTCTTCTGGAATGTGACAGGAGAAACTGAGCTCATGCAATAGCGCAACATTCACCCCTCCCTCCCCACGGCCCCCCAGCACCCTGGCCGTGTCCTGGCAGCAGACTCCCATATAAACTCACCCCCACCCCTGGGCCAGCTCTCTCAATTCTTTTGGATACAGAGGAGTACTCATTCTCCTGTTCAGCTGTGGTCTTGTAAATGCCTTTTGCCTCCTCCCACTATAGCTCCTGGCTGCCCTCCCTAGGCCTGGTGCCTAAGGCCCCTCCTTCCTCCTAACCAGGAGCTCCCACCTGGCCCTCTGACAGGAAGGTGAGAAATGCCCAAGTAAATCAACAGAGACTCTCAAATTGGCAAACAGCTTTATTTTCTTTTTAGAATTCCAATACCTAGTTTGGTGAGACAGGAGGTTTCATGAGCTGCCTGTGGGAGGGTAAGTTGTTTCATCACTTCTGGAAGGCAATTTGGCTAAGTGTCAAGCACTGCTAAAATATTCACATCCCTTAATCCAGCAATTTTTCTTTAGAGCAAGTTTTCTGCAATTCACAGGGGAAAAAAGAAAGAAATTTTAAAAGGCACTCAACCTCACTAGTAATAAAGAAAATGTAAATCAAAACACCAAGATTTTTTTTAGCACTAGATTGGGAGAAATGTAAAAGGTTGATAAGGTGGTTAAGGGTGTGGGGATATGGGCATTTTTAACATACTGCTTCTTTGAATGTGAACTGGCCCAGTGTTTCAGGAAAATCACGTGGCATAATATATTAAAATTAAAAATATACATCCCCTTTGGGCAAATAATCCCAATTCTCCGGACTACCTTAAAGAATTAAAAAACATCAGCACATAAAGGTACATGTGGATGTTTAATGCAACATTAGAAACTCCCCAAACTTACAAACATGTATTTCTATTTATGGGATACAACTTAACAAATTATGGTACATTCATATTATGGACTCTTATACAGTTATTTAAAAAGAATTAGTGCTATATCTTTTGCCCTGGAGCATTGCTTGATATATATTCAGTGAAAATAATTTCAGAGAAACTAGTATTGTTAAGACTACATTTTTACTAAAAATAAAAACCATTCAATGTTTCACTCATTTTTTAAACAAATGTTTATTAAGGCCTAGCTAGCTCTGTGCCAGGCACTAGAGATTAAGTCTTAAAGAACACAGGGTTCTCATTTTCCTATGTACTATTTAAGCAAAGAAAATGCATAGAAAGAAAATATACCTCAAGAAATTATAGAAGGAAAGGAAGGAAAAATTCTCACTTTTCTTTTACATTCCCACATGGCTTGAATTGTTTCCATGAACCTGTAGGACTTTTGTCATTAAATTTTAAAATTCACACACAGGCAGAAAAAAAAAAACAAAACCTGTATCCTAATGAAATCATCGGAGAGGTACCTGGGGACTTCTGTACAAGGAGACACTGTCAGGTAGTAGTTACGAGCGTGGCTTTGGAGTTAGAGCCTAGCGTGTTTCCTTCTCTGCCACGGACTCAGCTGTGTGATCCTGAGTAAGTTGTTTGACTTTTCTGTGTCTCAGTTTCTTTCTCAATAGAAGGAAAATCACAATAATGCTCAGCTTGAAGTATGATGAGTGTGAGGATTAAATGAGATGATGGTGTCGGTATAGCATTTACTATAATGTCTGGCATATAGTAAATGCTTAATAAATGGTAGCTAAAAAGGTATGAGGATGTTTATCTTAGTATTAAGATGGCAACAAAAAATGTCTTACAATTGCTATATAAATAATGAACATTATCTGTATGGAGTACCTATGAAGACATTAAAATCACATTTTTAAAGAATTTTTAATGAACTGAGAAAACCAATTATAATTTTGTAGTGAACAAAACATATATATATATTACTTATATATTACTTAATATATATAAAACTTATATATATATATTACTTACTGTAATTCCCATTTCCATAAAACATATTTTTGTGTATATGTATAGGAAGAAGCCTTGGCAAGAAATGTCCAGGATATTAACAAGTTTTCTGAAGCTTTTATAACTTCCCCTTGTCTATTTTCCAAATGACAAGGAGTAAAACCTTTTAAAGAGAAAAGAGCCTCTGTGCTTGCTTCCAAGCTCAGAAGATGGGAAACGACAGGTTTTCCAGCTTCCATTTTCCTTCACCTGGTTGAGGAGGAAAATCCCAGGTGACATGGGAATTGTGGCACTGTTAAATTGGGAAGGAAGGCAGACTGCGTCTAAAGACAGAGGTCAGCCTAAGCCAGAAGCGGAGGGAAACTCAGAGGGGCTTACATGAGCAAGTAAAGATTCTGATTTAGCAATCAGAACCTCTGAACTGGAAGGGAATTTGGAAATTATCGAATTCCTTGCTTCTCAAAGTGTGGTGTGTGTATCACCCAGGGCTTGTTAAAAATTCAGAATCTCCAGTTTTACCATAAATCTAATATATCAGAATTTGCATTCTAACAGGATTCCAGGTGATTCTTTTGCACATTGCAGCTTCAGAAGCAAAAGACATTCCTGCGATTTACAATATTAAGATGGGGAATCCGCAACTCTTAAGAGGCAAAATGATGAGTTCAAGGCCACATAGCCATTTTAGTGGTAAAAACTGGACCAGAAAACACGTCTTTTAACCCCTGACCCATTGTTTTCTCACTATGTTTTGCTGCCTGTCACTACATCACCCAGCTACTCACCCTATTTGGTATATGTTATGTGGTACTTCTTCCCAAGCCTTTTCCATTTCAGTAATTTTTACAGGTATGTATTTTATTCATTATGCCTTTATTGCACTGAGACAAATTATTTTTGCTATACGGTGATGGGTGAATTCAAGGTCAGCTGCCATTGCTAGCATTATTGAAAGTGCCTTGGTCTAACTCCTTGGAAGCTTTTTAAATGTTTGTTGCAATTGGTCTTTAGTCTCTTATAAATTTGCTGTTGCCAGATCCAAGTGAAATCATGGTCCAAAAGACAATTGAATGGCTTAGAATTTCTGACCTCAGACTCAGCACAAACACCTTCCCCATCCTACTCTTCCCTTTGTTCTGTGTTCCACCTTGCTTCTGCCCCCAATCTCTTTTGTTCTGTTTCACTTTTATCAAAGGCTTAATTATGCGCCAGGATTTTGATCACAGATTTATTAAATGTTTAAGTATATGTCCCTTGAATGATGGTTTCTCAGTAATGAGGTGCATTCAGAAGGAGAAGAACAGGTCAAGCATGGGTGTAATTTGGAAGAGTTTGACATCAGCCATTTCATCTCTGACAGGGTTAATCACAGCTTTAGTTTTTCAAGACCTGGACTTGCCGGACTGTGCCTGCCAAGGTCGCTTGGGGTGTCCCAAATTAATTTTAAAGACACATGGCTGCTTGGAGTTCACTGAGGTAGCTCACAATATGTTTTTTTAAATTACTCATTTTGTTTCCCCTCGAATTAGGAACAAAAATATAAATTACCTTGAAATGGCTAGAAAATAATATGCCATTCTAACAGAAAAATAAAATGAATAGATATTGTATTTATAAGGCAAGGCAAATTCTTAGCGGAAATCTGCCTTTTTGAAGACAGCATACAGGGCATGTTGGAAAAATTGCTGAGAATTGAGTTAATCCTATTCAATAAGGATTTAATTGGTACCTCTTCTGTATAAGGCATTGTTTTAGATATTGTAGGGAGTCCAAAAATAGCTCTCTGATGGAGTTTATAGTGTAAGCATAAGAATAAGGATAAGAGAAACAGTCAACATCTATCATTTCCAGAAGAATATCAGAATCATGAGAGGTCTACATTTTATGGGGGTTTGTCCACAGAGTTCAACTGTATGTGAAAGGCCAGAAGTGGTAGTATTCAAGAAGAGCTTTTCGCTGGGCACGGTGGCTCACGTCTGTAATCCCAGCACTTTGGGAGGCCGAGGCAGGTGGATCACTAGGTCAGGAGATCCAGACCATCCTGGCTAACACGGTGAAACCCTGTCTCTACTGAAAATACAAAAAATTAGCTGGGCATGGTGGCGGGCACCTGTAGTCCCAGCTACTCGGGAGGCTGAGGCAGGAGAATGGCGTGAACCCGGCCGGGAGGTGGAGCTTGCAGTGAGCCGAGATCGCGCCACTGCACTCTAGCCTGGGCGACAGAGCAAGACTCCATCTCAAAAAAAAAAAAAAAAAAAAGAGCTTTTTAAATATAGACTGTGTAACAACTTTCCACTTTATTTATAAACCTAAAAAAATCACAACTGTAACATGTACATTTCCTAATAAGTTAAATCAGTGAGAAGTTGTGATGGTTAATACTGAATATCAACTTTATTGGAACGAAGGTTGCAAAGTACTGATCCTGGGTGTGTCTCTGAGGGTGCTGCCAAAGGAGATTAACATTTGAGTCAGTGGGCTGGAAAAGGCCGACCCAGCCTTAATCTGGGTGGGCACCATCTAATCAGCTGCCAGCATGGCTAGAATATAAAGCAGGCAAAAAAACTGTGAAAAGACTAGACAGGCCTAGCCTCCCAGCCCACATCTTTATCCCAAGCGGGATGCTTCCTGCCCTTGAACATCGGACTCCAAGTTCTTCAGTTTTGGGACTCAGGCTGGCTTTCCTTACTCCTCAGCTGGCAGAAGGCCTATTGTGGGACCTTGTGATTGTGTAAATTAATAGTTAATAAACTCCCCTTTTATATATATATCTATCCTATTAGTTCTGTCCCTCTAGAGAACCCTAATACAGAAGTATATAAAGAAAATATTAACTGTCTACCTTTTCCTCTCTCCAAGTCTACCTCTCCCAAACCAAAATAATCAATGTCAATTGTCAGGTATATCCTTCCTCCCTTATACATATACCACTGTCTCAAACTCAGCTGCTGCTGTTATTACTTGTGGGTATTTTTTAACCCAAATGGTATATCATGTATACTATTCTGCAACTTATTTTTCATTTCGTAGAATCCCAAATATTTTCTCAGCTTAATACACATTGATTCAACTCATACCTTCTAATAGATTCACAGCGTTTCCTAGAATGACTCTTCCAGGATTTGATCTACCATTCCCATAGTGATAGACGTTCAGATCGTTCCCAAGATTTTATTACATAACGAGTTAAATTTTGATGGGAAGGGATGGAATCAAAGAGTCAAAAAGGCAAAGAAACATAACTTTGTTTCTTTGCCTAAAGTGGTCACTGTCCCAATAGTTTCTCTATAGTCATGGATTTGTTTGCTGCTGTGCTAATAGGGACCTTCTTGTTGGTCCCCCCTGGTTTCTGGACTTTTCAGCTATCACTGACAATTCTTATAGGCCTTCTTGTATTTCATGCTATACCAGAGACCCATCATTCCCTCTTCTAATTATGTCTCCTTATTCTCACACCCTATTAAGGATCTGCACATACCTCTTTCTCAGACAGCACAGATCAATGGAACAAGTTACCTATCCCTGTAGTCACCACTGATTGAATTGTAGTGGACACATGATCCAAGCTGACCAATCAGATTTTCCCTTCTGAGAATGAGAATTGGGACCTTGAGGTGGCGTGAGGACCATGTGAAGTGCTGAAACTGATAAGCAGTGTGCAGCTGAGGTAGGGCCTTGTACGTGAGCCAAAAACTTACCAAAACAGAGAAACAGTGAAGGTCAGACTGCACAGAGAGTACAGAGAATGAAGCCCCAAGTGAGGGGAGAAAGACAGAGAGAGAGAGAGAGAGAGACTCCTTCTTCACTTCCCATTGACTCTTCAATTCCTGGTTCCAGTTCCTTATGAGGACTGATGAAACTTTCTAACCGTGAATTCCATAAGACACTTCTAATAACTTCCTTTTGTATAAATAGGTTTGAGTGACTTTTTAAAATCTTTTACTGTTTGCTTTGTTTTTAGTAACTTGCAACCAAGTGATTCTTAACTAAAACTTTTGGCCAGGAGTGGGGTCGAGGGAAAATTATTCTCTCACCAAATTTAAGAAGAAATAGAGATAATAGCATAGCTATCTTACTTAGAGATGTGATAGCCTACTTTCTTTCTGTATAGAGATATAAATTGTGTGATTTATTAATAGTAGAATGCTTATGATATTGGATATATCCCCATAGTGTGAAAATTAATGTGTCTGTTTTAAATAAATGTTTTTCTAAGAGATTGAGAAAAAAAAACTCAACACGTTTTATTTAATGAACTTATTTGAGGCTGCACCTCTCCTGAGTATTGAGTCATCAGAAGAACCAGGGCACCCATCCTGGTATCGTAGAAAGAGCATGGACCTAGGAATCAGAGATGGCTGGCTTGTGTTCCACCACATCTTAGTTGTGTGACCTTGGAAACTGGAACCTCAGTTCCTTTTCTGTAAACTGAGGACAATATATCAGGTTATGGGGGGATGGTAAATGAAATAATGTATGTAATACCTGGCACATGGTGAGCACTCAACAGTAATAATTCCATCCATCTCTCTCCTCCCCACCCCCCTAACTTGTCTGCCTGCCACTATCTAGGAATCAGGTCCCTTTGCTCCCCATCTTTTCTAAGGTTGAAGCCACTCATCTCTTCTCTGATGTCATGGAACAAGGTGCAGACCAAAGCTAATAGGAGACCACGGCACGCAGCCAGAACAAAGACACCAGGAGAAAGTGACAGAGTCCTGAAGGAGTGGAGGAGAGGGGAAGGACTGCTTGTGTAACCAAGATCCTTGGGCATATTGCTCACATTAAAAGCTATCAGGCTAAAAAATTTTAGGACCAACCATTGAGCTCTTTTACCACTCCAAAAGCCAACTCTGCCAAATAATTACAGTGCCAGGTTGTCTGGAGACACAGCCGTAGATAATGGCATGTAGTTGATCCCTGAGCTGTTTGCTCATTAGCTAATTGTGGTTCCCTGATCAGTTTTCTAAGCTGACAGCTACAGCAACTTTAATTTAATGTTGATTAAATATGGCCATATGCTGGAATTGTATCATTAAAGATTGACCAGTCCTCTCTCCAAACAGCTTACAAGCTAGAATGAGTAGCTAAAAAGATATACACACACACACATGCACTTGAGGGACAATAAAAGAAAGCGGCTTTAAAAAATTAAGTCATGTCACACCTGTAATCCCAGCACTTTGGGAGGCTGAGGTGGGTGGATTGCTTGAGGTCAAGAGTTCGAGACCAGCCTGGCCAACATGGTGAAGCCCCATCTCTACTAAAATACAAAAATTAGCTGGGCATGGTGGCAGGTGCCTGTAATCCCAGCTACTCGGGAGGCTGAGGCAGGAGAATTGCTTGAACCCAGGACGCAGGGGTTGCAGTGAGCTGAGATCATGCAACTGCACTCCAGCCGGGTGACAGAGTCAGACTCCATCTCAATATATCTATGTGTATATATATAGATATATTTATATATAGCCATGAATAAAATTCATATTAAACAGTTATGAAGTTCTTAGCACCATTGGTCTCTGCAGGAAATGTGAAGATGTTTTTGTTTAATTTCAAGAACTTCAATTCAAAAAAACCCAAAAAGCCTCTGGAAGGACTAGTACTGGCTAGGGTTGTCTAGGTAGGAGGTAGGACAACATAGGAGCTCTTTACCACACTCACATGTCCTGCTGAACTGAGTCATCCCTCATTAACATGGTTGATTGACTTGTTGATTGACTCATTCATTCATGCATGCATACAACAGTTTTGTATACCTACTATGTACCAGGCACTGAGAACACAAAGAACAAGAAGCCTTAAGTCTTCTTACCATAGGGGTTTTCAGGGTAACGGGGGAAGACTAACATATGGACAGGTAAGTTGCACTAAATTTTTGAGTTATAACAAAAGTGTAACTACGTTCTGAGAGAACCTATTAAGTCAGAGCTGTTAGGTTTGTTTAGGGGAATTAGAAGATTTTGTAAAGGTGACATGAGAGCTAACCATCTCATTATATATGTTTAGAATTAAATGGATAGATAGGTAGATAGATAATTTAGAATTATATATACAATTTAGAATTATCCATATATGTGTACATATATGTATACACACACACACACACACACAAGATGATGATACCCTTTTCCTTGCCACCTAGTGCATGTACAAATACATATGGTAAATAGAGGGGAGGAAAATGAAAACAGAAACCTCAAGTATATTTACAACTGGGGTTCAGACACCAATGACTGGGAGACCACATGCATGTGTGAATGAGCTCCTCTGGAAGCTAGATTTAAGGGCAACACTAGGACCCTGGAGAGAGAAGTCACCAGAAGAAAAGGAGCTAGGCATGAGCAGCAAGACTCCATGACAACCAGAGGTTCTGAGAGGAGAGGCGGTTCAGGTGGCCGCATGGAAGCACGTGGCAGTCTGGTTATCCAGAGATGCCTGGACACACTGGGGAGGAAATGGACACACATGTGGACATAACAAGATGATTCTTATCACCTGGAGGCTCAAGTGACCATGCTTTGCACCCTCTTAACTTTGTGTGACACAAAAGGAAAGAGCTTTCTACTTCACACACACACACACACCCCACAGACATACACCACACACACACACACACACACACACACACACACACACGTACCCACATGACTGAGCGATCATGGAACCATGAAGTGAGACATTGATGTCCAGGAAAGATCAGCAGAAAGTCTTGCTGCAAGACTCCTTTAAAACACAAGATTCCCTACTGCCTCCAACTAAAGTCTCATTTATTTGACCATCTGATAAGCATGTATCAAGTTCCTATTCTGTGCCGGTGACACTAAGTGTTTAAAAACACATCTGTTGGCCACTCACCCTTTCTCTCCTTGGTCTAAGGAAAGACACATGGAGGCAAAATGGCACCTTTGGGCCGCTTCCTTATTACATGAGATGGGAACAGATTTGAAATGGGGAAGACATTGATTTCTGTGGAGGAAGATATGAAATCATTGTTAATGGAGCAGGGAACTGAATGGGAACCACTCCTTATGCAACTGGGGCAATAAGGCAGGTGGACCAGACAGGAAGAAGGGGAGCCCTGAAGAAAAGATTGTAAAAGGGAAGTGTAGCATAGCACAGCACAGCACAGCACAGCACAGCACAGCATAGGGGCTTAAAGAAACCTGCCATCAGACAGCCTGGATTTGAATTCCAGCCCTACCAGTGATGTTGGGCTGGTTAATTGACTTTGTTTTACCTCGATTCCCTCATCTCTAAAATGGGGATATCAATTAAAACTTACATTATTAATACCATTTTATAAGGTTGAAATGCATGTAGACCACTAGTTAATATTTTCAGGGCAAAACAATCTCATTTTACATTTCCCAACCCCAAATTTTTATTGTGAAAAATTTCAAGGCTGCAGTGGGTGTCGTTCTGTGTCACCCAGATCCCCCATTGAAAACTGAAGGGTTTATTCTCCCAGCTGCTGGGTGTTGTCACCCTTGCCTTACTCAAGGTCATGCTCTCTTCCCAGGGCAGTCCCTATCCAATGATGTTTGACACCCAGGGTTGGAGGTTGCAGGGAACAACGGCCCTGTCCTCTCACCCTAACATGGGCCAACAAAGAAGGGCCCTCCCAGCACAAAAGCCTCCATGGATCAGCCCAGCTGAGCCCTTGTATTTGCAGCACAGTCCGACTTCTTCCTCTGCCCAAGCCTGATTCCTCTCTTCCCCTGACCATATTGATCCTGAGAGCATTCGCTAATAAACCTGCAAATTAATCGCCATCTCAGAATTGGCTTCCTAGAGAAAGTGACTTTCAGCCATAGAAAAGTGGAAAGAATAATATAGTAAGCACTCATAGGCCCTCCACCTAGATTTGACAATTCTTAACATTTTGCCAGAGTTGTTGCCTCCTCTCTCTCAATCTCCTTCTTTCCCCTCCTTCCATTTTAAAAGTAAGTTGCAAAAGGCATGGCACTTTACCTCTACATACTGGTAGGTGTATTTCCTAAGAATAAGGACATTTTCCTCAAAATCACACCATCATTATCATGATCATATGTAAGGAAATTAACAATAACTCTCTGGCATTAGTTCATATTCAAATTTACACAATTGTCCAAAAACGTGTTCTACAGCTGTTTATTTTTGAGTCAGGATTCAATCAAGGTTCATAAACTGTGCTGGGTTGTTACGAGTCTTTAGTTTCTTTTAATCTACAATTTTTTGGGAAGGGGGGCAAGTTTTTGAGGAGTCAGGCCAGTTTTCTTGTAGAACGTTCCATCCTGGATTGTCTGACTGCTTCTTATGAGTCATTTTACTTTTTCTTATATGTTCTGTATTTCCTAAGATCTAAAGCACCTTCTGAAGGCTTGATTAGATTCAGAGCCAGCACTTTTGACAATAACGTTCCCTAGGTGCTCTTTTGTATTTCGTGTTGTGTACCATCACTAGGCACGTGGTGTCAGACTGTCCCCTGCTGCAAATGATGCCACGTCTGATCCCTTGGTTAAGTTGGTGGCTACCAAATCATTCAATTACAAAGACCTGTGCTCCTTTATGTAATTAGTAATTAAAATGTGGATTGGTGCTTTGGTACTGAGCAAATATTCTGCTCCCCAGCAATCTCCCAGTCCAGCATTTTAGTGTCCATGTTCTTTGCCTAAAACAGCTGCATGTTGAAAGTTATAAAATAGCACACTTCCAATTCTGTCATTCCACTTTTATTAGCTGGCATTCTTCTGGAAAGGAGGGCTTTCCTGCCCAGCCCCTGACTCTCTTTCTCTCTTTTTCTGTGTGTTGAATATCACTCTGGACATAAGGAATTTTTTTATTTGGCCGATGTGGGCTTTTTCAAACTGTGTGTGTGTGTGTGTGTGTGTGTGTGTGTGTGTGTGTCTTTGTGTGTGTGTGTGTGTTTTGCCATGAACCTATTAGTCTTCAAGCACTTCCTTGCTTTCTGATACAACAAAATATTATAGGCTTACCTTCTACTTTCACCTCTCAGTCTCTGAATCAGTCATATAGTTATGTATATTTTTAATGAGGCTTGATTTCTTTTTCAGGGAAATGATATTTAAAATCCAGGATCCAGGGACTAGGTATGCTCATTGCTATGGATAAGAAAGTATCTTTTAAAATACAATCTTATGATCCCCCCAAAAGTAAAACAGAGAGGCAGCTTTTGATTTGGAGCTGGGAGCTTAGAGCCTATCTCTATCTCTAGGATTCCAACACAGGAGAAGTGAGACAATGAATACATTCTGCCTCTTAAACTGTATCTTTCTTATTTCAGAAAAGATACCAATATCCCATAACCTAAAAATGAGGGTCCCATTATTGCACTCCAGAGATCAGAGAAGGTTTGCCTTAATTTTAAATGGAAAGAATTTATTGTCATCAAAATGCCAACTTGAACAGAAGAGAGATATCAATTAAAAAGTACCTGATTCTAGAAAACTCAACTGAGTTTGAAAAAGTCAAACACATCAACCATTATTAAATTTTTTCATTGTTTTAAAGAAAGATTTTTCTTCCTTTTGCCAAAGGGAATACTGTTGTTTGGTTATGCAGAAAAAGGATCAATATTGATTTTTATACAAAAATTATTTTTTTCATCAAGGTACCAAAGGGAATGTATTGTAACAGTGAGAAGAATGTTTTGAGTGTCCCAAAATACCCAAATAGTCTCTTGTGACAATAAGCAGGGCACCAGGACTCTCATTACTGTTCTACTTAGAAGCTTCGAGGCATATGAATGGACACTTTGTTAGAGACATTTAAGCAGAGAGGCTATTATGGAGAAAGATAAAGGCCGAGGAGTATGGAGAGTATAGAAATGGCTCCCCTTGTGCCTTTCAAAACCTTCTCAGTGATATTCCAGAAAATGCTCAGAGTCATCTGTGGGGAGACCCTGCCACCACTTAGAAGCTGTTTGAAATACACGGACTGTGGGATATACTCAGGTACAGTCATTTCTATTCTCTATCAAAAAATCAATGCATAGCACTTAGGGAGGCCAAGATGGGCAGATTGCTTGAGCTCAGGAGTTCGAGACCAGCCTGGGCAACATGGCAAAATCCCATCTCTACCAAAATTAAAAAAAATTAGCTGGGCATGGTGGTGCATGTCTGTGGTCCCAGCTACTTGGGAGGCTGAGGTGGGAGGATCACTTGAGCCCGGGAGGCGGAGGTTGCAGTGAGCTGAGATTGCTCCACTGCACTCCAGCCTGGATGATCAGAGTGAGGCTCTGTTTAAAAAAAAAAAGTCCACACATAGTGAAGCAGTGTCATGCTCAGCACTATGATACTTGTAAAATCATCCGTTCAAGATCTTATGGTCTAGTTTACATATGTACTAAATGAACACGTTTAAAAACACATGATTAACAAGGTTTAGGAGCAGCATAATGTAGCAAGTGCACTGGAACAGGAGTCAGAAGACCAAGGATCTAGTCCTAACTCTGAAAAAAAAAATTTCTGTATTGCTATGTGACCTCAGACAAGTCACTTTACCTTTCGGGTGCTCTAGTTCTTAAGCTGTAAAATGGAAACCTACACTATCTTTTGGGTCCCTTCTGATGTTAGCATTCTGTAATGTGTTGATGGGCAGGCTGGGTGACCCGCACAAAGCCTTACCAATGATAGGCTTTCAATAAATACTTAGTGGCTGGCTATTGGCATCTGTCACCGGAATCTCAAAAGAGGGGCACAGGCAGTAAGGTGTGGCAGCAGTTGAAAGGTATAAGAGACACCATGGCCCGTGTCAATGACTTCCAGCCAAAGAGCATCAGGAAGGGGCACAATCGTAGTTGCACAAATTGAGTTTACTACTCACTGTAGAGAGGAACAACGGATATCATCGGAAACTATGGCACATCTCAATAAGAAGTTCTTAGGACTTATTGTAGAATTTGGGCTAGCGTTAGGTAATTTTGGGGAGTTTAAGGAGTGGAGTTTTGCTTCAATTAGATGCTGTCAAGGAGTGAGAGTACTGCAATGAGTAGGTATCTTAATAACCTTATCTAGGAAGAGGGAGGGGAAGACTAGACCCAGGCTAAATCTGTTATTAGGAAAGAAGTAGCAGTCACTCATACTAGCAGGATGGGGGGGATGCTTGGTCATTTCGGTGGTTGGACAATGTTCATGTTTTGTCTGTGTTCAGGCATGACTATGGAGTGGTCTGTGATCTTGTTTCTGTCTTCATCTGTTGTGGTCACAGGGTGACCTTGTCTGATATCAATGTTCTATGTAATTGTTTATGGTGTAGTCTAGGAGAACTCCAAGGCCTCACTAACAGTACCAGGCCAGCCTGCCTGTCATGATGTGTGCTCTTCCTTCCCTGAGAGCACAGACCCACATTTGACTGGAGTAGCATAAGTGTGGCCCATCGGTTTATCTTCTGCTATAGCATTCATTGTTCTATAGCCATATCTCGAATGGGAAAGGAAAGGAATGTCAGTGGCTACTTTTTACAGCTCTCTTTTTCTGCTTCCTTGTGTATGAACCAAATATAACCACTTCTTATCTCCCAAATTTATGTGTTCTCAGTTTAAGAGAGCACTAAAAATTAATGACGGTCTCTAAATTTTAACTCTAAATTCCTTGGAGAGAGAATATGATTCACCTGTTTAGGTCAGATGACTGTGCCTGTCCAATAAATTACTACTGAGAGTAAAGGATTGTGCAAGACAAATATCGTTCTCCAGGCCTACTCTTTAAAGGAGGACAATCCTCAGAAAAAGAGGTCATACACTGGGCATTGCCTCATGCAGGGACAACTTACCCAGGGTCCATGTTAGGGATCTCAACAAGAGAGTAGAATGGTATTAAAGTTAATACTTTGCACGGCTTTAGTGCTTTACAAAATCAAAACATTTCCATGATCATTTTTAACCTTCCTGACCACGCTGTGACATGGATACTTATTTCCCCTTAGAGGTGAGGTCATAGGAATTAAGGGATTTTCCTAAGCCTCTACCATCTGCTAGTCTAGCACTGAAACTAGAACCCAGGGCTCATGAGTCCCAGGGCAGCTCTTCCTTTATTATGAGCTTCAGACAGTTGTTCCCAGACCCTGGGGCAATTAATGAGGGATCAGTGGGAATTTGCTCAAGGTGAAACAGCCAGTGAAAGACTGAGCCAGGTTTCCTGCTCGGTTGCCTGATTCTAAGTTCAGCATAGAAGCAGCAAAAGACTAGTAGAGTGGAGTTACAGGGAAAATAATGAGAATAGAATTGTTTGTCCTCTGGAAAGGGAGAGAGGTGGTGGCAAAGGAAAAGAGGAGATATAAGACTTATGGCAGGCTTTCCCAATACCTGGAGGGTTTGAATTAAGCACAGAATCCTCACTGAGGACAGAAAACCCATGAAACCTGGGGTCATGTGGATACGAATGGTGAGGGAGAAACCAGGATGACGGGGTGAGTTCAGTGTCACATTGGCTGCACAATCTCCTCTCTCATGGTCTCATCTTTCGTACAAAGATTAAAGTGACTACCTTACTTAGGGGGACAGAGAGAATAATGGGAGTATGGCTGAAAATCCCCTTAAGCCTTCTAGCTCTATGATCTATGAATTTAATAAGCTCCACAGTGCCAGGAGACCCTTTGAAATTGTCTCTGGGGCTGTACTTTCTCCAATTCCCAAGAGTAGGAGCAATTGAGCATTGAACACATTTTATAGATTTGGTTCTTTCTTATTTAACTGGGCTATTCTTGGGGAAAATGCCCCAATAATTCAGCAGGTCCTGCAGGCTCTAGTGCTGCAGTCATTGGCATGACAGATGTCTTGGTGGTTCATGTTGTCATGACAAAGACTCTTCAGCCAGATACAGGCTTGACTGGAACCAGTGGAGGATTTTTTAAACTCCCTGGGAGAACTGCCAGTGGTGTTCAAGAGAATGACAAGGCAGCTAGGTAGGTGATCCTTAGACTTAGAACAGGCAGAATTCCAAAGAGCATCAAGGCATTTGGGGAAGTTTGGTTTAAGAAGGTAAGGACTCCCTGTAAGATGAAGGACAAATATAATAGTGCTCAAGACATTTTTTTCCCTCTTCATGCATCCATTAAAAAAAAAAAAAAAGAGGTGATTTGTTATTGTTTGATTTCTCACTCTGGGACCTGGAGCTGATTTTAGAGGATCAGTAAATTAATCAGTTCAGTTCTGGCATTGCATTAGGGCACAGATGTTCCCTGGTTACAGAGGGGAATGGCTGGAAGACTGGGGAAAAAGTATCAGGAGATAAGTATTCTAGCCCCTCTGTTGTTTGAAAGTTTTGGGGGAGGGCTTCCACCCAGATCTGCAGTCTCTTTGCAGTGCCCATCATCAGCACATAGTTAATAAATAAATGGACGACTCCACCCAAACAATGCCCCTTGCCCCTGGTGTTCTCATGCTAAATGTTGAAGGCTGTTAAGTTTGTCTCTGGCACCCACCATCACCCTTCAGCATTTCCCCAAGTGCCCACTCCCACGATGTGATGGCCCAAGCCGAGCTCCTTCTCCCCTGCTTGTAGTAACATGTTCACATCTGCAACCGCAGCATTGTCACCACTGCCTGCCCATTTCCTCCCAGCTGGAGTCATTCTCTTTAGGGCCACTCATACACATAGAGGACTTAGAAAGGTAGGAACAGGAGCCTTGTCCTGGGAGAACAGTCACATTCCCATCCCAGGAGCAATGGTCTTCTGTGGACCTGGAGTCAGACCCCCAAGCCATTCATCCACCCAGATCTGGGTTCTCTCTCCCTTTTCTGCTGTGATCCCATGCTTTGCAGGCTATTTAGCTTGTTTCTTTACCCCATCACCAGTCCACAGGCTTAGTCCAGATGTTAGAGGTCAAAGGCTAATTTTCCATGGTATAAGGAAACTTCATACCTTCACACTACTACATGACCTGACTTCCAGGCAACGATCAGAAGTTTAACCCTATAAAGCTCCTACCTGGATGTCTGCCCAGCCTCTTCCCACCCTGGGCCTTCCTTAACTAATGAACCTGATGACTTTGCTGCAGGTATCCTGTGGAAACTCCCTCACTGGCCTTATGCACTACTGTCGGACCCAAGACTTGGTGACAGGGCCTGGGGAAGGGGCCAGACCTTGGGTGAGCACCTACGCTCACATTCATTCACGGAGGAATCACATTTATTTCTGGAATCCTTTATCACAGCCCTCCAAAGAGCTGCTAACCAAATACAACTGCAATTTTTCTCTCAAAGGAATTTAAAATTAGACGTCTTTGTTCTCCAGCCTCACTTCTTGTCTCATGAAATAGATGGAGGCTGTCACTTTCTCTGTCCCAAGTTGGCTGTAGAAACAATATTTGCCCGTTAATTTTTCTTTTAGCATATAGAGTAAAACATATCTGTTTTCACCAACATTTCAGGTATTAGGTTTCTGCAGACTTTCAGTGAGCAGATGTGCTACAGCTTATAAAAAGAAAAGGCTTAGAGGCAGTGTGTGTATGTGTATGTATATGTGTGCATGTGTGCATGCGTGTGTGTGTGTGTATTGGGGAGAGAGAGAGAGAGAAAGAGAAAGAATGTGTGTTCTTATTCTTTTGCCACAAGTATTATCCTTAAAGAGTGAAAGGAAAGGTGGGGGCTTTCTAAACACATAAAGATGATCTTGCCTGTTTCTACCTAGTGGTCCTAAAGAGAATTTGGATTTGGAGAATTTCATGGCACTGGGTGAAGGAGATGAAGGGCCTGACAAATAGTAGAGATCCAGAAGGCCTCAAAGACAGCATGGCAGGTGTCGAGCCTCTGGTCACTTCCACTGCACCCACTGCAGTGGAAAAGGTTTTTTAGGCCTCAACTTTAGGGTCACACTCTGTTGGCTCATTACTTTCCCATACTCAAAGTTCTTCAAAGATGGCAGGCACTCAGTGTATCAGATGCGTGCCCAATTTATGAGAGGGTAGAGAACAGAAATTATTTCAATTTTCAAGTTAAGGAAATCAAAGAATACAACCTCCTCTCAGCCAGGTCAATTGCAGGGGTGACCATTCCCCACTTCATCCATCTTCTCAGTGTTCATGCTTGTGGACTTTTAAAGTTCTTATGACCACCCAGAGCCCATCACCTATGATTTAGTACTTTAAAACTTAGGGCACGTTCTACATTATTTGAGGAATCTCCTATCTTTTGCTATACTCCAGGTGCTATCAATACATCAGCATTCATCATTTCTTTGAAAGAATGAGGACCTTATAAAAAGCCTAAGTCCATATAGGAAAAGATGGCTCATAAATGGTAGCGAGGAAGCAAGTGACATGGAGCCTGAATGTCACACACCTCATCAGTGCAGTGGCCCTGGGGACTGAACTCAGAGCACTTGTACCTTGAAAAAGTCCCATAAATATTTAGTGAGCTGATAATCGAGGAAAGGCTGATGGAGAACAGAGGCAGTAAATTCTCCTCTAAGGCATATGAGAAATATTTTTCTTGGTTGAAAGAATTTATGAGTACTGTGGGGGTAGAGGAGATGAGGAGTGAAGGACTGAGTGCATGATTTATTATGATACTTGTTTTTAGGACTTGAATTTGCTTCAGAGTGTCCTCTGCCCATTCCAGCATTTTATATATATATATATAATAAAATTATCAGTCCTGCTCTTAGCCTGTGAAAATGAAATACATTTTCATAAATTCTCCAGCTTTGGTTATATTTCAAGGTTTGACTAATTTTTGATTCTTTATTGCTCTCTTTTTGTGTAATCACTGCGGCTTTTTCTTTTACAGCGCAAGATGCTGTATCTGTCTCCAATTTTGCAAAACATCTTGGAAGGTCAGTTGGTGGCCAAGGAAGACACTGAGCACTAAGCCAGCCAGGAGGCCGGGCAGAGCTCTCGTGCTAGCATAATGCTAAACTGCTGACCTCTAGATTCCTTCTCACGGCCACCCACTTCCTGGGAAGAACTAGTTTAGTCTAATAGGACATGATACAATAGCTAGCCATGAAGTTCTAGAAAACGTAAGAATTACCTATTACTCTGGATCCCCCTCAAAATATCCTTGCTGTCTGTTAAGCATCAACATTGGTCAGAACCTGTCTGAATAGCCCAATGTTTCCTGAGTACGTTCAAGAGAAATCATGTCCCACAAGATGTCTTGAAACAAAGAGTTTCTGTAACATGAGGCTGGGAAATGCTGTCCGTGATAACCCTTCTGGGAGACTGACAATGTGGGGGAACATAGCAAAGGCTCTGACATGCCCTGCAGCAAAAAAGTTTGTCCAATTTTACTTAACCTAGAATTTCCCAACCCAATTAGACCACTAACTTATTAACCATCTCCTGCCGCTCTCCAAAAAATAGACCTGGGCTGGCCACACCTAATTCTGGGTAGTTCTGAGGACAAGTTGTCATGGCTCATGCCTATGCCTTGCCCAACTGTGTTTCCCCTGCTCCACAGGAGGCTTCACCTGCTCCTCCCTCCCCACCTTGCTCATTCCTATTATTTCTTTAAGATTCCATGTGAGAGTCACCTTCCTGGATTGAAGCCCTCTTTTCCCATGCTTCCAGAGCACATCTGCATTCCTTTCAGTGCACAGGACGCTGTATTTTAATTCTATGCCTAGAATTACATACCACCCACCAAGCTTCTTGAGGGCAGAGTAAATAACCTTACTCCTTTTTGATTTCTCAGAGTCCAGCATAGCACCAGAGTCAACATACACAATAATGGAGTGCATAAATGAGAATTAATGGGGTGATATGAGCAAAGCAATGAAGTCCACCTCTTCCGTACCTTTTCTGCTTCGGAAAGTGGGAATTGCCTCATTCACCTGATGTTTCACCATCTTCCCTGGTGCTCCCCTAACCCTCCCTCTCAATCTGGGCTGTGGAAGCATTTATGGAAGAGGCCTGCATGATAATGATCATATCATTTCTTGTTGATTAAAGCTCCTGTGGCCAGAAACTCTAATTTCTTTCCTTTTCTTTTCTTTTTTTTTTTTTTTGAGACAGGGTTTTGCTCAGTCACCCAGGCTGGAGTGCAGTGGTGTGATCTTGGCTTACTGCACTCCTGAGTTCAAGCAATTCTCTGCTTCAGCCTCCTGAGCAGCTGGGACTACAGGTGTGTGCCACCATACCCAGCTAATTTTTGTATTTTTAGTAGAGACAAGGTTTCACCACGCTGGCCAAGCTGGTCTCAAACTCCTGGCCTCAAGTGATCCATCCACCTCAACCTCCCAAAGTGTTGGGATTACAGGTGTGAGTCACCGCACTAGGCCAGAAACTCTTGTCTATTGACCAATTGACCAAGCACAGCAGAACCTACAGTTTTTAACAGGACACATAGGTGCATGCAAAAAAAAGATGGAGAAACACGGTTCTCAGGCACAGTAGGGGTAGATAGGTTGTTATGAGATGGGGCACACCTCCAAAGACTTCAGCAGAAGAACCATGCTGGTTGTTACAAAGAAACACCTAAGAAATAGGCTGAGTCTGAGGGTACTAGAAATAGGTAACATGTATTGTATTTTATTCTGCCAGGCATTGTTCTAAGGTGCTTTTATATGTACTAACTCATTTAATTATCCCATCAACCCACCCAAATGCAAACAATGGAACACATAAGGAAATTACCTCATTTTGAGGCTAACTCATTAAAAAAAAAAAGCTTTTAATTTTGACATAGTTATAGACTCAGAGAGAGCTGCAAAAATAGTACAGAGAGGTCCCATGCGCCCTTCTCCCAGCTTTCCTCAGTGGCAGCATTTTACAGAAATGTAGGACAATACCAAACCAGGAAGTTGACATTGGTACAATCTGTGGATCTTACTCAGATGTCACCAATTTGTATGCATACAGTTGACCCTTGAACAATGTGGGGGTTAGGAGTGCCAACCCCCAGGTAGTCAAAAATTCTCATAGAACTTTTAACTCACCAAAAACTTAACTACTACTTGCCTACTGTTGGCTGGAAGCCTTGCCAATAACATAAGCAGTTGATTAACATGTATTTTTATGCTAATGTATTATATACTGTATTCTTACAACAAAGTATGCTAGAGAAAAGAAAATGTTATTAAGAAAATAATAAAGAAGAGAAAATATATTTACTGTTTATTAAGTGAGAATGGGTCATCATAAAGGTCTTCATCCTTGTCATCTTCATGTTGAGTAGGCTGAGGAGGAGGAGGAAGGGAGGGGGTTGGTACTGTTTTCTCAGGGGTGGCAGAGGTGGAAGAAAATTTGCATGTAAGTGAACCCACTAGGTTCAAACCCATGTTGTTCAAAGGTCAACTGTATCTGTGTGTGTGTATTATAACTCTGTGCAATTTAATCACATGTATAGAGTCATGTAACCACCACCACCACACGTGCAGAACTGTTCATCACCACCAAGGAACTCCCTCATGCTGCCCCTTTGTGGGACTGGCCTGTTTTTGAAAGGGCAATTGGAAGCTGAAACAAATCCTCAGGTGACAGCCACCAACACCCATTGTGTCATCTGGACATCACCTTCAGTACTGCACAGCCATCACTGGGGTTCTGGGGCAGATTTAGCCTCCCAAAGTGTGTCTAGTGAATACATTCAGAGCTCCTCTGACATTAGCAGTTTGAACAAGAGGACAGATGCCAAAAACCCAGAGTAGCACTTCTGGCAGCACAGGAAGTAGCAGGACTTGCCTCTTTTATCCAGAGACCTTCATGCTTCTAATACCTTGAGATTCCAAAGAAAAATCTCCCATCTTGGTAAAAGGTTTTGCCATATGAGCATGGCAGAAGGCAAACCAACTGTGTCTGGTCTAATAATCTGACTCTGGCTCTTACTGAATCCCCTATTGCCACCACTTGTTGCTTAGGTGGCGACATCTTCACTTGTTCAGATCAATGGCTGAAAAATGAAGATGATGACCCAGTCCCTGGTCACGTAGCATTTGGGAGATGAGAAGCTGGGGGAGGCACCCCCAGGATGGTGTCTGATACACCAGACACTAACAGAAACCACAATAATAGCTTCCATCAGTTGATCACTTTCTATATGCCAAGTATTGTGCTAAGCACCTTATTTCATTGTCCTATTTAATCCTCATATCCAAACTATTGCAATCTAAAGTCTACATTCCTTAACCACTCTTCTCTACTACCACCCCAGGCACCTAATAACTGGGAATTCTTTATCATCATGATTACCACACGTATTGTTTTGGTAATCCTAAGATACATCTTGATCTTCTCTCTTCCCCTCCCAAGTTCACCTTCTAGGAGCATCCTATCATGCTCTACAACTCTTCCCGTTTCTGAACTCCAGTTGTATTTATTCTTTTGGCCCCTATAGGAGATTAAGATCAGAGGTCAGTCTCAAGCATGCTTGAAACAAAGGCATCTTTTGTTATGAGCTGCTGATGGAGTCCTTTACCCTTGTTCACCCTCCTGTATTTACAGAGCATTTCCACCTACGGGATCTCATCTGCTCCTTACAGAAGTGCAGCAATGTGTGTGTGACAAAGGAACTTATGTCCAAGGAAGTTTAGTGTCAGTTAGTAAGTCTTCTGGTTCCAAGTCTCATGTTCCTTTGATACCACTAGCCTTCAAAAGGAAGAGGAATAATAATAATAATAATAATAATAACAACAGTACTATGCCTACTACAAATAATAATACTAGTAAAATGAGCTCCCTAGCCCTGGATTTGAATTCAAAATAATTATTTCCAGCTATGTGAGCCATATGCTTCCTGTACTGTTTACATTAGTTAGTTGCATTTTATGATACTTGCCATATAAATTGTCCTAACTAAAGCCACATTAATGCATTTCAGCTGAACAGCAATCCTAGAAGAGAGATGAGGGCACATGGGTAGAGTGGTCACATAATTTATCATCTAGACTGGAATTCTTTGGAGAGTAAAAGGAGCCCTTGTCAATGATTACATCAGAGCAGGAGGCATAATTCTGGGCTATCCCTGGCAATTTGGGACATGAGAGCACTCTGTGGATATGGAAAGAAAGATTCAGAGAGTTTAGGTAATTTGCCTAAAGTCACATAGCTGCTAAGTGGTGTCTGTGGATTTAGACTGAAAAGAGGCTGACTCCATCAGATGAAATTCACCCACTGTGCAGGGCTGTATGGATTCTCTGCTGGGATGCAGATTTGGAGACCAAAAACCTTTTAGGTCCTAACTACCAATAGAGATAGGGGCCTTTCATGAACAAGATACAGGCAGGATTTTGTGGACAGTCAATCAGATGCCCTCATACACCTGGGTATCAACCTCACAGTGTGCCCTAGGACTGTGGTGCCATGATCCATGGGTGATGTCGTGTGCAAAGAAGTTTTAAAACTAACTTAGTGAAGCACAATAATTTCCCCCATCTTTTAAGTGAAGCAATATATTACAAGAGCACTTCGTGAACTGTCAGACATCATGTAGATTATTCATTCATTTACTCATTCATCATTTATTTATTTCTTTATAGTATAGTGGTTTATTCTTCATCATATAGTATTTATTTATTTATTCTTCATAGTATAGTGGCTCTCATGATAGTGTGGGGAGCCCTTCAGGTCACACAGCTGCTTCACCATGGCTTATCTGAGATCCTGTTCCTTGGATGATATGTTAGTCAGGGTTCTCTAGAAGGACAGAACTAATAGGAGATATATATCTATATGTGTATGTGTATATATATATATAGGATTTTATTAAGTATAAACTCACACAATCACAAGGTTCCACCATAGGCCATTTGCAAGCTGAGGAGCTAGGAGGGCCAGTCTGATTCCCAAAACTGAAGGAATTGGAGTCCATTGTTCGAGGGCAGGAAGCATCCAGCATAGGAGAAAGATATAGGCTGGGAGGCTAGGCCAGTTTAGTCTTTTCATGGTTTTTCTGCTTGCTTTATATTTTAGCTGCACTGGCAGCTGACTAGATGGTGCCCACCCAGATTAAGGCTGGGTCTGCCTTTCCCATCCCACTGACTCAAATGTTAATCTCCTTTGGCAACATCCTCACAGACACACCCAGCATCAGTACTTTGCATCCTTCAGTCCAATCAAGTTGACACTCAGTATTAACCATCACAGATGACATGAGTATTTTCAGCCCCATTTCCCTTCATTATCACTCTTCTACCTTGCCCTGGGTTGGACCATGCTGAACTCTTGCTTTTACTTCTCTCATGGCCTTGGTATATGCTGTTTCTGCCTAGAGTATCTCCTTCCTGCAGCACTCCATTCAGCTTGGAAAACTTTATCTTTCAGCTCAAATGTAACCCCCTCCAAAAATCCTTCCCCTGCCTCTCTAGACAGAATTCAGCATGGGTTTCCTCTGTGCACCCATGGTATCTCCCTACATCTCTAACATAGCCCTGATTCAGTTGTTGTCATCATTTGTTCTTAAGTCTGTTTTATTCATGAGACCATGAGGTTTACAGGGCAAGGACTGAGCTCTGGTCATCTTGGCATCCCTGGTTACAGCACACAAAGGACACTTGGCAAATGTATATTAAATGAATGAACATCGTGCTCAATGGCATTATCTAGCCTTGCCATCCTGCTCTTTAAATTTCTCATAGGCCATTGATACAATAGCCATGTTTTGAACTCATAGGAGGCCAAATTAAACCTGGGCTATGCTAGTCTTGCGGCCTCCATATCTAAAGGAAGGAGGAAACGTATTCATAGAACACTGAATTGCATAGTACATGGTGAGCACTCGGTAAATGTTCATGAATGAATAATCCATACAATAGTTTTGGGAGGTAGGTAGTAGTAATACCTCTTAAAGGTATTAAAGACGGGAAAAAGAGGTTCCGAAAAGCTTAGTAACTTCCTGAGGCCAAAATAGTACTAAGCAGGGGAGCTAGAGTTGAACTCAAATCTGTTTGGCCCCAAAGCCTGTGTGTTTTCTTCCAAGCCTAAAGGAAAAAAGAAAAAGGCAACCTTTGCTGCCAGCAAAGTCTGAGGTGACAGCCTTGGGCTACCACCACCAGCACCTCTCCTCTGTCCCTAGGCACTGTTCTTCAGGGGCTTCTCAGTGGGTTTTGGGGAGTTCAGAGAGACAGGCAGCATTTTCCTTTAGAACCTCTGGCTCCTTCTCCCATACCCTCTGACCCTCACAGACTTGCTTCCACTTGCCTGGTATCATCAGCCCTGGACTAAGCAACCCTACCTGTGGCTCATTCCTTCAGATTCAACACTTGGCGAAGTAACCTGATGGACTCACCTCTGTGGACTGAGTAATAGATGCCCCCACTTTTCTTAGGTGAGATGCTTATATTTAATAAAGCTCTGTTCCCTGGAGACCGAAAATCCGTGCAGAATGGATGTAGTAGTTAGTGAGAATTCCAGGTGGCAGGTTGGGGTGGAGGAAGACAAGAGAAAATCTAGGACAAAGGGACCTATAAACTTACCTCATTAGTGGGTGTTCACTGAATGCTCCCTTTCCCTCCCTGCCTGTCTCTCTCCATCTCTCTTCACTTGGAACATCACCCCCAGCCAGCAGCACTTTCTCAAGCTTTTTGTTCGGTCCCTGTCAACCCAGGGACTCAGGAGGCAGAGGGAGAGGCAATACAGATGAGTTTATAATCAAGAAAAAGCTCTGCAACTATCCAAACCTCTACAGCAGTGACTTGGAAACAAACAAGATAATGTATAATCAAGGACAAGTGTGTTCACAGGAGGGTGGTGGCCTGTAAATGGGAGTGATTTGTCTGATAATACCAATGAGCTGGCACTTATTAAGCACCTACTGTGTGCCGGGAACTTCACAGCTTACACGATCCTTGGGGTGACTATGAGGTGAGGGCTACTGACGTACCCACTCTATGGATGAAAAAACGGAGGCCCAGAGAGGTTAAGTAGTTTTTAACCAGCGCATAAGTGCCACGTGACCTAGGGATACATCACTATCTGAAATTGGATCTGGCTATCCACTCCTCTCCTGCTCACATTATTTCGTTTTTATTCATAGTATCTCCATTTGAAATTACCTTGTTGAATATTTGCTCTATCAGTTCTGCTCCTCTCTTCCCTTCCCACTCCAGGACAAAATGTACACTCAATGATGGCAGGGACCTTGTCTGTCTTCTTCAGTGATGTGCGTCCCCAATCCATGCACACACAATAGGCCCTCAGGAAAGATTTCAATGAAAGACATGGTGGAGTTGGGATCTGAAAACAAATCTATGTTGCTCCAAGATTTTTAACCACTATTCTATTTCACCTTCCTCAACTCTAGTTAGCTAATCTGCAACTAATGAGATAAAGGCACCCACCTTCCATGGGAGTGGCAGTGTTCATAAATGCCCTCACACTTTGCCTGGCACATGGAAGTGACTCTAAGTGGTCTATTTAGTAAGATTGTTATTGTTCCTTCATTCTTGAAAACATCCTGTTTTGCATCAAAGACTTTCCTATGCAAAGCAGAACTAGCACCGACTGAGTTCGTCTTAAATAGGCTATTCTGAAAGGAATTTTCATAAGAACTGAAAACATTTGGCTTCTATCAAACTCTGGGAACACCCAGCATTCTATGAACCCGGGCCTGGGCCTGGGCCTGGGTCTTGGCATAGGGACCTGCCTGTTCTCAGTCGTCACACAGTGTGAATGCCCTAATGGGCCCCAGGGGGACAGCTGCAGCCAAGAGGCCTCATTTCTCACACACCAATCTTCTCAATGACCAGATCCAATGGCCTCGCCTGGCCCTTCCCCAGCCTGCCCTTCCCTAGCCCAGGAGCACCTTCGTCCCCAATACTCAGACTCTGCAATCACATTCCAAAGTTTTCAGGATTAAGAGTCCTGTTGTCTAAGTCTGTGTCTTCAAGTTACCAACTCAACCCATTTGAAAGAAAAGGCATTTTCTTTACCAATATCTTTTCCTTGCCCTATCCTCCACTGACTTTTTAACTACATTTTCCAGCTTGGGGGTAGATTATCTTTGCCAATTTTGGCTTTGAAAGAATTAGCTCTCTGGAAATTGGACCCTCCAGGAGGTATTTTAACTCTTTCAAGCCACAGGAGACCTTTCAGTGTTTAGCAGATGCCCTGCTCATCTAGATAAGGCCAGACCACCCAGGCCAAAGCTAACGCTTGACTCTTCCACCAGCCAGGAAGTCTCTAAGAAGAGAGTGGGAAAGAGGTGCTCAGGGGAGGGGGCATAAAAGTGTGCATAAACTCATGAATTTTGGGAGCTAAGACACCAGTGTTTAGGCCATAGCTTCTCAGTCCATAATTCCTTTGATCAAGGAGCACCCCTTTCGCTGGGAGGTCAATTTGAGAATAACCAAGCAAACAAAGAGGCAATAAAAGTGTGGGTGCCACAAATCCATAGACATCAGAGGACAGGGATGTCAGTGTGGATTGGAATAACTGAGGAAGACTGCATGCAAGTGATGGATCTTAGAAGAAGCACTGGAGACCAAATGGACGTCAGGTAGATAAAGAAGGGAGAGGACAGTCCAGATAGGAGGATCAGCACAAGCAAAGGCTGCAGAATGGAAGTGTAGAGGTGGAGGTGGAGGTGGAAAACAGAGTATGTAATTGGGGAGGGCGGAGAGACTTGGCAAAAGCCAAAGTTTCTTGCAGAATAGTAGTGAGAAATAGGGCTGAAGAAGGACACAGCTGTTCAGCATATGACTCAATAACATTTACTTAACCTAGTTCCTTGCCCCTTGAAGGAGAGATGGAATGTTCTCCATCTTGAAATAGCAATTTGGGTCACAAGTGAGGGATTTTGAAACCATACCTAGGTTCAAGGAAAGAAACAGATTGTCCTTTACTGGGCATTCTTTTGTTTGCCCTTTAAATATTGGTGTCTCTCAGGAGTCAATCCTTCCTTGACTTCTCCTCTTTCTGAACATCCTGTCAAGGTAATTACATCTACTCCCATGCCTTAAACTGCCACCCATATGCTACATCTGCCAAGTCTACATCTTTGCCCCTAGTCTTTCTCTTGGGCGCTAGACCAAGAGACATTTGGAAGTGTTTTCTAATCACTTCAGTATCTCTGTATTAGTCCATTTTCATGCTGCTAATAAAGACATACCCGAGACTGGGCAATTTACAAAGGAAAGAGGTTTAATTGGACTTACAGTTCCACATGGCTGGGGAAGCCTCACAATCATGGTGGAAGGCAAGGAGGAGCAAGTCACGTCTTACATGGATTGCAGCAGGCAAAAAGAGCTTGTGTAGGGAGACTCCCATTTTTCAAAACCATCAGATCTTGTGAGACTTATTCACTATCATGAGAACAGTATGGGAAAGACCTGCCCCCATGATTCAATTACCTCTTACTGGGTCCCTCCCACAACACATGGGAATTCAAGATGAGATTTGGGTGGAGATACAGCCAAACCATACCAATCTCTTAAATTGAGCATTATCTTCTTGCTAAGACCTACTTTACTCTTGAATTTCCTACCTCTCTTAAAGCTTGCTTCCTTCCTTCCTTCCTTCCTTCCTTCCTTCCTTCCCTCCCTCCCTCTTTCCTTCTTTCCTCCATGAAGCATTAATTGAATACTTCCTATTTTCTAGAGACCATATTAAATGACCTTTTGCCTTTGAGGAGCTCATACTATAGTGGAACAAGTAGATGAGTTCAATAATTAATTTCCATTCATTTAAAAGCTGTTTCTGAAATAACTATGTATAAAATAAGTATCCATAAAACACTGAGATAAATAGAGGTAGTCAAACAGTAGGCTCAAGAAAGACCTCGTTGGTTAAATGAAATCAGAGCTGAGTCTTTAATATTGAGGAATTAATTGGACAAAGAAGGGAAGACATAAGAAATAGTGCTTGAATAGGACACAAAGAAGAGAGAGTGAGCAAGTAATTTTTGAAAAAGAATGCTCATAATAACAAAAGTAATGGCTAACATTTATTTAGCCTTCACTACATACCAGTTACTAAGATAAGCACCTCACATGTTTGTTTTTAATCTGATGCTCAGTATAATCTCAGAAATAGGTAGCAGTAGCTTACCCATTGTGTAGTTCATAATATTGAAGTGCAGATGAAAACACTTGCCCTTGAACTTTTGCGAATAAGCAGTTGAGCTGGAAACCTAAGTTTCTCTGGCTCCAGAGCCTGGATAATGGAGAGGTGCAAGAAAGAAGGTTAGGGCAGTAAGCAGAAGGAGGATTCTAGAGGGTCTTACATGCCTTAGGAAAGGGATTGAGTTTTATCTTGAAAGAAATGAAGAGCTACTCCAGGCCTCTAAGCAGAGAAGTTACCTGAGGCAAATCTCCATTTAGCAAGGTCATTTATGGCAAGGAGTCCAGGATGAATTGGGGGTTGAGAGGCAAGAATGGAAGCAGATGGCTCCATTAGAAGGCTACAGTCAGCCAGGCACAGTGACTCAGGCCTGTAATCCTAACACTTTTGGAGGCCAAGGCAGATGGATTACCTAAGGTCAGGAGTTCTAGACCAGCCTGGCCAACATGGCAAAACCCTGTCTCTACTAAAAATACAGAAATTAGCTGGGCATGGCGGCACACTCTTATAATCCCAGCTACTTCGAAGGCTGAGGCAGGAGAATCACTTGAACCCAGGGGGCGGAGGTTGCAGTGAGCTGAGATTGCACCACTTCACTCCAGCCTGGGCGAAAGAGTGAAACTCCATCTCAAAAAATAATAGATAAAAGAGGGCTACTGTCATAGTCCAGGTGAGCTTCATGAACCCTGGAGAAAGAGGCAGAATGGGATGACTCTGTTATACCTGGGATGTCAAGGGAAAGGGTGGGTCAAGAACAGTGCCGAGGATTTAAGAAAGTCAATTTGCTTTTTTTAAAAAAAAAATCACTCATTTGATAATTCAGTCAACAAACATTAAGTGTCTGCCTTGTGCTAGGACCATACTAGGTTCTGGGGATAAAACTGATCAACAACATATAGTCCATGGCCTCAAGGAGCCAATACTCTAATGATGGAGCTAAATAAAAATCATCACAGGTAATAACTGTGAGAGAAACATACAAGTACATCATACTGGGCTTGGGGAGGCTGAACCACAAGTAGGCTCCCTGAAGGAGGGAGTGTTCTTGATTCTTCTCTTGATTGGTAGTCTCACATTTCTAATGATCAACTGGTCACCTATGCTGGCTGTTCCTCAGACATTTCTAATCTATGTCCAGAATTAAAATTGAACCCATGCTTTCACCTCCAACATACATTCCTCCTCTCAGGTATCATATTTCATGTCCTGATTAAATTATCCATAAAATAAATATATTCTTTGAGCATCCATAAAGTGCCAGCTATTGTATCAAGCAAGCTTAGACAATTCCTAATGCAAATTAATATTTTCACTTTGATTTAAAAATAAAAAAACAGAGGTCACGGGCATCTGAATTATGTTTTCTGAGACAACATCACAAAACTTAATCTAAGTATTATTAAGAACACTAGCTTTCATATTTTTGCATTTTTTAGCACCTGTAAAAATTATTGTCCTCCCTGGAATAAAATGGATGAACAGGGATCTAAAGCATGTTTTACTAGTTGGAAAGCAGAAACACCAGTCCCCTGCTGCAGGGCAAAGTCCACTGTGAGGTGAGAGTGACATTGTTCACCCCTTAAGGTCTAGCTCCAAATGGAGGAAGCAGGCAGGGGGTGTCAGACGGGCCCCACGCTTCTGCCACCATTCAGCCTGGCTGGACAGTGTATGATGAGAACAGCTTGTGATGTCCTCGTGATAAAGACTAAGATATTTAATGGAACATTTCTACTGAGCACAGCTTGGGATCTTTCACACAGTTCTACCCTCCTCCAAGGCTGTTCAATCGTTGTTTGTGTAAAGGCACAATTCTCAGCAGAATCTGCGTGATTAACCAAAGAGGGGAAAAGTGGAGGTAAAGAAGATTCTAGGGACAATACAGGAAGGCCCGGAGAGGGGTGTCTCCCACAGAACTGACCACAGAGACTTATTCCTAATATGCAGTCCATAAATGCTCACTGAATGAATGAAAGTGAATGCATGGAGGGAGGGTGGCAGGAAGGCTGTTGGAGAGCTCTGGGCTGGAGGGAGTTGGCAGAACCCATTACAGCTTTTCAACAAGGTGGTTTCAATTACATGCCTCTTTCTTTGACTCACTGGTACTTTATGCCTGAAGTACTAGGGAAGGGGAAGAACAGAGGCTGAAATGTCACAAATGGCCCTAGTAGATTCTGAGATAAGTGCTCTGGGGAACTTTTGCCAAATTTGCACTCCATGAGACACCATGAGAGAGGTCTGAGCAGCTGCAGATTTCTATAGAGAGTTCCTGTCATTGAGCTAAACTGTGGAGCTCATATTTCCAGTGTTACCATAAAGGAAAGAGGTGACAGGGAGGCAATTTCCAAACATAAGATCCCATACAGATGTTTCTAAACAGTGCTCCCCAAATCCCAAGACCCCAAGGCAAAACCCTGGCTGCTATAACCCAGGTGCCTTTTCAAGGCCCACGGTGTACAATAGGCCTTGAAAAGTCAGTATCAGTACACTGAAAGCTCGTGCCCCAGTTAACAGAAAGAACCTAGTTTCCACATCTATTGAGATATGTCATCTCTGTCAGACTCATTTAACCAATGAATTAATCCCAACTGGAAACATTTACTGAGCTTCCAACATTGACAAATTTTTGTTTCTCTTCATTCCTTGGTTGAGTCTGTAGCCAAAAGTCAAAGCACAAACTTGCCTTTAGAAAGTGAGTTCTTGATTCTAAAGCTCATTCTGAAAGAGAAAGCACTTTTCTCTCATGAGCAATCTTGTTCTCACAAGTTTGATAATTTAGATAAGTCTCTGAGGTTTGGAAAAGCCTGGAGAACACTCCGCAGTCCAGGGCCATTGAACAAATGGAACTGTTAAACCTTGTAAAAGTTTGCACAATTCTCACCACAAGTATGGTCAGAAAATGGGAGCTTAATTTTCAGATGCAAATGTTCTAGGTTGTGGGCCCAGAGCCCAGACACCCTTGTGGGAATGGTGGTTACAATAGGCTCAGAGGTATAAGCAGGCCCTGGAAAACATTCCAGTTGGAAAGACATGAGTACTGATGCAGAGGTCACAACTAGAGCTTACAACTAAAGCAAATGGAGGAAACATAACCATCTCAATCTCATGGATGTCTCTGAGGCCACTGGTCACTGCACTGCTCCAGGTTGCCTGTGTAATCATTGCACATGAAGTGCAGGCCCCGCCATTTCCTCCTGGCCTGTCTTGCTGGACTCCTAGACCAGCTTTTCACAAAGTGTGTTTTTGCTGCTACTACTCAACAAACAGTGCTGGGCAGAGGCTGAGAGGGTCAGGGCAGCTCCTGAGCCAACCAGGCCTGCAGGAAGGAGGAGGGTTATATATGAGGGCTCAAGAATCCAGGTTCTCATGCAGGTTTGATTCAGTTTCCATCCTCACAGCAGGACATTCTCCTGTGTTTTCTCTCCTTAGAAATGATTTTGATTTCTCTCTTTTTAGTTTAACTGCTGTTATGTAGTTGACGCTACATTTGCTCTTATTGAAGATTGATAGAATTATAATTCCTAACATAGTATTTTCAGAATACAGTTTTGATATAATTCTTACGAATACATTATTTACATTTCATTGGAATCATAAAGTTAGATAGCTTAAAAGTAGTGTATTCTGGCTGAAGAAAGAAGTCCACCCTTACTTAAACCATCACTGAAGGGTTGTGGTGGGGTCCACCTCTCTCTGTTGGCTGAGCTGGTGCTTGGAGCACAGGCAGGCATAGCAAAGGCTTGGCTCCCAGGCCCAAAGTGAGAACTAGCTCACCGTGGCAAAGGCTTTAGTGTCTCAGATGTGGGTAGAGACCCATTACAGCCACAGAGCCTGAGTCTTAAATGTGGGTACTTGTGGAGTGACCACAGCTCCAGGGTCATGGCACGCATTGGGTTGGGGGAGGTAGTGGTTTCTTTCTCAAAGCAACTCAACAGCATCCACTTCTTATGGAAGGAAGGGGCTACCTGGTGGGAATGGCTGTTGGTTACCTCAGTGTCAAGAGATGCCACTGTCCTCTGGGTAATAGGCCCTGGGACCATGTTGATTTCCCTCACTTGGCCAGTAGCCTCCTCCTTTGTTCTCTGTTCTTAGGATACTCTCGCATCTCAGGTATGCCGGTCTCACCAGCAACCCTTTCTATGTGGCTACTCTTCATTTTTTTTCCACCACTGTGTTGCTGCTATTCTTCAATGAGCCTCTGAGCCTTCTCTGAGATATTTTGTTTTGTGAATAGTGATCTATATATATATATATATATGTATTTTTTGTGTGTGTGTGGAGGGGATGAAGGCTAGTATTTCCTACTCCACCATCACTTACCTGAATAAATTTTGATTGGTTTAATCACACACACCCCCCCAAACAACAATAACAGCATCTCAGCTAATTGCAGTAAACTTTTATGAGTTTAGCCCTACCTAACTTCATAGATCACTTTAGGGCAATCCTTTGTTTCTTAATTCACAACCTTTTTCTCACTTTTGTTATTTTGTTCAGGATATTATTCTTGCTGTTGAAACATTTCTCAACTTTATGCAGTAAAAAATAAAAAGTTTCCCTTTATGGCCAAAGAGGAAAACAAAGTTAGCTTTCACTGTGTCTCTAGTTGTTTTTCATCACACAGTTTTTTGGGATCCAGAGCTTAACATTTTGCCAGAAACGGAAATTGGTTATTTTATTTATAAAACTCTGTTCGCTTAGTACTTTAGTAAATATAAAAGTTAAATGTACGAAAATATTCAAAAGAAGAATGTGAGAAGGCTCGCAGAGAGAAGAAGAGCAAAGTCACAGAAGTATGACTGGCACACATATGCCGTGACTACAAATTGTGAAGCATTATTAGAGCATCGAGGATGAGGATGTAAGACGGGGCTGGGAAGGTAAGCACAGCAAAAGGCATTGTAGGTTTCCATATGATTGGGTTCTATTTAAGGGAAAGAAGAAAATATGTGTCAGAAAGATCATCCTGTCTAGACAGGGGAGCCTAGGTGGGTGGGGCAGGCCTGAAGGATGGCAGACCAATTAGGAAGTTGTTGCTATAACCCAGATGAGAGAAAATTGTCTTTAACTAGGGCACAAAATAACAGCAGTAAGTACAGAGGAAGGAACAGATTCCAGAAACATTTAGCAAGTCTAGAAGAAGAGGCACTGTGTTAGTCTGTTCTCACACTGCTATAAAGAAATATCCGAGACTGGGTAATATATAAGGAAAAGAGTTTTAATTGGCTCACAATTCTGCAGGCTGTACAGGAAGCATAATGGGGAGGCCTCAGGAATTTTCCAATCATGGTGGAAGGCAAAGGGGGAGCAGGCATGTCACACGGCTAAAGTAGAAGCAAGAGAGTGAGGTGGGTCAGCGATGGTGCTACATACTTTTAAGTAACCAGATCTCACAAGAACTCACTATCTTGAGCACAGTACCAAGGAGGATGGTGCTAAACCATTCATGAGAAATTATCACCCATGATCTAATCACTTCCCACCAGGTCCCAACTCCAACATTGGGGATTACATTTCAATATGAGATTTGGGCAGGGACATACATCCAAACTATATCAGGCATATTCCAAAAAACATTTAGCAAGTCCAAAAGAAGGGGCATGTTCCAGAAACACTTAGCAAGTGTAGAATAAGTGACATATTCTAGGAACATTTAATAGGTAAAATCAATGGAACTTAGTGAGGAGTCAAGAATGGTTCCCGGCTTCTCATGCAAGTAATTGAATGTATCAGGGAGCAGCTGAGATGGGGAGTTGTTGAGGCTGAGGAGAAGGTTTTGAGAATAAAAAGTAACATTTTTTTCTCTTTTGCCATAAAGGGAAATTTTTTATTTTTACTGCATAAAGTTTAGAAATGTTTAAACAATGTGCGATGAGGAGGGGGTTGGCATATATCACAATAAAAGACCATAAACTAGGTCCACCCACTCACCCATAGATGAGTTATGTTTTAAATATATTTGATGCGACACAATTAACTTTGGACACCTTCCACGTCCCTTGCATACCTTTGATCTCTGCTTAGGCCCCACATCTCAGCTTTGAATTCTGTGTCCTGAATTGACTAACTACTTTATGCTTTCTGCTTGTGACCTGGGACTGGCTTCTCAATTATGGATCTCAATTTATTGATTATAGGGCATTTATTTGGTGGTTGCAGTTTCTGAGTATGTCTTTGACCTGAATCTGTGATTTGTTGTAATGATGACTTCCTTGTCTTATGGTTCTCTTTGAGCCCCAGTGGCAATCCCTACCTACACAGGTTAGAAGGAACTACTCTTAAGGGAGTTACCCAGGCAGTTCTGAGCTGCCTCTTTATAAAGGAATTTGAGAAGGGAGGGAATATATCTGGCTGTTGTACCAGGACACTTGTGGGTTTCCCTGGTTATTTATTTGAAAAACATCAGCAGACATTGATCAAGTGCCTGCAATGCACCAGGAACTAGAGATTCAGCTGTGGGTGAGATAAGTATAGCCCCTGCCCTCTATTATTTCATACTTTAGTTGGAACAAGAGACAAACAAGTATACTTAGAAAAATAAATCCTCCTTCCCTTCCTCTGCCCTTTCAGGGGTTTGCTCTGGAGAGGGGATGATAACTCTTGTACCAAAAGCCATTCTCATATAGAAATTCAATGAGATGGGTATTTTGCCTAAGAATTAGTTCTGACCCAAGATTTTAAAAAATATTCTTTAGTTTCATGTTTTCTATTTTTTCTTAGTGTTTCTGTAGTGAAGGAAGATATCATTGCTACGTGGGACTTTGTACTGGACTGGTAGGCCCTTGGGGGTGGAAAGTAAACATCTGTCTTTGCTTCTTAGAATGCTCCCTCTAAGGGGATGGGGTGGGCCATGTGGGTAATGCTGTGTTTCTCTTTCCTAGACTCTTCTGTCAAAATTCCTGAGTGTGAGAGTGCAAGCAAATGTGTGTGCCTGACGGCAGTGTGTATATATCCTCTTTGGAGATACCCACAGAAGCCCAGAATATTCCAGGGAGAAGGAGAGGGTGTCTCTTCCATTTGACGTAGTAGAGCAATCTCAAGGGAACATTAAGTGGACTGTTCTGCTGAACCACTCATTCTCCAACTCCATGCCCCCACAACCCCAGTTTCCACAGATTATACCAGATGAATAACCTAGGCTGTAAGACACATATTGATGATGACTCTTTTGCCCCATGGATAAGGGAAAGGACAGATTCTCCTTTCCACACTGAGCTTAACTGAATAATTTCATCGAAAAACAAAACAAATTTTGCATCAAGCTTCTGCCCATCTATTAGCATCCCTTGATAGCAATATCTAAGATAACTAAGTCAAAATATTAATAGTACCTACTTCCATGGCCTCCCAAAACACAGGGCAAACCACTTGCTGCTCCCAGGATCGTTCTATTGGTGACAAATTTATGTTCCAAGGGATCCTTCTCCTACAAATAATAACCACCGACAAAAATCTCATTTTAAAAGAAAGTAAGGAAGGAGGAAGGGAAGTGAAAATTGGTCACAATCAAAAAGAAAGATGGTAGGAGACGTCGGATGCAGAAGCATGTGAATTTTGGAGGCCCTAGCACAAGCTGCTAATGAGGAATGTCTGCCTGGAAGTCTGCCACTTCCTCTGGAAGCCAGAGTAGGGGCTGCACTGCCTTGAGGGGCTGCCAGGATCTATGAGGCAAAGCCTATTCTATAGAAGGTAGCGGGCCATTTGTGGATCTTAGACAAGCTATTTAACCTCACTGTGCCTCAGTTTCTTCATTTGTAAAATTGGGATAATAAACCTACCTCATAGAATTTTTAAGAAAACCAATTAAATGAGTTATTATTTGTAAAAATGAAAATTTTAGAACCATCAGTGCTTGGCACATAGAGTGCTGAGGAGTCCTTGTTCAATGTGCTGAAGTCACTCTCATGCAGACCCATGAGGTACAGCAGAGGGCAGCTGAGTTGCGTTTAAGGACCCCCAGACCTACCTGTGGCCAGCACTCTGAAGCAATGGGCCATAAGGCAATGTGCGATGAGGAGGGGAATGGCATATATCATGGTAAAAGACCATAAACTGGGTAGGTAAGGGCTTAGAGGGCTGCACGCGTTATTACTCAGTTTGCAAGACTGAGATTCTAAGGTGATTTTAAGTAGCCCCAGGTTGATAAATCCCTCCAGGGCTCAGATCATCCCTTGGCCCCTAAGGTACTCCTACAGCAAGCCTGAGCCATTCTTTTTATTGTTCATATGAGAGAGGTTCTAACCTGTTAGAGCTCCATAAATACTCTTCTAGTTTTACAGTCACTTTCTTTGTCAACAAGATAGGTGTCCAATAAATACTTGCTGAATGGCTGTTCCTGCTATAAGAATCCTGGTTTACAGAAGAGACAACCACAGATCGGGAGAAAATATTTGCAAACCATACATCTGATAAGGAGTTAATATCCAAAATGTGTAAGGAACAGACAACTCAATAGCAGCAAATAACCTAATCAAAAACTGTGCTTTCTCAAAAGAAGACATGCAAATGTCAACAGATATATGAAAAAATGCTCATTATCACTGATCATCAGGGAAATGCAAATTAAAACCAGAGTGAAATATCACCTTACACCTGTGAGAGTTGATATGAACAAAAAGATGAAAGGAACTAAGTGTCGTCAAGAGTGTGGAGAAAAGGGAATCCATGTGCACTGTTGGTAGGAATGTAAATTAGTGCAACCTTTATGAAAAACAGTATGTAGATTCCTCAGAAAACTAAAAGTAGAATTACCATATTATCTAGTTACCTCATTTCTGGGTATGTATCCAAAGGAATTGAAATCAATATGCCAAAGAGCTACTTTCACTCCCATGTTCACTGCAGCATTATTCACAATAGCCAAGATATAGAAACAATCTAGGTATCCATCATCAGATGAATGGATAAAGAAAAAGTGGTATATATACACAATGGAATACCATTCAGCATTGAAATATCAGAAATTCTGTCATCTGCAATAACATAGACGAATGAACCTAGAGGACATTAGGCTAAGCAAAATAAGTGAGGCATAGAATGACAAATACCACATGATCTCACTTACATGTGGAATCTAAAATTTGAACTCATAGAAGTAGAGAGTAGAGTGATGGTTACCAGAGGCTGGTGGAGGGGAGGGGATGGAGAGGAAAAGGGGAGATATTGATCAAAGCATGCAAAGTTTCTGTTAGACAGGACAAATAACCTTTACTGATCTATTGCACAGAATGGTGACTATAATAAGTAATAATGCATTATGTATTTCAAAACTGAGAAACAGTGGATTTTAAATGTTTCCACCATGAAAAGTGATAGGCATGTGAGATAATGGATTCATTAATAACCTGAATTAGGTCAGGTGTGGTGGCTGACGTCTATAATCCCAACGCTTTGGGAGGCCGAGGCAGGCGGATCACCTGAGGTCAGGAGTTCAAGACCGACCTGGCCAACACGGCGAAACCCTGTCTGTACTAAACATACAAAAACTAGCCAGACGAGGTGGCACACACCTGTGGTCCCAGGTATTCGGGAGGCTGAGGCATGAGAATCACTTGAACCCGGGAGGTGGAGGTTGCAGTGAGCTGAGATCATACCACTGCACTCCAGCCTAGGTGACTGAGCGAGACACCACCTCAAAAAAAAGAAAAGCACAATTTAATCATTCCACCTTGTAAACATATATCAAAACATCATATTGTACTCCATAAATATATGCAATTATTATTTGTCAATTAAAAATAACAAGTTTTAAATTTTAATTAAAAAACTGGAAGAATCTTTGTTACTTGTCATCTGCTGTCGTTGGTATTGGGGCTGTTACTCAGATGAAATAACTTTGAGTCCACCTTCTTAGTTCCTCTTTCCACCTCTTCTATGGAGCCTGTCTTCTGCCCGTAACTTTCTGTGTCCCCCTCTCTCCATTCCATTTGCTTCGTAGCAGGAAACAACACAATGCATTCCTTCTGCAGTTCCTTTCTATCATGCCCCAACAATATCTCTAATAGATGAGGGTGCTCTTCTCTGCTGAATTCATTAAGTGGCCTTAGTAATCTCATTCAGCTGTGGCCAATTCATCATTCTCTACCCTTCTCCTTGAGTACTTTTCCCTTCCTCTCGACCTGAACATCACATCCCATACCTACACCAATTTATAATTTACCTATTTATAATTTACAGCTGACCATCACTGATGTCCAGTGAAACTTTTAAAGTGCTAATCCCACAACAGTTACATTTTAACAAAAACATCCCCCAATCCGGACATGACTAATGGGATTGGTCAACGACTCGTTTTCAAATACTTATTGAAAAGTTATTTTAGACCCAGCCTCCCTCTGTTCCAGAAGTTAAAAATAAAATGAGAATTCAATTAAAAGTATGCACACAATCTACCCAGAGTTGTGCCAGATCTTCTGAGAATATCCTACTTTCCAGCCGATCAGAAACGGAAGTGTGCCTATGCCAATAAACACCTTAGAATGCCAAATTGTTTAATTAAATAAGAGATACATCAGTGTGGATGCAAAATAGCAAAGATTTTTTAAAAGCAGCATATTCTGCCTTTAAGTTTCTTGCCCCTATTTTTCTGCAGAGAGATGTCAAAAGAATGAAAAGAACTTAGCCACGTAGTACCTTCTACTCTATTTGTCTCCTCTGGTCAAGGTCAGTGGGTGGAAGCTCAGCACTCTCCCTGCTTTCTACTCTGTAGTACTAACTGTAAAGTTCAATAAACCTGGGCCCGCCCCAGAGCTCATTCCAAAGTTTGACTTGTTTTAGGCTGGAAAGAAATCTCCACCAGGTATACACTGAAGCCTACCAGTCTCTTTCGAATCCCTATTTTACCAAATTCAGAAGAAACATTTTCTTACTAGATAGATAGCTTTCATATTTCTTCCTTGAATGGTTCTTAACATATATTTAATTCTGTTCAAAGTCTGTGACTAAAAGAGTCCATCAAATTAGCTGATCCATTAATCCTGTTACTGCGTCAATTCTTTTTTTTTTTTTTTTTTTTTTTTTTTTTTGAGACGGAGTCTCGCTCTGTTGCCCAGGCTGGAGTGCAGTGGCGCGATCTCGGCTCACTGCAAGCTCCGCCTCCCAGGTTCGCGCTTACTGTGTCAATTCTTATTTTTAAGATTCAGTTTCTGTGAATTGCTGATGTATGCGAGACGATAATAGCTTCTTTTTGTTTGTTTGTTTGTTTGTTTTCTCCAGACAGAGTCTCTCTCTGTTGCTCAGGCTGGAGTGCAGTGGTGCAGTCTCCGCTCACTGCAACTTCTGCCTCCTGGGTTCAAGCTATTCTTGTGCCTCAGCCTCCTGAGTAGCTACAGGCATGCACCACCACCACACCTGGATAATTTTTGTATTTTTAGTACAGACGAGGTTTCACTATGTTGGCCAGGCTGGTCTCAAACTCTTGGCCTCAAGTAAGTCACCCATCTCGGCCTCCCAAAGTACTGGGATTACAGGTGTGAGCCACCACACCCAGCCTATGATGACAACTTCTTTCTAGTTAACATGCTTGAGACAGAGGCATTGCAAACAATGCCCATCCCTAAAATTTCCCAAACAGATCTAGGTGCCCACCATATGCACACACATGCACATATATACATATGTATATACACACATACGTAATATATTTACATATTTTAATTGAACCATTTGAATGTAAATTGCAGACATCAAAATATATCACCTTATCTCTTCTAAGGAGAATGAAGACACTCTCAAATATAAAGATATTTTTGGTTCTGTCTGGTTTCCTTTGCCTTTTTAAATAGTTTAATTATTTTATCCATAGTTGAGGAATACAATGAAATATATTTAATAGTGAACTTTAACAAGAACAATTATGCAGCACCGTATCTGGACACAAAGAGATTTTTCCAGCTTCAGTTGTGACAAGACAGCCCTCCCTCTTCTTCAGGACTAACTTTCTATCTCAATGAAGCCAGCATCAAAACAGGCAAAATGGCTCTGAATAGTTCTGTGGTAAACATGTTTACAGTTTGGCTGAACATTCGCTTGGATACTAAAAGACAAAAAAGAAACTTCTGGCTGGGTGCAGTGGCTCATGCCTGTGATCCTAGCACTTTGGGAGGCAGAGGCGGGTGGATCACTTGAGGCCAGGAGTTCAAGACCATCCTGGCAAACATGGTGAAACCTTGTTTCTACTGAAAAATACAAAAAATAGCTGGGTGTGGTGGCGTACACCTGTAATCCCAACTACTTGGAAGGCTGAGGCATGAGAATTGCTTGAACCCAGGAAGCGGAGGTTGCAGTGAGCCAAGATCTCACTGCTCTTCATCCTGGGCAAGAGAGTAAGACTCTTGTCTCAAAAAAAAAAGAAAGAAAGAAAGAAATTGTTTGCCTTCCATCACCATTTCTTCTCCTTTTGTTTCCAGTTAGTAAATTATTTTCTGAATAATCCTGTGCTTTCCTAGTAAAGTCTATCTCCTGGTACTAGCTGGACCATGCCATTCGAGGTAAATTGAGTGACTGGCATCATCTTTCAACACACAATTTGATTCAAATCAGAAAAAAGCAAAGTTCCTACTCCCTCTTAGTCCATAGCACTGAAGTGTACACTCTTTACAGGTAAAGCTTTTCATAGATCCTGACAGACGTGAACATTTTTTTGTGGACAGATGTTAGGCAACTTAAAGTGTAGATGTCAATCTGGTCATCGTTATTCATCAACAAAGCAAATTAGAGTGCTCAATACTCAGACAGAGTCTTCAATACAGAAGGCGATAAATTTAAGTGAGCCAGAGGATTAGATCATAAAATAGCTGTTATTTTAGGGCTATGAAGGGAAGCAAGGTATGCTACTCCAAAATACGTCACTTTGACATAAGAATTATTTTGAGCTGAAGGCATGTGAATTCTTGAAATCCTTTATCTGCCTGCAAGCAGAGGCTCCCAAAACAACTCAATTGTCATAAATCCCCTCCCCAGGAGCAACTGTAATCTCTCTAGAAGTCCACAGCACATCCAGACACAAAGTGTCATAAACCATCACCCACCTATTCTCCCAAGGGCCCATTTATCTTTCCGAAAAGTCATTTGCTGTTCCATAAGTGCCCTTTCTCCCCCTCCTTTTCCCCTACTGTTAGGTATCTACACCCCAAATTCTAACCACTTCTTCGAGTTACTCATTGTTGAGCACTCTCATGGGTATGTGTGATGCACATGCTAATAAACTTCTGTTTGTTTTTCTCTTGTCGGTCTGCCTTTTGTCGGGTTAATTTTATAGGGCCCCAGCCAGAGAATCTAGGAGAACAGAAAGAAAAGGACTTTTTTTTCTCCCCTAAAACTGTATGGAACCACTGTGATGGTTCGGTCCAGAACAATCAACCATCTATGGGTGATGCATACACTGTAGCAGAGGAAGATCACAAACCAGCAAACAGAGTAGTAAAACTAGGACGTGGAACCAAGGCTTCTAAGCCCAGGTCATTTCTACTACATGATGCTCTTTAGCACATACCAGGAGCTATTACTAGCAACTAGCAGCATCAGAAATAATAACAGGAAGCCAACTAAATGCTTCAGAAAATGAAAACCACCATGGAAGTCAATCATCTGATTTCTTTTGTTTATAGTTCCTTTACCCAGGGAGAGGAGAGCTGTGGCCATCTGGAGTAACACACGTTTTGCATTTAATGGGAATGAATAGTGAAAAACAGCCAGAGGGATCTGTTTAGGTTAGTTAAGCTTTTCTTTGCTTTGGCTTTTTTTAATAGGATGCTATAAATTTTAGATGTTTGTATCTGAGTGAAACATTCAATATATTGTCGCTTGAAATTTCACTTTCACAATTAATTCAAATAGCTTTGGAAAAAAATAGTCATATGGATTGAAAGCTGCTGAAAGAGGCAACAAACCAAGTGCAGGGTGAGGTTTCCCAGGATCCAATGTGGAATTCGGAGCTCATATAAGATACTCAAAAAGGGGGAGGAGGCTACGCTATCAAGAACTACATTTATGGTACCACATTGAGAGGTGACAGAGACTGGGGCCAGAGACAGGGAAATAGGTGTCCCTGAGGACACACAGATACACCTAGGTGTGTTAGAAACAGAAAAAAAATGGAAAACTCTTTGAAAAATGACTTACTTGCCAATGATGAAAAAATAATTTAATAACAATGACAATAATAGTAGTAACTTCACTAAAACCCTCCCTATGGCTTACGGGCTGCCAGCCATCTTTATGTATTGCCCTCCTGGCTTTCTCTTTGCGCTAACCAAGTTTCTTTTAGTACTTTGACTTCATCCTGACTGGCGTTTGTATATGCTCCTTCTGCAGGGAACAATGCTTCCCACTGCCCCTGCCCCTTCACCTGACAAAGTCTCAGATGAAACAACTGTTCCTCAGGGAACCTTTCCCCAATTTCCTGAGAATCAGTGACATCTCCCTGTCTTATGTTCTCACAGCCACTTAGGTTTTCATGACAATCATGATAATTTTATTCTTGTTCAATGGATCTTCTAGGAGACTATCAATTCTATGAGGTCAGAGACTATGTCTGTCCCCCAAGCTCACAACACAGTGCCCACCACAGGGGCATTCAGTAAACACTTGTTGAACAAATTACTATTGAACAAAACAACATCAACAACATCCGGATGGTATTTTCTGGTAAATACAGTATTTCACTTCATAGGGAAAGGGGGTATAATTTAGGAGCTCCTTGAAATTGCCAAAAATTACATCAAATTCTTATTTATCTCAAGTTATCCAGAGCATTGGAAGTTAAAATCTACTGATAATAATATTATAACACTTTCTTTATATAATCATTTTTAATTATATATGTAATACATAATCATTATAGCCCCATGTATCCCCAAGAATTCTTCCACATCATTTTTTTAAAAATAAGCTGGTAGAAAGGATCTAATCTGATTCTTGTGGTTTCCTCTCTTTAATCATTCATGATTTATTGACTCATCCATTGATTTATATGTTCATTTCTCTTTTCTGTCATAGGAGGTGTGGAAGCTTCTCTGCCTGTCTTTACCACCTTCTAGTCTAGGCCAAAACTGAGGGTGGAAGAGTTGAAAACACAAGGCAGACTAAGAAGAAGCAAGGATTCTGCAATGGTTGCATGCTTTAGAATCAACTTATTGACTAGATGTCTGGCAGATTGGACAGCACTAAGCTTTATATCCTCCAAGCATCTCCCACTTGACCCATTGCAAAGCTGGCTCCATGCAGAAGACTTCTTATTCTGGAGCTCCTAATCTTTAAAGGGCTTTAACTCAGACCACACAGAAAATTGTGGCCCCTGAGGTCCATCAGGTCATACAGCAATCCTGTAGCTAAGCTGGGACCTTCCAAATGGGGTCTCCAGAGCCTCAGAGAAAAATTGAGGGTACATGCATACATAATGTTACAGGAAGCAAATAAATTAATCATTATCATAGAAAGTTGGATAATTTTTTGTTGCAATTTCTCTACTTTTTGAACTATCATGAACTTGATTACATTATTCTTGAAGTTTTTTATATTAAGGAAAAATGAAAAGTCCCCAGAGAAACCCCACAGTAAATGCCTTGTCCAGCTAAAAGCTCCTCAGCACTCTACCAATGTGGGCCAAGTGGCCATGAAGGGAGAGAGGTGCACAGTACAGGTAGGTGAGTCCCAGTGGAAATGTTCACAAACCTGGCAACACCCAGTGGTATCTAAGCTTTGGTGGATATTTTTCTCAGCAGACTGGATTAATGGGTGAAGATGAAGGCCAAGAAAACATGGAACATGCTGTCTAGTCAAGGAAACTTTTCTTCTAGAAATACTTATTCTGTTCTCTAAAATTTAGATTCCTTTGCCTGGTATAGTAGTGCCTCTTAAAAAAAATGCCTCTCTCCCCTAGCATCCGTGCAGCTTACACTTCTGGGGATAGAAGGAAGTTTTCTATATTCACTTAATCTACAATGTTGGTTTTAGTCAGTTCTATGCTTCTATCAATTGACACCGCCAAGAATCACCCTGCTTTTAAATATCCCAGCTATTGATAAGATGAACAATGTCTGGTGTCTAAGACTGACCTGTGACTTTTATGGAGAGTGACCTTTTATATGAGATTATTACTCAACCTGTATAACTAAATCTCACAAGGGCTGGTGGGGGTGATAGGGGAGCATCAGTCAAAGGGAAAGCTAAAGATAGAGACTTTCAAAACTCTCTGGGCTGATGTATTAGTCCATTTTGTATTGCTATAAAGGAATATCTGATACTGGATAATTTATAAAGAAAAGAGGTTTATTTGGCTCATGGTTCTGCAGGCTGTAAAAGCATGGCATCAGCATTTGCTCAGCTTCTGACGAGGCCTCAGGAAGCTTTTACTCATGGTGGAAAGTGAAGGGGGCACAGGCATGTCACACGGTGACAGAGGGAGAAAGAGAGGGGGAGGTGCCAGGCTGTTTTTGAAAACTAGCCCTCGAATGAACTCAAGAGTGAGAACTCACTCATTACCATGGGGAAGGTACCAACCCATTTATGGGGGATCTACCCTCATGACCCAAACACCTCCCACCAGGCCCTACCTCTAACATTGGAGATCACATTTCAACATGAGATTTGGAGGGGACAAATATACAAATCATATCAGCAGGGAAAGGGTGCATAACACCAGCATATGTGGAAAACATTGCCTAGTTGTATGACTTCCTTTAGGCCAATGGATCATTAACGATTGCGCCATAAGTGCTTGTGCCATGGGGCTTGCCTGCTGTTGCAGTTGGGATCCTTTTACCATCATGCAAATAAGCCCAGAATAAACCCTTGGAAAATAAGAGACCATGTGAAGGGAGGCTTTAGTCATCCTAGCTGTCCTAGACAAAGTTATCATAAGCCAGCTGGCCCCAGCTGTCCCATCAGTTCATTGCCAGTCTATGAATAAGGCCAGCTGAGGCCAGCCAAGCTTGACCAAGACAAGAATGATCATACTAAGCCCAATCTGCAGCATTGTGAGCCAAGCAAAGGGTTGTTGTTTTAAGATGCTAAAGTTTAGGATGGTTTGTTCCCCAGCAACAGCTAATGGACACAGAGGTCACTTGAGCACCATGATCCCTGAATCTATGCAGCCATGTCAGCCATGTCAATCTTCAGGGATTGGTGCATAAAGATCAAGGGCAGAGAAGAGCTGCAACAGTACCGTTATGATGTAGTACCTTTAGCAGATGACCTCCCAGCCAGCATATGAGGCTGCTGTTTTCCTAGCTTTCCACCAGTAGAATCTATTGTACGACTGTGTTTTTCACAGCTAGGTAAATCCGTACCCTATCAATATTTAACGCTCTGGCTGCTTTTCTCTCCTGCGTCCTCTGATCAAGTCTCAACATTGGCTTACCATTTACTCTCCCTGGTTCAGCTCAAGGGAGCCATTTGTGGCCAAACAGATGATTATTTCATCAGCACCAACCTGGGTCTGTAGAATACTATACATCTGTCAAAATTATCTTAGGCCACATTTCAGAAGGCTTTTCTAGACATTCGTAAAGAGTCTGATTTAATGTCTTCACTAAGATACCCTAGGGAGGTTATTTTCATTCACCATAAGAACTGGCTGTTAATGTCCCTGATAGGATGCCATAATTGAAATTATCAATACATGAGTCTGTCTGTCCCAATCAAGTATAAATTCTTCAAAATCAGAGACCATATGTTATTTGTCTTTGAAATCTCCATGCTTAGTGCCAAGCCTAACATATAAGTTCAGAGTCTGTCATATGAAATGAATGAGTGAATAAATGAATCAATCAATAAGCCATGTACTTTGGACAGGCCCAGTACCATACTGATTTACTTATAGGATCACAATATGAGTGTGTTGTATTCTTTTTTGTTTAGCAGACTTCTGCATTTCGGTAGTGGTTGTTTTTTGTTTTTGTTTATGTTTGAGACAGGGTCTTACTCTGTCACCCAGGCTGGAGTGCACTGGCGTGATCACAGCTACTGAAGCCTCAACCTCCTGGGTTTGAGCAGTCCTCCTACCTCAGCCTCCTTAGTAGCTGGGACTACAGGTGTGCACCACCATACCCGGCTAATTTTCTATTTTTTGTAGAGATGGGATCTCACTATGTTGCCCTGGCTGGTCTCAATCTCCTGGGCTCAAGAAATCCTCCCACCTCGGCTTCTCAAAGTGCTGGGATTATAGGTGTGAGCTACTACACCTGGCCTTTCTGCATTTTTGGCTACTTTGAAATATCAGAAGTTTCTCTGGTTTTCTTTTGCTTATAAGATTTTGCCTTCTGGATCACTTTGATTTACAGAGTCTTAATTTACATGTAATAGATCCAATGTAGAATTTCCTTTGCTTCATTATTTCTACAAAAACAAAGATTAAAGATTAAGGGACAATAAACTGAGGAAAACATTAAAAGAATTCTGGATATAGGAAAAGGGAAAGCTGTGGTTATTGTACAGTCTTTCCTACATGTTGCCTTCTCCTTGAAGCCAACACTTGACACCCCACTTAAAACAGCAACTTCCTATGTCACCCCCTACCACCCAAATCCTGCCTACTCTGCTCTGTTTTTTCAAAGCATTTACTACCTTCAAATATACCATCATAATGCCTTGTAGATAGTAGGTGCTCAATAAACACTTGTTAAATGAATGAATATACCCATGGCTATTGTGGTAGGCAAAATTCTTAGATGATCTCCAAGATTCTCACTTCCTGGTGTACACACCTGTATAATCACTTCCACTTGAGAGTGAGCAGGACCTGTGAAAACGATGGGGCACCAGGCCTCCTTCCCATGTTAGGCTGTGTTATGTGGCAAAGGTGAAGGTAGTTTATAGATGCGACTAAAGTCCCTAAATTAATAAAGAGAAGTTATCTTGGATGGGCCTGACCTAATCAGGAACTGAATTCTGCCAATGACTAGTGGGCTCAGGAGATGGAGACCTCAACTGCAGCCTTCTGAGACCCTGAGTAAAGGGGCCCAATGACACTGTATAAAGATGGACTCCTGCCCCATAGGAACTGTTAGATCATAGATGAGTGTTGTTTTAAGCTGTTAAATTTGTGGTCATTTGTTATGCAAGAGTAGAGCACTCATAATACAGCTATGAACTCACTGAGTGTTGAAGAAAGGGGCAATAGGAACCAAGCAACCCACAGGACTTTTCTTCCTGGTGAGAAAGAAAACTTCTCCTTGGCGTCTGATGTCTCCTTAAGTACCATGCCATGTCCTGGGCCCTCTATGCCAATGGCCTTTACCTCCTCCCTACCCCTGCAGCCCTCTAAAAATTTAAATTTATATAGCTCAGAGGACATGTGCTTTCCTGCCTTCAGAAATGTGTGTAAATCTGGTGAGATCTCCGATTTCACTTCACGTCTGAGTGCCCCTTCCTCCCTGTGGTCTCTGAGGGTTTCCACCTTACTTCTTAGTTCCCTGGGTCCCTGCAGTCCCTTACAGTGACAGTTTATAACCTTTGCCACAAAACAGAATCCCTGAGGAACTTCTCAAAAATACTAGAAAGGTCTTGATCCCCATAGATTGTGACTTCATTGGTCAATGATGGGGTCCACACATAGACATTTTTGTAAAAGCTCCCTGGGATGTTCTTAATTGTACCTAGGTAGAGAGTCTCTGATTTGGGCCATTTACATTTTATCCCTTCTTTGGTCCTTACAATAAATCAAACCTGCCAAGCTTACTATAATTTTGGTACATTTGCTGTAGGTTTGAGGCTGACACAAAAAGGGGATTATTTTGTGGGGTAGTGGCTATTCACCATCTCATGAGCTTCTGCCTCACTTGTTTTTCTTTCAGATCTGCTGCCTCACACTTGGCTGTTTCACAAATCCCATGCTTCCACTGTGGAAATCTCATATATAGCGAAGTCCCCTACGTATATCCCAGCCAGCCAGCCCCCTGCCCCAATCTCCAGATTGCTGTGTTTCGGAGAGCATCACATCAGATGCTCTGAGACGTCTCTGTCTTGGTACATTTGTTCGTCAATGCTCCATCTACAACCTCTAAGTCTCCTACCTTTTTCCTTCCCTTACTGTCTCCACCTAACCAATGTTTTTTTTTTTTTTTTTTTTTACAGGTATAAATCCGGCTTTTATTTGAAAGGTATTTTTTTATTATTATTATTTTTATTATACTTTAGGTTTTAGGGTACATGTGCACAATGTGCAGGTTTGTTACATATGTATCCATGTGCTATGTTGATTTCCTGCACCCATTAACTCGTCATTTAGCATTAGGTATATCTCCTAATGCTGTCCCTCCCCCCTCCCCCCACCCCACAACAGTCCCTGGAATGTGATGTTCCCCTTCCTGTGTCCATGAGTTCTCATTGTTCAATTCCCACCTATGAGTGAGAACATGCAGTGTTTGGTTTTTTGTCCTTGCGATAGTTTACTGAGAATGATGTTTTCCAGTTTCATCCATGTCCCTACAAAGGACACAAACTCATCATTTTTTATGGCTGCATAGTATTCCATGGTGTATATGTGCCACATTTTCTTAATCCAGTCTATCGTTGTTGGACATTTGGGTTGGTTCCAAGTCTTTGCTATTGTGAATAGTGCTGCTATAAACATACGTGTGCATGTGTCTTTATAGCAGCATGATTTATAGTTTTTTGGGTATATACCCAGTAATGGGATGGCTGGGTCAAATGGTATTTCTAGTTCTAGATCCCTGAGGAATCGCCACACTGACTTCCACAATGGTTGAACTAGTTTACAGTCCCACCAACAGTGTAAAAGTGTCGGCTTATTCTTTCAATCCATCAGCCCCTGCATGGACTGACTTAACGCCATCCCCAAAGCAAATGATTTCTTCAACCACATTATCACTGGGACCTGGCAATTCCTTCATTCTCTTGTCTTCTGATGGCACCACCCAAGAAACTACCAATACTGCTGTTTCTGAAGAAATTCAAACAGCATGGACTGGCAAAACTCCAAACGCTTGGTAGTTAGCTTCTACTAGCCATTTGCTAATATTGTACTATCAATAGCTAATGTTGAACACTATCTTATCAGGAAGTTTGCATTCTGTCTTTTAATACTCACAACAGGATATTAGATAAATATTATTATTGGTACCACTTTGCAGATGTTGAAAATGAGACTTGCTAAAAGTCACATAGCTATTGACATGATTTGAGCCTGGGTCTGTCTGACTCCAGAGTCTTAACTCTGAGGTACTATATTTTCTGCCTCACAATGGGAAAACTCTTGGCTTTACTGGCTCCATTTTTAGATTCATTAGCACTAACACAATTCTTCCCTCTTCTGTCCTGTCTCAAAGAAAAGGTCATCTCTCTTCCCTCCCTCCACGCTGGTTAATTCCTTCCCTGAAGGGCTATTGCTTAATTCTCACATCCCTTTCAAAATCATCCCATTTCAGCAGTCCCTTCTTTTTATGTTTTTAATCTGTTCCTCACTACTAATTCTTTTTTTTTTTTCTCAGCTGGAGACTAGGCATGGATCCTCCTTAATATTTATCTTGTGGGTACCATAAATGTAACCTGTCCAAAACAGAACTCATCATATGCAACTTCCCCATTCCACATCCCCTTTCCACAAACTTGTTCCGCTCTGATATACTCATCTACTAATGTAGAAACATATTTAGTTTTAAGATTATTTTCTTACAAGCAAAAGTTCATACAAGTGACTATTAATTCTCATTATTATTATCATCAAAATAGTGTTTTTTCTATTCATGAAAAATAAGCTCAAGTATCATGCTGGTGTTGTTGATAACATAAATTATATTTGTAGACAACTATAAGCTATGCAATTACACTAATAAAATATAAAATTCTAAGGTAACTTGGAAAAAGCTCACATATCAGCTCTCTGCACCTTGCTAGCTCTTGGTGATTATAAGAATTATCTCAAACTGGTGGTAATAATTGCCATGCTTTTAAAAACCAATATTGTATGAAGTAAGGGAAAATTTTAAGCACAGAAATAGTACTTTAATAAAATAGTACATTGAGGCACACTGAGCAGAAACATAAAATTTATGCTATCCCTTAGGCTATAAGCTCTATGAGGGCAAGAAGCTTATATGTTTTGCTCCACACTACATTCTCAGCATCTAATGTAGTGCCAGGAGCATAATTAGTGCTCAATAAATGTTCATTACATTAACAAATAAATGGCAGAAATTGATGTATAGTTAGGATGATCTCTGTAATAAACAGACTCAAATTGATGCTTATTTTCCACTTGCGTAACAATACGTGGCAGCTGAAAGCCTCCTCTGCATAGTCACACAGAGATCCAGACTATTGGAGGCTCTGTCATCTTTACTTTGTGGCTTTGATTAATGTCCCAGAGGTTATCTCCATTCCAACAAGCCAGAGGAGAAAGCAAAGCATGGAGGAATGCCTCATGGAGTTTATGGTCAAGCTTCCAATCAGTGCACATCACTTCTGCTCACATTCCAGTGGCTGGAACTCAACCACAGGGCCACTCCTTACTGTAACAGAAGCCAGAACATGCAGTCTAGTTGTGTGCCCAGGAAGTGGAGGAGGCCATGAATTTTGATAAGCAGCGAGTGGCCTGTGGCACATGAGATGAGCAGGCTGGAACCAGATCTTATCTTATCCTCTTGAAGCAAAACATCTTGGCCCACATTTAAAAAAAATAGGTATGTAAGTCTCTTTTCTGCTTGTCTAAGCAAAAGCATGTAAATAGAATACTTATGCAGAAAAAAATGAGGTTAGTTTTTGCATCTATTCATGGTGTCACGTTTCCTGCCTTCAAAAGGAGAAGTTTGGGTTCCATCAACAGATTCTCCCTCTATTTTATTCCAAATCATTAGGTCTGATCTGTCATCTAGTGTACACTACAAGACTGAACTCTAGCCCCTTTTCTCTGACTCCGTTGCTTCTCTCTTCTTTTAGGACCAGGCTGTTAACTTTAAGGGATGCAATAACTTACAAAATGGTCTTTGGGCCACTAGTCCCCAGTGCAATTGATTAAACATCTTTCTTCCATCAAAGTTATATTTTTAAAACAAAGTCACTAGGTCCTATCCCAGGTTAATAAAGTAAAATACACAAAATGCAAACCACACTTCTTCTTGGCCATCCTAGATTTTACAGATAAAAATCCAAACTCTCCAGCTCAGCATCACAGCTGGCATCTAAGTGCCTTTCTGGACTTACCCATCTACTTTCACTGTATCCCATATCTTAATTTCCTGCCTTCATTGCCTTCTTGTGAAATTCCAGTTCAGATTAGGCCTATGACTCTATTCCATTTCAATTTATGATTCTATGCCTTTTTTACAAACTTTGTACAAAATAAAATCTCTCCCCTCTTTACTTCCTAAATTACCTTCATTTTTTAAGGAACCAGTTGAAGTATCACCTCTTCTATGAAGATTTTTAAATAACTGTCACAGCAGAGTCGGCTGATCCATCCTCTGTGAACCATGGCACTTTTCCCAATTCAATTTTCACTTCGAAAACTCAAAGTGAGATAATGGCCTAGGCAAAACATTCTCCTGAGAGTAAAGAACTATATCAAATAGTAGCAAGAAAATTGAGACAATTTTCTAGAACTTAAATGCATTCTTTCCCCGTGTGATTCTGCAAAAATTATCATTATCACCATCATCACCATCACCATCATTATCACCATTACCACCATCATCATCATCCAGCCAGTTTTCATCCACCCTGTCTACAACATACATACATATCCCAGCACTCTTTTCTTTGTTCTGCCTTGGGAATCAGTAACCAGACAGCCCAATTTTGCAAGATTATCTTATTCCTCAAAAAGTTTACCAGGTGTTCCAAAACTTCCTGTTGGAACAACATATACTTCATCTTTGGGCCTTTTAGCCAATTTGATTACTACTTAGAACAACAAATAAGACTTTCTGAGACTTCTCTCAGCCACACAGGCCAAGATGCCACAGAGCTCAGAGAGTAATTTTACTGCATCACAGTAGTACATGTCTCTGTTGAGCAATAGCACTGCTAAATGCTGATATTCAGCTCTGACTCAGAACCGAGGGCTCTGGTCTAAGGATAGGAGTATGAGAGACATGGGGGCTTGTTTTTCATAAACATTCCCTGCTCTTTGTACATCTGGTAAGTGGTACAGTATATGTCCAGACTGTCTGAATGTCTAATCTCTGCTTTTCCTTCCCACTTGAGCCCTTGATCTCTTCCCAGTCCATTGGACCATTAGCCCATCTGAAACTCAAGATTCTCCCAACATGTAAAACATGTTGTAAAATCTTTTTAGTGAAACACAGCTTATTTTCTATTTTAGGAAATTATTTTGAGAGCATTAGACTACTTTAAGCTTTACTTCCTTTCCTTATAAGATGAGGCATACATTGGCTCTTTATACATTTCATTTCTAAATCTAACAACATCTTCAGAGTTCATATTATAATTTAGTTTAACAGATAAGGAAATGGAGGCTGAAAACGTTTATTCCCAAGGCCACATGGCCAACTGATAAGTAAACAACTGAGCCTGGAATCCAAACCCAGTTCTATAGAACTATAAGCCCTGGCATTTTCCAAAGGGCTCATACTATTTTGATATTGACATTTTGGTGCCAAGGCCCCAAAGTGATGGGGCTCACAGGATGAGAGACAGGGCAGGGCTTACTCATAGCATAGAGGATATGTCAGGGATTTCTTTTGTAGACATCACTAAGTAATAAAAAGCAGTGTTTTGATAATTCGATATGCTACTTTAATATGGCTCCATCAAAAGGTGCTGCTTTGTTCTGCTAATCCACTACTATCTGAATCAGAGGGCACACACAATACAAGAGCTGGAAGGATCCATTTGGAAATGATTTATTTTAGCCCCTTCCTGCTGCTGCTAAGAAGAGCAGAGAAGAGATCTGCCAAAGGTCACAAAGGCAGTTGGGGAAAGAACTTTGTCTAGAGCCTGGCTTCCTGTTACAGCCTCTCAGGACTCAACATTTCCCTACCTTGCACACAAAGTCCTGTCCAGGCCAGCCTACACTGCTCTCTGCCTTCTGAACTGGCTTACCATAAACCATCTCCCAAAGCATGTTCTGGGACTCATGCTCCCAGAACTCATGCCTCCTTATTTATGCAAGAGTTGATATTACAAGTCTTACAAAGGCATACAATTTAACCACATTTAATCTGTTACCTCAATTAAGAGAACAAAATTAAGTGAAAGTTGGGGATAGTTGAAGAGAGTGAAAATAAACTCAGAAAAATGGAAAAGTAGAAAGTCAAAATACCTTTAAAAGTTTAATTAAAAGATTATAAAAAACTTTCATTAACAGTAAGTAAAAATAATGAATAATGACTATTCAAACATTTTAAAAACCACTAAAAATTAAAGATCATAATGTTACTTTTGAAGAGTACAAACTTATAACAAATATAATGAGGCTTTTAAGACCAGAAACTAAAATGATTTTTTAAAAGCATAGAAAATAGGTAGTGGGATAAATTCCTGAGCTGAAAAATCCCAGAATAAGAACAAATTTTGTCAACATGCTTTAGGCAGAGAGCTGAGGGGCAAAGAAATGAATCACACTATTACTATGTACCAGGAGTTTGGAGTCCTCCAAAAATCCAGGGCAGGCGGTGGCCGTGCCTGACTCTGGAAGGCGGTTCTATGCAGCTAGCTGTTTGGTGATACCTCTGCTTTATGTTGTTACTCCATTACTTCAGGAATGGTTGGTCTGTTCCCCTAACAGTATAATGGCTGTACATTGTAGATTCAATTAGGAAAGAGCTCTGAAGTCAGTCTAGCTCCTAATCCTGGCTCCATCTCTTGTTAGTCTTAACCTTGCCAAACCTCCATTTTCTCTTGAATAAAGTGAGAATAATTAAGAGTGCCTAGTTCATTGGCATGGTTGTGAAGACTAAATGAGATCCTTTCAGTAAAGGTCTTAGCATAATACCTGATAAATAGTAAATGCCGTGTAAAATTTTAGCTATTTAATTATGTGGGATGAATTAATGAGACTGAAAAATCTTTGCAGACAGGAGGCTGATATGTTTTGTTCACAACTGTGAACACCAAGCCCAGTGCCTGGCACATAGTGAGAGTTTAAATATTTATCAAATGAATAAATACACTGATCTTTCCATTGTTTCTCATTTTCCTTTTCCTTCTTTGTCTCATTTTTAAAAATACACATTTAGCAACCACTATGTGACAAATATGCAATACATAAAAATGGCTAAGGTAACAAGAGATTTTAAGCAGGAGTGTGACTTGGTCAGGTGTGTTTTGGGTCAGGTCACACTGATAACAATGTGAGAGGAGGTTAAAAGGCAGCAAATGTGGGTCCAGATGAGAAATGATGATGATCTTTGAGCCAAATACTGATCATGGACATTAAAAGGGAAAAATGAATCAAAAGTGGATTTATGAGGTTATGTGATGGAGTCTCAGTAATGGAATAAATATAAAGAATAAGAGAGCAGGGTCTCCTCTTTCAATTACCATATAGCACACTTCCTATATAATTGGCCTACTTTGTGATATCTTTCCCATTTTCCTGAACTTTTGTCTGAACATTTCATTGCTATGTTCTTCTTTGTAGCACTAGAATACTAAGTATTTTAGTAGATTTAAAGTAGTTTTACCTAATTAAAGAGTAAAATGGAAAATCAACCAGCCCAACATGCACAAAGATTTATTGTTTTGTATTTTTAAACAAAAGGTAAACCACATCTACACTCAAAAACAACCAAAAGAGAGAGAGAGAAAAAAAGAGGGAGTGGGGAAGGAAGGAAGGAAGGAAGGAAGGAAGGAAGGAAGGAAGGAAGGAAGAAGAAGAAAGTGAATCTTAAAGTAACCTCTGAAATGTTCTTTTTACCCCCATAGATCACTGACAATATATCTATTTTCCTTTAAAAAGAAGCCACCTGGACTAATAAATCAAATACACAATTTGACTGAGTTTCATTTGTTATTTACCAATTATGGTCAGGTAACTAAAAGAACATTTGCGAAGAGAGAAAGTCTGGGTGAATTCCTCCCATCTGGCATAACAAAAAAAAAAAAAAGAAAAAAATGTATAAAATGGACAATACATAAGAAAAAGTACAGAATTATTATGTAAATGTTCAACTTGTCTTTATTTAAATAATGAATTTTCTGCTGTTTCTAATCGCTTAAGAATTACAATAAACATACACCATTTAGATTCCACTAAAGGAACTGTTAGCACCAATAAACAAATTCAGTAAAGTTTCAGGATACAAAATCAACATATGAAAATCAGTAGTATTTCCATACACTAATAGCAAAGTGTCTAAAAAAGAAAGCAATCTCATCTACAGTAGCTATGAAAAAATTTAAGATCCTAGGAATAAATTTAACTAAAAAGTGAAATATCTCTATGAGGAAAAGCATAAAACACTGATAAAAGAAATTGAAGAGGACACAAACAAACGAAAAGATATCCTGTGTTAAAGGATTGGAAGAAATAATATTGTTAAAATATTCATCTATAGATTACACAAGGTAATCTATAGATGCAATGCAATTGCTATCAAAAATACCGATGACATTCTTCACAGAAATAGAAAAAAAATACTCTAGAATTTGTATGGGACCACAGAAGTCCCCAAATAGCCAAAGCAATTTGAACAAAAAGAACAAAACCTGCTCTGTCGCCCAGGCTGGAGTGCAGTGGCACGATCTCGGCTCACTGCAAGCTCCGCCTCCTGGGTTCACGCCATTCTCCTGCCTCAGCCTCTCCGAGTAGCTGGGACTACAGGCGCCCGCCACCATGCCCAGCTAATTTATTTTTGTATTTTTAGTAGAGATGGGGTTTTACTGTGTCAGCCAGGATGGTCTCGATCTCCTGACCTCGTGATCCATGAAAGTTCTTTTGAAGCATCACATTACCTGACTTCAAAATATACTAGAAATCTATAGTAACCAAAACAGTATTGACACAAAAATAGACATATAGCCCCATGGAACAGAAAAGAGAACATAGAAATAAATCCACACACTTATATCCAACTTATTTTCAACAAAAGTGTTAAAAACACAAATTAGAGAAAGAATAATCTCTTCAATAAGTAATGCCAAGAAAATTGCATATCTACATGCAGAAAAAAAAAAAAAAACCAGATCCTTGTCTGTCACCATATTAAAAAAACCCTCAAAATGGATTAAAGGCTTAAATGTAAGACCAACAGTTATAAAACTACTAGAAGAAAGCATAACGAAATGCTTCACAACATTGGTACGGGCAAGGAGTTTTTGGATAAGACCACAAAAGCATAGGCAACAAAAGCAAAAGTAGACAAATTGCATTACATCAAACTAAAAAGTTTCTGCACAGCAAAGGAAACAACAAAGCAAGGAAACAACCTACAGAATGAGAGAAAATATTTGCAACCTATGCATTTCAAAAGGGGCTAATAACCACAATATATAAGAAATCCAAACAACTCAATAGTAATAAAAACAAATAATCTAAATATAGGCAAAAGAACTGAAAAGACATTTCTTACAAGATGATGTACAAATGGCCAACAGGTATGTAAAAAAAAATGCTCAATGTCACTAATCATTAAGGTAATGCAAATCAAAACCACAACGAGACATCGCTGCACTCTAATTAGAATGGCTATTACCAAAAAGACAAAAAAATAACAAGTACTGGTGTGGATGTGGAGAAAGGAGAACTCTTATACACCGTTAGTTGAAAGTAAATTAGTACAGCCATTATGTAACACTACATGGAGGTTTCTCAAAAAACTAAAAATAGAACTACTGTATGATTCAGCAAACTCACTACTGGGTATATATTTAAAGGAAATAAAATCTATATGTCAAAAAGATATCTGCACTCCCATGTTTACTACAGAACTATTTACCATAGCCAGGATATTAAATCAACCTAAGTGTCCATCAACATATAAACAGATAAAGAAAATGTGGTATGTATATACAGTGGAATAGTATTCAGCCATAAAAAAAACGAAATTCTGTTATTTGCGGCAACATAGATGAACCTGAACGATGTTTCGTTAAGTAAAATAAGCCAGCCACAGAAAGATAAATACTGCACTTTTGTGAAATCTAAAAAAGTTGATCTTTTAGAAATAGAGAGTAGAATAGTGATTACCAGAGGCTGAGTAGTGGTGGATGGGAGAAGGGAGTGGGCAAAATTGGTCGACAGGTACAAAGTCACAGTTAGATAGGAAAAATAAGTTCTGGTGTTCTATTCCACAGTAGATTGACAATGATTAACAATATTAGTTTGTAAATTTCCAAATAGGTAGAAGAGAAAGTTTTGAATGTTCTTACCACAAAGAAATGATAAATGTATGAGGAGATGAATATGCTATATACCTTGATCTGATTATTGATTATTACACAGCATATACTATACATACAGGGCAACATCACACTGTATCCTAAGCATTAGGATAATTATGTGTCAATTAAAAACAAAATTTTTAAGATGAAAAAGTAAATATTGGACAATAATATAAGACAGAGGAGAGTTACTAGACTTAGAACTTTCTAAGATCTTTGTATATCTCTGGAGGAAGGTAAAGACATTTTTCATCATTTATGCATGTAAAAATATTAAGGGTAACATTTTAAGGAAATAAAAATAACTTTCAAACTGTAGAGGAACAAAATGAACTAAAAAATCAATGAAAATTAAGTTAGAAAGGAAGAAAAATATACTAAGCTAGCTGAATATAAGCACAAAATACAATGATGGAGATAAACTCATATATATCAGTAATCACATTCAGTGTAAATGAAATATATACTTGTTGATAAATGTCAATTGAGAATAACAGTTTGGAATTTTAAAAATCAGCTGCATGCTATTTATAAAATACATGCTTAAAACATAATGATACAGACAGGCAGAATGTAAGATAACATAATAAATTACACCAGTCATGAATCAACAGAAAGTTCCACAATTCCATTAGCAACTGAAAAAAAAGAATGTTAAGGCAAAATAATTTTAAGGGATGAAAAAAGCTCATGATTAATACAGAATGGAACAATTTGCCAGTAAGATACAGTAATTATAAACTTGTATGCACCTAACAACATAGCCTCAAAATATATAAAACAAAAGATATGTTTTGAAGTCTGGTTGCTTCAGAATATGAATTAATGTACATGTACAATTTACCTGGGTCTTAGAAATATTTTATTCTCAGTAGAAACTTCAGTTACGATAACACTTATTATTAAGTCTATAACATGCTCACTGAATAGGTCTTAAAATACAAAGTTCAAAAGTTATTCACACATCAATTAAAACAACTGGCCTCAGCAAACAAGAAAAGAACTACCACAATGAAGCCCTCATTTGACCCAGCCTTGATCCCAGCCTCTCCCTTCCTCCTTTCTTGCTCACAGCTGAGGCTACCTGTAGGTCCAGCCTCCTTCATACTTACAGGATTAAATCAGACTGAGACAGAAGTTGGTGAACTTCTCTGGTCAACCAGCATGTTAGTTCAGCATTGTTATCCTTGCTGCTTCTAAATTTTTGTTTCTCCACCCCTTTGCCTCTTACCAACCTCCTTCCAAAGCCCTTAATATTGATACCTGAATTACACTTTTAATAACTAGTCAGTAGTTAACTGCTGGACTTCAGAGCAATCCCTGACCTCTAGTCAGTATGCCCCACCTGCCAAGCAAGACAGCCCATACTTCAGCTTCACTACTGACTAATCAGTGAAAAGTTACAACCATGACCCTTAGAAATGTACTTGGACAGAAAGAGCTGTCTCTGTCAGCAGTGTAGCTGAGTCAGATCCCCTGGCTTCTGTCCTGTTCATGTGGGTGTAGATCTAGTGCCAGGTCCCTGCCAGGTACCTGAGTGGGTCTGCTGATTCCAGTACTTGATAGCTGTAGCCCTAGGCCTCTACCCCAGTTTCAGACTTTCACTGACTCTGATTTGTAATTCTTGCCTCTCCAGATCTATTGTCTGATCTGCTCCGTGAAAAGTCATTCAAGTTCATTAAATTCCTAACACTTATAGAATGTATGTCCCACTCCAAGCCTGACCTAGATGCCACTTGATATAAAAGATAAATAAAACCTCTTTCAATGCAAGTCTCTAGAATAGACCAGTGCACAGAAAAGCATATTTACTATGACCCCAAATCTAGACACATGCTATATGAGAATTTATTACACTTGAGGATGCAATAGTATATAAGTCAGACTTCTTGGGTTGTAAACAACAGAGAAAATGCTGGCTAATTTAAGCAAAGAAAGAAATTTATTGGTTAAAAATTGGCTGGCTCAGAATCAAAGAAAGAATTTTGAAAAGAATAGGAACTTAGGCAGCACCTGGGACCTTTGTGGGAGGAACTAAGTTCCTTCTCTTCAGGAGATACCAGTGAGCTATATTTTTTTTACTTTTCTTATGTTACTTTGTATAACATTCAAGTTATCCAGGGACAGACATTCTAATGTGCCCACTTTTTGGCTAGGAGATGCTGGGGGCGCTTTGACACCACCATAGAAAAACACATGAAGTAGGGCAGAGATCATTCCTAAAGTAAGAGAGAGGTGCTGTTACCAGAAGGAGAGGGGTAGCTGTGGAGGATCCTCAGCAGATGTCAGTTGCAAAGCATCAGCCTCAAAGTTGTCTACTGGATACTGGCATGTTGTATCTAGGCCAAAGAATCCCAAGGACAGAATGATAGCAAGTAGAATTTTGACCAGGCGCGGTGGCTCACGCCTGTAATCCCAGCACTTTGGGAGGCCAAGGCGGGCAGATCACTTGAAGTCAGGAGTTGAAGACCAGCCTGTACAACATGGTGAAACTCCATCTCTACTAAAAATATAAATTAGCTGGGTGTGGTGGTGGGAGCCTATAATCCCAGCTACTTGGGAGGCTGAGGCAGGAGAATTGCTTGAACGTGGGAGACAGAGGTTGCAGTGAGCTGAGATCGTGCCATTGCACTCCAGCCTGGGCAACAAGAGCAAACCTCTGTCAAAAAAAAAAAAGAAAGAAAAGAAAAAGAGAAAGCAGGATTTCTCTGCATATATTGTGCAGATGCTCTCCTTGATTACACTATGAGGCAGAGTAAAAGTGCTATGAGTAAGGTAAAAATAAAGTGCAGGGAGAGTTAATGGAGGAAGTGCTGGCATTTTAAGGGAGGAAATTAAGAAAAGCTTCAAGGAGGGATTCGCATTTAATATGGGGTGTTTAAGATTTAACGGAGGAAGAAAGGGCACTCCAGGCATGCAGAACAACATTGGTGAAAGGGTAAAGATAAAAAGCAAGGGAGGGCTTTAATAAGACTAAAACTGGATTGTTAAAAAAATTAAGGTTGGTATTTTTATGAGAACAATATATAGATAATGATAGAAAGTTAGATTGGGGCATGGTTGTGGGCGAATAAGGTGAGGAATAAATTTGCTCAGTCCAAATAAGAGATAATGAAGTCTTGATCTCTGATGGCAGCAGTGGGCAACAGTTTGAATAATGGAGGGAGAAATGGGAAGAATATTGCAGAGGTTATCAGTAAGCTACAGAAATGGACTAGGATGTGGTGAGTGATCAACAAAATGTCAAAACTGATGCTGAGGTTTCAGACCTGGGGGCAAGAACAAGGCAGAAGAGGCAGGCACAAATATGCTAAGCCTGAGATGATGGAGGTGCATGAGTTGGAAAACTCAATTCTGGAGTCATCTGCCTAGAACTTGTACTTTACCATAGTAATGATGTGAATGAAATGACGGAGAGAAAGAGAAAAGAGAAGAGGGCCAAAGATAAAATTTGACTGAAGATCTAAATTCATAGGGTGTGGACGCAAAGAACTGGTGAAAGAGGCAAGGGAGAAAGCAGGAGAAAAAGTGGCTGGAATGACCACTGGGCAGCAACATGGAAGCCAAGGGAAGAGAGGATGGCAAAGGAGGCTGGGTCTGTAACATCCAATTGTGCTGATATGGAAGAGGCCTTTCGATGAGACCCTCAGGAGGCTGCATGTGACTCCAGGATAGTGTTGATGGCAGAGGCTAATGTGCAATGGTCACGGAGGGATGGACAGAAAGAATGTGAAAGGTACACACACATGGAGACTCAATGTTTGACAATGAAGAGAAAGAAAGAGCCAGGCCAGTACTTTGAGAATGAAACAAAGTCGAGAGAAGTTTTTGGAATAAAGGAGAACCAGCCTGTCATAGGTTTAGGGCCAAACCCAAAAGAGATGGAGACACTTAAAGATGGAAAAGAGTGAGAATCACTGGAGGGGTAAGACAGGAAACTAAGGCCATTGTTCCAGAAGTTATGTAGGCCAGGAGGGGGCCTGGAATGCAGGGCAGAGAGGGAGTAGAGATTCAGAGTGTTTGGAGATGAGAGATCTTGAGCTCTTTGGTCTTGATGTTCTTGGTTGAGGATACAGCTGTCTGCTGAGAGTAAGGCTGGATGGTCTGGCATTTATGAAAAATAGAGAGGATTTGAAACAACTGCTGTGAGTTATCTGTTACATAACAACTGCCCAAACAGTGGAAAATAGTGCTGACTTTTCTTAACTCCTGGAACCCCCTGACTTTGTAACCAAAATTACTGACTTTCTCACCAACTTGACAATCTATAAGCCAGAGCGGTCAGGGTTCTGTTGAACTCAATTCCTTCCTGGAATAATGCTATCAGTCCCAGGTATTACAATCCAAGTGTGACCATGCAATGGAATTAATAAGTTCGTTGTTTTGTCAGTCAAGTTATCATTACACAGCAACTTTCCCATTTGGGGCTTAATAACATCAAGCATTGTTGTCCTTATGGGTCCCCTGTGTTCATGTCACCGAGCCCTCAGGACTTAGTGGATGTCTGACAAGTGTCTTCATGATTCAATCACACAGTCATTTTACTGTACACCAAACCCCTGTAGCTGCCACGATATTTTTGACCCATATACCATTTCGCGTTGTTTTATTCTTAGTCATACACTGTTTAATTTGTAAGGAACTCTGTTGTTGAAATACAGAAAGTGGAAGCGAAACACAAAAGCAATGAATCTGCAAACTTGCCTCAAGATGCTTGCATTAGATCCATGGATAGCATTCAAAGTTCTCATATTGCACATCAGGGTGTTTCTTGTACTTTAACAGTATTTAAAGTGTAAAATACATGATGATTATATACAATTTGACTTTCGAGCTATTGAGAATAAGGCCTGTCAACAACCGCAGTGTGTTATTTGTGCAAATCAAATCCTAAAACCTTCATTCTCATCTTGTGATTTAGAAACAAAACCTGAAAATTAGACACATCGAAAAACAATACCAGTTGATTTTTTAAGTTCAAAAGAGAAATTTTAAGCAAGTTATGGAAGCAATTGTTGATTCTAGAACTTGTAGTTAGACTCCAATTTACTTTAATATAGTTTTAGTCCCAAAGTAAAAATATGACACAAAGAAATGTTAAAATTTATTTGGCCATGAATCATTCTTTTACATCTAGAATTAAGTTAATATAAATCAAATAGGCATCCTGTTTTTTTTAAGAAGAAATAAAGAAAAAAGGAAATAGAAAAAAATCAAATAGTATATATCGCTTGATAAGTAAAAAATTGTTGAAATTTTTCCTCTATTAAAATAATTATTAGATTATTAAAAATGAAATATTAGTGCAATATTATCCTTTCATAATGGGATATTTTGGGAATACAAAAAAGTATAGATAATAATATAATGAATATCTATGTTCTCATCACTTGGCTTAAGATTTTATAACACGGACCTAAAATATGTATATTTTTAACTTAAAATCACTCTTTCATACATAACATGTAAAAAGGGTAAAACATATAAATTTAATTCCTAAGACAATTTGCAAGGTTTTATCATAAAAAGCATTGACACTAGGCATGGTGGCTCACACCTCTAATCCCAGCACTTTGGGAGGCAGAGGTGGGTGGATTGCCTGAGCTCAGGAGTTTGAAAAAGCATTGACAAATCTGAACACTTTGAGTGATACTACCTTACAGGGTTCACAGAAGACTTAAACTTTTTAAGTCTTTTTGACTACTTTTTAACTGTGGGTGGAGGGACACACGAAATGTTGTTCCAGACCATCTTATTCATTTCACTTAAGGAGCTCAAGAGAAAGCAAAGAGAGTAACTGTGGCTTGTTTATTGTTATTTATTCTTAAGTGCAGAACAAACCACAAGAAAATACATCCAGCATTCCTACACTCTGAGTCAGTTTACGTGGTAGATACAGAAAGGCCGGAGCTGGGTAAAAGTTAATAGGAAGTCTTTATTATACTGAGAGTCTTACTGGGTGCTAGACCCCATGTGGGACACATTATGTATCTCAGTTTATTTAATTGTTGCAACCATCACTAAAGTAGGTATTTTGGTGGCTGTCATTTTGCACATGCAGAAACCAGGAGCTAAACAGGTTATGGGACTTGCTCAAGGCTGGTAGTGTTGAAGCCAGCACCCAAACTTACAAGTCTTATTCTAAAGTTCATAAGGGATATCTTTGCTGTATCAGTGTTGATGAGGACTTCAAGGTTCAGAATGAATAGCAGCTAGATAGTAAGATATCACAAATGAAAGCACAATATGTTTACCTCATCAAGATACGTAGAGTTCACCTTTTCTACTCTCTGGAAGCAGACTCAAAGTCAAACAGGAACTCCTAGGACTTTCAGAAGCCTCCTGTATCATTCTTTCCCTGGTAACTGGGGATACTGGGCCTCAACAGCTTCTGATCCCCACTCCTGGAGACAGGAAGGGAGACTCCATTGCCAAGGCAACTAGTGGACCAAGAAACACATATTGAAAACATGCCAGGTCCTGATTGCTGGGTTACCAGGGATCCTGCATTAATTAATGGCCAAAACCCCAGAATGTGTTTCTGCAATAACTGGCCTACACATTAATAATCTTCATTGTGAGTTCAGGTGCACTTTCAACTGCATTCCCACTTTTTGTCTTTATTGTGCCCCCATGTGGAACTCTTCCAATCTTGTTTAACATTCACTCCAACCCTATGCAAAATTCAAGATATATAGCTGTATCACTTTGGGAATAGGAAAGAGGGAGGAGGAAGAGGAAAAGAAGAGAGTAAGAGAAGGAGAAGAATAAAGGAGCAGGATGAAGAAAGGAAGCAAAAGGACATCATTTCGTTGGGTTTCATTTCGCTGATCTGTTAAAGGAGGGTATTAGACCAGGTATGTTATTTTTAATGTTTCTGGATGTTAGAACCTATGAGAATCTGAGAAAAGCTATGAACTATCTTTAATACACATAGCATATTTTGCACAGAGTTCCAAAAAGTTCCTGGACTTCAGGTTAAAGACCTTTAGACTAGATATCTGTGGTTTCTTCCAAATCTGTGGGAACAAATCCACCATAAATTGAAATTGAGCCTCTTTTATTGCGATCAAATTTCTAATTCAAAGAGGGTGGTGGAAAAATAATAATATTGATAGTTTGGTTGTTTGCTTAGCAACCTGCAGGTGAGAAACCAAATGAATATCAAGTAGTATTAAGGATACAACCATTATTCCAAATATTTTAATATGCCACAGGTAAGCCTCAAGTCAAACAGTAATGCTCTACAGAGTGGAAGTCTGACAACCTGTTAAGCAGCTGCTGCAGTTCTTGGCCTGACTCCTCCTCCTCCCCACCCCAGACCCCACCCTGGACACCAAACTTTCAAATAAATTGCCGGGAGGTCCTTTGTTCTAAAGAAAAAGGCTGAATGGTGAGATGAAATGGGCATTGAATTTTTCTTTTCTTTTTTCCTATTCTATTCTTTTATAGTCTGAATGATAATCACAGAGGAAGTTCCCTTGGCAATGTTGCATTTCCATGGTGATGGGAGAGGTCAAGGTTAGCAAACCAGGATTCTGGCAATCTTGTGCTGCAGGCTGGATGTGAGAGAAGGGCTAGCAGTCAAAGTGTCAACAGGGGACCCACTTTCACAGTCTCTTCTTTAGAGTGGACCACAGAGCCTAACTTGTCCGTTTCTGAATGGACAAACCAGTGATGTCTTGAATGTAATAATAGCTCCATCGCTTCCCCCTATGCAGAAACTTGCTGTGCCCTTCCTCTCAAAGGCCAGGAACGGGTGCCTCTTACTAACAACAATCCGTGGATTGTTGAAATATGTATGTGCTCTTTGTATTGGCATCAGAGGCTCAGAGATGCCAAGTTTGAGAAACCAAATCTACTTTAGAAAAGCAATTTGATCTTTGGGAACAAGGGATCCGAAATAAGCTGTGACCGTGTCAGCGCAGCAAAAAGATGAATTAATTAAAAGTGGAATAGGAAGCATACAGTTTAAATTAAATATCGAATGACGAAATAATTCCCCTTAAAACCCAACTCAGTTATTTTGCCTGAAACTGCATGTCCTGATTTTACTCTTTTGGATTCTCTTCTTATGCTTTTATGTGGGTATATAATGTTATGAAACTTGTACAGTTTGTTCAGACCAGAACTACAGAGGAAGACATGATGGAACCAAGGTAAGCCCTAATAGACCAAGGATATTTAAAGTAATTGATTGAAGATCTGTGATTGCTTTGAGAGAAGGAAAAGGTAGGAGAGACACAGAGGTTCTTAGGATCCTAGAGATGGAATGAAATAGAATTTTGTGTATTACAGAGCTGTGGTGAAGCTGATTCAGAAATGGGGCAGCTCTTCCCATTTTAAGTCATATTACTGGATGCTTCGAGTTCTGCTACCAAGACAACTTACGGATTCCTTACACATATTGTCTGTCTAGACCATCTATGTGCTAAAGTCTCTCAAATCTCAGTCCAGAGCTCCAGGTCCATATGTCCAATGTTTGAATTCCCATCAGACATCCTAAACTTAGTAAAAACAAAACTGAACTCCTTCTCTTCATCCCTTCATCTGCTCCTCCTCTCTACCTCAATGCCCTATCTCAGTAAACAGTTATTAAATACCGGGTCAGTCACAAATACAGGACTCATTCTTGCCTCCTTTTTAACCCTCATTCTAAACAACAAAGTTTTGTCTATTGTCTCTTGTTAATACTGTTCAAATCCATTCCCTCCTTTCTGTCTCCATTTCCATTGGCCTTACTCAGGCTTCCATCATCACTCCTGAGGATTATAACACCCTCCTGTACTGAGCTTCCTGCCTGCAACTTACCCACATCACCCATTCATTCTCCAATCTATGTTCAGAGGGATCTTTCTGAGATGCAAATATCATCATGGTCATTCCTTTGATTAAAAGCAGCCAATGCTTTGCCCCTGCTCTAAGGATAAATCCCAACTTCTGTTATGAGTATTACCAGACTTGGTAGATCTGGTCCCTGCCTGCCTCTCCAGCTTCATCTGTGGATACTCTGCCCTTCCACCTGCTCCTTCCCCACCCTCCACATACACACAGTATATATATGAATTCCTGGGGTGAGATACTTGGTTTCCTGAACTCATAGGCTTTCTCTTTACTCTGAGTTTTCTCATAGAGCTCTGCTCATACTCTCATCCACCCTCCTTCTCCATGGTTACTCATTTTGCTGCTCTAGGTTCTGCTTATGTTTATGACATCTAAAGATGTCAGCTTCTTTGTAATTTCTTTTCTTTTCTTTGTTTTTATTATTTTTTGGAGACAGGGTCTCACTCTGTCTCCCAGCCTGGCTCACTGCAACCTCCGCCTCCTGGGTTCAAGGGACCCTCCCACCTCAGCCTCCTGAGTAACTGGGATTACAGGCACACACCACCACGCCCAGCTAATTTTTTGGTGGAGATGGAGTTTCACCGTGTTGGCCAGGCTGATCTCGAACTCCCAACCTCAAGTGATCCACCCAGCCTCCCAAAGTGCTGGGATTACAGGAGTGAAACACCACATCCAGTCTTCTTTGTAATTTCTTCATAATTTCTTCAAGGATGTGTTTCCTGACCTCCAAATTTAGCCTGTATGGTCACGTTACACCCTATACTTCCTGTATCAAAGCATTTCACACTAAACATATTGTTATATTTTAATTGCTTATCTATCTTTTTGTGCTTTTATTTTAGATGTAAGCCCCATGCGGGCTGAGACTGTGTTTACATTGTTCACCAGTATACACACAGTGCCCTGCACAATGCTCAAAAATGTTTATAGAATGTTCTTGAAAAATCCCTGTCAATAATTAAGCATTTGGCTGGGCATAATGGCTCAGGCCTGTAATCCCAGCACTTTGAGAAGTCAAGGTGGGAGGATCACTTGAGCTCAGGAGTTTAAGACCAGCCTGGGCAACACAATGAGGCTTCATTTCAACAAAATATTTAAAAATTAGCCAGTTGTGTTGGTGCAAACCTGCAGTCCCAGATACTCACGAGGCTGAAGTGGAAGGACCACTTGAGCCCAGGAGGTTGAGGCTGCAATGAGGTATGATCACACCACTACACTTTAGCCTTGGTGACAGAGTGAGACCCTGCCTCTGATGATAATAATAATAATAATAATAAAGTATCTGTAGAAAACTAAAATACAGATTATGTAACCTCTGAGCTCTTCATGCTTTTTTATGAGATGTAAATTTTCACCAAGAACTAACAAAGTTTTGGATACTTTACAATACGTTTTGACTGTGGTTAATGTTTTTCTTCCTCTCTTACATTCTACACCTGTAACTTGCATTCACCTTCCATAGATTCCCACAAGAATCATATTGGAGGAATATTTTGGCAATTTGCTTTTACTAAGAAAATTCCTGTGGATTATGATTTGGCTCACATAGGAACTAAGAAACTAGCCCTTCCAAAAAAATGGGCGGAGTGCATTTTCCCAACATTTTTAACATTTTTTTCAAGATGGGGAATAATTTGGATGGAAGAGAAGATCGAAGATTATCTCATTTGGAAATAACATATAGAGAAAGAGAAGTTTGCCAACTGTCTGAATATTTTCACCATGATGTCTTGGGCCAGTTGGTAATCGCTGTAATTTCTAACAAATGTAAAATGTTTTTGCGTAATTACAGTGTTTAAGAGGGTCTTTTGCAGTTGTCTGACCCTTTCTGAGAATTCCAATCAGAACATCCATCTGCTGCCAGTTAGTTTTCTAAAATCCAGCACTGATTATAACACCTTGGCTCACAAAACCCTTTGTTGGCTACTACAGTGGCTACAGAAAGAAAACCCAACATCATTCGCTTGGCTTGCATGACCCTATATTACAGGACCCCACCTCCCTTTGGGAGTTCATCTTTCCCAGGTCCCTCCATATATTTTACATTCTAGTCACACTGTATAACGTACCATTCTCTAAACACATCTTATCCTTTCAAGCATCTATATTTTTCCCTATCTCTGCCATGTACCTGAATTTCCTACTTCTTTAACCATCTTTGCCTAATGCAACATTACTCATTCTTCAACACTCAGTATTCCAGTATCTTTAGTGCTGGAAAAGCTAATGGGGACTTTAAGCTAGTGCAGCCCTCTAAGTGTTAGTCCAAGGCAGTTGAACTTTATCTCAAAGCAACAGATTTTGAGTAGACAGATGGTACATAAAAGCAGTGTTCAGTGAACAAGTTAAGATAAACTAAGAGTCCCAAGGACCAGGAAATGTTGATATTCACATACTAGCCAATTATAAGGAAAAGTCATCAGCTCCAGGTTTCCTGGCGGATACCAGATATTCCCATTTTTTTCCTCCTATCTGATATTTACACTATTAACATGGTGTTCTGCTCGCCACACTGCTGGCCAGCTGTAAACTTCTGTTGGACGCAGCAATCCAGACAGATAGAAGTGCTTCTTAAATCATCAGGCCCTTCTTATGTCAGCTTTGATTTCTCAGGTTGCCACATTCATGACATCTGCCAAGATTTCCTAATCAGCCAACTGCAAACCAGCTTCATGCTGAAAATGAAAATCCGAATGAAAGCAGGCTTACTCAACACCTCAGTGATTTAAGAAAATCAGGCAATCTTTGTAGTCCATCTATGTCATTTTTATTTGTAGTTTTTGTAAATGGAAGAATAGGAGGGTTGAAAGATAAAAATAAAATCACTTGGAAAAGTTAGCTTAAACTTGAAAATCACTTGTTCTTGCAGTCATTGCATTATACTGTGATAAATAAAAGCCAGTAATTTCCAATTGACAACATAATTGAAAACTAATACAATAACAAGGACGTTAAATGAATGCATATGCATTAGATACAAAAAGATCTGATGTTATATAAAAGAAAAATGAAAACTTTTCAATTAAGAGAACTGCTTTCAAGAGATCCAAATTGTTTTAGTGTTCAAGTAAACGTCTCTGGAAAGAAATCCAGCTTAAATGGATGTATTTTCCTCAGGCCATGTGATTTGTAATTAACTTCAGAATTTCCAGTTGCTCTTCCTGGCTTGTATTCTCTTTTCACATATCAGAGTTATCTGTTATAACTCAACAGAGAAGGGAAACGACGCCTTGCCTTCTCATGCAAGAGCTAGGAACTTTTTCTTGTCTCTTTGCTTCAATTACCCACCTAGGGAAAAGTTATCTTACTTCTTTGTAGGCATCATTGGGCTGTTAAATACAACACTTTTTAAAAAGTTAAGAAAAAAATGCAATGCTTAAATTTAGTTTAACAGTTTACAGTTTCTGACTTCCCCACTCCCCCTCCCACTCAAAAAGTGGGTTGTTTAATAGAATCTCGTTGGAGTTTCTGTAAACAGGTTTGCACATGTGGCTCCTGCATGGGAAGGCTTCCTGGGATTGTGATATTTAAAAATGGTTTACAAACGGTGGGGCATGGTGGAGCATAGCTGTAATCCCAGCACTTTGGGAGGCTGAGGCGGGCAGATCACAAGGTTGAGAGATCAAGGCCATCCTGGCCAACTTATGCTGAAACCCTGTCTCTACTAAAAATACAAAAATTAGCTGGGCATGGTGGCATGCACCTGTAGTCCCAGCTACTGAGGAGGCTGAGGTAGGAAAATTGCATGAACCCAGGAGGCAAAGGTTGCAGTGAGGAGAGATCGTGCCACTGCACTCCAGCCGGGCAACAGAGCAAGACTCCATCTCAAAAAAAGAAAAAAAAAATGGTTTATAAATTAAACAGAATGTGACCACCCTTCCCTAGCCTCTCAAAGATTAGCAGATGTGCCTGCACATATATTTTTTCTTTGTGGGGTGGGGGGTGGGCGGTGTTTCTATTTTTAAATATTAGAATTTAATATGAATTTTGTTATTGCAAACCACCTCAACTCCTTGTGGGAAATAGTAGGGTTATACATTATCAATAAGTCATATGTGCATATTAGGATGTTGGAAAATAGTAGCATCTCACTCAACGACCTCCAAGGAAGTTTCCAAATGGAGTCTGTAGCTCTCTCCCAGGGGGCTTAGGTGAGAGCCGGAGTGGTTTCAGGTGGATGCCACATGATTTCCTGCTTCTTGCCTTCTGGCCCTGATAGGGCTTTGCTGGAGATCTCCCTTGGTTAAAAACTAACTTCCTGTAAGCATTTAAAGGAGCTTTCAATACATTGACATCCACCACTTGAAGGGAGAAGGTGAGAGAGAAGGAGGTCAGAACAGAAAGAAGGCTTCCCTTTGAGGACTTGGTTTGACAGTTGGCAGGGAGTTCTCTGCTGCAGAGGGTCACAACCCTAAGCTCTGCTTTGTGTTAGGGAGTCATGGCCAAGGTTTGTTAAAACAAAGCCACACACCACATCCTAGTGCCAAACGGGCAGGAGCTCTGGCCTGTTGCAAATGAAATCATTAGGAATTCCTTTGGAGTAAGAGTTACAGCCCTAGAGCTCTCTGTTGCTAAGCAAATGCAGATGTCTAATTGTGCATGTTGTTGTCTCCCTGAGGCACGGCTTGGAGCATGTCACTTCCCTTTTGAAAATCCTTTAAGGCTACCACCCTCCTTGAACAAAGTCCAACATCTTCAATATCCCTTTCAAAACTCTCCCCATTCTTCTCTATGCACTTTTTCAATCTCAAGCCACAATATTCCAAGTGTGCCAGGTATCCTATTAGCTGCAGGCCTTTGCGCAAGCAGTGACCTCTGCCTGGAATGCACTTCCCACCCCCAGATGTCCTCCAGTTCAAGATCCACTTTTCCCTCAAGGTCTAGCTCAGTGCCAGGCTTTCCCTCTCAGAATTAGTCTTCTCTTCTCACTCTGTTTCCACTCTATTCAAGCTTGTCTAATATCATCATTTTCAGGGACAATTAAAAGTTCAGAAGCTTACATCAAAGACACCTGGGTTCTTCTCCCAGCTCTGCAGCTTGCTAAGTGTGATGTTGAGCAAGATGCTAATCTTCCCTAAACCTCCACTTTCTCCTCTGATAAACAGGAATTATTCTAAAATAGGGTGGTTGTGAGGATTACATCAGAAAATATCAGAAGGAAAGCATTTCCAATCACTCCTGGCACCACAGACAAGTTTGCTATTATTTGTTTCTCTTGATAGGTCGTGCTGATTTGGGGCCATAGTTTATTTGACAGGTATTCCCAAAAGCACTGTGATTCCCACCTGGTATGTGCTAAATGACTTTTTCTTGAATTAAGATATTTGTTGAGTAGATTTACAGTATGAAGCCAGGAAAATCACACCAAACAATGCAAATGGGTGAGGTCTCTGTGCCAGACTCCTTCAACATTTGATTTGGTTCAAGCCCACTGTCAAGGCCTCCAGGCAGATTTCCTGAGGGAACCACACTCTGCTTCTAATCCTGCTGCCTGGAGAGTAGGCAAACACCAGCCTGCTTCCTGGAGTTATCCACACCTTCCCTATCACAACTAAGAAAAATGATAGAGTTAACAAATCCCAAATAGCCCTCCTAAAGATAACTGTACTATTTTTTTCTCTAAAACTAAGTAAGAAAAAAACTGCAAAGAGATGATCTAGAGCAGTGGGTCTCAAACTTTTGGTCTCAGGATCCCTTTACATTTTAAAAAAATATTGAGGACCTCAAAGAGCTGTACTTATGTGGGTTCTATCTAGCTATAGTTCATCGTATTAGAAACTGAAACAATATTTTAAAATATCAATTTATTTTAAAGAAAGCAATAAACATATGTTAACACACATATTTTATGAACAATAGCTACATTTTTTAAAACAAACCAAACAGTGAGAAGATTAGCATGTGTGTGTGTGTATGTGTGTGTGCAAATCTCTTTAATGTCTGGTTTTATAGAAGCCAGGTGGATTTGTATTTCTGGTTTTGCATCGAATCGGTTGTGACCTGTTGTTTTGGTTAATGTATACGAATAAAATTGACTTTATACAAATAAGTCATTAGAAAAAGAAGGACTCAACAAGGACAGCTTCTTAGAGGTTAGTTGCCATGTAGAATCTGAAATATATTAATTAAACTTTGCACTGTTATATTTAAATCCATTGGCCAATCTTGCATTTGAGATGGATCTTTTACCATGAATGATGTTTTTAACATTATGCATTGATCTCTTGGAAAATATTGGTTCCTTGAGTCATACAGACCCTTAAAACAATACATTGTATTATTCAATATATAAAGCGCCATTTTTCAGTATTACCAACAACCTCCTCAGAAAAGTCTCTAAATATGGGGAAGCTGTCAAGCTCAAAGTGGAAAATACAAGTTTCTAATTTTTTTCTTGAAAGCTCAATATTTTGCCATTGGCAATGATTATCAATTGTTTTCCCTGAAATGACTGGCTCACGTGGTTCATCTTGAGCAAACATCCAAGTCTGAAAAATCATGGTTTATCAGTAATTTTTCCCAATAAAACTTATGTTTCATGAACAGAGGCCAGTTCAGCTCACTATGAAAGAACCAATCACACAGTGCTTTACCTTGCAAGATCTATTATATGCCAGTGTGCATACAATACTTTATGTATACATCCCATTTCACCATGCAGAATAGTAAAAAGATACATAATCGAGTTGAGATTTAATAAAATGAATAATTTTTACTGCTTCATCAAGGTCACTTTTAAGCCAAACTGGCATTTTCTTTTTACTTCAAGTACATGACAGTGAAGAACATGTCTCTAGCACATAGCCGACAGTATTCAGCAGAGATGACAGGCTGAAACTAAGGAAGGAAGTCAAAATTGAAAAGATATTCTAAAAGAATATAGATCAAGAGAAATTTCTCCTCCTACACTGGGCCTAGCACAGGTCTTTTTGTCCCTTTGCTTTGAATTTTGTCCTAAGAGGACATGTCCTGTCCTTTTAGGACAGGATAAGGACAAGAGTGATACTTTCAGCTGTGACTTACAGAGTACGGCTGCAGGGCCTATGCCATCTGATATTTCTCTTCAAATTTGGTTACTTTAGAAAGGGACAAAAGCTAGGAACCAGGAGGCAAACTTAATCCTGAAACAAGATCATTAAAACTTTTAAATAGATTCCAGAAGGCTGGGTCTGTCAGCTCTGATGCTTCTTTCCAATCAAAATATTGAAAACAACTTTATTACAATGTTTGAGTTACCGATCCAATTAATAAAATCTCTTCTTGCCTCCTTATGAATTTATTATTTGCAACATGTGTTTTATGAAGTAACACCGGACTTCTTCAAGCCACTGATAAATCCAATGATCTTGTAAAAGGACTGAGCACAGCATGAAATCAAAGGCCACTCTCTGTTCAAAAACAGCAACGATCCCCAGATGATGGCTTTTTTGAGCAAATTTTTTTAGCCTTTGCCTTTGGAACTCACCATCAAAGTCATGGGACTCTGGTTCATGGGCTCACCATTGCACTGGAAAAGTCGATGAACCATATTATCTAAAGTATTGCGGAAAGGTAACTTGCTCCTAGTGGGCTAGGATTGGGCAGACTCCAAAATTGTGCTCTTGAAATATTGAAAAGACTCTTGGAGAAACCATATACAAGTGAAATGAAATGGGAAATCTAAATGAATCTATCCTGACTCAAATTTCATCCTGAACATACAGAATGTATCTATTCTAGAGAAGCTTAGGTCATCAGATGTAATCATGTTATTCCAAGTTAAAAAGAGATGAGTAAATGACTAATAGGCAGAGTACATTTTCTTCTATTCATTCAGGTCAAATAATAGTTCCAGTATCTTTACCCTTGAGCAACAAAAGAAGTCCTGAGTCTATCCTTTTATACTGGAAACATCGTTGAATAAGGAGACAGAGGGCATGAGTTATTTTCTTGGCTTTTAACATTACTAGGTGTGACCTAGGCCAGGTTGCTCTGTCTTTCAGAATGAAATGATCATCAGATTGTTCAGTTCCCCTAATTAACACATATAGCCATCCAGTCTCATTCTCATACCTCAAAGAATCAGAGTTCACCCAAGTAAAATGGATTGTCCTTAAGATCTAGGTAAAAAACGAACGAACAAACAAACAAACAAAAAACGCCTTTAACAGGTGGCACACCCAGCCTGCTTCCAATTTCCAAGCCTGTGGAAATCCAGAGTCTCTCTGAATTCTTGAGGGACTCAGGTTCTCCTGGTATCCTTAACTTCCAGGCACTTTGTTCTCTCACATGCTAGTACTGCCCCTCACCTTACCAGCTGATGGGAATTTCATCCCCACCTTTGCTTTACACACACGCATGCGCACGCGCGCACGCGCGCGCACACACACACACACACACCACATATTTGTAATTTTCAAAAAGTTTAGTGAAGATAATGAAAGTGCCAGGGCCAGGTCAGGGCCCAGAGACTACAGACATTTTTTGGGCTCCTCTCTTAAAGAGACCTGGGTTAGAATTCTGGTCTATCATTTAGTTGCTTGATCTTAGGCAATTTGCTTAATCTCAATGAGTACTCATGTCTAACTTAAAAGACATTACCTCTATTGTAGGATTGCTGTGAGAATAAATGAAATAATGCAACTCAAGTTTCTAAAAAATTTCCAGCCTTCCAAGGTCACCCTCTAAAAATAGATATAAATAATATTGGAAGTTTCACATCTGAGAATATGAAGAACATTAAATATTCCTCCTACTAAGTACAACTAAAACCCCTGGGCATTATGCATAAAACAAACATAATAAGACTTTTAAAGACTGAGTGGGGAGCCTAGACTTCCACCCTTGCAAGGCTGTAATAAGCCACCCCATTACCCTTTCCCAAGGCCGGGAAAAGAACCAAGACTTTCACCATTACTCAACAATGAGGCCACTCAAATTGCAGTGGTGGTGGAGACCACCTGGGAGCTGGAACTCCCAACCCCCACCAGCAGTAATGAAATGATATCTCCCCTCCTCTGCTAGAGCAGTACCAGAAAAAATCAGCTAAAACATGTTTAAATAACATCCAGAGTCTCACATCATAATATGAAAATGTCTAGGTTTCAAAAAAAAAAAATCATTCATCATACCAAGAATCAAGAATATCTCAAACTAATGAGGAAAATGAATCAATAAATGCCAACAGATTGGCAGGGATGTCAGAATTACCTTACAAAGATATTAAAGAAGATATTATAAAATGGTTCTAAAAGCAATTATAAACGTGCTTGGAATAGAGAAAGGCAAAAAGTAGAAAGCCTCAGCAAGTACATAGAAAGTCTTATCAAAGAAACAGAAGATGTAAAGAGGACCCAAGTGAAAATTTTAAAATGGAAACAAATTGCAATGGAAGCAAAAAGCTCAGTGGACGGGCTCAACACTATAATAAATAAGACATAGGAAAGAATTCGTGAACAGTATGATAGAACAATAAAAATTATCTAATCTGAACAATAGGAAGATAACAGACTGAAAAAAGTGAATGAAGCCTCAGAGACCCGTGGGACTATAACAAAAGCTCTAACATCCATGTCAGTGGAGTTCCAGAGAGGGAGGAGAAAGAGAGTGTGTCTAAAAAGGACTCCAAGAAATAATTGCAGAAATTTCTCAAATTTGGCAAGACACATAAATGTACAGATTCAAGAAGCTGAGCAAACTCCAAACAGGGTAAACCTAAATAAATCAATGCCTAGACACATCACAATTAAACTTTTGAAAACTAAAAAAGAAATCTCAAAAACAGCCAATGAAAAAACAAAAACCTTACCTATACAGGAAAAAATAATTCAAATGTCAGTGGATTTCTCATTAGAAACCATGGAGACCAGAAGTAAATGGCACCATATTTTTCAAGCGGTGAAGGAAAAAAAAACAATTGTGAAACCTCTACTTAGTCTCACAATTTACACAAAACATTACTCAAAATGGATCCCAAACTTAAATTCAAAATGTAAAACTATAAAGCTTTTAGAAAAGGCAGGATAAAATCTTGAACGTTTAAGGCTAGGCAAAGATTTCCTAGATTTGAGTCCAAAAGCATGACCCATAAAGGAAAAATAGATAAGTTAGAGTTCATCAAAAGTAAAATATTTGCTCTGCAAAAGAACCTGTTAAGAGTGTGTAAAGACAATATAGAATGGGAGAAAACATTCTGAATTGCGTATCTAACAAAGGACTTGTATCTAGAATATAAAAATAATTCTCAAAACTAAACAATGAAAAAATCCAGTTGGATAATGGGCAAACGATATTTCAGTGAATAATATTTGCCAATGAAAATGGCAAATAAGCAAAGATATTCAATGTCATTAGCCATCAGGAAAATGCAAATTAAAACCACAATCACTGCACACAACCACACAATCTCTGCACACTAGAAGAATGGCTGAAATATATATATATATATATATCTCACACCAAATCGAGGAAATAAAAATAAACTAGATTACTCATAGGTTGCTACTGGGAATTTAAATGGTATAGACATTCTGGAAAACAGTCTCATGATTTCTTTAAAAACTAAACATGCAACTACTACACAACCCAGTAATTTGCACTCCTGGGAAATTATCCCAGAGATATAAAGATTTATGTGCACAAAACCCTATGAATAAATGTCTGAAGCAGGTTTATTTGTAATACCCCAAAACTGGAAACAACCCAGATGTCCTTCAATGAGTGAACAGTTGAACAAATTGTGGTATATCCATGCCATGGAACACTATTCAGCAATAAAAATGAATTATTGATACAACACAACGACCTGGATGAATCTCTAGAGAATTATGTTGAGTGAAAAAAGCCAATTTCAAAGACTATTTGTAGTACGATCCTATGTATATACCATTCTTGAAATGACAAAATTATAGTAGTGGTGAACAAATTAGTGATTACCAGGGGTTAAGGAGAGGATGGGGGCAGCAGGAGGGAAGTGAATGTGACTATAAAGGAACAGATAGCTTGATGGTTTATGTATGCTGGGGGTGGGGGTTTCCTGGGAGATAAAAATGCATTTGCTTTTACCTTAGGTAAATCCATGCAGTCTTTTATGATTTCTGCCTTTAAAGTTCTCCTTAGAAAAATATATAGCACACACTGAGATTATATAGTAAAAGCCACCTTCTATTTTCTTCTATCACTTTTATGGTTTTGTTTTTCACTTTTAACTCAATCTCTTTGTACACTGGGGATGGTAGATATGATGGGAGGTAGGATTCTATTTGATTTTTTTTTCAAATGTAGACTTAGCTCTTCTAATACCCTTGAATAGAATGGGAGAAAATATTTGCAAACCACCTATCTAACAAAAGACTAGTATCTGGAATATATAAAGAATTCTTAAAACTGAACAGTGAAAAAAATAATTCAGTTGGATAATATGTAAAAGACATTTCAATGAAGAATGTATACAAATATACAAATAAGTACATGAAAACATGTTCGTGTGCTTTTATCACTAATTTGAGATAGCATCTGATCATTCAAACAATTCTTACATTTACTTATACTGTGCATATTTGGTCTTTTATATCTGTCTCCTTTACATTTTTATTTATCCCTGTGTGTAAGAATCACTGTCATAAGGCATTTAGGGCCAAGACAATGTTCCCAGTGAGAATTACTAGTCACCTACCTTGCTATCCATGAACTCACTAGCTGGGTAAACTTTGACAAGTAGAGGTCTCTGAACCTCAGTTTATATACCTATAAAATAGAGCTAAAATACAATTCTAACTATTATATGTAGCATACTGAGATCCTCTTTCTTCAAAAGCTTACTAAGGCAAAATTTTGTAAGAAGTTATGATTACCTTGTTTAGCCCTTCCAAGCACCAACATCTTGTTATTAATAATCTTAAAAAAAAAAACTTTTGAATTTTGAGATAGTTTTGGATTTATAGAAGAGGTATAAAAATGGTACAGATAGTTCCAATATATCTTTCACTCAGCTTCTTCTTATGGTAACATCCTATGTAACCATAGGACAATTATCAGAACTAAGTAACCCCAGTACAATACTAATGTCTAAACTATAGACTTTATTAAGATTTCACCGTATTTTTCTACTAAGGTCCATTTACAATTCCATGATCCAATTCGGGATCCCATACTGCATTTACTTGTCATGCCTCCTTAGTGTTCTCCAACCCGTGACAGTTTCTTAGTCTTTCCTTGTTTTTTATGACCTTGACACTTTTGAAGAGCACTGCTCAGTTATTGTGATAATATCCCTTTTCTCTCAAAATAGTTATTTTCTAAATCAATAGCATATCATTGGGTTCCATTTTGTTTTTCCAACAGCTTTATTAAAATATAATTGACAAATTGAAATTTTATATATTCATCACCTCACCTGGTTACCACTTGTGCATGTGAGAACATTTAAATCTATTCTCTCCACAAATTTCAAGTATATGACATATTTATTACTATGCTCCCCATGCTGTACATTAGGTCTCTAGAACTTATTCTTTCCTACATATGGGTGTGGCTGGTAGACACATAGAACTAAAAGCACCACTTTTTTTTTTTTTGAGACAGAGTCTCGCTCTGTCATCCAGGCTGCAGTGCAGTGTTGCGATCTCGGCTCACTGCAACCTCCGCCCCCTGAGTTCAAGCGATTCTCCCACCTCAGCCTCCTGAGTAGCTAGGAGTACAGGCATGCACCACCACACGCAGCTAATTTTTGTAGTTTTAGTAGGGACAGGCTTTCACCATGTTGGACAGGCTGGTCTCAGACTCCTGGCATCAAGTGATCTGCCCATCTTGGACTCCCAAAGTGATGGGATTACAGATGTGAGCCACTGCACCCAACCTAAAAGCACCACTTGATACTGATCTTTCCTACTGGTGGAGTTGGGATTCCAGGGTCTTAATTTTTATTTGTGCATTTTGGTTTCTACAGGCAAAATGAAAGGTAGGCCAAAAGTTTCAAGTTGTTTCCTAAAAGAAGAAGAAAAACGATGTGACTCTCTGCTCCTCTCTCCCCACACAACTGGAAAGGGTTAGCTTAGGACCATGAGTGAAACTTCCACACTTCCTTAATTTCATACATTATGCATAGTTACTATTAGCACATGTGCTTCCAATCACCCCCATCTTACAAACAGTGCAAATGTGGGTGCTAAGAGAATTGAACCTGCCAAACATATTTGACATCACAGTGCCCTTGGAAAAGCTATCCGCTAAACCCAGATATATATGTACATCTCAGCAGTTCTATTTTATTAAACTCACAACATTTCCACCCAATTTAAACTCACTGTGATAGCACACGTCGTGACGGATTTGGGTGGTGGTTTCCTTTCCAGTTGGCTCTAAGAATATTGTATTAAGCCAGACCACAATCAGATGCCAAGCCCATGATTAGCTTTCTCTTTCCACTTGGGTTGCTTTTGTTTTTTGAGCAGATATGTAGTGCTGGATACAGCCATTTGTGGGTGGGCTGAGGATGGGTTCTGTTAAAAGAGATGTGATAATGGCTGTGAAAATCCATTTTAAGTGCTGCAACCCTTGTTACTTTAAACGTTATCTGTGAATTTCCTGCTAAGGGTTGCATTTCTGTAATAGAGATTGCAAACCGGTGGCCCCTGGGCCAAATATGGCTCACAGATGTGTTTTATTTGGCCAGCTCAGTGTTATAAAAGCATCTGAATTTGTGGCCAATATTTACATATTAAGAGATTCTACACAAAAATCTAGATTTCGGTCTTCTCATGAGAAACTCGATGTGACCACATTGGGCCCACTTTTCCATGTGGCAACAATTGGCTGGGGCTGAGTTGCAGCTGGCTCTTTGAGACAGAGTATGTACCATCTGGTTAGCATGATATCTATCCAGCTCACTTCTCCCATTTATGTAACTTGCTGCATCTCTGTGAGTGTTTAGATTTTCAACACTGGTTTATCAAGATCAAGAGATCAAGGATCAAGAGATCTTAATTATCTAAGCTTCTGGTTAGACCAAGTAAGAAAATGCATGATGAGAAAAGAAAAAGTATGATAAGTCTTAGTCTGGGTTTCTTCAAAAGTAGACCTTGAAAGAAGGATTCAAGTGCAAGTAGTTTATTTGGGGAGTGAACCCAGGAAACACTGGCAGGGAAACGCGGTAGAGCTGGAGAAGAGAAGGCAACCATAAAGAATGTAATGTCAAGCAAGTAACTGCCGTGGTCACCTGAAGCTTCATCCTCCTGGAGGATTGTAGGAGATAGTGTAAAGTAGGAGCCTCAGAGTCACCCCAGCAAGGGGCAAGAAAGTAGGAAAATTCATTTGCCATTTCCATCAGCTATTCGTTGATGGCTCTCAGAAGTAGCAAATCAGCATTTCTAGTCTTCCATGGCTGTGCGCAGATTGTCTCTAGAAGTCAGAGAAAGCTCTCAGGCAAACGTGCCCCAAATTGTAAATTAGTGCTATAAGCACTGAAATGTAAGACCCAGGGGGATATGTGAAGGGTACCAGCAGTACCAGCCACAACACGCTTCCAAGGAAAGGTACAATGATGATTTTGTCCCACAAAATAGAGAGGAAGCACTTGGTATTTGCTGACCAGCAACACAAACTTTCTCTCCTCATGATAATTGCTCACCCTCTGGAGCAAGTCCTAAAGTCCCCCAAATAGGCCTTCACTTCCTGCTGCTCACTTCTAGTTCCTGAGTAAAAGGATGTATCATCCAAACTGTCCAAAGCAAAAGAATTGTAAAGATACTAAGAGTGTCTTTTGAAGTTGACAATGGGCCTTCATCCCCTTATTCTTGGCTTGTATTTCTTTATTCCAAAGCGAGGACATTTAAGCACTTTCCATAGTGAGCCCATGATCAGAATCCAGATGTGAGTAGGCTGCCTTCATTTTTTGATTGCTAACAATGGTGAGTCATATGAGGATTGGATGTGACTCAAACATGAGCCCAGTGCATATGAATGCTTCAGTCATGCCAATGTTTCCTTTGGTGAGAATTCCTCCTAATGTCCAAGCATAGTGATATGTTTATAGTAATTTTTTCACTAGAATAGCAGAAAATTATGTTATGTAATTATTTACATTGATTTTCAATTACTAATTGATCCAATCCTGCTGCTATGACAACTGGCGGCACTCAGTTACCCGATGAAAACTGACTATAATCTCCTAAGAAATAAGGGCAATATTGCCAGCACTTAGAACCTGCCTGTAGACAGTAGGTTCTTGATGAGTCCCATTACTCATTCTTTGCTGTTTGGCACACCATAAGTGCTTAAGCATTGTATATTTGCTCCACATTTCTCTTCCTACCTTTCTCTCCTCCCTCTTTGCCTCAGTTTATCATTACAGGTGGAATCGGGGGTTCATAAAAGAACATTCTAGATGATGATATGTAGAAACAAGTTAAATGGGGTGGGAAACCACTAATTCCTTGAACATTAGGTGTCTAAGAAGGGATTTTTTTTTTTTTTTTTTAGGTCCAGTATGTTTTCCTGACCAGGGAAAGACTCTAAATGCCAACAAGCTGGGCTAGACATAATGCCACTTCAAGCCCTGGGTAGCCCTAATGTTCGATATTGACCCTTGGCTTATGGAACTTTTTGCCAAACTGATTTTCTCTTTGGGGAAACCTTCTTGTTGTGATTTTATTATGGTTAAACCATAATAGCACAGAAAATTATTAAATACATAGCAATTATATTCAGATTCAGTTACTCAAGAGAAAGCATACAAAGTCAATCCACATTGATGACACTGTTGATTATTATTGTGTACAATTGTCCAAGAAGAGTATGCCCATTTAGAATAGAGCCAAATAAAACAGGTGACCCTTGAACAACATAGGGGTTATGGGCACTGGCCCACCACACAGTTGAAAATCTGCATATAACTTTTGACTTACTACTACTAATTTAACTACTACTTAAATACTACTAGACTTCTTTTGACCAAGAGCCTTGTTGACAACATAAACAGTAGGTTAACCCATATTTAGTAGGTAGCATGTCATATGTATTTTATACTGTATTCTTACAATAAAATAAGCTAGAGAAAATAAAATGTTACTAAGAAAAATCACAGAGAGGAGAAAATATATTTACTATTCATTAAGTGGAAGTGGATCATCATAAAGGTTTTCATTCTTGTCACCTTCACATTGAGTAGGCTGAGGAAGAGAAGGGGCTGGTCTTGCTGTCTCAGGGGTGGCAGAGATGGAGGAAAATCCACGTATTAGTGGACCTGTGCGTTCAGTCCATGTAGTTCACAGGTCAACTATAGAACATTGATTCTCAAGTGGTATGGAAGATGTGAGTGTCAGTGAAGTTGTGGGCAGGGGAACTATAGTGAGAAAACATGCCAGAATCACCTGCATAACTTTTTCAAACGACAAGTCTGCTTACAGCCTGGTGCCTGATCGGGGAGTTCTGGTCTGATATGTCACTGAGCAACAACCTCTGGAATAAGGATGCTGTGCATGTCTAAAGAAAGCATAGGTTCTTCTCTCTGCTTATCCCAGGGTGGAGGGGCCTCCTGTTGGCAAGAGGTGCTCTGGACAGATCAGGACTGCCTTCCCAATGGGGGTATCATGTATTGCTCAGGAAGGCACGGAGCCAGTAGCCTCAATGAAGGGCAAGCCCCTCTTTGTGCAGACCCCACTGGTTATGGCTCTGAGGCTCACAGAAAGTTCCACTCACTGAAACCCCACCAGAAATGATCAGTCTCAATATAGTGTGAAAGAAGAGCTTCACTTAAAAACCATCATTAAAACTTTCACTCCCACTATCACTATGTTGTTAGCACCCTCAATTAAAGCAGAGATTTCCCTCCTGGAAATCACTATGATTCTGTTACGATCACTAGGTCCCTGATCGATGAAAATATTTTCCTTGAAAGAGGCAACATTCATCCAGAATTACCATTGGACCTATATTTCATATGAGGGATATTGCTTATAGCCTCTCATTGAGTACTACGCATCCATTATAATAATTCGTGAAAACCACTATAGGATGTTGATATTCTTATTCCTTTCTGCAGATAAGGAAACCTAGGTGCCAGTAAGGTTAAGAAACTTGCCCCCAAGATGTCATAGAGCTATTAGGTGTAAGACTCATCACTCATGTACACTAGTGTGGATTATCTCAAGCAAGCCATCATTACCTAGTAGGGAGGAAGGAATGGTCATAAGAGAGATGGGGCCAGCTCCAGCATTCTGTATGTGGGGGTTTTCGGGATGACAATCTGCTCGGGGCAAGGTGGAGGTGTTTTCTTTTTTTTGTTTGTTTTTTTTGTTTGTTTGTTTGTTTTCCCAGAAAATTCTCTTGGATGCTATGGTTACATTCAAACTCATATTTTAAAAAACTCGGTTGGAGTGACTTGAAGAGGAGATTGACAGAACTTATAGGGGAGTCTAAGATCACCAACCACCCCTGAGTAATGACCTTAAGCCACCATTAAGTTTATCCAATAGCATTTGTTTAAGCAGTTTCCATGTGCCAGGCTCTATGCTGGAAACACACAGTTGGCCTTTGCTTAAGTCACTCAAGAAAACCAGGCAGAAAGAAGTAGCACTGACCAAATTATATCATCATTTGAAAGGTGCCAATTCAGAAATATCCAAGATTCACAATAAGAGTACATCCTATGGCTTTCCTTTTAATGGTTCTAATCTAAATTATCATCTCTCAGGACTAGAGATTTTATTTTTCTCACAGAGTATGTGGTCTCCAGGCACACAGCTTGCATAAATCCTGAACACATTCCTCAAGGCTTTATGATTGTGTGTGTGTGTGTGCACACACACGCATCTGTGAAAGAGAACAGAGAAAGAGATGGACACAGAGAGAGAGAATGTTACAGGGAGGATGCATGACTCCCTGCTGTGATCTGACAACATTCAGGAAATTTAGAGTTAACATTCTTCCAGTCAGCAGTCACATAGGAGACTGGGCCTCAATCTCAGCATTCCTGGGCTGTCGTCAGCTTCACGATTTCAATGTGCCTCAGTGTCTGTTTTGTATTTAACTCTGCCCCACATATAACACCACAAGACCTGTCCGTGGTTTTGCTGTTAGAGAATGGTTAATATCTAAAGAGGGTGGGTGCCCTTACCAAGCACCCCCAGGGGAGATCTCAAGCTAGAAAGATAATGATCAGTTTCATGGAGAAACCCACACAAGCACAAACACCAGAAACTGATATTTAAACCCCGAACTCATAAGGGACCCCACGTTTTCACATTAGCTGGCTTTGTCTGTTTCTCCTCATCAGCAAACATATGCTCTCCATGGAACCAGCCCAGCCCATCTGAACCAGTTACTATTTCTGTAAGAAGTAGGAGGGGGAGGAGAAAGGGAGAATAAATTTTACATTACCATTCTCATGCAGTGCTATAAATATTTGCCACAGAAAGCCATGAGGTCTCATTTGCATGAATGATACCACAAAAGCCAACTGTGCCTCTGTGAACTAAGGCATCTCTCACTCTGTCCTGAGTGTACTGCTTAAATATTGGGGTGGGCTCTTTGATTACAGAGATTTTAGTTTGACTCCCAGCTTTGCAACATAACATTGTATGACCTTGAGAAACATTATTGACTTCCATTTCACAGTTTCAACTATCCCATTCTCTCACTACTGTCTTCTACCTGCCAATTCCCTGCCACCACCAGTAGTTCTACAACACTTTGACTTCTACCAAGATCTTGTTCTATTGATCTATACAAGTGTTTCACCATCCCTTACCTCTTGCATGGCCTCTTTTTATTCATTATTCATTTAAAAATTCCATGGCCATTCAGTAATTCTTCTCTTTAGTGTATTTTTAATTTCCTTGTCCCTCTCCTTTAGCATATTTGCGTGGCTAAATGACAAACCTAGTTGTGTCCACCTCTTTGCCTCTTCCTCACCTGAGCCTGTACAGTTAGATATGTTTGGAGAAAAACACATAATCTCACTGACTAGTCTCATTAAGTTTATGACTACCATCTTCAGTTGTGCCTTCTGCTGCCTGGCAACCACTCTGCCTCCCTGGCCAGTTCACTGTCTCATTTTCCTAGCTGAGGATCTCATAAGTCCTCTGTACTCTTAAACCCCCCACCCCCACTCTCCCTCTCAATTACTGGCTTTGCTTCCTGCTTTCCTGAGAAAAATGAAGAGAGAATTTCCACAAACTCCCACTTCCGCCTCTACCCATCTCCCTATATCTCATTTCTGTTAATGTGGATGAACATACTCTGCTCTCAGCTAAGCAAGCCTTGCCACTTCTTTCTCTCCTGCATCATTGGATTTTTTTTTTCTATATTCAAACCGTTCCCATACTAGCATGCTTTTATTCCGTTTTACTAAAAATCTTTCTTTTGACTCCACTTTCCTCTGTAGCTATATCCCCCATTTCTCCTTTTCCCTTTGTAGCAAAACTCTTTGAAAGAGCACTCTATGCAATAGTCACTATCTCTAGTTTCTCTCAACTTTTTCTTGAATACATTCAAATCAGGGGTTTGCTCCAATGAAAGCATTCTTAATAAGACCACTAATAACTTCCATGTTTCTAAATGCAACGATATGCACTCGGTAGATATTCTTCAACGATGAATGAATCACTCTAAACCTCATTTTCTTCATATGTAAAATGAAATAATATTTACTTTTGATATTTGTTGTGGGGACTGATGTACTATAGGCAAAGAATTTCGCAGAGTAAGTGCTAAATTATATATTAAGCAAAGGAAGTTTGCTACATTTTGAGAGGAAATATTTACCTGCAAAGACTCTGCAGCTTCTTTCAGTGCTGAACCTTCAGTGAAAGGTGTTGCCTATACCAGTAACCACCCCTTGCCCTTGCCCTTATGAAAAGATTTCCTCCCATTCCTCTAAAGACGGCAACTTTCATTTTCCTAGGTTGGATATTAAACTTTGATATGTTGGAAGATGTGAATATATGTTGTTTGCTGATGAAATTGTGGGGCTTCCTTCCAGTGAGGGGAAGGGCGAGACATCTGGGTTGAAGAGACATCGGCACACTGTGTTTGTTCATTAAATAGGACCTCCAATATATGTGCAACCATTTGAATATAATTGAAATCTCTTGGGGAAGAGAGAAAGAGAGAGGCATGCAAGGATAAATGGCTGAGAACTAGCACTGCACCTATTTGGTTGAAGACAGTAAAAGGACGGAATGGTCCAGCCAATCTCACTGACAAGTAGGTGAGCCAGGGGAAGGACTCTAGATTAAATATTTCTCTCCAAGACTCCCATCATACCCTGCTGGAGGGAATATGCATTCCTAAAACTTTTGGGGCCAATTTGACAATGTGTTTTTAAAAAGTTTGAAACATGCATGTTCTTTGATCTAGTCATTCAATTTCTAGGAATTTATTCTAAGGAAATAATTATAGATAAGCACAGAGGTTTAGTTACAAGACAGTTTGCTAAGACATGGCCCATACTATGGTTTAAAAAAACTAGAAAAATACAAATGTTCACCAATAAGGAATTGGTTAAATACATCATTTATTCAGTTTAATGATATTCAATGAAGTCATTAAAAATATGCTGGAGATTATATTACATGATGTTGAAATATGTTCACAGTACATTGTTAAGTGAAAAAATCAAGTTGCAAAACATTATGTAGAGAATGATTTACATTTTTTTAAGTTTTTAAGAAAAAAGTTTGAGAGACTTTGTAACTAAATAGTAATAGTGGTGGGATTACAAGTGATTTCCATTTTCTTCTTTTTACTTATTTATATTTTAAAATTTTTCTACAAGTGTGCATTACTCATGTAGTAAAAGTTAAATCCATAGAGAAAAGTTCTCTCTCTAGTCAGCATAGGACCTTTTTTTCTTTCTCTTGGCCCCTAATGATCATATGCAAATGGACCAAGACTGAAGATACACACAAGTTAATAGGCATACAGCAAGAGGGGAGTGACTTGATATTTTTAAAGAATGTCCATCCATCATTCATTTGCCAAACATTGATGTGTGGACCGTGTTTGGCACTATACAAGTATCTAGCCAGCAATGAGATTAACGTGGCCTCCCATCCTCATGTAGTTTTTCATTTAGTAGAGAAAACAGATAGTAAGCAAATAATTATGCAAATATGGGAATTATTACAGAAGAAAAATTTAGTTGTAACAGAGCACATAGAAGGATTTAACCCAGTCTGCAGGGTGAAACTCTTCGGGTTTTAGCTACATGGGAAGGAGCACTCCGGACTGATTTCTGCCTGTCTGATTTCTCCCATGATGTGTCTAAGGGAAACTGCCAGTGTGATCGGACTGGACAATGTCCTATTGCTGGTCTCTGGAGTTATAATAGTATAACAGTTCCCAGCCATTCACACTTACCATATCAGGAGCCAGGAGACCTGCCTGGTTCAAGTCTCAGCTCTGCCGCTTCTAGCTGTGTGACCTCATACCAGTCACTTCATGTCTGGTTTTACTCTCAATATCTACAGAATGAGCTGATTGGTTTAGACAACTCAACAACAACAAAAATTCTGGGACTGTATGACTTCAGAGGGCCAGAAAGACTCACAAGAGAGGGAAGAGACCCTGGCTTGGGAACAGGTCCAAGGGTAACTAACCCACCTTGGTTAAGGTGGGGTGGGAAAAATTAGAGAAGATTCCCAGAAGGGGACTCGGGTCTTGAAAGATGAACAGGAATTTGCCAACACGGGATCCTGAGGCTGGGGCCAAGGCCTGAGTGTTTGTGCAGCAGGAGCCCAATTGAGGTACAGGGAGAGGGGCCACCGAAAATGAGTGTGGAGAGAGGATTTTGCTCTAAGACAAAGCAGAACCATCAATGTTTGAAGTAAAGAACTAATAGAAACAGATCTGCCTATGGTGTTGAGGACATTTGAGAGGGCCAGGCTGGAAGCAGGCAGACCAGTGAGAAGACTGTCGGAACAGTGCCCAGACAGAGTGAGACACAAGAGGAGGAGATGGGAGAGAACATGACACTGGACACTGCAGGTGGAGGCGGGGCTCAGCGGCCAGCTGACCAAATGCAGGGAGGCTGGCGCGTGGCCTGGTCGACCGGACAGACTTATGGTAACCACAAGGAGGAATCGGCTTAGGGTGGGAGAAATTATGGATTCCACATTAGTCACATTCAGTTTGAGATGCTGTTCAGAAGCTGAAGCAGAGATTTCCAACAAGGAGTTAGATGTACAAAAGCCAAAGAGGTAGGTCTGTGTGGAAGACATATTTGAAAGCCTCAGCTTATTACCCATTCCTTAAAATCATGAGTATAGGCAAGACCACCAGTGAGGAAATGGGACCAGCGATGAACTTCAGGAAACCAATATTTAAGGAATACATGGAAGAAAGGGAGTCAACAAAAGCGAAGCTCGAAACAATGGCCCAAGAGAGACAGAGACAGAGACAGACAGAGAGAGAGAGAGAGAGAGAGAGAGAAATAAAATAACTGAGTTGGTTTACTCTTTAGTTTCTTTCTTTCTTGTTAGAGGACCAAATGCAACATCACATTTAGTTATCTGGGGAGAAGAAGGGTCCTTTTGAGTGTGTCCAGGTAGGGATGAGGGAGAGGTGGAATATGGGGAGTTTGTGGGGTGGTGGGGGGAGATGAGGTAACTGGGCATTATCCCTCTAGCCCAGGGTGGATTGAGGGCTGGGGGAAGAAGGCTGTGCAACACCATACACTCCTAGAAAAAGAGAGATGGGATATTTCACCTGGAGAAAGATATTTGTTGTTTAGTTTATGACACAGGTGGAATCATCATTAATCCCTGGGACAGAGAACCATCTCCTTCTAGCAAGTTCTCCTTGAGGCAATTTCAGATTCAAGTCTGGAAGGGATCGATTCAAGTTATCTAGATATGCTTTGGCTCTAAATAGAGCCAGAATCAACATATTTTTAGGGATGAGCCTAAGATCCACATTCATCAGCGAGAAGCCAGCACCTGCAGGCAGGCCCTGATTCGGTAAGAGTCAGCCCACCCTGCATATAAGCCATGGCACCTACGGCCACGGGAGGGAGGCTGGGTGGGATTCTCTGAACTTCTCCCTGGACAGGCGGTCATATGTCATATAGGGTTATCTCCCCTCACAAGAGTGAAGTGATGTCTAATTTCATGATCTGTGCAATTTGACCTTCAGGAAAGAAACTTAAGCAGAAGTGGACTGTGGATTTAGAGGAGAAGGATGGTAGTGTGGGTATCAAAACCAACCCTTTGTCTGTGCCGTGCAATCCGAAGAACGAGGATAACTGCCCAAGTATGAGCTGATAGGAATGCCTTTTGTCAACAATTGTTTAGTGGCTCTGCTAAGGAGGCAGCTCCCATGGTTAATGACCCACAGAGTAATAACACTGCATACACTTAAGTGCTAATAGTGCACTGAGGAGAATTCAACAGCATTTTCGGGAAGAACAAAGTGATTTTCAGGCCTTCAGGATTTGCTACGGACACTCAGATAACGTGGCTTTTCTGACTGGGGAACGAAAACCATCCAACACATGGCCCTTCCTGCCACCTGAGATATGAGCCAGGCACCAGGCTGCACTCTCCCCTCCAGGCTGTTTCTCTGGAAATAGAGACCCCTCTCTTCCCCACAATATGGTTTGTACTCCCTCTTCTGCCCTCTGAGCCCCACCCCTCAGGACCTTTGTCCTTGCAGTTCTCTTTGCTTGAACTCTCTTCCCTCAGATACCCCTCTGGCTCACCTACTGTCTTTGAGTGTCTGTCCAGTTGCCACCTTACTTTTATGTGACTTAGAATGGCAAATCCAATTCTAAAATGGCAGCCTGCCAAACTGGCTTGGTTTCTAGTTTATCTCACTGTCATGCATATGGAGACCCTAAAACACATCACAATGACTCACAGACTGAAACTCTGTCCCTTTCTCTGTTTCAGCTCATAAAGCCAGTCACACAAGGCATTTTTTTGTATAAGAAAGTTCACTCAAGTTTCAAGGAAGATGGATGTCATCATGGTTTGCATCACAACAGGGCAAACAAGTTTTATATTCAGGACAGTGTATAATGAACTCATACATTGAACATTAGAGATCCCTATTTGTGAGTGCTTTTGGCCACTCACCTCTGGGGAGATTTTATGAGCCAATTTAATCCCATTGAACAACTCTGCCTTCTTTTCATGCTTCTGTCTTCTCTCTCCCTTCCCTCAGTCTCTACGATCTCTTTCTCTTCCCATCCCGTTTTTACCCCACTTAGGAACTCAAATTTTTTTCTCATTCTACTATGAAGAGCAATTCAGTTCTCTCCAGCTCCTATTCACAACCTCCAGGCCCATTTTTGTAGATCTAAGCCCATTAACATGCACATCAGAATGAAAGGGACCTTCATTGAACAAAACCCCATCTTCCTCTGACTGCAACTGCACCTGTTAATAATAATAGCTTATTTCTGTTCTCATGGAAAAAAAAAAAGGTTCAGTTTTAACCTATAAAGTAGGACAGCTGGTGGGTCCATTCTGCTATTAAAAACAAGAAGTCCTTTGTATGAGTTTATTATACATTGTCCTGAATATAAATGTGGTGGCTCCACAGGGAAAAGTTCTAGGAGACAGATAATTTGGCAAATGTTACAGTCATCTAGGTAATAATGTCATCAGTGACCCCAGGTGAAGGAGATAATAGCACAAGACACCCAGACAAGTCAGCCTCAGAGAAGGGAGAGATTTACTTGAGAGTCTGTTTATGTGCTTTACAGACCAAAGGTACCAGGAGCACATTCCTGCATCCCCTTGGCAGAGGTTCTGAGCAGCCTGTGATGCTCAGCACATAGTAGGTGCTCAACAAATATCATAGATTGAGGGCCAGGCACGGTGGCTCACGCCAGTAATCCCGGCACTTTGGGAGGCCGAGGCAGGTGGATCACTTGAGGTCAAGACTTCAAGACCAGCCTGGCCAACATAGTGAAACTCTGTCTCCACTAAAAATATAAAAATTAGCCAGGTGTGGTGGGCATCTATAATCTCATCTACTCAGGAGGCCAAGGCAGGAGGATTGCTTGCACCCAGGAGGCAGAGGTTGCAGTGAGCTGAGATTGCACCACTGCACTCTAGCCTGGGCGATAGAGTGAATGAGATTCCATCTCAAAAATAAAATAAAATAATAGAATAAAATAAAATCACGGAGTGAATGGAGGACTGAAGGAACGGATGGCCCCATTCACTGAGTAAGTTCCACCACAGCAGGTGTTTTAATAATGCACCAGTAGGAAAGTATAGCAGAAACGATTCCATATGGATGTGGACAGTCTGCATTTTCTACAGCACAGGCAGAGACAGGACCGTGCAGGACAGCGCCAGGACAGCTGGGACATAAGACACATTTGGCTTTAACACTTCCTAAGAAAGAAATGGATCTGGACAGGCTCAGGCATGAGTAAGTGCATTCTCAATTCTCCTTCCAATCGTTGCAAACCAACGGCATGATTGTATTTGTCTGGGATTCATTTTCAAAAAGCATAACAAGAATCATATATGGACCTGAACCAGGGCAGACTAATGAATATTGATTTTTTTCCCTTCTGTCTGAAATCTGAATATCTCTCTTTGGTAACATTGCTCATTTCATTCTTCTCAGATGCTGGCTGAAGCATGGGCTTTGGAATCAGACAGAATCTGGATTCACCACTTATTGATCGGGTAATCTTGAACAAGTTACTTAATCCCTCTGAGCCCCTGTGTCATGAGTTGGAAACTAGAGAGAACTGTGTAGCTGAGAGAATTATTGTGGAAATAAATAAGACATCTGTGAAAGTACCTAAGCAGAGTTCTGACCATATTGGGTGTTCTCCGTAAGTCATAGATCCACTGAATGAACAATTAATAAAGAAATTAGCATTGCTTCTCAATGTTCCAAAATGTTGCTGCGATAAGGACACGTGCAAAGTACTACAGACACAAGAGAGTACCTCTAAGTCTGTCTCAGGGCACAGGAAAGGCTTTGGGCAGGAGGTGGCCAGTGAGCATGTGTGTGCATGTGCGTGTGTGTGATACTGGGTAGGGAGTGATCATTTCTGAAGCTGGAATTCAAACCCAGGCGTATGTCTAACTCTACAGATAGGGGAGCAGAGGGGGATCCCGTGGAAAAAAGCAAAGGGCATTCAGGCAGAAGGCACATCATACAGAAGAACCAGGTGAGTTGAAAGTATTTTACAGACTCTAGAAATAAAGGAAGTTTCATGTGAAAGAGAAAAAAAGGTGGGTGGTAGGTGGTGAGGCTGGAAAGGGAGGCAGGGACATCTCAACATGTGGGGACAGGTTGTGCGGTAGCAACTGACACGGCAAGGTCTGTGTGTAGTGGGAACACTGGCAGATCGTAGAGGCTGGCTTAGAGTGGGGAGAGGCTGGAGACCAGGAGATTTATCATCATCATTCAATTGAGTCATTAATACTAAAAACAACTATTTTTTATTGAGCTCCTGTAACCTGCCAGGCAGGGCACTTAGACAGTTTTCATGTTTCATCTCTGGCCCCACAACAACTCTATGAGACAGACACAATTATCCCCAATTTACAGTTAAGAAAACCAAAATGTTGAGCAGTTAAGGAATTTGTCCAAAGTCATATAATAAATAATTTCTGAAGCTGAAATTGAAACCCAGATGTGTATCTAACACTCAAGTCTGTGCTGTCCTGCGTCTCCTGGTCAGCAAACATTTGGAAAAGCGAGCCCCAATCCTCAAACCACAGGCTGCTGGAGCAAGACTCTGCTCTGATGGTGGCTGCCTTCCTGCCTGTTTTTGACCCCCATTTATGGCTGTGGGGATCTGCCCAAATGGAGTGACAGTGCCCCCTCAATCCCTACATATCCGATGCATACAAATGTGCACACAGACACACACACACACACCATATTTTGACTCCGATTGCTGCTCTTGCTTGAAATACATCCTAATTCTGTCTCACTTCTTGGACACCAGGCTTTTGCTGAGTCTTCCCTCAGCATCTGCAGTTCTAACTATCCCCTCCTGCCTGCTCCACCCTAGGGGAGGCCCAGATTCTTCATCCTCTGTCCTCCCAGTCTGGCCATTCTGAAATAACGTTTAGTCCTTTCCACATTGCAGGATGGCAGAAGGAACAGAGAAGAAGGCAGTGCATGGTTAACTGGAAGTGTGGCAGGAAGAGGAGAGCAAACAAGTGACAACAGACTTGCAGCTCTTGATTAAAGCTAGCTCAAATAAGATAAATCACTACATAGATCATTTTTAATGTAAAGGGCTTTTCTTATTTTTACCCTAAAAGGACCACACCAAAAGCGGCATAGAGGTATTCCCAGGCAAAAGAGGCAGCGTATTGAGTGGGAAGACATTGTGAGGCCGAGCACCTGAATGGAAGCTGCCAACCAGCCCACCTCCCTGCCTCCCACCCTTGCTAAAGTTATTCTCTAGTAAATAGCCCTCCCACGTGGATTAGCACCCATTGAAGGGTGACTGATTATCAGAAACAAACCAGCATGGGACCTCTACTTACACAACTACAGAAAAGGAGGAAAGAAACTGATCAAACACAAATATAAAGAACAACTTTCCAAAAATGACACCAAACAAGCAAATTTCACTTTGCAATGGACATCATCAACTAAGTAGAAGGAAATGTATGCTTTTGAAGAAAGATTTCAAAAAAGAAGTTTAAAAAGAAAGAATAAGGAAGAGAAAGTAAGGCAAGACAGTGGATAGTGAGCAAGAAAAGTTCAGGAGAAAAGTTGAAGAAAGAAGTAAAGCCATCAACATTCGAAACAGCAAAATATTAGAATAGACACTAATTGAAAAACATAAAGACATGGAGGACTGGCTTGAAATAAAAACATACATATAAAAATATTATCAAATTATGAGATAAAAGTAATTAGACAGTAAATTACTGGTATGCCAGTAGAAGACAGACTAAAGAGAACAAATTTTGAATCAGAGTTAGGAAAATGTAAGAACAGGACAATGAGAACAAAAAAATTCAAAAATACCTGAAAAGAAAATTACCATGAAATAAATAACAGAAATCTAGAATTTATACAGATTAAAATGGCATATTATAGCTCAGAAAAAATAGTGATACAGAAAAACCAGCTCTAAGATATAGCCCAATGAAGTTTTCGGACTTCAAGAACAATAAAAGAATTCAATGAAATTCAGCATTCCTTATCTCCCACACACAAAAATTCCCCTATGGGGAAAACTGATGGTTCCTCCATATTCAGTACTAGAAAATAATGTGTGACTCACATTTTCTTTCAAGTGTAAAGACAGCAGATAGAATTTTTCAAGTACGCAAGAGATCAGGAACAAAACGCCTATGTGTCCTTCTGTATAAACTAGGTATAACTAAAAGGTGCTTCAAAACTGATATAAAATAATCAATATATAAAATGAGCAGAAAAATACAGAAAATATTTCATTTTTAATTTATATTAAGAAAACATCTAGAAATAAACTTAAAAAGAAAATGTGCAAGACATATGAAAAAAACCCACAGGAAGAAATCTTTGCTGAAAACCAATAAAGCTTTAAATAAAGAAAAAGTTATGTTTTTACAGATACACTCCCCATTTTAAGGATCATAATGCTTCCTAAATTAGTGTATAACTACAATTTTATCACAATCAAAATACTAACAGGCATTTTTTTAGAACTTGCAAGCTGATCTTAACATACAAAAGAAAAACTTAACATGGGGACATAGCCAGAAAATTTATTAAAAAAAAAGAAGCACAAAAAAGGGGGGGAATGGCTCTAAATTACTAAAATGTCTCCAGTAATTTATAAAATTTGATGCTTTCACAAGTGTAGATAAGCAGATCAGTGGAATGGAATAAAGAGTCTAGAAGCAGACACAAACACACTTGTAAAGGAAGCCCATTAATGGAGTTTAGATGACTGACTGGCTATGTAGAAAACGTAGCGCCAAATTCCTCTTCCTACCTCCTTTCTTCCACCGAAAATACATTCCTGATTGGTCAAAGATTTAAGTTTCAAAAATGAAACTATGAAGTAACTAGGGGAGGAGATGAAATATTTAAAATATAATCTGGCAGCAGTGACATTCTAAGTATGACATGAAAACCCAAATCTATGAATTTCACTTAATAAAAAATTTAAATTTTCATATGGCAAAATCCACTACAAATAGACTCAGAAGACAAACGATGAATCAGGAGGAATATTTACAGCACAGGTCACTGGCAAAAGGTGAATTTCCTTAATATCTAGAGTTTTACATATTAATATATTAATTTACATGTTAGCAAGACCAACAACTCAATTGAAAAATGAGGAAGGATATGAACAAGCAATTCATACAGAAAAAGTAAAAGAATACCCCCTTAAAATATGAAACGATGATTATATTGCTCATAATTGAATGAAATTTTCATTATGATGAGATATCATTTTTACCTATCAGACAGGGAAAGATTAAAGCATCAGATAATACCTACCATTAGCAAGGTTGCGAATGGGTGCTACAACACTGTATGCTAGCGGGGAACGTGACAGGGGAATTTGGGAATATTAACAGGATAAAATTACAAACATAAAAATGCTGTGTTCAGCACTCTTTTTAATAGCAACATTTTGCAGGCAACCTAAATGTGCAATAAAAGAAGAATGGTTACATTATGATAAACTCAGACAAAAGACTTTCATATGGCAGTTAAAAAAATGAAGTGCTGATGTGTAAATATCTCTTAGATTGTTAGTTTTAAAAAATTTGCAGAACAGCAAGTATAAAATGAACTCATTCAAGGGCAATGCTAAAGAATATATACTATATCCTTTACTTATATGCTTGCATATGCATAGATTTCTGGAGAATTATACACGAAACCATTTCTAACGTTCACCTTTGGTGAGTGGGCTGAGGAAGTGGGAGAGCAGAAAGGCCCACACTTTGCACATAAAGTGCCATGTGTGTCAATTTTATAATTTAAACAACATCTATAATTAAAAATGGAGTAAAAAGAAATTAATTTTATGGAGGAGAACAATGTTTTTATATACATTCCAACTAGTACAGCACTCTATCACCCTTCCTATTCCCTAGAGGGACATTGACACCACACATTTTTATCTCACTTGGCTCATTTGACAGTAACAAGAATTTTGCTGGACACAAACTGAAGAAGTTTGGGAGAGAGGCCCATAGACAGAGGGCAGGAGTGAAGAAGGCACTTTACATTTTACCAAGTTATAAAAATTAGCAGCTTGATTTTTTTACTCAAAAAATACTTAGGGAAATAAATTTATATATCGCATTAGGATTAAATACTCAAGGTCACCATCAAAAAGTCCCGAGACCAATTTGAATATACTTCCATCCTCAGCCAAATTGTGCTAGGTTCTGGGGCTATGAGAATAATAAAACACATTCTCTCTCCACAGGCAATTCTAAGGCTGGTAGGAAAGGATAAGAAACAATTTAAAAATGATTCAGTAAGTGTTACTATAGCTGACACTTACAGGAGAACTCAAAGCGAGAAATGGTATACGAAGTAGAATCAGAGCTCCTTAGCTCACCATATGGGACTGGGATGAACTATTCTCCCTCACTCACCAACGCTTCTCATCAGAAGCTTAAATAAGGGGGGAGAGAGGCCCAGTCTTTATTTTACTAACATAACCCATGATCCCTCTCTACAGAATTTCTTTCCAAGCACAGTGTGTTTCATGAAAAAAACAAACAAAAACAAAAAAGAAAAGAAAATCTTGCATAGCTTTTTTTTTCTTTTTCTTTTTCTTTTTTCAGAAGGGGAATTTCCTCTATACCCTTCATGAAAATTTTTAGGATTAGATTCTTCCTGCACTAGAACTCTCAGATCAAGGCATCCTGCACCCAACATATAGGAATCAAGGTTACTTACCAAAGAGGACTTAGGAGCTGATATGTTATTGTTTGAAAAATCTATCATTGATTGACAGGCCAAGAGATTCCATTTCTGCCTGAATAATAAGAGTTTAAGTTCACAGAACACTCTCAGAAATGATATCTTATTTGATTGACACAATGCCTATAAACTAGGTATTAATAGTATTCTCCATCTGATAGATAATTCCAAATAAAGGATTAAAGAACCTACCTTATTTCATTTAAACCACATAAAACTGTGTAAAGCAGTTGTTAGTTATTTTCTTTCATAGATCAGGATTTTTGCTAATAGTGTTGGTTAGGAGCAAGACAAGCCAAAATGCCTAGATTCCATTCCCAGTTTTGCCACTTAATGACTGTGTGACCTTGAGCAAGTTGCTTAACTTCTCTGTGCCTGAGTTTCTGTACATGTAAAAATGAGATGATGATACTTTATGGGGTTATTGTGAGGACTAAATGAGTTAATAGATGAGAAGTACTTGGAACAGTGCCTGGTACATAGGAAGTATTGTGAAATTGTGAGGTCTTACTCTGAACCTAGAGGTTTAGATTATTTCTGTTTTGTTTTGTTTTGTTTTATTTTTTTGAGACAGAGTCTCACCCACTCTGCTGCCCAGACTGGAGTAGCTGGGATTACAGGCATGTGCCACCAGTCAGCTAATTTTATATTTTTAGTAGAGATGGAGTTTCACCTTGTTGGCCAGGTTGGTCTTGAACTCCTGGCTTCGAGTGATCTGCCTGCCTCGGCCTCCCAAAGTGCTGGGATTACAGGCCTGAGCCACCGCACCCAGCCAAGATTTAGATTCTTGATTTGCATTTCACCGTACTGTGGTTTCCCAGAGAGTGTGTTTGTGGAATGTTACTAGTCTTTATGGGGAGAAAATTAAAGAGGATCATATTGTCAGACATATTTGGGAAGTGTTACATTAGATGAAATTGAATAGCTCTCTTCTTTATAATACCACCCAGAGCATTTAATAAATTTATGGTGAATGTGAATCTCTTTGGAGGGTTTCCCATCTAAACACTGGCACTGAGGCATTTCCTTCCTCACTGTCTTTGACCTGCTGGCTGCAAAACTCTCTTTTTGGAGATGGAGGACTTACACGCATCCTTGGTTTTTGAATGGTCAAGGGCATTCACAGGGGAAGTTTCACTGAGGCCTGGCCATGTCATAGGGTCCTGGCTGGCTTTCTGCTGTGAGTGATCCACTGGCAAAATACAGACAGCATAGATAGAAGGCCTGCACCTCTCAGAGACAAGATCGAAAGCCAATATCCTCTTTTCCTGGTGAGTGTGGTGCTCCCTACAATTGTAATGAAGGACTGCATGTCACAGGGTGACCATGCACTCTGTGACTTCCCTGAATAGACATCAATGATACTTGCTGCCCTCTCCCCCGCCCTGAGGAGATGTCTCCTGTGGGTAGATAGAAGGGGCGTTGGCTAAAGATCTTCTCTTCCTCCAATCTCTCTTCAGTTCAAGTGGCCTGAGGAATTGTAAACTTTGCTGAAGATGGAGTAGAGAGAAAAAAATTGAGTTTTATATGACATTAGGCCTGGAAAGATGGGTGGGGAACTTGAGAGAATCGAAAGTCTATAAAAATGTAACCAAAGTTTGTGAAATTCTTATAGTTAGCAAAGCACTTTGATTACATCAACTCCTTTGAGTCGCTGGACATTGCTGGAAGTTGTGTGCTTAGCCTGCCCATCTTATAACGAGGTAATGAAAGCCTAGTGGGATAAGAGACCTCTCTAAAGCCACATAGCTAGAGGTTGGCAGGGCTAGGACCAATAACCAGATCCTGACAGTCCAGAGTTATTGCTCTTTGACCCACGCTGTGGTGCCAGGCATGAGAGTGCAGGGTTATTGGAGGAGGAGAGTAGAGAGAGCTGGGAGTAGAAGAGGAAATAAAAAATAAAAATGGGAAGGCAGCTTCTCCAGAGCATTGCCTTAGGACAGGCTCTGAGTAGAGCTGCCAGCCCTACATGTTTGATAAGACAAAACCTGCCAAGAGTGAAAATCCATCCTGCTGAGGAGTTTAAAAAATAATTTCAAGCCGGAAATTGCATTTTATCTTTTCATTCCCTTAAGTCCAAAATTCACCTCCCTGCAATTGCCTTGATTAAAAAAAAAAAAAAAAAAAGATTCCAGCATCACAGTTCAACACACAGAGTCAAAAGTCCCTGTGCATTCATGCTGAAAATGGCCAATTGAATTGGCACGTCTTGCAATGAGACAGGAGACTGCACATCTATTAGGCATCAGAGCCCATTTTCATCATTCATTATTATTGGAGAAGAAAGAGATTTTTGCTCATGCACAGACAGAGGATAATACTGATTGCTATGGTAAGATATCCAGGGACTGGGAGCTGACTATCACTTGTTTCTTGGGGAATAGTCTTCTTTAAAGTTAAGGGCCAGGAAGACAAAGATAATAGCTACAAAGAAATTTTCTAAGCACTGTTTCTTCCCAGAGACCCATAGACATAATCAGAAAGAGGACTATATTATGATAAAAGAGAGCACTGGCTTTGCAGTCAGGCCAGGTTTAAACCCTACCTTCCCGTTGACAAGCTGTATGACCCTTGGCAAGTTATTTCTACTGTCTGAGCTTTGATTTCCATACTCCATAGGTTTTATTGTGAGACTCAAGCATAATAGCCTATGTTATCAATAATGGCTTAAACCTACACACTCAATCAATTATATTTGTTTTAATCAAAGTCATCATAATTCAGTAGGAAATGAGAAACCTTGGTTAGGGCAAATATTAATAAACCCAGCTGTCTGATAAGAGCCATTGCGATCAGCAATAGACTAAAGCAGAAGCTGGTGAAAGTCAGAAGTGAGCAGAAGTTAGACTGGCACCTTGGTTCATTCGCGTTCTCCATTCTATCAGCCCCAGAACCTAAGGCCTAGGGAGCCAGGGCAAGGGTGGAGCCTCTGATTCACAGCTGACCATGTGCCAGCTCCACCTGAGAATGTTGACAGAGTAAACTAGTCAAAGAGGCAGGCCAGGGGACACCATGCCTCTCATGGTACCTTCCAGAAACATGTCCTGGAATCCTGGCAGGCTGAGGGTCCACAATGCCTAGCAGGAGCCTGTTGCTAAGGGGGTGAAAACTAGAACCAAAACAAAGAGGCAGGCAGGGGATGGGCCGCTATGGAGTCAAGACAATGCTTTTTTTCAGCTCATCCAGAAGCAGATCAAGCAGAGGAGGTTGCTGAGGGCCGTTTCTGTTAGAAAAGCACCTCTCATGCTATCATAATCAGGCCCATTAAGCTATCATGAATATTACAAAGCACCTTATGTGACCAGCCAGGGTTAGGTGCATGTGAATAGTTGGAGGGCCTCATCCTCTATTTACGTTAAGTTAGTTCCTTGCAAAGCTAGACTTCATAGCCTGGCCCCTTACAGAACCAATTTTCCTGAGTTATGGTCCAATGCTAATCTCAAGGCTCTTACTGAGAGCCTAAGAAAAACCCCAGAAAATCTGCTTCCTACACTGGTCATTATGTTATTTAATATTCTTTTAAAAAAGTAAAACAACTCTTGTTTGGCAAATGCCTTTTAGAGTTAACAGATACAGTAGAAAGGCCATAGGTTTTGTGACTAGGGACCTGGATTGGAATCCTGGCTCTCCATACACTAGGGACACTCTGACAAGTGGAGGAATCTTATTTCTTAATGGAGATAGTAGCACCTTCCTGGAAGGGTGTTATAGGAATTGCAGAGTTCACTGGATGTTTACAATGCGCAATGCACCCTGCTAGAGCTTTATAAGCACCTCACTAAATTCTTACAGCAAACTTATGAGCCAGGGATTATTATCTCCACCCTATCTGCTTTCCAAGTGCACGGATAAGGGATCACCTGCATTGCATTAGGTAAATTACCTGGAATCTCCCAGCTAGTTGGGGAGGGAGGGGCAAAGGTGATGTAGGTGAAAGCTCTTAGGAGTTACTGAATGGGCGCCATAGGATCATCAGCTACCTTTTCCTGCTTCTCTTAAATACCTGAAATCTTCCCTTTTGAATGACAGAAAGACTGAGTGTTGGTCTCTCGTGGTTTTTTTTTTGGCCGGGGGCCGGGGCGGGGGGGGGGTTGTTTTTTGTTTTTTTCCTTTTTGCCTCTTGAGCAGTTTCAACTTAACACTCATTAACAGTAACTGTTTCATGAATATTTTATTCCCCCAATTTTTTCATGGTTTTAAATTTCCTATTTTAGAACCTCTATTACAGCAACGTTTGTTGGAATCGATTTAATAACCCTTTGAAAGCAGATAAACTACAAATCCAGGGTCTGTAAATGGGCTACTAGCTGTTGGATGGACACAGCCCTAATTTAAAAATAGGTCACTTTTTTAAAAAGTCAAACATACTAGAATGCTTGGATTCAAATGATGACTAAAACCTCCAGAGCCTAAACATACATTTCAATGATAAATATTCCAAAAATCTTGAATGGCTCCTTCTCAGGAATTGCCACTAATATCTATGGTATCATTTTCCCATCCTTAAAATGATGGCAAATTCACATTTGGGATGTGGGGTTTAATTTTTGGAAACAGATAAAAGTCATTCAGAAATAAAGTTGTTGACTAAGATGAATGATTAAACTGGGAAATGTGGGCTTTGGTCTAATGCCAGATCACTATTTGAAATATGAGACTGATGATCCTTCTCACAGCATTTCAGAATTGGCTAGAAAGACGTCATCAAATCCTAAATATCAGGCATTGGAAAAATACGCCTAGAAAGCCATTGAAAAGAGGAAGTCACTTTTGAAGGAAGAGACTCTGTGCTTCTGAGGGGAAGGATAACTTGGAGGTAGGAGGACTACAGCGAGGGGGAGCTGTGATAGCCATGGGAAGACAAGGTTAGGTGTGGCCATGGGAAGATGAGCTTAGGTGTGGCCAAGGAGAACTTGAATTAAGCTTCTGAAAAGCAAAGGGGAGGCTGGGCGCGGTGGCTCATGCCTGTAATCCCAGCACTTTGGGAGGCTGAGGCAGGCGGGTGAATCACTTGAGGTCAGGAGTTCAAGACCAGCCTGGCCAACATGGTGAAACCCCGTCACTACTAAAAATACAAAAATTAGCCAGGCATGGTGGTGGGGATCTGTAATCCCAGACAGTCGGGAGGCTGAGGCAGGAGAATCACTTGAACTTGGGAGGCAGAGGTTGCAGTGAGCTGAGATTGCACCACTGCACTCCAGCCTGGGAGAAAGAGCAAGGGTCCACAAAAAAAAAAAAAAAAAAAAAAAAAAAGAAGAAGCAAAAGCGAATAGGTGCTAAAAGCCAGAGAACTCTTTTCCTTGTTTAGTACAGATCAGATTGCTATGGAAAGAAACATCAGGAACTCTCATTTCAAGGGCCAAGCTTAAGTGAAAGAGGTGAGAGAGGAAGAAAGGTTGACATAGTCAGCACATGCAAAGAAAAGCAGAAGAAATCTCAGGCCACCACATGATAGTCATTGGTACCTGGGCTAAGTATCTCACATGTATTCTGGTGTATTTATGTGTTTTCTCATATATTCTGAGACACTCAGTTCATTATGCTCAAATCTAATTTAGCACTAATTTCCATTTTTCAAAGGACTTTTATATCCTTGTTTCAATGAATGCCCACAACACCCTTGTGATGTGAGTGGGGTAGGTAATGTTATGAAACCTATTTGATAGTAAGAAGGCCAAGATTCGGATAAATTTGTTGACTAATGAATCACCCAAGGTCACTCAACTTATTAGTGGCTAAACAATCACTGCTAGAACTTTGATCTGTTGGCTTCAACTTTTGAACTTAACTATCAACTACTTTTCTATCCTCTTTATCAACATTTATATTCTGAGATATTTTCTACAAAGAAATTATCATAGCAATTTTAGCAGTCTTTATTAGTATATTGGATATAACATAAATAGCTTCAAAAATTAGAGAAGACTCTTCTGATAACTTGTGTTTCAAAACCTAAGAATACCTACATACTTGTTCCATCACCCTCTTCCTTTGAATGAAGCAAAAGGGGTACAAATAACATTTCTTGTGATATAAGGTATGCTTTCTTTTCACGGATACTTCAGGTCCTCGATGAACAGCCAATTATTCTTCCTAAAACCTACACTACAGCAAAGACTCCTTCAGTCCTATTTGTCTGCCCAACCTAGCCAATACCAAGACAGATGGAGAACAGGTCCCTGTCAAGCTCTCATGACTCACTTTACTGTTTACCTCTTAGTAATCCAAATAGGAACCCAGCAATATTTAAGTTTCAGCAACCTTGAAACCCAAACCAAGTTTTACTCCTACACCTGAGTTTGATCGAAATCTTCGAAGAATGCAAGGAAAGGCTAAGATGCAGACTGTTCAAAGATGGGATCTCTCATTAATTTCTTTCTTTTCAGCATCAGTGTGATACCTGTAACATACTTAGAACTTAAAGTAGATGAAGAAAAAGTGGGAAAGTTGGAAGGAAGGAGGGAAGAAAGAAAAGAAGAAGGAAGGAGAGAGGGACAGAGTCAGGAGAAGGACCTACATCTTTAATCCTGACCAAGGATTAAAGCCTGGTCCTGTCTCTGTTCCTGGACCTTCTGGCAAGGCAAAGAAGTGAGATCCCTCAGTAGCCTGCTCTCCTGCTTTCAACCCTTGATGACTTTAATGAAGAACAGTTATAAAAATACTTGGTTTGTGTTCATAAAAAACCACCAAGAAACAGGGAAAAATGAAGACTGGGGGTTGACTCTAACCAGAGGCATTTTCACTAGGAATTCTTGGCTTGCTTTCTCTCTGTGAGCTATGCTCACCTCAGGAGCTTTCATGTGGATAACACAGAGATTTTCTTTTGAAAAGACTCTTGCTATGCCTTATGGGGTCTGTGAGTTGCACTCTATCCTCTGGGGCATAAATTTACTAAGGAGATGGTGGGGGTCATCATTCTTCCATGGACAAGCACATCTTCTCTATGACCCTGTCAATCTTCCCCAAGACTATGCTGGCATGGTAGTCTACAGCCAGCTAGCAACCATGCTATGACTTATGCAGATTTTTGCTTCACGCATTCATTTTGCAATAATTTCTTGATTGTTTACCATGTATCTGGCACTGTGCATTATTTCCCCTCCCCTCCCGCACAACAGTACCATGGAAGACAGCAGAAGTTTGTGGCAGAGGGTTATGTTTCCCAGTGGCCCTTTGCTCATTTAGAACATTCTGAACTTCTTCCCAGCATCTGTGGAGGCAGAACTCTTCAGTGCACTGGGAGCAGGATCTACAATGGCTTCTAATTTACCAACACACAACATTAAGATTTTTTTGCCTGGCTTTCAAGACATTTATCATTCAGTGGTACCATCCTCCCTTGCCCCACAAATATGCAAAGTGACAGACTCTCTCCTAATCTAGTCAGGCTCCCCTAGGCCCTCAAGACCCCAAACTTGTGTCCTCTCCCTGGCCCATTTAGTCCAGTTTTAGCAAAAATCCTGCTGAATCAGTTTCATGAAAATCACCCACCCTTGATATCTGATCAAATTCCTCATCCCCCATGCTCAATATCTTGTCATCCTGCCCTACCTTCAGCAAGAATCCTATCAAAAGTCTGTTTAGCCTGACCCTCCCTCCTATCTTTGTTATTTTCCCTTAACAATTTTCCATCCAGTGACCTCCCACCCTGTTCCTTGGCTCTAAGTCTTCATCTGTCCTTGTATTTGGAATGGAATTAGTTCTATATTGAGGTGTCTTTCTCCCTATTGCAATAGTTCCTGAATAAAATTTGCAAACACAATTTTAACTTCTGTCAGGTTCTGGTTTTCTTTAACACAAGCTCCTCCCAGCCTTCAGTATTTCCTTTCATGTCAGGGTCATTGCTAGTCCATATGGTACCTTTGTACAAATTAGAAACGAATGTTTCTTCCTGAAATTTTTTTCATCAACAATCAAGAAGATTGTTCAGAATATACTAATTTTGTTAGAACTAAACATTTTATTCTCATCTTCCAGAAAATTATCGTAATAACCTACAAATGATGCTATCTGCAGTGTGACTGTGCTCTTTAAATCTGGCACCTCTGGGCATGCATGACAGGAGTGCTGTAAGTTATGTCTTTCACTTGAGTCCTTCTACTTCTCACTTCCTTCCATATAATTTGCCACCTTTCAAGTCTCAAATTACACCTCAGGCTCTCCATGACTATTTCCCTGATGACTTATTCATACACTCCCCAAATATTATTTGAGCACTTATCATGTGCCAGACTCTCATCTATGCACCAGGAATACACAGCAGGGAACAATGGGCAAAGATGGGCAAGGTTGCTGTTTTCATAGAAAGATGATACACAGATAAACAAATTGTTATATAATAGAAATGGTAGGGGTTCTACCTCAACAGTCAATCAGCTCTGGTGCTCATGAAGGGTCTCAGAGAAGCGGATTTCTTCTCTCTCTCTCCTTCAACAGGCGTACGTGCACTGAACTCCCGTGAGAGAAACCCCAGCTTTCTGGAACAATTCAGGGTGACTGCATCCCCACAGAAGGAGTGCCTTCTTAGTTCAGGTTTGCACAAGAAATAGATCCCAACCTCTCTGTACATGGAACATCAGCATTTCTGCAGATGAAGAGAGGTGCCTGTCTGATCTGAATAGCCAGAACACTGGATTAGGAGTGTGACTGGGAGTCAGACCACTTTCCTGCTGGCCTGGAAGGACAGCTGTGATGGCTCCCTCACTTCCTCCTGAACAGATCTCAGTGGATTTCACTGAGAGCTTCCCCAGCCACCCTTTTGGGGGCTGGGAACTCTGCCCACCACTGGGGTATTGCATTTACCCATGGCTTTAGCCACAGCTGATTTTTACTCATGGGTACCTCCTACTAGTCTGAAGCTGGAACTGTTCAATCCAGTGAATAAAATACCAGAGAAACAAAGTTTTAAAAGTGCACATCACTGGGGAATGAGATAAGTTCCATGAGACCTCTGCCATTCTAGCTCCACAGGAGACAGTGAACCTGCTCGTACACACAGCACATTACTCCTACCACCAGTATCTGAGAAACCTATCCCACAAAGATTGTCTATAATCCAGGAACTCATACAGAGTCTTTGCCCCTGAAAGCATCCAGAGCTGAAGCAAGGTGACAATAAACTAGAAACACTAAACTCACATACTCAAAGGAAAAAAAATGTAAACCCAGTTGAATCAAAATTAACTCAAAAATAATTAGAAGAAGTAGTTTACTCATATGAAAAGGAAACAGAAAACTAATTCTGGCAATATGGAAAAAACAGGGTTCCATAATACCACCAAATGTCACACTAGCTTTCCAGCAGTGGATCCAAACCAAGATGAAATCTTTGAAATCTCAAAGAATTAGTAAAGTTTATTATCAATTTACTGAAGGAGATATAAAAGAAAGAAAACCAACATAAAATTTTTAAAAAACAATTTAATATGTGAACGAAAAATTTTCTGAAGAGATAGATATTTTTTAAAAATGCCAATCAGAACTTCTGGAAAGAACAGACACATTTAGGGAATTACAAAATGCAGTGGAAAGTTTTAACAATAGACCAGATCAAGTAGAAGAACTAACTTCAGAACCCAAAGACAAGGCTTTTGAGTTAACCTAATCAAATACAATAAAGAAAAAAGAACTAAAAGAAATTAAGTCTCCAGGAAATACGGGATTGTGTGAAATGACCAAACCTAAGAATTACAGGTGTTCCTAAGGGAGAAGAAAAGCAAAAAGTTTGGAAAACATATTTGAGGGAATAATTGAGGAAAACTTCCCAACTTTCTGGGCCTTGCTAGAGATTTAGACATCCAAATTTAAGAAGCTCAAAGAACTTCTAGGAGATGCATTGCAAAATGGACATCACCAAGGCATATGGTCATCAGGCTATCTAAACTCAATGTAAAGAAAAGAATTCTAAGGGTAGTGAGACAAAAATATGAGCTAACTTATACAGCAAAACCTATTAAGCTAACAGCTGACTTCTCAGCAGAAACCTTACAAGCCAGAAGAGATTGGAGTCCTATCTTTAGTCTCTTTAAGCAGAGAAACTGTCAGCCAAGAATTTTGTATCCAGCAAAATTGTTTCATAAATGAAGGAGAAATAAAGTATTTCTCAGACAAGCAAATGCTGAGGGAATTTGTCAATACTAGATCAATACTAGTTCTATAAGAAATGCTAAAAGGAGTTCTAAATCTTGAAAGAAAAGGTCAATATGCACCAGAATAGAAACTCCTGAAAGCATAATATTCACAAGGCCTATAAAACAATAACACAATGAAGAAAACAAAGTCAGTAGGTAAAAATCTCATAATGACTGAAACAATATCTCACATCTAAATATTAATGTTGAATGTAAGTGTTCTAAATGGTGTATTTAAAAATACAGATTGGCAGAATGGATAAAAAAATCACAAACCAAACAGTTGCTGTCTTGGGAGATCACACCTAACATGTAAGGATTCTTATAAACTCAAGGTAAAGGAGTAAAAAACACATTTCATGCAAATGGAAACCAAAAGCAAGCAGGAGTAGCTATTCTTATATCAGATAAGATAGACTTTAAAGCAAAACAGCAAAAAAAAAAAAAAAAAAAAAAGACAAGGGAGGTCATTATACAATGATAAAAGGATCAACTCAAAAAGAAGACATGATAATCCTAAATATATATTCACCTAACACCATAGCTCCCAGATTCATAAAGCAATTACTATTAGAACTAAGAAAAGAGATAGACAGCAATACAATAATAGTGGAGGACTTCAACATTCCACTGACAGCACTGGACAGACTATCAAGACAGAGAGTCAACAAAGAAATACTGAACTTAAACTGCACTCTAGAACAAATGGACCTAACAGATATTTAAAAACAATCTACCCAAGATCTGCAGAATATACATTCTTCTTATCAACACATGTAACATTCTCCAAGATAGGCCACAAAATAAGTCTCAATACATTTTCAAAAATTAAAATCATGTCAAGTACTTTCTCAGACCACAGCAGAATAAAACTAGAAATCAATTCCAAAAGGAACCCTCAAAACTACACAAATACTTAGGAATTAATCTGCTCCTGAATGATTTTTGGGTTAACAATGAAATCAAGATAAAAATTAAACATTATTTTGAATGAATGATAACAATGACACAAGTTACCAAAACCTCTGGGATATAGCAAAAGCAATGCTAAAAGGAAAGTTTATAGTGCTAAATGCCTATTTCAAAAAGTATGAAAGATCACAAATTGACAACCTAACATCACACTTCAAGGAACTAGGGAAATAAGAACACACCAAACCCAAAGCTGGCAAAAATAAATAAATAAAATAAAATAAAATAAAGATCAGTGCAGAAGTAAATGAAATTAAATCTAAAGATGAATGAAGCAAAATGCTGGTTCTTTGAAAACATAAATAAATTTGATAGACCACTAGCTAGATTAACTAAGAAAGAAGATCCAAATAAGCTGAAATGAAAACGGAGAATTATGACTTAAACCACAGAAATACAAAATATCATTTAAGACTACTATAAACAGCTCTCTGCACAAAAACTAGAAAATATAGAGGAAATGGATAAATTCCTGGAAACATGTAACACCCCTAGTTTGAATCAGGAAGAAATAGAAATCCTGAACAGACCAATAGCAAGCATTGAGGTTGAATAAGTAATTATTTAAAAAACTCAAAAAAAAAAGAAAGAAAAGCCTAGTGCCAGACTACTTCACAGACAAATTCTAACAGACATTCAAAGAAGAACTGCTACCAATTTTACTGAAAATATTTCAAAAGATTGAGAAGGAGGGACTCCTACCTAACTCATCCTATGAAGCCAGAATCACCCCGATACCTAAGCCAGGAAAGGACATAACAAAAAAAGAAAACTACACACCAATATCCCTTATGAATATAGATGCAAAAATCCTCAACAAAGTACTAGCAAACTGAATCCAATAGCACATAAAAAAAAAATCACCATGATCAAGTGGATATCATTCTAGGGATGCATGGATGGTTCAACATACACAAGTGAATAAATGTGATTCATCACACAAATATAATTACAAACAAAAACCACATTACCATCTCAATAAATGCAGGACAAACATCCACTAAAATTCAGCATCCTTAATGACTAAAACCCTCAACCAACTAGGCATAACATAGAAGGAAAACCCTTTACTAAAAAGTCAAAAATAACAGATACTGGTAAGGTTGTGGGGAAAAAAGGACCACTTATACACCGTTGATGGGAGTGTAAATTAGTTCAAAAACAGTGGAAGATAGTGTGGTGATTCATCAGAGACCTAAAGACATAAACACCATTCAACCCAGAATTCCCATTACTAGCTGTATAACCAAGGGAATATAAATCATTCTATTACAATGACACATGCACACATATGTTCATGGCAGCACTATTCACAATAGCAAAGACATGGAATCAACCTAAATGCCCATCAATGGTAGACTGGATAAAGAAAATGTGGTACATATACACCATGAAATACTATGCAGCCATTAAAAAGAACAAGATAATGTCCGTTGCAGGAACATGATGCAGCTGGAGGCTATATTCTTTAGCAAACTCACACACAAACATAAAACCAAACACTGCATGTTCTCATTTATAAGTGGGAGCTCAATGATGAGAACACATGTACACAAAGCAGAGAACAAAAGACCTGGGGGCCTACTGGAGAGTGAAGGGTGGAAGGAGGGAGAGGATAGGGAAAAATAACTACTTGGTGCTATGCTTAATACCTACCTGAGTGATGAAATAATCTGTACAACAAACCCCCATGACGTGAGTTTATCTATATAACTGATATGGTTTGGCTGTGTCCCCGCCCAAATCTAATCTTGAATTATAATCCCTATAATCCCCATGTGTCTAGGGAGAGACCTGGTGGGAGGTGATTGGATCATGGGATCATTTCCCCCATGCTGTTTTCATGATAGTGAGGGAGCTCTCATGAGATCTGATGGTTTTATAAGGCACTCTTCCTCCTTCATTCCTCACTCTTTTCTCTCTCACCTACTGCCATGTAACCATGCCTCTTCCCCTTCTACCGTGATTGTAAGTTTCCTGAGGCCTCCCTAGCCATGTGGAACTGTGAATCAAATAAACCTCTTTCCTTTATAAATTACTGAGTCTCAGATGTTTCTTTAGAGCAGTGTGAAAATGGACGAATACAATGACAGACCTGCACTTGTACCCCTGAATTTAAAAGTTAAATAATAGTAATAATAATAATAAAATCCATATATGACAAACCCACAGCTAATATAATATTGAACAGTGAAAAGTCAAAAGTATTCCCCCTAAGAACTGAAACCAGACAAGGATGCACGCTTTCACCACTTCTATTCAACATAGTACTGGTAGTCCTAACCAGAGCAATCAGGTAAGAGAAAGAAATAAAGAACACCCAAATTGGAAAAAAGGAAGTCAAACTATTTCCATTTGCTGATAATATGATCTTATACCGAGAAAACCCTGAAGACTCTTCCAAAAGACTCCTAGATCTGATAAATGAATTCAGTAAAGTCTCAGTTTACAAAATCAATATACACAAATCAGTAGCACTGCTATATACTATCATTGACCAAGTTGAGAATCAAATCAAGAACTCAATCCCTTTTACAATAGCTACACACACACACACACACAAAATCCAGGAATATATTTAGCCAAAGAAGTGAAAGATCTCTAAGAGGAGAACTACAAAACACTGATGAAAGAACTCATAGATGACAGAAACAAATGGAAATACCACACTCATGGATTTCAAGAACTGATATTATAAAAATGCCCATAGTTTTCAAAGTAACCTACAAATTGAAAGCTATTTCTATCAAAATACCAACATCATTTTTCACATAATGAGAAAAAAAATTCTAAAATTCATATGGAACCCAAAAAGCCCAAGTAGCAAAGCAATCCTAAGCAAAAAGAATAAATTTGGAGGCATCACATTACCCAACTTCAAATTATACTACAAGGCTACATTAACCAGAACAGCGTGGTACCGGTATAAAAGTAGATGCATACACCAAACGGAACAGAATAGAGAATCCAGAAATAAACCCAAATATTTACAAGCAATTGATCTTTGACAAGGCATACAAAAACATAATTTGGAGAAAGGACACTCTCTTCAATAAATTGTGATGGGAAAATTGGATATCCATATGTGGAAGAATGAAACTGCCTTTGTATCTCTCACCATATGCAAAAATCAGCTTAAGATAGGTTAAAGACCTAAATCTAAGAGGTAAATCATAAAAATTATAGAAGAAAACGTAGTAAAACTCTTGTGGATTTTGGCCTAGGTGAAGAATTTATAACTAAGACCTGGAAAGCAAATGCAACAACAACAAAAATAAATAAATTGGACCCAGTTAAACTAAGAAGTTTCAGCTCCCCAAAAGAAATAACAGAATAAAAAGACAACCTACAGGATGAGAGAAAATACTTGCAAATTATTTTTCTGACAAAGGACTAATATTCAGAATCTACAAGAAATGCAAACAAATTAGCAAGAAAAACAAAACATATAATCCCATTAAAAAGTGGCCAAAGGACATAGATAAACATTTGTCAAAAGAAGATATACAAGTGGCCAACAAACATATGAAAAAATATTCAACATCACCAATCATCAGGGAAATGAAAATCAAAACCACAATGAGATACCACCTTATCCCAGACCAAATGACCACTATTAAAAAGTCAAAAAACAATGGATATTGCCATGAATGCAATACAAACAGAACACTTATACACTGCTGGTGGGAAAGTAAATTAGTTCAACCTCTATGGAAAACAGTATGGAGATTTCTCAAAGAATTAAAAGTAGATCTACCATTCAATTTAGCAACCCCACTTCTGAGGATCTACACAAAGGAAAAGAAGTCACTGTATAAAAAAAGACACCTGTACACATGTTTATCACAACATAATTCACAATTGCAAAGATACAGAATCAAACTAAGTGCCCATCAACCAATGAGTGGATAAAGAAAATGTGACTATATATGTACATGTATACACACATGCCATGGAATATTACTCAGGCATAAAAAGAATAAAATAATGTATTTTGCAGTAACTTTGATGGAACTGGAGGCCATTATTATAAGTGAAGTAACTCAGGAATCAAAAACCAGATCCTGCATGTTCTCACTTACAAGTGAGAGCTAAGCTATGGGTACACAGAGACATATAGCATGGTGTGATGGACTTTGGAGATGCAAAATGGGGAGGGTAGGAGAGGAACAAGGGATTTAAAAACTGCCTATTGGGTACAGTATATACTACTCGGGTGATGGGTACACTATGATCCTAGACTTCACCACTATACAATTCATTCATGTAACCAAAAGCCACTTGTATCCTTAAAGTTACTGAAATGAAAAATATTTCTAAAAAGAAATGGCAGGGCAATAAAGAATATAAAATGGTAACAGGCTAGTGAATAATGAGGGGATTACTTAAGAAAAGATGGTCAGGGAAGGCCATTCTGAAGAGCTGATATTTGAATGAGAAATTAGCCAGGCAAGGACCTTGGAAAGAGCATTCCAGTTATAAAGAATATAAAAGTCAAAGACTGAGGCAGGACCATGTTTTGCATGTCTACATGCCAGGAAGGAAGACTGCTATGGCAGGAGAGAAGTGACAGTGGTAGGGAACACAGGCAAAGACGTCAGCAGGACTAGATTATATGAAGTTTTGTAGCCATGTTAAAGACTTTTGATTTTATTCTAGGATTTTAAACAGTATTTACAAGTTATATGATCTGATTTAAAGTTTTAAGAAATCTCTCCGTCTGTGCTGCAGAAAATGAATGGGAAGAGCTAAAATGGACCAGGAAAGCTACTTGGGTGAAGAGCAGTTAGTCTATCTAATGTATAAGAGTACATTCCAATTCGGATGCTTCCTGATTTCAAAATATGTTATAAAACTACAGTAATCAAAACAGAATGGTTTTGGCATAAAGACAGCTGTATAAACCAATGGAACAGACTTGCAAGCCTAGAAACAAAATCATCAATATTCAGCAAACTGATCTTCAACATGGATTTCAAGAACACTCAATGGAGAAAGAACAGTCTCTTCAAAAAATGGTCTGGGGGACACTGTATGCACATGCAAAAGATAAAATTGCAGCCTTATCTTACACTATACACAAAAATAAACTCAAAATCAATTAAAGACTTAAAAGTAAGACCTGAAACTGGAATGGTGATTCCCAGGGGCTGGTGGAAGGGAAGTGGGGATTTACCAATCAATGGGCATAAAATTTCAGTTAAATAAAATGAGTAAGTTCTAGAGATCTGTACCTATATAGATCTGTACCTGTACCTGTACATTGTGCCTATAGTCATTAATACTTTATTGTACACTTAAAAATTTGTTAAGAGGATCGATTTCATATTAAATCTTCTCACTATAATAATTTTTTAAAAAAAGGAATGAAAAATCTTCAGTAATGCACAGACATTAGGAGGAGTCTTTAGAAACAGCTTTGAGACCAAGCTTCCAGGAGGACTTCCCTGTGGCAGGACCAGCTTGATAGGAACACAACTAGTCCACAGCTTGACTCAGCCTGACAGAGAGGTCCCTTCTGCATCAGGATAACCACTGGAGCATTGCTGCCCCATGCTTCCACTCTGCCACCAGGAGCTCAGTGGCTTGAAGTAGGAATAGAGCTCTACCAGGACCTAGGATGAATCAGGCAGTTCCTTCCCAAGATTATAAAAGATTCTGGGGTCATGGATAGGAGGTCTAGTCAGAGCCTGTACGTGAATGCAGGAGTCCAATTACCATATACCATGAAGATCAACACTGGATGCCAAGACCAAAGGAACCAGAGACAGGAATCAAGTCTGGAATATTGGTCCTAAGTGATTGGGCTGAGAAGATGAGATCAAAATGGCAGAAGGCCAGGAAGCTGAGGGAGAAGAAGCAATTTTATAGTCATTTGCATAATAACTTGATTAATATTTTTCTCCCCCATTAGATAAAAGCTCTGTAAAGGCAGGGACTGTGCTATATTTGTTTGCTCACCATAAAATAGCTTCATAATGGAGTACTACATTCTTGGTGTTTATTCAGCCAATGTAAAAGGAGCCATATAAAGAGATTTTCTATGATTTTTCTAACACTTCCACTGAGAACATTGCTGCCTAGTTTCCTCATGTAAGACACTCCCTGACTGATGATGTTTTATTTCTTGATATTGGTGCTTGTTTCATGGCTGTGTTTGCTTGTGAAAATTCATGGAGTTGTAAACTTAAGATTTGGGACCATGAGCCAGCAGATCTGACAATGCTAAACATACTGTGGTGCATGCAATGCTGGTTTTAGCCTCTGTCACAACTAGAAGAAGAATCCCAGAACCCTCAGTGTCTGGAACCAGGCCATCCTTCTCTGTCAGAGAAGTAGCAGAGTCTGCCAGGCTACAGGGCCCTAGCGTATTTGGAATTACACATCATTATGTGGGCATCATCAGATCCACCATGTCAGAAGGGTGAGTGCAGACAGTAGTAATATATATCATACCCAGTGGAAATGATCAACTCAGGATGGGGCCTGGGCAGTTGTATTAGTCTGTTCTCATGCTGCTAATAAAAACATACCTGAGACTGGGTAATTTATAAAGGAAAGAGATTTAATGGGCTCACAGTTCAGCATGGCTGGGGAGGCCTCAGGAAACTTACAATCATGGTGGAATGGGAAACAAGTCCTTCTTCACCTGGCAGCAGGAGAGAGAAGTACAGAGCAAAAGGTGGGGAAAGCTCCTTATAAAACCATCAGATCTTGAAAGAACTCACTCACTATCATGAAAACAACATGGAGATAACTGCCCCCATTATTCAATTCCCGCCCCCCACTAGGCCCCTCCCACAACACATGGGGATTATAGGAACTACAAATTCAAGATGAGATTTGGACACGGACATAGCCAAACCACAGCAGCAGTCCAAGAAGCACAAATTAAGAATTTTGAGCAAGTAGACCTGATACAGTTTAGACATTTGTCCCTCCCCAAATCTCATGTTGAAATGTAATCCCCAATGTTGGAGGTGGGGCCTGGTGAGAGGTGTTTGGGTCACGGGGCAGATTCCTCCCAGTTTGGTGCTGTCCTTGCAATATTGAGTGAGTTCTTATGAGATCTAGTGGTTTGAAAGTGTATGGCATCTCCCCAACACCAACCTCCTTGCTCCCTCTCTCACCATGTGCCATGTGTTCTCTTGCTTCACCTTCCTCCATGAGTAAAAGTTCCCTGAAGCCACCCCAGAAACTGAGCAGATGCTGGTGCCATGTTTCCTGTATAGCCTGCAGAGCCATGAGCTAATTAAACCTCTTTTCTATGTAAGTTACCCCTGGTAATTACCAATCTAGTTTCAGGTCTTACCTTTAAGTTTTCAATCGATTTTGAGTTGACATTTGTGTATAGTGTAAGATAAGGCTACAATTTTATTCTTTTGCATGTGTATATACAGTGTCCCTCAGATCATTTGTTGAAGAAACTATTCTTTTCTCATTGTGTATTCATGAAACCCCTTGTTGAAGATCTATTTACTGAATATTGATGATTTTATTTCTGGGCTCACAAGTCTGTTCCATTGGTTTATATATCTGTCCTTATGCCCATACCATTCTGTTTCGATGGTGATGTGGTTCATGGTGAAACAGTATCCTATGATCACACACCCATTGTTACACTCTCTTTGCCAAAAATTTGGTCCATTGGTCTGAAGCAATGTTATGCAAGATCCCATGCTGGTAAGTTAGGCATCCTGCAAGTCCTTAGGTGTAGTGCTGGGAGAAGTAGGGTGGGCAGGCAGGGTGAACCCATATCCAGAGTAGGTATTATCAGTTCCATAAGGAGTAATTACTACCTCTCTGTAGGGTAAAAGAGCTATGATGTAATCAACCTGCTCCCAGTGGCTGACTGGTTTCCTCATGTGATGATGTCACGTTAAGGGTTTAGTAGTGTCTCTTGCTGACAGTTTGGGCACTCAGCTGTGGCAGTGGCTAGACCAGCCTTGGTAAGAAGGAGTCTATGCTGTTGGGCATAGCCTCCATCCATAAATGGCTCATTTTTCAAGCACTGGGGTGGCTGAGGAGAGAGCCTGGCTGACATCCGTATGACAAGTTGCCCTCTTTGCCTGGTTGTTGAGTGCCTCTTCTCTGGTGGGCATTAAAGTGAGGCAACAGAGACATGCCTGCTTTGTTCTCCCTCCCAATGCCCATCCGTATGTCTCACCCCCAGAATTCCATGTCTTTTATATTTTAATCTTGCTGCTTCTAGACTCTAATCACCCAAAAAAGTCATTTTCTGTGTTCATCCCAACCTCAGGCCACTTGTCTCTCAACACAAAGTAAACGATCAAATTCACTGCTTGCAACTATGCCCATTGACAGGATATCCCTCCGGTACTGCCTATGTGGGTCACCTCTGAGTCCAGCTAAATGGCAGTAGTAGTTCACTTTGGGCTAGCACCTACATAATAAGCCCAATATTTTGGGGGGAGTTGGTCATAGAGAACCCCCTGTGAGGACATAGGTGTGAGGTGAACAGAGGTAGGTGACAAAGAAATATGGGTCTTGGGGTAGGCCATTCTTGCATTGCTATAAAGAAATACCTGAGACTAGGAATGCAACTAGTCCACAACTAGTCCACAGCTAGCCTAGAAAAGTGAAATAGCCTATTAAAGGCTTAGCTAAGGCATTGGCTCTAGGATGGCTACTGGCAGTGTTTGAGTGCTCTTCTCCAAGATGACATATATGCATACTAGTTTGTGTATGGTGCTGAGTACCCAATAGCTGCAATGCACATGTCACAAAATCAAGAGATGAATATAAGATTAGCCCTTCTTACCATCCCTGCCATAGACCTACTTATGGGATTTTTGCTTCCTATATCCACACACTTGGATTCTGCTAGACTAGATGTCCTGGTTATTGGGGTCAGGGGTGAGATGGGAAGGGACCTTTCCACTAAGAGATGTTTAAAGATCCCAAGTTATGGCCCCTACCTATTCTCTTCGGGCTCCTCATACTGGTGGACCAATATGCAAAGTAAAGAGTATTGAGGTGAGGATATTCAACTCTGGTTACCTTGAGAAGCTAGGGTTCTACAACACAATGGAGGCAGAGAACTCAAGAGGCTCTTTATGGTGAATCCATGCCCAGTATTCCATGCCCAGCAATAACAGTAAACAGCCAATTACAGCATCCAAAGCCCCAAAATGCCAAGGCAACCTAAGGACTCAGACATCTTGGGGACGGAGGTCTGGGTTGTCCCATCTGGCAAGCAAACTCCACCAGATGAACTACTGGTTGAGGGTGAAGATTGACATTGGAGGAGACCCTGTAATACAGCCTTGGAACTTGTTGGAATTAAGCTGGTTCCATTAACTCACGTACACTAAGTTATTTGTAGAGATTATGACCTGGCCACCAATGAATTGGGCTTAATGGAAGGCTAAGACATCTGTATGGTGAATAGTGTAAGGTGTAGACTATTATCGATTGTCTTTTGTTCATGGTCTTAACCTGCTCTTGTTCTTACCTTTGATTCTAGGCACGGGTATAACAATCAGTTCCAGATAGGCTTTGACTCACTTTTCATTGAAAATGCCTTCCCTCAAATATGCCCCACAGGCTTCTTTGAAGGATACCTCAGGAAATACTATTGGCTCCATTCATGCACAATCCAGAAATGAAGAGGAGTTAACACTCCAAGAGGCAACCACTTGACAAATAGAATTGTATCTTTCGGATTAATTCTTCTCCCTTTTGTTCTTCAGCTGGACCTATTTTGAGACACTGGGTACATGCTCCTTAGAAGATCCCAGAAGGTTCAAGCACCACGATAATAACTAATTTACTAAAATACTCTTGCATTGATTTCCCACCTCTCCTGTTCACTCTCCCCAGGCTCTCACTCCAATTCCCTGGGATCACATCCCCAAATAAACCATCTAAACACAAGCCCTTGTTTCAGGCACTGACTTCTAGGACCAGCACAGGTTAGAATACTCCCACAGTCACATTATTGAAGAATTGCCTCTCCTTTATAATTTTACCTCCAACAGCCACACCATCCTTACTCTTTTGATTCCAATAGGAACATTCTTCAACTTCACAGGGACCTCCCATCTTGACATCACCTTACCTTCTCTCACTTTGTTTCCCATTCAACACAGACCCATAACCCACCACATTAATCATCTAATTATCCTTTTCTTGGAGACCCTAACCCCTGGGTCTTTCCTTAAAGCACCCTCACATTGAAAAATCTCAGAGAAAGGCATCTGTGGTTTTTGCTGCATAGTGCCTATTTACCTTTTTCTTAATGACAGTTCTTCAATTTCCCCTGGGGGCCGCTCTTTCCGCTATCTAGTCCATGATGCCACAGGCAGAACATGTGATGGGGCTCAAGACTATCAATATGTTGCCACAGAGATAGGCACAGGAATAACTCAAGCCATCACGCCCAGTCAGAGCAAATGCCAGGACTTTTGCTTGAGTGACCAGGAAGAGTAAGGTGTCTTATTTTTGCCTCCCATCCAAGTACTAACCAGGACCGACCCTGCTTAGCTTCCAAGAACAGACAAGATCGGGCACGTTCAGGGTGGTATGGCCGTAGACATTATTGCCTGTTTCAGAATGGAACTAATCCGGAAGAGGCAGAGTTAAGCAACATCAGTCCTAATGACATCATTTGAACACCTGTACCAAATTTTATTTTAGACATCTGGACACTTGGATGTTTCAGTTCTTTAGCTAATGTATCCCCTATTTAAGCTAAGTTGGGTTGGCTTTTCTTTTACTTGCAACCAGAGTCCTAATTAATTCTCCTCTACCAGTCTTATCATTTAACTTCTCTGCTTCTAATATGGTTAAGTAAAAATCCTGCTCTAAATTCATAGTCTTCTAAATTAATTGCTGTCCTCAACACCACCTCACAATCACTCTTTATAACACACACACACGGAATATATGTATCTCATATACACACATACATATAAACATAAGTTTATTTCTTTTCATTAAATTGCTTCACATCCTTTCTGTTTTTTCGCCTCTTCTGCAAATGGCTGTTTACAACTTTCTCTACCCTCTTCAAGTCTCTTTCTCATTCTGTCTTCTTTATATTCAGCAGAAGACTTGCAGGATAACTCACTAACCAAATCAAAGTCATCTTTCTTTTTTCAATTCTTCTATTTATAAAGGTTACTAGCAACTAGTTAACAACTACAGTATAATTATTATACTATAAATATTATTGAATGAAGACTTTTTCTCTTTTGTATTTTAGAAACTCTTTGAACTTTATAACGCAAGACCTAGCACAGCATCTGCTATGTTGTTGATGCTCAGGATATACTTTTTAATGAAGAAATGATTCTCTCTTTTATCTAAATATAATCCACCTAGTAAATAGATGTACATGTGGCATATATATATATCTCATATATATGTGGAATATATATGTATCTCATATATATATTTATATATGAACACACACATATAAACCTGTATGTGTATACTGTCAGTGGTATTATTAATTCGTACAGCCATTTTGGAAAACAGTATGGAGATTTCTCAGAAAACTAAAAATTGAATTATTATATATGATCCAGCAATCCCACTACTGGGTGTATACCCCACCCCAAATTGAAATAGAAGAGATGTCCGTACGCCCATGTTCATTGCAGAATTATTTGCTTCTGTTGGAAACAACCTGTCTATAAACAAACAAATGGGTTTTTAAAATGGGTTATATATACACAATGCAATACTATTCAGCCTTTAAAAATCAGAAAATCCTGTCATCTGCCATAACACAGATGAACCTAGAGGTCATTATGTTAAGTGAAATGAGCCAGACATAGACAAATACTATATGATCTCACTTATATGTGGAAACTTAAAAAGTTGAACTTATAGAAGTCGAGAGTAGACTGGCGGTTACCAGACACTGGGGGAGGGGAGAGGACCGGGAAAGAAGAGATGTTGGTCAATGGTTACAAAGCTTTAGTCGGACAGGAAGAATAAGTTCCGTGATCTATTGCACAGCCAGGTGACTATATATGGTTAATAATAATACATTGTATATTTCAAAATAGCTAAAAGACAGGATTTTAAACATTCTCACAACAAATAAATAATAAATAATTGGATAGATATGCCAATTAGCCTGATTTGATCATTCCACAATGTATACATACATCAGAACATCACCTTATACCCATAAATACCATTATTTTCCATTAAAATAAAACAAAAATACATGCGTGCATGCTTTTTTATTAAATTAGCTTAAGTCTTTTATATATAGACAAGTAAAAAAAATACGTATGAAAGCATTTATCTTTTCTCCCATTCCCATACTACACAGAATACTGATCGCGGCGGGGGGTTCTTCTTAATAGAGAGCCTCTCTCTTCATCTTTAGCCTCTTCCTGATGCTTCCTAACCTCTGACTGGGAGTACTTGCTAGAGTCAACCCACATTTTAGAATAAAGCTAAATGCAACAGTAAGTAGCCAACAATAAAAATGCACTATGTCTTCTAAATTTGAAGAGCAACAAGAAATTTAGTAGCTGCTGAGAGTGGAACAGAATCTCAGGATTCATCTATTTCAACTGCACTGACAGAGGAGGAAACTGATACCTAGGGAAGTTAGGTGACATTTTCAAGGTCACCCGGCATTGTTGGAACTAGAATTCAACTTCCACCCCAGAGGTTTCCTCACGATAGCACTACTCTTTTCACGATGCCTACTATCCCATCCAGTTATTTTAGGTATAGACAGTTTTCCCAAAAGCTCTCCTGATGCATTTTCCCATGCAGGCCCCAGGTCAGGACATGCAGACCTCAGGAAAACGATGTTTGTTGTGATCCTGTCTATAAAAGTCTCTCATTGTGCTTAACCCAGCTCAGCCTTTCCATCTACAGTAATGAAGTGATTTAAGTTTGAAGTCAGTACCACGATCGAAGGGCCAGTAATGAGGAACTTAGGTGATTAACAAAACTTATTTTTTCTACCCCATCAGCCCATTCCATTGACACCCCAACCCCCAACTCTAAACAATATATCAAAAAGGAAACTTTACTCTGCCAATAGCCCAGTCTCTGCAATGAGGTCCAGATATTTTGGAATACATTTAACCAGGAAGCTGAAGTGCCTCAGCATGTACTTTTTAAAAACTAGAGAATTGTGAAGAATCAAAATGTTTATCTGTTCATGACACAATGAGAAACATACACCTTGGAACTAAAAAATAAGTTTTTAAAAAAGGTATTTAGAAAAAGGACAAAGAGGCCGGGTGTGGTGGCTCATGCCTGTAATCCCAGCATTTTGGGAGGCCGAGGTGGGCACATCACGAGGTCAGGAGATCAAGAACATCCCGGCCAATGTGGTGAAACCCTGTCTCTGCTAAAATACACACACACAAAATTAGCCGGGTGTGGTGGTGCATGCCTGTAGTCCCAGCTACTTGGGAGGCTGAGGTAGGGGAATACTTGAACCCGGGACGCAGAAGTTGCAGTGAGCTGAGATCATGCCACTGCACTCTAGCCTGGCAACAGATTGAGACTCTGTCAAAAAAAAAAAAAAAAAAAAGAAAAGAAAGAAAGAGGAGGAAGAATAAGCAAGTAACATGCAAACACCATTTGGCGATACTATTTCCAAGCATGTAACCTTATAAAAGCTTTCAGTTGAACAGTATTTATTAAGCACCTACTATGTGATCAAGGGAATGTGCTAAGTCCTAAGATGAGAAAGATCACTGAGATGGGAACTCTGCCCTCAATGAGCTCCTGCAATGATTACACACAGTTCTCCTGACTCCTAATTCTCATTAAAGCCAATAGGCACTTCTTCCCCTATTCCCCAAATTCAACTCTTCCTCATCCCGTATTCTGTCATGTTCCCATTTAAGCCTCAACCATTTCTTTTATTTATTATTTGTATTTTTTGAGACACGGTCTCGCTCTGTCACCCAAGCTGGGGTGCAGTGGCGTGATCTGTCATCTCTGCTCACTGCAACCTCCACCTCCCGGGTTTAAACAACTCTCGTTCCTCAGCCTCCTGAGTAGCTGGGATTAGAGGCACATGCCACCATGCCTGGCTAATTTTTTTTTTTTTTTTAAGAGATGGGGTTTTACCATGTTGGCCAGGCTGGTCTCAAACTCCCAGCTGAAGTGATCTACCCACCCTGGCCTCTCAAAGTGCCAGGATTACAAGTGTGAGCCACTACGCCCAGCCAATCATTTCTTATTTGGGTAATTACAGTTAGTTTGTATTACCAGGTTGAGGAGCTCTTCACACTTGATTGAAATTTAGAAAGGTCATGTGTTCTTGTGCCTATTATATTACCTGTGGCATTCTATTTACTCTCCAGACCTTCTTCTGGTCCTCACCCGACTTCTCTCTCTTCATGACTGCCTTCTTCTCTCTAATTCACTACCCTTCCCCATCAGACTTTCTCCTTCTCTTGTCCTTTCTGCTGACTCCATGAACCTAAAGCTAATGTGCTCCTAGGTGACTTGGATTTCCATTTCCATTTCCAACTCCAAATTTTTCCTTTTTTTTCCTGCCAAACTTTGGAAGTACTGCATATTCTGTATCTTCCAGATTTTTTCTCTTAAAATTTTTTTTATTTGTATAAATGTAAGGGTTACAAGTGTAATTTTGCTACATGGATAGACTACATAGTGGTGAAGTCAGGTCTTTTAGTGTATCCATCAGCCGAATAACTAATATACCCTTTAATTAATGTCTTATCATCCCCCCACCCTTCTGAGTCTCCTTTGTCTATTATTGCCTATCCATGTCCATGTGTACATATTATTTAGCTCCCACTTATAAGTAAAAAGATGTGGTGTTTTTCTGTTTCTGAGTTGTTTCACTTAAAATAGTGGCCTCCAGTTTCATCCATGTTGCTACAAAGACAGGATTCCATTTCTTATTGCACATTTCTTATTTATGGCTTAAGATTATTTCTTTTTATACATATGATATTTAAGATACATATATGATATTTAAGATATATATATATATATAAAATGTATATATATACACACACCACATTTTCTTTATCTAATCATCCATTGATGGGCACTTAAGTTGATTTCATATATCTGCTATTGCGAATAGTGCCGTAATAAAAATTTGAGTTCGTGTATCTTTTTGGTACTATGATTATACCAGACTTCTTTTCTCTTGTTTCCTTCCAACAGTCAGCAGAAGGGAGAAATTGCTCACCTCCTGAACCTGAGAAATTCACCAGGCCCTTCCCTTTGGAGAACCAATTGGTCAATCCTACTCCTAAAATTAGGCTTGTAACTCAGAGAACACAGGCCCTCCTTTTAATTGTATCATCTGTGGTCCACCAGCACACACCTCCCTGTGGCTAAAATGGGATTGCAGCCACAAAACAGAATTTCTTAGGATCTATTCACTCACGGTCTTCAAGAAAGCTCAGGCCCTTGAAATTCTTCCCAAATAATTCTGGGAAGGCGCAAGCTCATGCTTTGGCTGGCACATGCCTGTCTCCACGTACCCCTGACTTTTCTCTTCTGCCCTGGATCACAGTAATAATGACTTCCGTTGCTGCGGATGACAAAGGAGCAGCTGTGCTGTGGTTCCTGCCAGCCCTGCCAGTGCCTCTGCCAAGGCTGCCAACTGAGCAGGGCTCATCTGGATCCCTCATGCTCTGTCCTTAACCATGGAAGATGCTGCTGCTGATGCCAGCAGAAAGAGCTAATTCCATCAATGTCCCCGCTGCCTCTGCTGTCAGTCTCCGTGCCACACCTCACGCACACCACTACAGAGACACTGATGTCAGCGACAAGGGCGTTCTCTCCTATTTCCACTGGCACCAATTCTGCTGACATCTTCAGCTCTCAGTAGCCCATGGAGATTTTAGCAAACCAATCTTTTATTGGTTTTTATCTATTTTTTACTGGAGCTCCCTAAACCCAGGACTCAGATATGAATCCAGAGTTGCTGAATCACTGGACAGCTGAGTGATAAACCCTTGGGCTGCACTTAACATCACTCTTCCCCTCCTGTACTCACCCAGAATGTCTTTGAGCTAAGCCCTTGCTTTTCAGCTCTCCCTTCCTTAGAATGAGTTCTGTTCTCATGTAAACAGACCTCTGGCAGGCTTATCCTGCCAGTTCTCCCATTATGCCAAAAAATCCACTAAAGAGTACAGGAGAAAACCTAGGTAAAAATGAGTGACCAAAAATGGGGACATCTGCCCAGAAAAAGAAACCTCTTGACAATACCCTTTAGACATATACAGCCTAACACAGTGGTTCTCAACTGATAAGCTGCCATAAAGAAAATAAATTAGAAAATTTACTAAAGAGAATCCTGTTTATTTGTCCAGCCATTTGTTTCTTCTGAATGAGAACTTTTTCTCTTAATTATAGCTCTTAGTGACTTTCAGTAACAGACAGTTTATTTATTGCACAATTTCTTAGAATTCAATTCTCTCATGACTGTAAAGAGCTAATATTTCCACATAATCAAGTTCTCAATGTTTCTTAGGGCCTTATTTAGAGTTAGTGACTGGATTTCACAACAGTACCACAAGCTTAAGTCTACAAACTACTGCCTCATGCCCATTCCCTCAAGTAGACATTTGCAGGAGGGACAAACCCCATTGTAGTTGCACAAACTGTTAAGAGTGCTATGATTCTTCCAAGGTGTCTACCCACAGGGCTCATTCACATACTAGAGTCTCTTTTTCCTAGGAAAATTGAATTTTCCCTGAACATTTTCCCATAAGCTAGATTTCTTTCTTTTGAGGATCCCTGTAGCTTATATAAACCATCTCCACTTTTCTCTGGTCAAGCTGTGGTAAAGCAGAAGATGTCTGTTTCTAATTGTTTTCTTACTCTTGGCTTTGAACTTCACACGCCTTTAACTGATGCACTTCCTGAAATCACTTCTTTCCCTGGGAGTCTAGCATTGCTAATGCAAACCATGGTCAGCCCCTTGGGCAGGTTTTATCTGCACAGGAATGTCTTGATCAGAGATTGCTGTTCTTATATCCTGCTTGTGTGACTGTGGGTATTATTTGATTTGATTCTATTAGATCAAGTTCATGGTAGACTGTCTTTTCTTTCTATGCTACACTGATTTTATTATGCTTTTTACATGCCAGTGGTTCTCAATACCGCCATACTTAACCTTTTCTCCGAGAACATCCTTTCAGTAATTTATCAAAAAATTGCACACTGACCTGAGCTTGGGTATCTTCAGTCAGCTTTGTCTTGATCACAATTGTTGCTCCAGTCCGTGGGCTTTCAGATCAGGAGAACAAAGAGGAAGGGAAAAAAAGCACACAACGAGGAATTCGGAGTCTTGTGTAAATATTGTTTACAAGGAAGCATGTAGAGTAAATGCTATTTTCTTTAAAAAAAGTACTTGAATGTATTATGTGACAGAACTCATGGAGTTTTACATTTCAAGCACTTAACTACTTCTGTGTCTTTGAGCAGGCTCTTAATTTCTCTGTGTTTCAGCTCCCTTCTGCATAAAGTCAGAACAATCCTGTCTGCCCTGTCACCTCCTAGAAGTCAGGATCATGTGAGATAATCCCATGAGTTGATTTTAAAATATATAAGGCACTACTCACCTGTAATTTGTTAATATTGTCACTAGAAGAGTAGAACTAACTTGTCTGGACAAAGAAGTCATTTTCTTATTAAATGAGTTCCCTTAACTCTCAGCGTTGGCCTTCTGATAAGCAGTGTGTTAGTCTGTTTTGTGTTGCTATAAAGGAATACCTGAAATTGGGTACTTTATAAAGAAAAGAGGTTTATTTGGCTCGCAGTTCTGCAGGCTGAACAAACATGGCACCAGCATCTGCTCAACTTCTGGTGAGGGACTCGGGAAGCTTTTAGTCATGGCAGAAGGCAAAGTGGGAGCAAGTGTGTCACATGGTGAAAAGGGGACCAAAAGAGAGGATGAGGTGCCAGCTCCTTTAAACAACCAGCTCTCACACGAACTAACAGAGTGAGAATCCCTCATTACCACAAAGATGACACCAAGCCATTCATGAGGGGTCCACCCCCATGACCCAAGCACTGCCCACCAGGCCCTGCCTCCAACACTGGGATCACATTGCAACATGAGGTTTGAAGGGGACAAATATCCAAACTATATCCAATAGAATAGACAGTTTCTGTGTGGTGAAATTCCAAGAGACTTGGAAAACATCCTTGACCCAAAAGATGCCTTTGCCACCTGCTTTCTGATAGTTAAAATACAATCAATCACCAAGGACACATTTAATGGTTAGTGCCTAAAAACTCATGAAGGAAAAACATGCTGACATAGATTTATTCAAACGTATGGTGAAAATTAAGAACTGGTTCTAGAACCCATCCTAGGAGCAGGTTTGGATGTTATGGAGTTGGGCAATGCTTGCTTGGTATTCCTGTCTCATAAAGCTTGTATAGTTTGGCTTTCTCCAGACAGTTTGTCACTCTTGGTTCATCAGTTCATTTCCAAATGGCATTAAAAGATGGTCAAATAGCAATTGCCTCCCAGAATCATAGTTGATGATTGACCACAATGGGTATCCCCACCCCCATATTGGGGATGGCTGGTCCAGTATGTAGGTCCACAGGCTGGGTTGGGATAATCAAAACCCTGTTACCAAAGCCAGGCTGAACCACAGTATGTCAAAAATGAAAGGACATTTTAGAGACTAATCAAGGAATCAGTAACTTAAATAGCCACAGAGGACTGGTGGGTAACATGAATGTGTGAATGAGGATGGTATGAGACAATAGGGAGTGGTAGGTTCTGTGGTAAACTAAAGAAGGAACACATGTGCACCACAGATATTTAAATTCAAATCTAATTGAAAGTTGTGTTGATCAAATCAAATATGTCCACAGAGTGACCACATTTGGCCGCCAGGCTGTCAGCATGTGACTCTTGATCCAGCCCCACTTCATCATAAAGGCAACCTGTGGGTACTCCTGCAGTCACAGGAGCCCGTAAGGCCCAAGCTACAATGTCTCAGCTTGATGGTTAAACTTTAAACTCCCCGCGTCCAGATGAACCTCAATTGTGCCTGAATGCATCACAACTTTGTGATTCAGTCACCATGTGTTTCTGTTCTGCTCTTTCTCATCCTCTCCTGCTCTATCTCTTCTTGGGCTGCTAATCTTTTTTTTTTTTCTTTTTCAGACAGTCTCGCTCTTTCACCCAGGCTGGAGTGCAGTGGCATGATCTTGGCTCACTGCAAGCTCCGCCTCCCGTGTTCACACCATTCTCCTGCCTCAGCCTCCCGAGTAGCTGGGACTATAGGCGCCCGCCATAGTGAGGGAAGAACCTCACTGTATGGAATACCAACGGTGCCTTTGCAGAAACATTTATGTCTATTCCAAGGGTGCTACCCCTGTGCCCTCAACACACCACTTTCAGGCTGCAAAGAGGGGAGAATCACTCTGTTTGATTCAGTGCTGCACTTTGCCACGTGGGCCCCAAAGCCACACTGGGTGAGCCCAGAATAGCAGAAGGCCTCTTTGGAAAGAGGTTCCTATGGCTTCTTTTCTCTGTGCTCATCTCTCCTGCATAACTCTAAGACAAACACACAAACACCATCCATCTCTGTCAGAATGAGCCACAGGGCAGGCACAATGCATAGACCGCCAAGAAACATTTTCTCCCCACCCATCCCACCACCAAATAAACAAAAGCAAATCTGCAAAATTGTTGCTTTGACTAAAATATTCCCAGGAGTTTACACTAACCAAAAGAATGCACCTTCTCTGTTTAAAGCCTCATCATGAAGAAAACTGTGATCGGTGCAGTAAGTTGGGACTTGGCTTATATTTGTGCAGCTAAAGGGCCTATTCAGTTGATTCTGCAAGAGCAAGGGTGTCCCCAAGAAGTACTGAATCTCACTTTTAGCAAGACAGACAACTTCTGACAATTTTTTTTTTTTTTTTTTTTTTGAGACAGAGTCTCACGTGTCGCCCAGGCTGGAGTGCAGTGGCACAATCTTGGCTCACTGCAACATCTGCCTCCCAGGTTCATGCCATTCTCCTGCCTCAGCCTCCCGAGTAGCTGGGACTACACGTGCCCACCACCACTCCCAGCTAATTTTCTGTATTTTTAGTAGAGACAGGGTTTCACTGTGTTAAGCAGGATGGTCTCAATCTCCTGACCTCGTGATCCACCTGCCTTGGCCTCCCAAAGTGCTAGGATTACAGGCGTGAGCCACCACACCCGCCCGGCAACTTTTAACTACAATGTTTTAGCTTCTACCCATAGTACCTTAAAAAAAATTGTGGGGTTGACTTTTATTCAGCGTATCGTGATACATGGTCATGCATCATGTAAGGTTGAGACTACATTCTGACAAATGCATCCAGAGGTGATTTTCGTCATTGTGTGAACCACATAGAATGTACATACCCAAATCTAGGTGGCATAGCCTGCTACACACTCTAGGTTCTGCGGTATAGCTTATTGCTCGTAGGCTGCAAACCTGTAGAGTGTCACTGCTGAATACTGTAGATGATTGTAACACAATGATGTTTGTGTATCTAAACATACCTAAACATGGAAAAGGTACAGTAAAATGTATGTTGTAGTAAACTCATGATACCACTGTCATCTATGCAGGCTATCATCAACTGAAACATCATTTTGCAGTACATGACTGTATATTCATAAAGATTTTGAGATTTCAAGAGGAGATGTGTCTACAAATGATGCCATCAAGAGAGTGAAATCACAAACTACAAAACTGGAGAAAATATTTGTAAATTATATATCTGATAAGTGATTTGTATCTAGAATATATAAAGAACTCTTACAACTCAATGATAAAAAGATAATTTAAAAATGGGCAAAGTTTCTAAATTTCTCCAAAGAACATGTGCAAATGGCCAATAAGCACATGAAAAGATGTTCAATGTCATTAATTATCAGGCAAATGCAAATAAGAACCATAGTGAGATACCACTTGACGCCCACAAGGAGAGCTATAATCAAAAGGAGAGATAATAACAAGTGTTGTCAAGGATATGGAGAAATTGGTCCCTCAAACACTACTGGTAGAAATGTCAAATGGTGCAGCTGCTTTTGAAAACAGTTTTGCACTTCCTTAAAATGTTAAACACAGAGTTACTATATGATCCAGATAGGTACCCAAGAGAGTTGGAAACATATGAACACACAAAACTTGTACATGAGTGTTCATAGAGCATTATTCATATTAATCACAAAGTGGAAACAACCCAAATGTCTATCTACTCATGAATGGATAAATAAATGCTATTTATTTATTTAATTACTTTTGAGATGGAGTCTCACTCTGTCGCCCAGGCTGGAGCGCGGTGGCACGATCTCGGCTCACTGCAACCTCCACCTCCCAGATTCAAGCAATTCTCCTGCCTCAGCCTCCCTAGTAGCTGAGACTACAGGCACCTGCCACCACACCCGGTTAATTTTTTGTATTTTTAGTAGAGACGGGGTTTCACCACATTAGCCAGGATGGTCTCTATCTCCTGACCTCCTGGATCCGCCAGCCTCAGCCTCCCAAAGTGCTGAGATTACAGGTGTGAGCCACCACGCCCGTCCAAAATGCTATATATTTATGTAATGAAATATTATTCAGCAATAAAGAAGACTGAAGTGCTGATCCATGGTACAACATGGACGAACTGTGAAGACAGTTTGCTAAGTGAAACAAGCCAGTCAGTAAAGACCACATGTTGTATGATCCACTTACATAAAATTTCTAGAATAGGCAAATCCATATTGACAGAAGGCAGATTCATAGTCATCTAGGACTTGAGGGAGGTGTATGAGAGGAACAGGGAGTGACTGCTACTGGGTATGAGACTTCAGACTGATGGTTGACCAACTCTGTACACTTTAACTGGGTGAATTATATGGTTTGTGAATTTTATCTCAAAAAGCTGTTAAAATATATATTTTTTAAAAGGGGACTGTGGCATGTGAGAAATTCAAAGCCACAGGGTAGAGGCATAACAAAGTTGGCTCTTCTCAATGCCCAATTGTAAATCTGAAGTAAAATTGGTTGAGATATAGATATGGATACAAGTACAAAAGTAGATACAGGTTTTTTAAATATTTTAAATTATTATGACTACTATAACTTTCTATATTGAAGTGGATGGCTCACAAGAAGTTGCAGAAATAGTACACGAGTGTTCCCCTATGCCTTTCTCCTAGCTCCCTACCGTGATGATACCTTATATATCCACAGTGCCTTATATATATGGACACAGGTTTTTCAATGACTTTTCAGAGTTCTTCTCCCATTTTTTGTGAGACATTTCTTTGAGGTTAAGAGGCTCCCATCTGTTTTGTCCCAGTCTCCAAATTTGCCAAAATAGGACAAAACCTCCTTCACCACCAATACCATAAACTGAACGCTGCTTGAAATCCCTGAGTTTGTCTCTGATGCCCATAAAAGGTACATTTTGCAACCACAAGCTCAGCATCCTTTGGAATGGCCTTCGGAGAGGCACATGTGGTCAGGTGCACCACAGTCTGTATGGCACAGCCTCAGGCTGAGGAGCACACGCAGAAGAAGGCTCCCTGGGCCTAAAACTGACATCTGAGTTGGGCTCACAAGCTTTAAGAAGAAGGGGGAGAGAGAGCAAGTGTGAATGAGGGTGTGAAAAACTGCACTTGAACATTGATGCTGAAGGTAGAAAATGAGATGCGAGGCTGCTGAAATGTCAAGTGAGGAAAGAGTAAGTCAACAGCAATGGATAGGCCATGGCAGACAAACCAGATCTTGGGAGCAAACAGGGACAAAAGGCAGCCCTCGAATGGCTGAATGCAAATGTGAGAAAATAAAAAGGCACTGGCTCAGTGTCACGGGTAACATTCAGCCAATTCTAAGTGCAAAGCAAAATGCATAAAATGCAAGGAAACATTGAGTCATTGAAGTTGATTTGAATAGGAGAATACAAAATATGAGTGACTCCCTCAAGGGACATTTGCAGGGTTCTCTTGCCAGGCTCTCCTGTGGCCACAGTCCCTCCATCATTCCATAGATACTTTTAAAGTTCAGCTAAAATTTAAGCAACTTTGCACATTCAAGCCTCAGGCCAGGCTTTCAAATCAAACAGACATGTGCCCCCATCTATTCCAGCTGTATTATCTTGAGCTAGTTACTCACCGGCTGGGAGCCTCAGTTTCCTCATCTGTAAAATGAGAATAATAGTGTTAATAGCACCTACCTCACAAAGTGATTATGAAGCTATATGACAATAAGCATAGAGAGTGCTCAGCCATAGTACTAGCAAAAATAAGTGCCTGCTATATAGTGGCTATAATTAATGTGTGAGCATTGCTTTCCAGCCAAAAACCAAATCCCAGTATGGCCTTCAGAGGTCTCAGTTCCTCCAGCTGAGAATGCCCAACGTTACCTCTCAGCTCCCCCAAGTGCTCTCTTACTGTGTCATTGTGACAAGAGGAGTAAGCTAGGCAAAGCAGCCTGCATCTCTACACTGGTCTGTTTCCGTCCATTTTTGGACTATGAACGACAGAACAAGAGTCTTCAAAGGCATTGCAAATTTAATTTCAATAACCACCTAGATGAGGGCTGCTGGAAACCAGAAAGAGCAGAGATTTCTTCCCTCATGCCCCTCCCAGTCTGCCATCTCAGAAGTACAACTAGCGAAGAGCAGAAACTACTTAAATTAGAAGTGACCCCAGCATGCTATTTAAGCAGTTCCTGCTCTGAGAAGTGCAGAGATTTCACCTTCAAATGGAAAGAGCACAGGACTTGAGTTTTAGTTGTGGTTCCCCACATTCCTCTCCACTACTACCTCATTGCTCTGTTCCCTTTAAGAGAAACAAACCTATTCCTCAATTCCATTTAGATGAAATATCCAGAATAGTTAAATCCATAGAGATGGAAGCAGATTGGTGGTTGCCAAAGGGCCAGGGGAGTGGGGATTGGGGGAAAATGGCTTAATGGTATGTGAGGTTTTATTCTAGAGTGACTGAAATGTTTGGGGACTAACTGGAGATGTCTACACAACATTGTAAATGTACTAAGTGCCACTGAATTGTTCACTCTAAAATGGTTGTGTCTTATATAAATTTCATCTTAATAAGTTATTTTCTAAAATCCCCTGAAAAGAGTTGTCTTTACTTCCTTTCTGTTCAAATTGTTCAACTCTCACTTTCTATGGATCTTCTGCAAATACAGCTTTCCCCTCCACCATTCCACTGAAACTACTATTGTTAAGGTCCTCATGACCTCCAGGATGCTAAATCCCATGGTCCCTTGTTGCCATATGGAGTTTGAAGGGAGGCTGAAAAGTGTGGTCTATTTTAGGCAGCCACATCTCAACTAAAATAAATAAACAATAAGGAATAACTAGCAGTTTCTCTTCGTTTCTTTAAGGGTAAACTACTTAAATGCTAGAAACAATGAATAGTCTCTAAACAGGGGCTGCAGGGGCAACAAGGGACAAAGGCATTTTTTAAAAATTAGATTAATTCAACAGCAGATAGAAAACAAAGAAAAATTTTGGTAAGCAGAAAACACAAAGTAGGAGGGCAGAAATAATTCAAGTAAAGATACGATAACTAATTAATGAATAAAATCATCAATTAAAAGTCAGAGATTTTTTCAAGTAATTGGTCCATTTCATCTAAGTTCTCAAATTTGTTGGCATAGAGTTGTTCAAAGTATTTCTTTTTATTATCCTTTTAATGTCCATGGGATCATTAGTGATGGCCCCTCTTTCATTTCTGACACTAATAATTTGTCTTGTTTCATTTTTCTTAGCCTGGCTAGAATTTTATCAATTTTATTAATCTTTTCAATGAATCAGCTTTTGGTTTCATAGACTTTATTATTTTTGTCTTCCATTTTATTGGTTTCTGCTCTGATTTTTGTTATTTCTTTTCTTCTGTTTGCTTTGGATTTAATTTGCTCTTCTCCTAGTTTCACAAGCTGGAAGCTTAGAATATTAATTTTAAATATTTCTTCTTTTCTATTATATGCATTTAGTGCTATAAGTTTCCCTCTAAGCATTGATTTCATTGCATCATATGTGTCAAGCCTCTGAGCCCAAGCTAAGCCATCATATCCCCTGTGACCTGCACGTACACATCCAGATGGCCGGTTCCTGCCTTAACTGATGACATTCCACCACAAAAGAAGTGAAAATGGCCTGTTCCTGCCTTAACTAATGACATTATCTTGTGAAATTCCTTCTCCTGGCTCATCCTGGCTCAAAAGCTCCCCTACTGAGCACCTTGTGGCCTCCACACCTGCCCACCAGAGAACAACCCCCCTTTGACTGTAATTTTCCTTTACCTACCCAAATCCTATAAAATGGCCCCACCCCTATCTCCCTTCACTGACCCTCTTTTCAGAATCAGCCTGCCTGCACCCAGGTGAAATAAACAGCCTTGTTGCTCACACAAAGCCTGTTTCGTGGTCTCTTCACATGGACCCACATGAAATTTGGAGCCGTGACTCAGATCAGGGGACCTCCCTTGGGAGATCAATCCCCTGTCCTCCTGCTCTTTGCTCAGTGAAAAAGATCCACCTACGACCTCGGGTCCTCAGACCCACCAGCCCAAGGAACATCTCACCAATTTTAAATCGGGTAAGTGGCCTCTTCTTACTCTCTTCTCCAACCTCTCTCACTATCCCTCAAACACTTTTTCCTTTCAATCTTGGCGCCACTCTTCAATCTCTCCCTTCTCTTAATTTCAATTCCTTTCATTTTCTGGTAGAGACAAAGGAGACACATTTTATCTGTGGACCCAAAACTCCAGCGCCAGTCACAGACTCGGGAAGGCAGCCTTCCCTTGGTGTTTAATCATTGCAGGGACGCCTCTCTGATTATTCACCCCTGTTTTAGAGGTGTCTGACCACATGAGGATGCCTGCCTTGGTCCTTCACCCTTAGCAGCAAGTACTGCTTTTCTGGGGGGCAAGAACCCCCCAGATCCTTCTCTCCATGTCTCTACTCCTCTGCTTTTCTGGAGAGCAAGAACCCCCCAACCCCTTCTTCTTCGCCCTTAACAGCAAGTACCACTTTTCTAAGAGGCAAGAACCCCAGATCCCTTATTTCTGTGCCCTGACCTCTTATCTCTGCACCCTGATCCCTTATTTCCATGCCCCGACCTCTTATCCCTGCACCCCAATCCCTTATTTATGTACCCCAACATCTTATCTCTGTGCCAATCCCTTATTTCTGTACCCCAACCTCTTATCTCTGCACCCCATCCCTTATTTCCACACCCAAACCACCTATCTCTGTGCCCCAATCCCTTATTTCCACACCCTGACCTCTTATCTCTGCACCTCAACCCCTTATTTCCATGCCCTGACCTCTTATCTCTGCACCTCAATCCCTTATTTCTGTGCCCCAATGCCTTTCCCACTTTTCTGGAGGGTAAGAACCCCCAAACCCCTTCCCTCCGTGTCTCTACTCTCTCTTTTCTCTAGGCTTTCCTCCTTCACCATGGGCAACCTTCCACCCTCCACTCCTCCGCCTTCTCCCTTAGCCTGTGTTCTTAAAAACCTAAAACCTCTTCAACTCACACCTGACCTGAAACCTAAATGCCTTATTTTCTTCTGCAATGCCACTTCACCCCAATACAAACTCGACAGTTGTTCTAAATAATTCTTGTCATAAAATAGGCAAACAGTCTGAGATGCCTGATGTCCAGGCATTCTTTTACACATCAGTCCCTCCATAGTCTCTGTTCCCAATGCAACTTGTCCCAAATCTTCCTTCTTTCCCTCCCACCTGTCCCGAGTCCCAACCCCAAGCGTCGCTGAGTCTTTCTAATCTTCCTTTTCTACAGACCCATCTGACCTCTCTCCTCCTAGCCAGGCCAAGCTAGGTCCCAATTCTTCCTCAGCCTCCACTCCTCCAACCTATAATCCTTTTATCACCTCCCCTCCTCACACCCAGTCTGGCTTACAGTTTCTTTCCACAACTAGCCCGCCTCCACCTGCCCAGCAATTTCCTCTTAAAAAGGTGGCTGGAGCTAAAGACATAGTCACGGTTAATGCTCCTTTTTCTTCATCCGACCTCTCCCAAATCAGTTAGTGTTTAGGCTCTTTTTCATCAAATATAAAAAACCCGAGGGGGGTGGAGCCAAGATGGCCAAATAGGAACAGCTCCAGTCTACAGCTCCCAGTGTGAACCACGCTGAAGATGGGTGATTTCTGCATTTCCACCTGAGGTACTGGGTTCATCTCACTGGGGAGTGCCAGACAGTGAGTGCAGGACAGTAGGTAGAGTACACTGTGCGTAAGCCAAAGCAGGGTGAGGCATCGCCTCACCCAGGAAGCGCAAGGGGTCAGGGAATTCCCTTTCCTAGTCAAAGAAATGGGTGACAGATGGCACCTGGAAAACTGGGTCACTCCCACCCTAATACTGCGCTTTTCTAATGGGCTTATCAAAGGGCACACCAGGAGATTATATCCCACACCTGGCTCAGAGGGTCCTATGCCCACGGAGTCTTACTCATTGCTAGCACAGAAGTCTGAGATCAAACTGCAAGGCGGCAGCAAGGCTGGGGGAGGGACACCCGCCATTGCTCAGGCTTGAGTAAGTAAAGAAAGCGGCCAGGAACCTCGAACTGGGTGGAGCCCATCACAGCTCAAGGAGGCCTGCCTGCCTCTGTAGGCTCCACCTCTGGGGGCAAGGCACAGACAAACAAAAGACAGCAATAACCTCTGCAGACTTAAATGTCCCTGTCTGACAGTTTTGAAGAGTAATGGTTCTCCCAGCACGCACCTGGAGATCTGAGAACGGGCAGACTGCCTCCTCAAGTGGGTCCCTGACCCCCAAGTAGCCTAACTAGGAAGCACCCCCCAGTAGGGGCAGACTGACACTTCACACAGCGGGGTGCTCCTCTGAGACAAAACTTCCAGAGGAACGATCAGGCAGCAGCATTTGCGGTTCACAATACCCGCTGTTCTGCAGCCTCCGCTGCTGATACCCAGGCAAACAGGGTCTGGAGTGGACCTCCAGTAAACTCCAACAGACCTGCAGCTAAGGGTCCTGTCTGTTAGAAGGAAAACTAACAGAAAGGACATCCTCACCAAAAACCCACCTGTACGTCACCATCATCAAAGACCAAAGGTAGATAAAACCACAAAGATGGGGGATAAACAGAGCAGAAAAACTGGAAACTCTAAAAATCAGAGCACCTCTCCTCCTCCAAAGGAACACAGCTCCTCACCAGCAACGGAACAAAGCTGGACAGAGAACGACTTTGACAAGTTGTGAGAGGAAGGCTTCAGAAGATCAAACTACTCCAAGCTAAAGAAGGAAGTTCGAACCAATGGCAAAGAAGTTAAAACTTTGAAAAAAAATTAGAAGAATGGATAATGAGAATAACCAATGCAGAGAAGTCCTTAAAGGACTTGATGGAGCTGAAAACCACAGTACGAGAACTACGTGACAAATGCACAAGCCTCAGTAACTGATGCGATCAACTGAAAGAAAGGGTATCAGTGATGGAAGATGAAATGAATGAAATGAAGTGTGAAGAGAAGTTTAGAGAAAAAAGAATAAAAAGAAATGAACAAAGCCTCCAAGAAATATGGGACTATGTGAAAAGACCAAATCTACATCTAATTGGTGTACCTGAAAGTGACGGGGAGAATGGAATCAAGTTGGAAAACACTCTGCAGGATATTATCCAGGAGAACTTCCCCAATCTAGCAAGGCAGACCAACATTCAAATTCAGGAAATACAGAGAACGTCACAAAGATACTCCTCGAGAAGAACAACTCCAAGACACATAATTGTCAGATTCATGAAAGCTGAAATGAAGGAAAAAATGTTAAGCACAGCCAGAGAGAAAGGTCGGGTTACCCACAAAGGGAGGCCCATCAGACAAACAGTGGATCTCTCAGCAGAAACTCTACAAGCCAGAAGAGAGTGGGGGCCAATATTCAACATTTTTAAAGAAAAGAATTTTCAACCCAGAATTTCATATCCAGCCAAACTAAGCTTCATAAGTGAAGGAGAAATAAAATACTTTACAGACAAGCAAATGCTGAGAGATTTTGTCACCACCAGGCCTGCCCTAAAAGAGCTCCTGAAGGAAGCGCTAAACATGGAAAGAAACAACTGGTACCAGCCACTGCAAAAACATGCCAAATTGTAAAGACCATCAAGGCTAGGAAGAAACTGCATCAACGAACGAGCAAAATAACCAGCTAACATCATAACGACAGGATCAAATTCACACATAACAACACTTCCCTTAAATGTAAATGGGCTAAAAGCTCCAATTAAAAGGCACATATTGGCAAATTGGATAAAGAGTCAAGACCCATCAGTGTGCTGTATCCAGGAAACCCATCTCATGTGCAGAGACACACATAGGCTCAAAATAAAGGGATGGAGGAAGATCTATCAAGCAAATGGAAAACAAAAAAAGGCAGGGGTTGCAATCCTAGTCTCTGATAAAACAGACTTTAAACCAACAAAGATCAAAAGAGACAAAGAAGGCCATTACATAATGGTAAAGGGATCAATTCAACAAGAAGAACTAACTATCCTAAATATACATGCACCCAATACAGGAGCACCCAGATTCATAAAGCAAGTCCTGAGTGACCTACAAAGAGACTTAGATTCCCACACAATAATAATGGGAGACTTTAACACCCCACTGCTAACATTGGACAGATCAACGAGACAGAAAGTTAACAAGGATATCTAGGAATTGAACTCAGCTCTGCACCAAGCAGACCTAATAGACGTCTACACAACTCTCCACCCCAAATCAACAGAATATACATTCTTTTCAGCACGACACCACACCTATTCAAAAATTGGCCACATAGTTGGAAGTAAAGCACTCCTCAGCAAATGTAAAAGAACAGAAATTATAACAAACTGTCTCTCAGACCACAGTGCAATCAAACTAGAACTCAGGATTAAGAAACTCACTCAAAACCGCTCAACTACATGGAAACTGAACAACCTGCTCCTGAATGACTACTGGGTACATAAGGAAATGAAGGCAGAAATAAAGATGTTCTTTGAAACCAACGAGAACAAAGACACAACATACCAGAATCTCTGGGACACGTTCAAAGCAGTGTGTAGAGGGAAATTTATAGCACTAAATGCCCACAAGAGAAAGCAGGAAAGATCTAAAATTGACACCCTAACATCACAATTAAAAGAACTAGAGAAGCAAGAGCAAACACATTCAAAAGCTAGCAGAAGGCTAGAAATAACTAAAATCAGAGCAGAACTGAAGGAAATAGAGACACAAAAAACCCTTCAAAAAAAAAATCAATGAATCCAGGAGCTGGTTTTTTGAAAAGATCAACAAAATTGATAGACCACTAGCCAGACTAATAAAGAAGAAAAGAGAGAAGAATTAAATGGACACAATAAAAAATGATAAAGGGGATATCACCACTGATCCCACAGAAATACAAACTACCATCAGAGAATACCATAAACACCTCTACACAAATAAACTAGAAAATTTGGAAGAAATTGATAAATTCCTCGACACATACACTCTCCCAAGACTAAACTAGGAAGAAGTTGAATCTCTGAATAGACCAGTAACAGGCTCTGAAATTGAGGCAATAATTAATAGCTTACCAACGAAAAATGTCCAGGACCAGATGGATTCACAGCCGAATTCTACCAGAGTACAAGGAGGAGCTGGTACCATTCCTTCTGAAACTATTCCAATCAAATAGAAAAACAGGGAATCCTCCTCAACTGATTTTATGAGGCCAGCATCATCCTGATACCAAAGCCTGGCAGAGACACAACAAAAAAAGAGAGTTTTAGGCCAATATCCTTGATGAACACTGATGTAAAAATCCTCAATAAAATACTGGCAAACCGAATCCAGCAGCACATCAAAAAGCTTATCCACCATGATCAAGTGGGCTTCATCCCTGGGATGCAAGGCTGGTTCAACATATGAAAATCAATAAACGTAATCCAGCATATAAACAGAAGCAAAGACAAAAACCACATGATTATCTCAATAGATGCAGAAAAGGCCTTTGGCAAAATTCAACAACCCTTCATGCTAAAAACTCACAATAAATTAGGTATTGATGGGACGTATCTCAAAATAATAAGAGCTATCTATGACAAACCCACAGCCAATATCATTCTGAATGGACAAAAACCGGAAGCATTCCCTTTGAAAACTGGCACAAGACAGGGATGCCCTCTCTCACCACTCCTATTCAACATAGTGCTGGAAGTTCTGGCCAGGGCAATGAGGCAGGAGAAGGAAATAAAGGGCATTCAGTTAGGAAAAGAGGAAGTCAAATTGTCCCTGTTTGCAGATGACATGATTATATACCTAGAAAACCCCATTGTCTCAGCCCAAAATCTCCTTAAGCTGATAAGCAACTTCAACAAAGTCTCAGGATACAAAATCAATGTACAAAAATCACAAGCATTATTGTACACCAATAACAACAGAGAGCCAAATCATGAGTGAACTCCCATTCACAATTGCTTCAAAGAGAATAAAATACCTAGGAATCCAACTTACAAGGGATGTGAAGGACCTCTTCAAGGAGAACTACAAATCACTGCTCAAGGAAATAAAAGAGAATACAAACAAATGGAAGAACATTCCATGCTCATGGGTAGGAAGAATGAATATCGTGAAAATGGCCATACTGCCCAAGGTAATTTATAGATTCAATGCCATCCCCATTAAGCTACCAATGACTTTCTTCACAGAATTGGAAAAAACTACTTTAAAGTTCATATGGAACCAAAAAAGAGACCGCATCGCCAAGTCAATCCTAAGCCAAAAGAACAAAGCTAGAGGCATCATGCTACCTGACTTCAAACTATACTACAAGGCTACAGTAACCAAAACAGCATGGTACTGGTACCAAAACAGAGATATAGACCAATGGAACAAAACAGAGCCCTCAGAAATAATGCCACATATCTACAACTATCTGATCTTTGACAAACCTGACAAAAACAAGCAATGAGAAAAGGATTCCCTATTTAATAAATGGTGCTGGGAAAACTGGCTAGCCATATGTACAAAGCTGAAACTAGATCCCTTCCTTACACCTTATACAAAAATTAATTCAAGATGGATTAAAGACTTAAATGTTAGACCTAAAACCATAAAAACCCTAGAAGAAAACCTAGGCAATACCATTCAGGACATAGGCATGGGCAAGGACTTCATGTCTAAAACACCAAAAGCAATGGCAACAAAAGCCAAAATTGACAAATGGGATCTTATTAAACTAAGGAGCTTCTGCACAGCAAAAGAAACTACCATCAGAGTGAACAGGCAACCTACAAAATGGGAGAAAATTTTTGCAACCTACTCATCTGACAAAGGGCTAATATCCAGAATCTACAATGAACTCAAACAAATTTACAAGAAAAAAAAACCCCATCAAAAAGGGGGCAAAGGATATGAACAGACACTTCTCAAAAGAAGACATTTATGCAGCCAAAAAAACACATGAAAAAATGCTCATCATCACTGGCAATCAAAGAAACGCAAATCAAAACCACAATGAGATACCATCTCACACCAGTCAGAATGGCCATCACTAAAAAGTCAGGAAACAACAGGTGCTGGAGAGGATGTGGAGAAATAGGAACACTTTTACACTGTTGGTGGGACTGTAAACTAATTCAACCATTGTGGAAGTCAGTGTGATGATTCCTCAAGGATCTAGAACTAGAAATACCATTTGACCCAGCCATCCCATTACTGGGTATATACCCAAAGGACTATAAATCATGCTGCTATAAAGACACATGCACACGTATGCTTATTGCGGCACTATTCACAATAGCAAAGACTTGGAACCAACCCAAATGTCCAACAATGATAGACTGGATTAAGAAAATGTGGCACATATACACCATGGAATACTATGCAGCCATAAAAAATGATGAGTTTGTGTCCTTTGTATGGACATAGATGAAACTGGAAACCATCATTCTCAGCAAACTATCACAAGGACAAAAAACCAAACACCGCAAGTTCTCACTCATAGGTGGGAATTGAACAATGAGAACACATGGACACAGGAAGGGGAACATCACACACCGGGGACTGTTGTGGGGTGTGGGGAAGGGGGAGGGACAGCATTAGGAGATATACCTAATGTAAATGACGAGTTAATGGGTTCAGCACACCAACATGGCACATGGATACATATGTAACAAACCTGCACATTGTGCACATGTACCACAACACTTAAATAAAAAAAAAACCACCCAGCCCAGTTCATGGCCCCTTTAGCAGCAACCCTGAGACACTTTACAGCTCTAGACCCTGAAAGGTCAGAAGGCAGTCTTATTCTCAATATGCATTTTATTTTATTACCCAATCTGCTCCCAACATGAAATAAAGCTCCAAAAATTAAATTCTGGCCCTCAAACCCCACAACAGGACTTAATTAACGTCGCATTCAAGGTGTACAATTATAGAGTAGAGGCAGCCAAGTAGCAGTGTATTTCTGAGTTGCAATTCCTTGCCTCCACTGTTGAGACAAACCCCAGCCACATCTCCAGCACACAAGAACTCCAAACGCCTGAACCGCAGCTGCCAAGGTTTCCTCCAGAACCTCCTCCCCGAGGAGCTTGCTGCAAGTACCGGAAATCTGGCCACTGGGCCAAGGAATGCCCACAGCCCAGGATTCCTCCTAAGCCGCGTCCCATCTGTGCAGGACCCCACTGAAAATCAGACTGTTCAACTCACCTGGCAGCCACTCCCAGAGCCCCTGGAACTCTGACCCAGGGCTCTCTGACTCCTTCCCAGATCTTCTCGGCTTAGCAGCTGAAGACTGACACTGCCCAATCACCTCGGAAGCCTACAAGACCATCACAGATGCTATGGGTAACTCTCACAGTGGAGGGTAAGTCTGTCCCCTTCTTAGTCAATACAGAGGCTACCCACTCCACATTACCTTCTTTTCAAGGGCCTGTTTCCCTTGCCTCCATAACTGTTGTAGGTATTGACGGCCAGACTTCTAAACCTCTTAAAACTCCCCAACTCTAGTGCCAACTTAGACAATACTTTTTTAAGCACTCCTTTTTAGTTATCCCCACCTGCCCAGTTCCCTTATCAGGCTGAGACACTTTAACTAAATTATCTGCTTCCCTGACTATTCCTGGACTACAGCTACATCTCATTGCCGCCCTTCTCCCCAACCCAAAGCCTCCTTTGCGTCTTCGTCTCGTATCCCCCCACCTTAACCCACAAGTATAGGACATCTCTACTCCTTCCCTGGCAACTGATCACATGCCCATTACCATCCCATTAAAATCTAATCACCCTTACCCCGCTGAACCCCAATATCCCATCCCACAGCACACTTTAAAAGGATTAAAGTGCCAGGCACGGTGGCTCACGCTTGTAATCTCAGCACTTTGGGAGGCTGAGGCGGGCGGATCACAAGGTCAGGAGATTGAGACCACAGTGAAACCCTGTCTCTACTAAAAATACAAAAAATTAGCCGAGCGTGGTGGCGGGCGCCTGTAGTCCCAGCTACTCAGAGAAGGCTGAGGCAGGAGAATGGCGTGAAACCGGGAGGCAGAGCTTGCAGTGAGCCGAGATTGCGCCACTGCACTCCAGCCTGGGCGACAGAGCGAGACTGCGTCTCAAAGAAAAAAAAAAAAAGGATTAAAGCCTGTTATCACTCACCTGCTAGAACATGGCCTTTTAAAGCCTAAAAACTCTCCTTACAATTCCCCCTTTTCACCTGTCCTAAAACCAGACAAGGCTTACAGGTTAGTTCAAGATCTGTGCCTTATCAACCAAATTGTTTTGCCTATCCACCCCATAGTGCCAAACCTATATACTCTCCTATCCTCAATACCTTCCTCCACAATCCATTATTCTATTCTAGATCTCAAACATGCTTTCTTTACTATTCCTTTTCACCCTTCATCCCAGCCTCTCTTCGCTTTCACTTGGACTGACCCTGACACCCATCAGGCTCAGCAAATTGCCTGGGCTGTACTGCCACAAAGCTTCACAGACAGCCCCCATTACTTCAGTCAAGCCCCAATTTCTTCCTCATCTGTTACCTATCTCAGCATAATTCTCATAAAACACACATGCTCTCCCTGCCAATCATGTCCAGCTGATCTCTCAAACCCCAACACCTTCTACAAAACAACAACTCCTTTCCTTCCTAGGCATGGTTAGATACTTTCAACTTTAGATACATGGTTTTGCCATCCCAACAAAACCATTATATAAACTCACAAAAAGAAACCTAGCTTACCCCATAGATCCTAAATCCTTTCCCCACTCCTCTTTCCGTTCCTTGAAGACAGCTTTAGAGACTGCCCCCACCCTAGCTCTCCCTGACTCATCCCAACCGTTTTCATTACACACAGCTGAAGTGCAGGGCTGTGCAGTCAGAATTCTTACACAAGGACCAGGATCACGTCCTGTAGCCTTTTTGTCCAAACAACTTGACCTTCTGTTTTAGGCTGGCCATCATGTCTCCGTGCAGTGGCTGCTGCCACCCTAATACTTTTAGAGGCCCTCAAAATCACAGACTATGCTCAACTCACTCTCTTCAGCTCTCATAATTTCCAAAATCTATTTTCTTCCTCACACCTGACGCATATACTTTCTGCTCCCCCGGCTCCTTCAGCTGTACTCACTCTTTGTTGAGTCTCCCACAATTACCATTGTTCCTGGCCCGGACTTCAATCTGGCCTCCCACTTTATTCCGGATACCACACCTGACCCTCATGACTGTATCTCTCTGATCCACCTGATGTTCACCCCATTTCCCCATATTTCCTTCTTTCCTGTTCCTCACCCTGATCACACTTAGTTTATTGATGGCAGTTCCACCAGACCTAATCACCACACACCAGCAAAGGTAGGCTATGCTATCGTACAAGCCACTAGCCCACCTCTTAAAACCTCTCATTTCCTTTCCATCGTGGAAATCTATTATCAAGGAAATAAATTCTCAGTGTTCCATCTGCTATTCTGCTACTTCTCAAGGATTGTTCAGGCCCCCTCCCTTCCCTACACATCAAGGTTGAGGATTTGCCCCCACCCAGGCCTGGCAAATTAGCTTTACTCAACATGCCCCGAGTCAGATAACCAAAATACCTCTTAGTCTAGGTAGACATTTTCACTGGATAGGTAGAGGCTTTTCCTACAAGGTCTGAGAAGGCCACCACAGTCATTTCTTCCCTTCTGTCAGACATATTTCCTCAGTTTAGCCTTCCCACCTCTATACAGTCTGATAACAGACCAGCCTTTACTAGTCAAATCAGCCAAGCAGTTTTTCAGGCTCTTAGTATTCAGTGAAACTTTTATATCCCTTACGGTCCTCAGTCTTCAGGAAAGGTAGAACCAACTAATGGTCTTTTAAAAACACACCTCACCAAGCTCAGCCACCAACTTAAAAAGGACTGGACAATACTTTTACCAGTTTCCCTTCTCAGAATTCAGGCCTGTCCTTGGAATGCTACAGGGTACAGCCCATTTGAGCTCCTGTATAGACGCTCCTTTTTATTAGGCCCCAGTCTCATTCCAGACACCAGACCAACTTAGACTGTGCCCCAAAAAACTTGTCACCCCTATTATCTTCTGTCTAGTCATACTCCTATTCACTGTTATCAAATACTCATACATGCCCTGCTCTTGTTTACACTGCCGGTTTACACTGTTTCGCCAAGCCATCACAGCTGATATCTCCTAGTGCTATCCCCAAACTGCCACTCTTAACTCTTGGAGTAAATAAATAATCTTTGCTGGCAGGACTATGCTGAATCTCATTAGGCACTCGCTAACTAGATGTCCTAGGTCCTCCCAATTCTTAGACCTTTAATACCTGTTTTTCTCCTTCTCTTATTCCGTTTAGTTTTTCAATTCATACAAAACCGTATCCAGGCCATCATCAATAATTCTACATGACAAATGTTTCTTCTAACAACCCCACAATATCACCCCTTACCACAAAATCTTCCTTCAGCTTAATCTCTCCCACTCCAGGTTCCCACGCCGCCCCTAATCCCGCTCAAAGCAGCCCTGAGAAACATCGCCCATTATCTCTCCATACCACCCCCCAAAATTTTTACCGCTCCAACACTTTACCACTATTTCGTTTTATTTTTCTTATTAATATAAGAAGACAGGAATGTCAGGCCTCTGAGCCCAAGCTAAGCCATCATATCCCCTGTGACCTGCAGGTACACATCCAGATGGCCGGTTCCTGCCTTAACTGATGATATTCCCCCACAAAAGAAGTGAAAATGGCCTGTTCCTGCCTTAACTGATGGCATTATCTTGTGAAATTCCTTCTCATCCTGGCTCAAAAGCTCCCCTACTGAGCACCTTGTGACCCCCACACCTTTCTGCCAGAGAACAACCCCCCTTTGACTACAATTTTCCTTTACCTGCCCAAATCCTATAAAACGGCCCCACCCCATCTCCCTTCGCTGACTCTCTTTTCAGACTCAGCCCGCCTGCACCCAGGTGAAATAAACAGCCTTGTTGCTCACACACAGCCTGTTTGGTGGTCTCTTCACACGGAGGCACATGAAACTATGTATTTTGATAAGTTATTTTTTATTTTCATTTAATTCAAATATATTTAATTTGAGACTTCTTTCTTTCACCCATGTGTTATTTTTAAACATGTTGTTTAATCTGTAAATATGTGGGGGTTTTCCAGCTATCTTTCTGTTGTTGATTTCTTCATTAGTTCCACTGTGGTTTGACAGCATACTTCGCATGATTTCTGTGCTTTTAAATTTGTTAAGGTGTGTTTTTAAGGCTCAGAATGTGGTCTATCTTGGTGAATGTTCCATGTGAACTTGAGAAGAATGTGAATTCTGCTGTTGTTGGATGAAGCAATCTATGAATGTCAATTTGACCCAGTCGATTGATGCTACTGTTCAGCTCAAGTATGTCCTTACTGATTTTCTGCCTTCTATTTCTATCAATTGCTAATAGAGGGGTATTACTTTCTCCAACTATAATAGTGGATTTGTCTACTTCTACTTGCAGTTCTGTCAGTTTTTACCTCATGTATTTTGTTGCTCTGTTGTTAGGTACATACACATTAAGGATTGTTGTCTTCTTGGAGATTTTACCTCTTTGTCAAAATAATGCCCCTCTTTATCCCTGATAATTTTCTTTGTTTTGAAATCTGCTTTAAAATGGACGTTTCCATGTTAGATACAAAATAAAAATATTTATTTTTTGCAGTTTACAAAATAAATGAACTAAAAACAATTTTATAGAATGTTTAAAAACAAAAGGATAGAATAAAGGCAAAACTAACCGGAAAGGTCTGAGGTGATAATATTCAATATTAGGCAAATTAGAATTTAAAATAGAACACAAAAGAATTAACAAAATTAACATTAATTAATAAAACATAACCTAATCTAAATAAAGAGAGATACTGTTACAGTAGATAGTTAGGCAGACATCAGCAAGGCAGGAAAGGGCCCCACCCACCCCCAGGAATGTCAGGCGACCATCAGGTGACAGTCAGGTAGTTGTTAAACTGTCTAAAATGATAATTGATCACAGCCAGTGCCAGGGAAAGGCAGTCTCCCAATAGGTAGAAAACATTTGAAATTGGTGATCAGCAGCTTCTTGATATGATCTCAGGAGTTTGGCAGGTGGGCTCAAGCATGCACACTAAGAGGCAAAACGGCAGAGTTTAACTGGTATATGACCTTCCTCTTGGAACACTCGACTGGTAAGGGAAAAATGCCTCAAGTGAGCATGAGTGCAACTCCTGTGAACACATTGCACATGTGGCCCCTTGCAAGGGCTGGCAGAGCACTATGCAGCGGATAGCCCACCCCAAGGGAAGAGTCAGGGGAGAAGTAATGCAACCCCGGAAGCATGCCAATGTATAAAGCCTCAAGTCAGGCTGAGTGTGGTGGCTGATGCCTGTGATCCCAGCACTTTGGGAGGCCGAGGCGGGCAGATCACGAGGTCAAGAGATCGAGACCATCCTAGCCAACATGGTGAAATCCTGTCTCTACTAAAAATAGAAAAATTAGCTGGGTAGTGCATGCCTGTAGTCCCAACTACTTGGGAGGCTGAGGCAGGAGAATCGCTCGAACCTGGGAGGTGGAGGTTGCAGTAAGCCGAGATTGCACCACTGCACTCCAGCCTGGCAACAAAGTGAGACTCCGTCTCAAAAAAAAAGCCTCAAATCAAAGGTCAAACCATGCTCTTGATTCTCTTAAGTCAGCCATTTGGCCCTCTTCCAAGTGTACTTTACTTCCTTTCATTCCTGCTCTAAAACTTTTTGATCAACTTTCTCCCCTACTCTAAAATTTGCCTGGGTCTTTCCTTCGGCCTTATGCTCCTTGGTCAAATTCTCTCTTCTCAGGAGGCAAAAATTCAGATTGCTGCACAGCCGTATGGATTTGCCACTGCTAATAATACTATATAATAATAAACATGAAATCTCTCCAAAAAGATATAACAAATATAAATGTATATGTACCTATCAACCTCATCTTAGACTACATAAACATAAACAATTGACACACTTGCAAGGAGAAATGGATTAATCTACAAGCATTAGTTGTGGACAATTTTAATATCTTCTTCTCAGAAAGAACAAGCAGACAAGAAAATTATAAGAATGCATAAATTTGAACAGTATAATTAACATATTTAATCTGATCAATATGTATAGAACCCTGTACTTTACGAATAAAGAATACATTTTTGTTTTTCAAAGACATGAATTAGTTACAAAAAATGACCATGTACTAGAACTCACAAAGGAAATATCAACCTCTTCTGAAGAACTTAGAATGTGTTCTCTAACAATGCAATTAAACAAGAAACTTTTTTTTATTTTGAGCAAAAACATTGAAACACACACACAAATAACAGCTTTTCTCACCATTCTTGGGTGTTAAGCATTCAAGTCACTTTTATTCACAAGAACAGTCATTTTAATTCACATAACACCATATTTTCAGCCAGTTTAAAACTTTTTCTCTTTTCAATTCCAGTTTGCTTCACCCAGGAAACTGCAGAGGGGCAGGGGGTAGCTGACTTTTCTCTCCTTGTGAGCCTTGCTGGCCTCTGTCTCCACCTCCCTCCCAGGTTGCCTCTGGGCCTGCAAAGTTGAAGGCTGAATGTGGGCAATCACTGGAGGAGAAACAAGAGACAAGAAGCATGCTCTTGCCTGCCTGCAGAGACATAACCTGGAGATGGTACCCTGGAGCATGACCTGCTAACTACATCTCCCTCAGGGCATTTCATGACTTCCTCAGAGATGGTCCCAGGGGGATCCTTAACAAGGAAACTGAGGTGCACACAGGTAAGTAATGGATTCTTCTCAGCCAGACATTGTAGTTGCTCCTTCCTGAGAGTCCATCAGCCCACCGCTGTTGGGTCTCATGGCTCTTCAGGCTATCTTGGGTGGAATTTAAAAAGGCTCAAGGGCCAAGTGCAGTGACTCATGCCTGTAATCCCAGCACTTTGGGAGGCTGAGGTGGGAGGACTATTTGAAGCCAGGAGTTCCAGACCAGCCTGGCCACAAAGTAAGACACTATCTCTACAAAAAATAAAATAAATTAGTCGGGCATGATGGCACATATCTGTAGTCCCAGCTACTCAGGAGGCTGAGGTGAGAAGAACGCTTGAGCCCAGGAGTTCAAGGCTGCAGTAAGTTAATATGATCATTGCACTAGCCTGGGTAACAGAGCAGGACCCTGTGTCATTAATAAATAAATAAATAAATAGGCTCCCCACGCTGATCTGAGTGAGCCAAAGCTGGTTTCTGAGAAGCATGCCCTCATCCTTCCTCCACAAAGAATGGAAAAACTCCCAGTGCAGCTCCTCTCTCTTGAATTGGCCACCTTAGATAGATCTAGCCACAACTTTCAATCTAGTCTTTATGTTCCCCCGATTCCAGCATGCATCATTTAAGGTACCCGATTTTTTTCTCTTGAGCCCCCTATTTCTCCTGGCTTAAGAAGAGGCAGAAATGAAAGCCCTCTCCTTTTCCACCCCTAGAGGTGGGGTGGGGGACAGGGAAGAGAAATACACAGGTATTTGACATCTTACTACACAGGCATCTTCTATGATCCCTCTAAATGGATGATGCCCTAACAGTACAAAAGAATGAGTTTTATGCCACCCTCTTTGAAAGTCTTGCACAGGTGGTTTAAACACCCTATTTTGGAATCTAGGAGTATTTGGTCTTTTGAAAGAGGCCGGAAAGAGGCCATTTAATAACCTGTTTCATGACCATCATTATTACTAAGCAATGGAACACATAAATAAATAGGATAGATCTTTGTCTTCATGAGTCTCCATTTCTAGAAACATGCATTACACATTTGCATGGTATTTTCAGGCTTACTCACCTTAACCCCAAGTGCTATGGGAGTGCCAGGAAGTCATGGCAGCAGGGAAAGGAGATCATTGGGAGGCAAGAGAAGATCCAGCCATTCTAGCTTTTCTCAAATTCAAACTCATACATTTAAGCAATTGTGAATTTATCAAGTGCTTCTTATTTGTCCTCATTTCATATTCATGGTGACCCCTGTGACTCTGTGTTATTTTCCCAAGTTCTTCCTACAGAGTAGTACACCGAACCTCAGAAAAATTAAGTTCTTATTTAAGGTTATGCAGCTGGTTTATAGCACAGAGGAACCTGAACTCCTGCCCTCTCTCCAGCACACTACACTCTTGCCTAGCTGCATAAGAACCCACAGAGTTTAGCTGCTTCTTACCAAAAAGTTGAGATGGAGTAGATTTTCAAAAGGCAATATTTAAAAAAAAAGCAGGGTGAACACTCCTGCTAGTCAGCCCCAGAGTTCAAATTAAGAAGTTCCACTAGGTAATCATGCATATATTTGGAACTGTGTATTGCAGAGTCTCTTAGATATATGGTTTTCCAGGAATGCATTTGTCATGTTTAGCGTTCTAGCTTGTTTCTGAGATTGAAGATAAGTCTCTGAAAATATTGGTCTAATAAGGAAGAAGCACTAAGTAAGAGGCTCCAGAGAGTGGCTCCAAGCTGGGGTGGACAGAGGTTTTGATTAGTTTGTGATTTATCACGTTTGATTTTCAAAACAAATTAAAATATTTTCCCTCCATTTCATGCCCCAAAGCCTTGGGACTACTTATGGCAGTCTCTCTTGGCAGCTGGAGCAGTTTGGAAGAAATAAGTGGCTTCTCATAAGAGTGAGTGCGGGAATGCAAGATGATATCAACAGCATGTGATCAGACCACTTGGCTCCCATATGCATCCCCAGTAAATGAATTTGGTCAGAACACCCATAAATACAATGTATAAGACAGGCGTCAGGACTGTTGCCACTCACGCTTTCAGTGCGGGTGTCTTATTGATTGTTACCAATCCAACTCAAGCAAGTGACAGCCAGGAGTCCTGTGTCCAAATGACAAACCTTTAGCTATAATATTTTGTCACAATTGTGTGGCTTGTGTTTTATCAGACAAGAAATCAATTTTGTATATCTAATTTAATTCAAATTAAGGAAAAGAAACTACGAATATATGTGGGGAAACACTTTTTTTTTTCAATTTTGTCTGCCTAGAAGTAGAATTATTTTTACATAATTCTCCAAGCAAAAATAAATTAAGACCTTACACTTGCCACAAAAAAATTAACTCAAAATGGATCATAGCCCTAAATGTAAAACATAAAATTATAAAACTCCTACATAGGAGAAAGCCAAGGTCACCTAGGTAACCTTGGGTATGGTGATGACTTCTCAGATACATAATAAATGGCATGAGCCATAAAAGAAATAATAAGCTAGACTTTATTAAAACTAAAAACTTCTGCTCTGTAAAAGACCATGTCAAGAGAATGAGAAGAAAAGCCACAGCCTAGGAGAAAATATTCGCAAAAAAACACATACCCGATAAAGGACTTTTATTCCAAACAAAAAAAACTCTTAAAACTCAATGATAAGAAAACAAACAACCCAATTAAAAACTTAACCAAAGATCTTAACAAATACCTCACCGAAGAAGATATACAGGTGGCAAATAAGCATATGAAAAGATAGATATTCAACATTGTATGTCATCAGGGTAATACAAATTAAAACAACAAAGATATCCCACACATACCTACTAGAATGGCCAAAATCCAGAACACTGACAATGCCAAATGCTGACAAGGATGTAGAGCAACAGGAACTTTCATTCATTGCTGGCAAGAATGAAAAATGGTACAGCCACTGTGGAAGACAGCTTGGTGGTTTCTTACAAAACTAAACATACTCTTACCATACAATTCAACAGTCATGCCCCTTTCTATTTACCCAAAGAAGTTAAGAACTTATGTCTGTATAAACACCTGCACACAGATGTTTACAGCAGCTTTATTTATAATTACCAAAACTGGAAGTAACCAAGATATCTTTCAATAGTCAAATGAATAAATAAACTATGGTATATCCAGACAATGGCATATTATTCAGTGCTAAAAAGAAATTAGTATCTAGCCATGAAAGACATGGAGGAATCTCAAAAGCATATTACTAAGTAAAAGAAGCCAATCTGATAAGGCTACATAGAGTGTAATTCCAAATATATGATGTTCTAGAAAAGGTAAAACTTTTTTTTACTATTATAGAGGCATTAAAAAGATCAGCAGTTGCCAGCAGTTAGTGGAGAGGGCAGGATGAATAGGCAGAACTCAGGTAAGTTTTCGGGCAGTGAAAATACTCCAGATGATACTATAATAGTGCATACATGTCATTAAACATCTGTCCAAACCCATAGAATGTATAACACCAAGAGTGAATCCTAATATAAACTATAGACTTGGGTAATTATGAGTGTCAATGTAGGTTCATCAATTGCAATAAATGTACTGCTTTGGTTGGGGATGTTAATAATGGGAGAGCCTGTGCATGTGTGGGACCAGGAGATATATGGGAAATCTCTGTGCCTTCCTTCCAATTTTGCCGTGAACCTGAAACTGCTCTAAAACAGTGAAGTCTTTTTAAAAATGCACATATGCACACAAGTAAAATAAAATAAAATAGGGAGTAGTTTGACCCCACCATTATTCAGGGAGTTGGCTCAGGCCTGGGACACATGAGTTGGAAGCCGTTTCTTGAAGTGCTCAGGAGAGTGTCACAAGGACAGCCCCGAGCTTATGCAGGTAAACTGGGGCCACACCACACCCTAGAGTCTCTGTCTCTGGGCTTCAGTTGTCTCATCTGAAAAATTGAGAGTACGATGCAAATCTGAAAGCGGAGAAATCAACCAATTATTTTGTAAAGTCTGTTCAAAGGCTTCCATTTGTGACTATATGATATTCTATCCATGAAATGCCCTTCAACAAATTGAGGGAAAGAAAGGAGATTATATTGGTGTCTTGCAAGAGTCAGTGGCATAGTGGGGAATAGCACAGTTTTTGGTGAGGGCTGCCTGATTCTGAATCTTGGCTCAGCCATTCAATGGATGTGTGACATGGGCAGGGAGGTCAGTTGCCTTTCTCTGCACCTTGGCTTTATCATCTTTACACCTCACAGAGTTGTAGTAAAGATCAAATGAGTTCGCAGATATAAAGCATTAGAATAGTACGTGGCACATAGTAACCTCTTAGTCAATGTTAGCTATTACTATTCTCCTTTTTCATACACATTGGTGTACAAAGATAGACCCTCCACCCTAGTAAATATATTCAAGGTGGGACAGGGGAAGGGCCAGCCAGAATAGTGTTATCTGGCCTGTAAGAGTGAACTTAGGTTACATCCAAGTATTTAGATGAGTAATAATGAGTATTTGACTCCTATGATGTACAGACACCCCGCTGGGCACTTTATGCGCATTATCTTTGATATTGTAATAATCTTTCAAGGTAGATAGTAAGGCATTATTATTCTGCCCATTTTGCAGATGAGGAAAATGAAGTTAGAATAAGTGTCCAAATCCACAGGGTAAGTAGCAACAAGGCAATTCAAACCCAAGCCCATCTAAATTCTCAAACATGCTGCCTCCAGAGTAACCATGGCCACTCTTTGAATGCCCACTTTGGGACAGGTATGCTGCTGGCCACTTGGCTTTATGCAATGTCTCTAGACCTTACAGTCCTACAGAATGGGCATTATTATCTCCACTTCTTTTCTCAAAGATCTGCACCGAGCTTCCTATTTTCCTTGCATAGTGCTTACCAGCAACAGTGAGGTGGGAAGCATCTGAAATTTTTCAAAGTAGGAGTTGAGATGACATTGCCGACAACACTCGGATATATTTATTTCCAACCATGCCAACTGGCACTCTGGCACTTCATATTAAATAATGAGCCTCATTCAAGCTGGAGGGATGACTCATTGCCTGTCAGTACTAACTAGTGAGACTTGCTGACTACAGCCTAAAGCCAGGGACCCTCTCTCATTAGTGGTGGGGATGCCTACCCTCACCTCCCAGCAAGAACTAAGGGCTTAGCACCCTCATTCCCACTTCCAACTATTACCCTACCGCCGCTTGCCTTGAGAAACCAATGCAAGGGACAGAAAGCTGAACCTAATTACCCTAATGGCCTGTCACAGCACAACAGCTCATGCAATCTTTACTGAGGGGTGAGTGCCCAGGCTTGCATATTTATTTTTAATTATAGCATCTCACAAACTCAAGAGAAGTTGGAATTTGCCTTGCTGTGACATTTAGGAATCCCCAACTCAGTTGTAGTTTGCTTATTTTGGGTGAGTACTCTCAACAGGCATGCTCTCCGCAGGGGCTGACCATTTGTGGTCATCTCACGTCCTGTGTTTGCTTGGCTGCAGCAAGAAGCAGCCTGGTGCAACCGCTGGTCATTTGTATCTGTTTGTAAGATTCAACAGGAGAGGTGGCTTGCAGAAAACAAGCTTATGAGATGAGGGTGCATTGCTGAGCTCTGCAATCACTTTCTTGCAAGCTTGTGTGGTTCCTTTACTTCTCTGGTCCTCATTTTTCAAATGTGGATTTTAAATTATGGCTAAAACAGGTGATTTCTAAGAATTTTGAAATAAAATAATCAACCTTTTGATTCTAGAAGCATCCACACCTGAGCCTTGCCAAAGGGATGCTATTCTGTTCAAAATCCTGCAAAGTGAAGTATTTCCCAATTCTCCCTTTCTGTCTTCCCATGGTAAGCCATTTCTGGAGTTAGCAAGCCTTGTCATAAGCAAGGTGCTTTCTTAAACATTCTCTAATTAGCACTCTTTCTACAGCATTATTTATAATCTTTAGAAAGCCCAATCCTGTTATTTGGCTGCCTCTCTAAGTCTTCTTACAGTCTGAAGTCTCTCTAATTTAGCCTTCTTGCCAGAATTTGGGAGTCGGCCTTGCTATTCATAAGTGTTCTCTTTGGCCCAGAAGATTCTTAAGCCTCATTCTCCCAGAAGAAGTGGGCTTGTGCTGCAGGTCAATGGAATATTTCTCGAAAAGTGTTCTATAGAACACAGGTTACCAGGGATATAAAGTAAGTGCTCCAAGAAAGGGCTCTGAAATCAAACACGTTTTGGAAATTCTGGGCGGAACAGAGTTGAATAAGGATCTTATCATAGGAAGTTGTGGTCTCTCTTCCTTGTCTGTTAGAACTGGGACTGTGGAATTAGGAAACTGGGGCAGAATTATCCTATCCTGGCACAGTTACCTGAACCTTCCAGACAGGAGAAGAAAGTGAGAGAAATACCTTTCACTCCTCCCAGGCTAAACCCCACCTCTGCTACAGAGGATGTCGTAGACGAATGAACAAAGTCAAGGTCTTGGAAAGTACACAGGCCACCGATGCTCACCTCCCAGCTCTGCACTTTCTACTTGTGTGATATTAGGCATATTCTGTCTCCAAGCTCTATATCCTTAACAAAGGAATAAGGATAAAAATACCTGCCATGCAGGGTTGTTGTGAAAAGTAACTGAGAAAACACAAATAAAAGGCTTATAGTTACTCAGACAATTTCAAATATTGTCAGAACCGAAATCCAATTCCCTTGATTACCAAACAAGCCACCTACCCCTATTTGCAGATTGGGTAGGGGAAGCTCCTGTCCCTTCTAACTGAGGCACACCTGTCCCTTCTTCCTACTTAGATATGGTATTGTCCGGACCCCAAGACAGACATGCCTGCTCAAGGGATGCCAAGCCTGACTTTGAACAGCATTGACAGCCAATCCCTGCCACAGGCAGGAGATTCTGTGGAGGAGCAGCTTGTCAGCAGTTTGAAAACCCATGGAGACACTGGAAATGGAATATTGCAGTGTCCTCTGGAGACTGAAAAGGGAAGCACCCCATTCCTGATGTCGACAGGAAGCCCTGCAGGGCCATCCTGACTACAGGAGAAGTGGGGTGTCCTCAGGAGACCAATCAATGTTCATTTGCCACCTCCAGTCTCTAAACAAGATGAAAACTACCAGCCCTTAGGCATGTTTCGCTTGGCCCACACAGTGGTTTTAAAAAGTCACGTTAGTTGCCAAGATTTAAAAATTCAGAGGGTTCACATAAAAATTCAGGTTTACGGCTTCTTTTCTTTTGTAAATCTAAATATTCCTGCATCATAGCAATTGATCAGGTTAGAGTAGATGCAGTCCTCTTTAGAGGATGGTAGCAACTCCATTCTCCAGTAACCATCCTTCCCTATTTTATTATAACTTATGTTCTTGACTTACTGTGTTACTCAATGGCACTTCCAGGCATCTGAATTGGAACATAAATTATTTAACAAATTTTGTGTGGGTACTGTCCTGGGCTAAATGCACAAAACAAGCTAGTGAGGGAGTAAGATATGCAAACAATGGCAACAGTACTTAGATGCTCTGGCAGACATAGACAAAGGCTGTGAGACTCCAGAGGTGGGAAGGACAATTGCCTAACAATAATAATACTTAGAACTTATTGAGTGTCTACTATGTGCCAAGCATTTATCTGCCTAAGGAGTCAGGAACACCTTCACAAAAATGTTTCAGCTGGGGAGCCCTTCAAGAATAAGAACATTGTCAAGTAGAGAGGGGCATTTCAGACAAAACTGTACCTTCAAAGGCTGTAGCAAATTAAATGCTTACCAACAGTGTGTGAGGCTTCCCTTTTCTGCACATATGCACCCATTTTTTTAATCAGATTACAGTAGACCCCCCAACTTATATAAGGAGGATATGTTCCAAGACCGCTAGTGAATGAGTGAAACCATGGATGTTATCAGTACCAAACCTTATATGTACTGTAGTATGTTTTTTCTATACATACAAACCTATGATACAGTTACAATTTATAAATTAAGTACAGTAAGAGTTCAACAATAATAACTAATAATAAAATAGAACAATTATAACAGCATACAGTAATAAAGGTTATGTGAATGTGGTCTCTCTTTCTCTCTCAAAACTTATTATTGTGCCATACTCACCTATTTTCAGACCACAGTTGACCACGAGCAACTGAAACCTCAAACCCTGGAAAGAAAAACCACAGGAAAGGGGGGACTGTTTTATTTGGTTTTGGATATTGAGTTGTGTGAACAAGCCAAGAGAGTTCAGTGAACAATGGGAATTGTGACGTGGTTGCTGCCTTAGTTGCTTGAGGGGCTGAGATGAAAGAAGGGGCTATCAGCTTAGTTTGGGACTGGAGGGACTCTGAACTCTATCCTACAACCAATGGGAATACATCAGAATTATTTTTTATTTTAAAATATTTAAATGACAAGTAAAGATTGTATATATTCAAAGTGTGCAATGTGATGATTTGATATAAATGTAAGTATAAGTAGTGGAATGATTATCAAAATCAAATCAATCAACATGTCCATCACTACCCATGCTGTACATCAGATCCCAAGAACTTGTTCATCTTAAACCTGAAAGCTTGTACCCTTTGATTGACATCTCTACATTTCCCCCACCCCAATGCCCTAGTAACCATCATTTCATTCTTTGATTCTATGAGTTTGACTTTTTTAGATTACACTTGTAAGTAGATCATATAGTATTTGCCTTTCTGTATCTGGCTTATTTTACTTATTTTCCTTTGGGCTCATCCATAAATAGTAGTCTTTTCATAAATAGTAGTCTTTCCTTCTTTTTATGGTTGTATAATATTCCATTGTGTATATGAGTATATGTATATATATACAATGGAATATTATATGTAGAATATATATATATATGTATATATACCACATTTTAAAATCTGTTCATCCATTGATGGATACATAGGTGGTTCCATATCTTGGCTATTGTGAATAATGCTACAATGAACATGGGAGTGTATCTATCTTTTTGAAATCCTGATTTCATTTCCTTTGGATACATACCCAGAAGTGGAATTGATGGATATGGTAGTTATCTTTTTAATTTTGTGAGGATCCATCATACTGTTTTCATAATGGCTGTATCAATTTACATTTCCACCAAGAGTATGTAAGTGTTGACTTTTCTCCACACCCTCACCAACACTTGGTATCTCCTGTCTTTTTTATGATAGCCATCCTAACATATGTGAGGTGATATCTTACTGTCATTTTGACTAGCATTTCTCTGATGATTCATGATTTCTTCTAGGAGTTTTACAGTTTCAGATCTTACAGTTAAGTCTTTAATGCATTTTGAGTTAGTTTTTGTATGTGGTGTAGAGCAAGAGTCCAATTTTATTCTTTTGCATGTGGATATCCAGTTTTCCCAACATCATTTAATGAGGAGACATTTCTTTCCCCACTATATATTCTTGGTACCATTGTCAAAAACTAGTTGACCATATATACATGGATTTATGTCTATGGTCTCTTTTCCATTCCATTTGTCTATGTGTCTGTTTTTACGCTGGTACCATACTGTTTTGATTACTGTCGTTTTGCAATATTGTTTTAAATCAAGAAATAGGATGCCTCCAGCTTTATTCTTCTTTCTCATGTTGCTTTGGCTAATTAGGGTCTTTTGAGATTACACACACATTTTAGGACATTTTTTCTATTTCTGTGAAAAATGCCATTAGAATTTTTATAACGATTGCATTGATTCTGTAGATTGTTTAGGTTATATGACATTTTAACAATATTAATTCTTCCAATCCATGAACATGGGATATATTTCCATATATTTGTGTCATCTTCTATTTCTTTTTTCAATGTCTCATAGTTTTCAGTGTACAGATCTTTTATCTCCTTGATTAAATTTATTCCTAAGTATGTTATTCTTTTTATGCTGTTGTAAATGGGATGGTTTTCTTAATTTCTTTTTCAGATAGTTTATTTTTAGTGTATAGAAATGCATCTAAGTTTTAACTAGCTTCTCTACAGCCCTTCCTTACAACAGACTTAGATAGAGGTAAACAGTCAAGGATCCCGAAAAGGTGGAGAAACAGAGGGATGGAGCCCATGCTAGTTACTGCCCTGTCCAGACTACTGAAAAGTGAGGCTGGTGTGAATTAGACTAGACTGGTCCCTACTACCCTTACTCAAATCTTCTATAAGACATGTTCAGGGAATTCAAAGTTTGCGTAGATATTAGTCCAAGTCCACATAATGAGAAAGGTAAAGATGATGCCAAACATACTGACAATGCATTTGAAACCAAAGTGTGATTCATATCCCTCTATCTTGAGTTAATAATATTCCTCCCACATCGGAAGATAGGTTTGAGTCTTTCTAAGTGTCTACAAACATACTTTTTCTCTCAAAGCCATGCTCAAAATACCATTTAGAAACACATGCTTTCATCACTGCTCCTTCCAGCATCTTCTTTATTTTTTGTTAAATACTTCTACTTAGTGAATCACTTCCTTTTGGCAACGCCTATTCATGCTAATATGCAAAGGGGTCACGGGGCAGGTCTGGGGCCACTTTGCCATGCAGATTATTTAGAAGAAGCAACATGAGAGCCCTTTGGGAAATTCTCTAATGTAACTGAATCAGAAAGTAATATCCTGTTTTGTCTGCACTCTGCTCTAGTCCTCATGTGTCCTGTATAGGAATCCTGGAGTTTCTCCCTGCTGGCTGAAAAATAAACAAACCACCAGCTCCCAGCCCTACCCTAGAGCCATCCCAGGGAATTACACTGAAAACAAAGTGTAGTCAAAACTGAATCAAAAAGATAGAAACAAAGCCTTAAAGGTCTCATTAGCTGCTGATTTTACTTCTTGGAGCAGAAATTTCAATATTTCCACGTAGAATGAGCATTTATATCAAGAGTACTTGACTTCCAAACTTTTCATGTAAGAGGACCTTCTTAACTTCACATAGTTTAAAAACTCTCCAGAATACTGTCAATATCAAGCAGTTGAAAAAACACTAATAAAATGAATTAGAAATTTAGTGAGAGTTTTTAGAGGAATTTTAATTCTATTAATCATAATAGTATATTTGTTTGCCCATTGAAAAATGACAGTGCTCATACATGTGAGGCCTCTCTTTTTTGCTTAGTCTGAAGTGTAAACAGTATTACTTGGTAAGCATATTGATCATGGAAGCTTTTGCAGGAATCTTTCTTCCCACACTCCATCCCCCACAGGAGTCCTCTACCTGCAGATTGAAAATCACTGTGACTCAGAAGAAACAGCAAGCGTGCAGTGTTTTGTGTTTCTTTTACGTTTGTTCTTGTTTTGCCAAAGAACAGAATTCTCTGTGATATCTGCAGAAAACTATTGGGATTTGGTCAAAGCCCTGTAAAACTGTGCTCTGTCTGCCTTTCTTCCTTCTGCTTGAATTGGCCACAACCTCCTTAAAGGATAGGTTCCTTGAAGGCCTCTTCTATCATTTACTTCATTAGATAATCTTTTCTCAGGGTCTGTAGCTCCATGCACAATACTTAATATGAGTACCATCATTTCTTTTCCAGGAGCTAATACTACAGGAAAGACCAGGTTGTCTGGACTTTACAGAAGAAGAGACAGAGCAATGAGGCTAGAAAGGGCACCCCAGGTCATCAAGAATCCAAAATTCCATAAAGAATTTAGTCATACACTACATTAATTATTTTACCATCATATACTGAATGTATGCTATATGTCAGGTAATATGGAACAAAACTTAAAAATCTGTCCTCAAAAAGGTGAAAGACACAAGGTAGAGATGCTTTTAAGCTTCTTTGAGAGCTGTGGAAACACAGAAACCAAAATAAGTTAAACTCTGTGAAAAGCAGTAATGAAGTGTCATAGTTCAGAGAAGGGAAAATTGTCCTCCAGCCAGGTAAAATCTGGGTAGGCATACAAAGGAAGCTATTTTTGAATTGGGCCTTGAAAGACAGGGTGATTTGGACCATTCTTTAAATCCCATGCCAGGCTGGGCACAGTGGCTCACGCCTGTAATCCCAGCACTTTGGGAAGCCGAGGCGGGCGGATCACAAGGTCAGGAGATTGAGACCATCCTGGCTAACACAGCGAAACCCCGTCTCTACTAAAAATACAAAAAAAAAAAAAATTAGCCAGGCGGGTGGCGGGCGCCTGTAGTCCCAGCCACTTGGGAGGCTAAGGCAGGAGACTCCAGCCTGGGCGACAGAGCGAGACTCCATCTCAAAAAAAAAAAAAAAAAATCCCTTGCCTGCCATAATGTTTGTGGTCTGGGTCCGGAAATTAGAGTTGTGGGAAAATAGTCATTTGGCTTTCACTTAATTAAGGAAGACTTTTCAATAAAGGATGAGTGAAGGCATCTTTGAAAGAAGTCAAAAGGGAAGTGCCTATTACCAGACAATGTAATTAACATGTTTCCAGATTGTAAGGGCTAGTCCAGATTGTAGTAGATTCTACTAAGCCTGAATGAATGACTCCCAATTACAGGCTGAATTGCATCCCCCCCAAAATTCATATGTTGAAGTCCTAACCCCCAAACCTCAAATTGTGTCTGTATTTGGAGACACAGCCTTTAGAGGGGCAATTAAGTTAGAATGAGGTGATTAGTGTAGGCCCTAATCCAATGAGTGGTGTCTTTATAAGAAGAGGAAATTAGGGCATAGAGAAGAAAGACCATGGGCATACAGAGAGAAGATGGTCATCTATATGCCTAGGTCTTAAAAGAAACAAACTGACGAACCCTGCCAACACCTCGATCTTGGACTGCTGGCCTCCAGAACTGTGAGGAAATACATTTCTGTTGTTTAAGCCACTCACTCCATGGTACTTCATTATGGCAGCCCTGGCAAACAAATACATTCCTTCTGTTACATTTTCCTGTCTTAGACTCATAATGCCTCCAAGATTAGCATTTTTACTACATCCTTATGCAAAGGCCATTGACATTTTACATCTAACCCCCTCTTGCTTCATTTTTCACAATCCTTCCCTACCTGCTACCCCACCAGCAGCCTCCCCTACTTTCACACTTTACGCTTTGCACACTCTCTCACGGCACCATGCTGCTTGGAGACTTCTGCAAAGAAGGTCCGTGACCTTGTCCCTTTGTGCATGTCCTCTTCTTTGCCTCTTGTCTATTTGGGGAGTTCCTTACCACTTCTCAAAACTCCACTCAGAAGCATGACCTCTGGGTAGGCTTCCCTGTCCTCCCCTCCCCAATTCTTAATGTCTCCCTCCTCTATATTCTGAATATAATTGCATAATTGCTGTTATTGGTATTTTACTTCCTAAATAGTGAGTTTTTTTTATGAACTCTGTCTCATTCATCTCTATAGGCCCACACCTAACACACATCCTGGCATACAGCAAGTACTCAATAAATGCTTATTAAATTGAGCAAGTAATGAAACATGTCATCAAATAAATTCACATTTTAACAAATAAACTCTTAACTGGGACAGAACACAAAATGGTTCTTTTGGGTTGAAATTACAACAGTACAGCATTTATCTGCTTACCAAACACTTTTACTGCCATTAAATATATATGTTAGGGACGGAGGTGACCTTAAATCCTGGATCAAGCATCTTCATTTGCAAGGTAAGAAAATTGAGTGAAGTGAAGAAATTTATCCAAAGCCACATAACTAGTCAAGTGGAAGACACAGAACTCAGACATAGACACTGAAAGCTGACCTAGAGCTTTTCCACTTAATCCAAATTGTAGTCATTGCTTTGGACCTAGATTGAATCCAAGCTCCTCCGTGGATCTCTTCTGATTGTTTGTATCCATGCTAATGCTCTTCTTCTCTGGAATTGCTATTGGCTCAACTTACATTGGCTATTGATCTTGCTGCCTCATGTAATGTTCCATAACTCTGTCCTCAGAACAGGTTTTGAAATCAGAAATACTGAGATCCAAATCCCACCTCTTCTCTCTCTCTCTCTCCCTCAGACACACACACACACACACGCACACACACACACACACATACACTAGTACAATGACCAAAAATAAACTGGGGTGGGTGCTGCCATGGGTATGAAGATTTCTGGTACTTTCGTAGGCAGGATTACATCTCTAGGGCTGTAGAATGAGTGATTCAATACAGGGAAGAAGGAGCCTTGGCCCAGGATGTAGCAGATGAGTCCTTTAGAGGAGGTTGCTTGTGGCCAGAAATCCTAGAACGGTCACACGTATAAGAAAATGTGGACCCTATCTCTTATGAATACCGGGGAGAGGCACTCACCTGAAGCAAATTTACATTCTCGCTATTTCCCCTGGTGAGCATTCAAATATAATCCAGTTCTAGATGTGCCACAATGGACACAGGGTAGGGAAGACTTGTTTTGTCATTCCTGCCTCTCGTTGGCTGCTGTGCCAGATTACTTGGTGCTGGCTTATGCTAGATAGAACACTCCAAAAGTCACCTGTAGTATGTCATGGCCAGCAGAGCATTGGCAAACTGAGGCCACGCTGTGACAGCCACTAGGGCCATATGGCTTGCTGATGGCCATGAAGCTTCATCTTTGATGGAGGTCATCCCTGAGACCAAGCTACCAGAATGCTGAGCCTGGAAGCAAATAGAAACCTGAATAGGTCCTAGTCTTTGTGCTTAAAATACACTTGCAAGAAAAAGAACTGAGGGAAGAAAACTCTAAATGTCCTAAACAGTATAAGGTGATAGCTCATGCCATAAGATCACTGACTAGAAGATGTATCAGGAGCCATCCGATTTCACACAACTGAGGCCAGAATCAGCTTTTTTTTTTTTTGTAAGATGGATTCTCCCTCTGTCGCCCAGGCTGGAGTGCAGTGGCGCAATCCCAGCTCACTGCAAGCTCCGCCTCCGGGGTTCACGCCATTCTCCTGCCTCAGCCTCCTTAGTAGCTGGGACTACAGGGACCCGCCACCATGCCCAGCTAGTTTTTTTTGTTTTCTTTTGTTTTGTTTTGTATTTTTAGTAGAGACAAGGTTTTACTGTGTTAGCCAGGATGGTCTCAATCTCCTGACCTCGTGATCCGCCCGCCTCAGCCTCCCAAAGTGCTGGGATTACAGGCGTGAGCCACCGCGCCCGGCCCAGAATCAGCTTTGAAGTTACGCCACAAGAGTGAAGAACAAAACAGCCTAGAAGAAAAACATGGATGATATTTCTCACGTTTAGAAAAACTAAACTATTTTTAAAAGAAGCTGAAGTAGGAAAAAAAGAATGAATGAAATGCACAAACAAAAATAGTTAAACATTCTAAAGAAAGTGTGCAAAATATTCTCCTGAAGAAAAATGTCAGATCAAGTCCCTAACTGGACACCTACTAAAGAAAGTAGATCTAGCATAGATAATGGCCACTGGGAGCTGAACAGAAAGAGAGAGTCCAATTGGAGACCATTAAAATCATCATTCAAAAAAGGGCTCTGAAGAAACTGATTCATATTCCCAAGCTAAATCATTCCTTATAAACCCGTGAAGAAGAAAGTAACCAAATATATATTGCATTTGATGAACAAGACCAAAAAAAAAATAACTTAAGGATTATATCAAAACTCTCTAGAGGAAGAATGCTTCTTGGGAACCAAATCATGCAAAGATTGAAAGATTAGAAAGCTTAAATTTAAAATAATGACTGAACCCTAACACAGAAATGAAAATAAATCCTCACAGGTAGAAGGAAAAGACAATTTAAAGATAAAGGAGAAATGTCCCTGCAGATGAAAGCATGATCCATGCCCCTGAGTACCTGGATACCTACTGAAAATGAGACAATGCTAGGGGAAGGAATGAAGAGACCTCACGTGTCCTTTGAAAAACCAGACTATTGCTATTGATAACAAAGCTCAAAATACGTGGTTAGTAATTCAGACTCCAACAACCTGGGAGAAGAAGGTGCACATGCCGGACCAAAATTAACTGAAGCAGATGTTACATCTGAGCTTTCAGGAAGGGTATTCCAAGTTTTGGTAATCCAGCTACATCATTTGGGCAGCTTGTGAAGACCAAGGAATCTTTTGGATGATTAGATTACCAATGGCAGAAGCCATGTTCAACTTAAATGGCCCAGGAATCCAGGATCCAAAGCACCGAGTGTGGACCAGATGTCCCCTCCATAGTATCCAGATCCCAGGATGATAATCGCTTCATAATCCTAAGCCAATTTTTCCTCTAGATGGCTAAGATAGAGTTTACCTTATTGTTCACAATGTCAGTTATCTCTCTAGACCAGCCTAACTCACAAGTTTTAACATACTTTCATGGAGAATAAGCTCCAACATTCTCAAAAGTGAAGATCAGTAGAAAGGATATTGACATGCTCTTGGAAGTTTATGTCCTCAGGTCCTTTTCTCCCACCTGAAAATGGAGCAGCTAGCCCAGGCTTCCTTCTTTTATCTCAGTATCCAGGCAGGTGTCCCACATTGGAAATGGATTTATGGGCCAAGTTCAAGAGAGAAATCTTCTGTTCCTCCCTCTACTCCAACAAACCCATATAAAGCCCCTTCAAATTACCTTCCACCCAGGGGATAGTTGGACCATTCTATTCCAGTTGCACTGTAATGGAATGCATCTATCCCTCAAGGAGATGTCCTTGTCATACTTGTCCAGTGAATGTTATCCCCACCACTGCTTTGGAAAGAAAGTGAAAAACGGTGGTGCTGATTTCACCTTCAAGTGAACCTTCTTACAGAGATCTAAAAAGAGGAAAAGTTTCTATTTTCTAGGTCATTTTGAATGCTTCCCTTTTTAGTTAAGCTGCTTTTGTTTAAATATTGTACATCTAGTCAAACTGAAGCTCGGTAGAAGTATAAATCTTAGGGTTGTATTTCTGAGTGAATGTGACTTATAAATTAGGATCTTATGAATAAATTATTTTAGTTTATTAGTCTTAAGAATAAATTATTTATTAGTTTATAGGTAATGTATTGTATTTTGGTTTGATTAATCAGTCTACCTATTAGTTTGCAGGTAATATATGGTATTTTGGTTTGATTAATCAGACTTATAAATTAGGATCTTATGAATACAATATTTTAGTTTATTAGTATTAATAATTTAGTTTATTAGTTTATAGGTAATGTATTTTGGTTTGATTACAGTCTACTCAAATAGGCAGTAATAGCCATTTTGCATGGGCAGTTCATCAACTGGATACATTTGAAATTTTCTTTTCTTTTTTTTTTTTTTGAGACAGAGTCTCACTCTGTCACCAGGCTGGAGTGCAGTGGTGCAATCTCGGCTCACTGCAACCTCCGCCTCCCGGGTTCAAGCAATTCTCCTACCTCAGCCTCCCAAGTAGCTGGGACTACAGGCATGTGCCACCATGCCCAGCTAACTTTTTGTATTTTTTTAGTAGAGATGGGGTTTCACCATGTTAACCAGGATGGTCTCGATCTCCTGACTTCATGATCCACCCGCCTCGTCCTGCCAAAATGCTGGGATTACAGGCGTGAGCCACTGTGCCCGGCCATACATCTGAAATTTTAAAGACTATTTCTATTTACTAAGATCTGTATTTACCATAGTTATGAAAAAAGTGAAAGTAACTCAATATTTACATTTTTATTAATTTTAAATAAACAAATATTAGTTCTATCCTTCTCCTTTAATGACGGCTTGAAGGGAGAACAGAGATGAGAGCTGATATTTCCTTAATGTCTTCAGCACACATACTTTTCATGGTGGGCACTAGATCCTCAAACACTATTGAATACAAATGTGAATAAATTGATCAATGAGTTTTTTTTTAAAAAAAAGTTCTTGTTTTTAATCTCCTTATCTAATTTTACATCTATCATAAAATATTTTTCTAAGTTACTAAGTCAACCATTCTGAAATGTAGCACTTAGCATTTCCTGGTGGATTTATAGACAAGACCAGTCTTCATTCTGGGTTTCCCACTCTCAAACTTTGCTGCTGAATGTGTTTGATGGTTAACACTATCCATTGTAAGACTGCTGAGTATAATTCCAGTGTTAATAATTATGAGCTAGCATTTAATGAATGTCAGTACCAGACACTGAGTGCCAGACACCATGCTAACCATCTTCAATGTATTATTTTCTTTGATTTATCATGAGATCTAGAAGGTATGTTCTCTTATTTTCGTCTTCTTAATTTTAACGTACAAAGAAGTTAAATTATTCACTGGCAAGTAAATAGCCATGTTTTGAACTCAGATCTCTCTCGCTCTCTCTCTCTCTCTCACACTCTCTAAAGTTTAAGCTATTACTTATTATGCCATACCCACCTCATTAATGAGGCAAAATGCACATTTACAAAATATACTGTCCTGTGTATATAAACGTGTGTGTGTGTGTGTGTGTGTGTGTGTGTGTGTGTGTGCTATCAGTCTAATTATTTAATAGCACTTTTAGCCTTGGGCCAAGCCATTTTAACGTCTTTGCCTAAGCTGCACTGTGACCCATGGTCTATGCCCATTTTTGGGGATGCATGTAATCCTGCCCTATAAATCTCAATGATAACATTAATTCAAACACTGAGTTCTTCAATAGGGATCACCAGCTTGTCTAACCCTAAGAGCTATACCGTTTAAGAAAATTGCCAAACCCCATTACCAAGGATGTCTGCTTATCTAAAGTTATTATGGATTAACCCTGGAAGATATTCAAGAAATTTTTACCAAGATTCTGTAGAAAAACAATGAATCAATGCTGAGTGTCTCTTAAGGGCATCATAAATTTTAATGTGTGGCGAGTTTCAATATTACATTTTTACTTAATCCTGTACCAGATAAGAAGTTCCAGATGAATTTCCAGGTGTTATTTCAGGAAAGTCTAAGAAAACTTTCTGAAGTGTTTTTTACGTTTTCCCTCAGCATTAGGTACTACATATAGTACATAATGTTGTTTACAAACTTAATTATTACTGTATAGTTTTCATTGCTGATTAAGATTTCTCTGCAAGTATTGGGTTTCAGAATTTAGATAAAGAATCAATTAATCTTGAAATAGAAAAATGGCAAATCATAGGTGACATCAGTAGTTTTCAGTTTTCTCTAATTAATTTTTCTTTTCCAAGAGCCAACTACTAACAATCCAGGAGTCTACAACTTCATAGCCAGGCACTTTCTTAAATGAAATCAATTCCTGGCCTCAAGCTTGGTGGATAATAAAATGTCCAAAGCAGCACATTCAAAAAAGAGATTTGAAAAAAGGAAGGAGCTGGAATCTCAGCAAAGCAGAACAATTTGTTTCTAAGAATTGATCGTCGACTGCTACAAACAGGAAATGAGTATTGGAGTCCAATGCTTTGGAAATCCACAGCAAGCTCAGCTCTTCTGAATGGGCTATGGATTGAATCTTACAGATCAAATTAATCTTTCTAGAAATCTTGAGTGTAAGAGAGATTTTAACTAATGCTAAAGTAGCACAAAATTAGCACTGTAAGTTCTGCCTAGATTAATTCTTTCTTAAACACATTGTTGTATAAGATCCAGGAAATCGACTGCCTAGACAGTATCGACATGTGGCTGTAGCCTGAGGCTGAATCTCTGGGTACAAGTACTTGTCCTCTTTCCCAGTGCTGGAGGGAGGCAGGCCCTGAACAGTGACGGAGAGACTGCCCAGTCATGCAGATTCAAGGGTGGTGAGTTCATCATAAAGAGACTAGGGAGACAGCAAAACTGATGCCATGCTGAAGGATTGATTACCCTAGTCTGTTGCATAGATGTGGGTAGAAGACCCCAGCTGTCTTTTTGTTTCTATCCTGGCCTGCTGAAATCTCTTCATCTAAGTGTTCCTACTCATTCCCTAGAAAAACAGACAAGATGCAGCAAAATTAAGAAACATGGGGAAATTGAAAACATTCCAGAAATTTTCATAAGTTAAACTCTTTTTTAAAATTCTCAACTTCTATTTTGAAAGGATGCTCAAAATAGAGAAATAAGTGCATTGTTCATTGGAGACCATGGCTCTTTCAGAACATTTTAAATGACAGTCTTCAGATCCACTTATAAATATTAAGCACATAGCTGTTGGGAGGTAATTCTCCATGGGTCTCTTGCATATCTGCACATCTTGCAAGCAGAGGTATTAACTATTAATATCCTTTGTTCTGGACTATCCTTCAAAGGGAATGTGTACAGCAAACAGTCTTGGACAACTGTCTCTTTCCAAAGCAAAGTGCAAGCATGATTACTGCTCATTATAAAAGATATGGCATTATCTCCAGGTTCATCTCCTGAAATGAAACCAACTACATGTGCAGACATTCATCAGGTCCTATCAGCATTATCTCCGCGGGACTTGAGCAAGAGGAACTGACGCACATATACTCATGTTCATGCCACTTGCTGTGCCATGTCTGTGAAGTCCTTCATCTCTAACTTAGAAGTTTCGTGCCTTCTACCAACATCCGTGAAAATGACAGGCTAACTTGTTAGGCTTGTGAGCAGGGTAAAATTGCAGACCTTTCACTGTCCTTGACAATAATACAGGGGCTGGCACACAGAAATAGCATAATACATGTTAGTGCTCTCACTTAGACCATGGTCTCTGCTATTTCTAGAGTCCACTTCCTAATCAGCCTCCCAGTGTGGTCCTTTCCTCTCCTTCCTACTCCGCAGGCTGGTCCTTTTGGTCATTCTAGCTAGGGAAGGCATCTGCTTCTTTGATCCCTAAAATTCCCTCCACTCTGCGGGATTTCCTGCCCTCCTTGGGTTTCTCAGGTTTCACCTATTAGAATTCCTATCATCATGTTAGTACCATCCATATCTGGTCCCTGAAGAATCTTTCTTCTTATTTTTAGATTCTCTACCCTCCAGGTGACCCCTTCCTTCTGTCTCTAGATCCAGGGGGATTTTTTTTTTTTTCTGAGACGGAGTCTCGCTCTGTTGCCCAGGCTGGAGTGCAGTGGCACGATCTCGGCTCACTGCAAGCTCTGCCTTCCGGATTCACGCCATTCTCCTGCCTCAGCCTCCTGAGTAGCTGGGACTTAGGCGCCCGCCACCATGCCCAGCTAATTTTTTTTTTTTTTTTTTGTATTTTTAGTAGAAACATGGTTTCACTATGTTAGCCAGGATGGTCTCGATCTCCTGACCTCGTGATCCGCCCGCCTCAGCCTCCCAAAGTGTTGGGATTACAGGCGTGCGCCACTGTGCCCGGCCGGGAATTTTTTATTTAGCCATTCCCCAGCACCCCTCTGCACCATGACATCAGTGCCCCTTCCTGAGACTCTGAGGCTATTCTCCCCAGGCTACCGCTTACATGAAACCCTGTCCCTTCACCCCTTCTTTCTTTGTGCTTTGTATAATTTGTTTACTACTGTGTCTGTCTCTCCCATTAACCGGTAAGCATTTTGAAGAACAGGATGTCATATTCCTTTTTACATACGCTGATAGACTAATGCTCTTGCAGATAATAGACAGTCACCTGTTAAAATTAACCATCATTCTGCATATAAAAGTAGTGCAGGCATACAAAATCATTAATGTCTTATTTTTCACACTGTTCACAGGGAAAGAAGAGGGTCATTGTGTCACATGGACCATTTCCTCCCCCTGATTCCTCTGACCTCACCATTGCTGTTTCTGAGCACCCTACTGCAGATGACTCCTTTGGTAAGTGCTAGAAAAGATAGCATCACGACCTACATTCTGTGCTGAAGAAGACAGGAGTAAGAGAAGAGCTACCAGAGGTAATTCCTAGGGGTCTTGAAGATCTAAGTGACAGTGAAGGAAGTGCATTGTTCATTGGAGAAAAGTTAGTCAAGGTTATTTCGGATGCTTCAAAACATGACATGGGTGGGTATGCACATAGCGGGTATGCACATAGCAGGTATGCAGAATCTGAAGAATGGAGAGGGCTTTAGGGTCTTGTTAATTTCTGTAAGGCAAATACAATAGGGAGGGAATGACTACAGAAAAGGAAGGCCTTATTTTAATTTGGCTTTTAGAAAGTTTCTCTAGGCTGGGCGTGGTGGCTCACACCTGTAATTTCAGCACTTTGGGAGGCTGAGGCAGGTGGATCACCTGAGGTCAGGAGTTTGAGGCCAGCCTGGCCAACATGGCAAAACCCTGTTTCTACTGAAAATACAAAAAATTAGCCAGGCATGATGGCATGTGCCTGTAATCCCAGCTACTCAGGAGACTGAGGCAGGAGAATCACTTGAACCCGGAGGCGGAGGGTGCAGTGAGCCGAGACTGTGCCATTGCACTTACTGCACTCCAGTCTGGGCAACAAGAGCAAAACTCTGTCTCAAAAAAAAAAATAAATAAAGTTTATCTAGGGTGCTGCCCTTGAGGCAAGCAGAAAAATGACCTTGAAGTGGGAGGATCTCTTAGTAAACCCAAATATCTTATTCTACCCTCCACTCTGTCCCTTTACCCCACTCCTGGCTGTCAAAATGAAGGTTTCTCCAGGCCCACCAAGTCCAGAACTGCTCTTCTGCACTTTCTCTCTATGAAGAGGAGAGGACATAAGGCCTGGGGAGAACAGCTGCTTCTTTCATCGCACTCCTTGCCACATGCTGGAGATGAAGACACGGGGCGTGCACAGCATCTTCATTTTATTTTCTGATGTGCCTGGCACAAATGCCAAAGACAGCTACAAGTAATTGCTCTCTAAGCTCCAGTGAACTAGAACATCTTCATTTAAGTCATGCATAGCCTGGAATTTTTTTTAAAGGAGAGAAAGATGACTTTATGTGGCAGTTGCTAAGCAGCCAGGCTCTCGGGAGCTCGACACACATGCAGCTTTGCAAAATCTCAGCAGCAACCACACTGTCCTCTTTAAAAAGCTCTCCTTAGGCAAACCTTGCAATTTTCACTACATCCCAAAATGTAAGCTGCTCTTGTTGTTTGTTTTTAACTACTCACCACTCCCACACCCCATGAACTAGTAATAAAACTGGGAGATGATTGTGATAACAAAATATCCTGCCTCACTGAGGGCCTTGAGGCAGCCTAATCTTTGGGCAGAACTCCAGTGAAAGTACTGGAAGAAATGAGATTTCATAGTGGTTCATTTATTGCTTTACATGTACATGGGTGGGGGGAAATGAAAAATACAGAGAAGTACAGAGCAATAAATAAAAATTATAAAAATCTCAAGGTTCAGAACACTCAAGGGTAATTTGTGTGATATTTCCTTCTATAACCATACACAACAAAACAGGGATCATTACATGAATTTAACACAATGTGTACAAAATAGTAGGCATATTTACTCAATAAATAATTTTAATGAGTGGATGAGCACATTCCATTTTATGTAAATTTTTCAGTGAATATTGCAGTATCTCATATTATTAAAGATTTTTCATGCTCAATTAATATTTCATCACACATATGTATTATAAATCTTTTGTCTATTTTTATCTGTTCTATCATTATTAGATACTTAATTTTTCCCTAATTTTTAGCTAGTTTAAGCAGTGGTGTTATAAAGTCTTTTTAACCTGATTTTATTTTCATAAATAATCTTTTTTAAATTTACATAATTTATTTTTCAGATTTCTTTAGGATAGATTCCTAGAGGTAGAATTATTTGACTAAAAGGTATGAATTCTGCTAAATTTCTCAATAGTTACTGTCAAAGTGCTTTCAAAAATATCGGTAATAATTTATATTCCCAGCAGAGGTTATGTGAGTTCTTGTCTCACTGCAGCTTTATTAGCATAGTTTACTGTCATGCTTTTAACTCTGTCAATTTCATTGACATTTTATTCCATAAAAATTAATTTATTGTTATATATACATGTTATATATTTTGATTTGATATTAAATATTTTTTCACACTTTCATGGCCACTTCCATTTATTCTCTTGTGAACTGTGAATTTACTGGCCTTTGCTGGTTGCTTTTTTCTACTAGGGAGAGGAATACACAAAGGCATGAACACCAGGAGACAGGGGTCATGGAGCCACCTTTCAGGCTTTCACAGCCCTCTAAACATCAGTTTAGGACTCTTAGGCTCACTAACTCCTGAGCATAAAAGTACTGACATTTAAAAGGCCAAGAGGAAGGATTTGTTTTCAGAGAGCTGTTAAAGTGTTTTGTGTCTCCCATTCTACACCCCTCTGGAGGGGCCAGGACAGAAGGGTTTCCCCTCATCATCAGGCAAGGGAGAGTGAGGGCTGGAGAGTGAGGGCTCCAGGAACACCACTCAAAGAGCATGGTATGCATCCTCTGGAATTTGGGGAGCACAGGTTATGAAGAGCTGAGCCTAGGAGCTGCCAGGGGAGACTGATGAGCGGAAGAGTGAGGGCCACCCTCAGCTTAACCACACCCCTCCTGCATGGGAAGGACGGAGTATCTCACTGATGGAACGGGGACCACGCAGAGGTGGTCTGACTCCTGCATAAGATGACTGCTGGGACAGGCGATGTGCAGCCGCTGGAAGAGCTGCCCGCCAGATGCCCAGGGGCTAAGGGAGGAATCAGAGGTAGCTGGCAGAGGGACACCACGGCACATGTGAAGAACCCACCATCTATATTTTTATGTTTACTTATGCTTAAGAATATACACTGAATTACTTGTGAAGAATGCATTTGAAGCCATTTTAAATGTGCTTTTATTTGTAAGACATTACTTATTAAGAAATTGGTTATTAGGCTTACTGTTCTAATCTAGTGGTAAAGGTATTTTAAGAATTTGCAAGTACTTTAGATTTTCAAAACTGAATAAGAGAGAAAATTGTATAACCATCCTGCTGTTCCTTTAGTGTAACACAATAAAACTCTGAAATTAAAAAAAAAAAAAAAGAACCACCCCTCTGAGAGCTCCAAATGGTGGTCCTTCCAAAAACCCAGGAGAGTCCCTTCTGAGAGAAAGAATCAGCATTGGAGACAAAGACTCATCAGCACACCCAGAGGGCACCCTCTAGTAATCATCACTGTACTGGTGGGCAAGACCTTTCCTGTCCCCCGTCTCTCCTTCACCCCTCTCTTTAAGGAGCCAGAGTATGCAGTAAATTGAATAGAGGCTGTTCCCTAACAGCTAAGAAGCCTAGAGCATTCTTTGCCCTTATTGATGCAGAATTTTTGTTCCTTAGTTCAACTAAAACAGGTTCTTGTGTAGGCACAGCGGACACACTGAAGGGTGAGGAGAGCAGAATTTATTGGGCAAAAAGGAAAAAAGAAAAAGAAAAAGCTAAGTGAGGGGGAGTGCTGCCAATGAGCCCCACCTCACGCGTTGATTACTAGGCCACGATACAGGAGCTGAAGAGGCCAGGTTCCTGCCCCCTTCACAAGCCGAGAGGTTCCCATGGCTTCAGCCTGTTCCCCTAGTGCGCATGTGGACATTATTCAGAAAGAATCAGTCAGGAAAGGGTGGGAGATTCTCTGGGGACACCCCTTATCTGCCTCCTGTATCTATCACTGTTACTGTAGCTTTCTGGTCCTCGTTGAGGGAGGAAGGAAAATACAACTTTAAATCAAACTTACAGTTTTAATTTTAAAGTACACTGGATATTACAACCACAAAATTAGAGTGTTTTCTTATCATTAAAGTGACCAAAATGCATTTTTAAAAATCTAAATGGAAATCTTAAAACCTTTCCATATTTTCAACAAGGGATAAGAAAGAAATATGGTCAAGGGTTAGCAGTGAGAAAGAACAAGGTTATCTTATCCTGATACTCTACCAAGTTGAACTCAGTCGAATATCTTGTAGAAGGATATCAAACATTTCTCTGTTTTAAAAAATATTTTTCTTAGGTATTCTAATCTGTTTCTTTTTATAGATGAACTTTAAATTTCTAAAAAAAAATCCTAATTAAGGTTTTTATTAGAGCAGGCCGGGACTTAATTTGGAGAGATTTTTCTCTCTAGAACATACATTCTGGAATATGGTACCTCTCTTTTTATTCAATTATTTTTGGATTTCCCAGTAAAGTTTAACAATCGTCATCTTCACTACATCCTATACATTTATTATTGGGTTTAATCCTCTAAATTTTGTGGTTTGTTTTTATCAATGTTTTTTGTCATTGCTACTAGAAATAGAATATTTTTCTTTCAGGTCTTGACACTGGCTATTGAGTTTTAAATTAAATGTAGCAATCTGTATACTTATATTTTAACTAACCACGTTAGTATGTTTTATTAATTTTGAAAATGTTTTATTTCATTATCTTATATTCCCTAGGTCTGTAGTTAAACCATCTGCAAATAATGGTACATGTGTCTCATTTTATAGCTTTCACTTCTGCATTGTATTTTACTGCATTGTTAAAAATCATAAAAAATTATCAGTGGTGATATAAATCAGGTAGTCCCTATACTTGATTTAAACTGGAATTTTTTTTAGTGTTTCGACATTGAGAATGACGTTGGCTATTGTCTTTAGACAGATGTCCTTTGTGTGTTAAGGAAATAAAATGTTATTCTTAGTTTTATAAAAATAACATCAAAAATGGGTATCTGTTTCGTTAAAAGCCATCACATAAAGATATTTTAATACCTCAAATACCAACTGTTTTGAGTGTCTAGGCATAATTTAAACTTCATATTATAAATTTTGTCTGTATGCTTATGTTTTGCCTATAATAGAGATATAAAACATTGTTACCTCTTACAGATTTTTAAAGCCCCATAAAAAACTAATCAATTAACTAACAGGAGTATCAATCACGAGAATTATATATATGTTCAATTTTCAGCATAGGAGAAATGAGAGATTTTTTGAAGAATTATCTAATCAAGATAATAGCAGCTAACATTTTAATCACTTGTAAACATTTAGGAAATAATGAGGTAATCACCAGGAGACAAAATATGGTTCTCTGAGAATAACACATACCAAATGAACCAATCTAATTTTCTTTTTTTCATAAAGTTATTAAATGAGAGGAATTCAGCAAACAGATTGAACCAGGATGTCACAAATTCATTTATTTGGTAAAGTCTCTCATGATGTCCTTCCAGGTAAAATATTGAAATGTAGATGGTAGCATAGAATTGGGGCTATTTGAAGTTACAGTATAAAAGTGGTTCTGTGTTCTGAGGAGAAATTAATCAGGAGAGGCTCTTAATTCTTTCTATAAATACTTTTATCAGTAATCAGGATGAAGGCCTGCACATCAAACTTCAAAATATCACAAAGCTGGAAAAGAGAAAAATCAAAAAGCCAAAAATATAAAAATTTTAAGTGATCCTAATAGCTTGAAACATGAGGCAAAATTAAAAAAAAAAAACTTAATATAGTAAGTGAGGTCTTACATAAATCTATCACACAAGTATAGGATGAGGTGACTTTACTGGCTTGGCATCTGTTCACATCAACACTATGAAAAAAATGTATTCTAAATGTCTTAAAATATGAGACTTCTGGTCAATATAGAGTGGCCTGACATGGGTGTCCTAGGGTGGTTCCCCAGGAAGCAAACTGATGTGGAGGTTAGTAGACAAGGTGTTTCCCAGGGGAGTCCTGGGAATCAACCTCCCCGAAAGGGTGGGAAGGAAGTAGGAACAGGCAAAGAGGGAAATCACGCCGCGATACAGGTTCAGGGACTGCCATGATCAAACTCATGGCGAGCTTGAGAACTAGAATGATTCTTCAGAATTGTCCTGAGTTGGGCCAACATGGCCTGGCCTTTATGCTCTTGCATTAATCAGTCACTAGATACAGGCTGCCTAGGGAAAGAAAGGAGCATGACCTTGGACAAGGGGGCTCCCTGCAGCTGAGGTAATCCCTGAAGGGGCCGACAGCTGAGCACTATCTACAGACAGCACTGCCAGCAGCTGGGTCAACAAATCCTTCAGTGGAGGGGTTTCTAGGCCATGCATCACAGTGTTCACCACAGTGGGGAACCCCAGTGCCTGCTCCAAACCCATTGAAATGCTGAGGGGAATATATTTTTTAAGATGTTTTTAATATATGGTTAAGCATAAAAAAGCAAGAAAGATGCCAAAAATAAAAAAAGAACGGACAAGCAAGGCACAAGAACCAGACACATGCCTGAAAATAATATGGTTTCAAGTCCATTGAGAAGGAAATTAAGACTTTAGGCTGTATTCCCAGTCATCCACCAGAAACGAGAACCCCAAACTCATGCCACTTGTGAGTGTGTGGTCCACATTTTTACTAGCCTGAAGGTGAGACAACCCTAAAATGAGATAGCAACATAAAAATGGATCTAAAACTGGTTCTATGTAAAAAACTTCAGCCGAGGAAAAATTCAAAAACACCCCATGGGATTTTCCCACCCCTAGTGCACCTGAGACTCCCATGATAAAAACACCAGATGAAGATGATCTCACACATGCAATGAGGAGGATGGAAGGGATAACTTCCAAATGCCACAATCTACAGAACTTAGACCATTCTGAAAGAGACAAAAATATAATATGTTTAAAATATTCAAGGACATAAAGGAAGAATTAAGATCCAAAAAGCAAATAAACTGGGGAAAATCACAAATTGAAATTCTAGAAATTGAAAGTACAGACACTGAAATTTTCAAAATGTATTAAACTGGAAAACTGATATGCAGACATTACTTGGGACGCAGCCCAGCAAGATAAATGAATGGAAAATATGAAAGTGTCTGGTATGTTCAATAAATCTTGTAAGATATTTAAAAATCCTTTTCATCCATTAAATATTTATTGAATACCTACAATGTGCCAGGCAGTGTGCTAGACATTGGGAACACAATAATGACCAAGAAAGAGGAACATTTACTCAAAAATTTTATGTTGTCTTCTCCGAAATGCAATTGACACTTTTCCAAGCCATGACATCTACAAAATTCGGTGAGTAAATGCAATGATAAAAAGTAAGAACTATCTGATAGTCTTGGGTGATGCTGACATGATGAGAAAAAAAATTGTCCCACTGTGCTTTTACTGGTTAACTATATCTGGAGTAAATGTGATCCTTTCTGGAAACCGCAATTTAACATTGGATGTTGACAGATTAGAGTCCAGACTCAGAAAGCAAGAATATAGAATAGCCTGGATCATATGTCATTTAAGAAAGAGTTGATGTGTGTTCTACCCAGGAAAGAAGAAAATAAGTGGGTACAAAACCCTCTAATACTTTTCAACGTAAAATATGATTCAGCCCAAGGCTTCTGTGTCAGATATTAACTGTTTAGCTCTTTCTTCCCTGCCACACAGTTAGACTATCTTTCCCAGCTTTCCCACTAGTCAGATGAGGTCATATGACTGAGTTCTAGCCAATGGAATGAGACAAGAAGTGCTGTCTGCCGCTTCTAAACCTGGATGGACCTTATGAGCTTCACACATGCATTTATATCTTTTTCACCATCTGCCAACTTAGTGAAGAACACAATGACATTGAAAAACAGTGCTGAAGTGGGTAAAGATACAAGCTGGAAGAAGCTTTGATTCCTGAGTCACTCCATGGAGGAAAGCTTCCATCAGCCAGGTATAGTTACTTTGGACAGGACTGAGGAATACACTTTTATCCTATGTTAGCAATTACACATTTTTTTAATAATAGCTAACATTACCTTAATGAATACAGTTTCTTTTTCTTTTTCTTTTTTTCAGAGACAGGGTCATGCTCTGACATCCAGAGTAGAGTGCAGTGATACAATCACAGCTCACTGAAGCCTCGATCTTCTGGGATCAAGTAATCCCACCTCAGCCACCAGAGTAGCTGGGACTAAAGGTGCATGCAGTCATGCCCGGCTAATTTTTTTTATTTTTAGTACAGATGGGGTCTCACAATGTTGTCCAGGCTTGAATTCCTGGACTTAACCAATCGTCCTGCATCAGCCTCCCAAAGTGCTGGGATTACAGGCATGAGCCACTGTGCTTGGCCTAATATAGTTTATTTAAACAGGATTTCTCATCCAATTTTCACACCCAATTCCTGCCTAATTCATTCTAATAGAATTCTATTTAACCTCAATTCTATTTCTCCTAGGGAGGCACTCCTGCAGGAGAAAAGCTATGTCCCAACCTGTAATTCTATTTGTGATAGAGGTTGGTATATCATCTTGTCACTGGTCCAGCTTCTGCCAAAAGAAAGGCATTTCTTACCCATTCGCCTTCTCCAGAAATTAATCCAGGTGTTTGCCCCTCAACCAAGCTGAGTTACTTAAGGTCTCTTTCATGCTCATGTTTATATCCTCAAAATTGTCATAGTGCTAGGTATATAGCAGTTGATTGTTGTTTGAATCAATAAAAAAAAGAGTTACAAATGTGAAGCTCTTTGAATCTTAATGAGAAAACCAAACAGCAGTATTTTACAAAAAAAGAAAAAACCCCACAGTGAGCTCCGTATACAAACATATAAAACACATTTCTATACAGGTTACCTATATCTATGCACATGTTTGTATACAAAGGAAACAGGTTGATTTCAAATCACTTATTTCGGCATATAAAACTAAGGGCTTCCTTTTCCATTCTCTTTACAAGATCAAAGCAACCTGAATGTGTAGCTATTTTTAAAATACACACAGGGTTCCCCTGAGCTAAATGGTCTCTCACTAGTAAATAAGTAATGGTAATGAGATTACTCTGGGAATAGCACATACCAGAAAATCATAGTGCTCAGGAACAACAACAAAAAAAAAAAAAACAAGCAACCAAGCCTCTCAGGAAATCTTAATCTTCTGCTACTGAACAAACACATCCGGCCAGCTCAAGGTCAAATATCTAGCAGATCCCTGACTTTTATGAACAGAAATAAAAAATGCAGGCAATGCTCAAGGATAATGCATTCTTACCTTTCTCTGAGATCTGCTCCTCGTAATCAGAAATAAGAGAATGAGAAGAAAATATGGCCCTTTTTGTTATTTTCAGAGACAAACAGAAAAAAGACAGTGCTTGCTAAATAGAAAGCATCTCATTATTATGCACCTCAACCAATGCTCCAGAAACCTAAATCCACCCCCCTTGGCTAATCTGCCTGTCTCCTGCACAGATCACATTGCATAGTAGCTATGCACTTCAACATATGCCATCTTCTCCTCATGTAAGACTCGTGAGGACAGGAATCGTTGTTGACCACACGTTTGGTGCAAGGGACCTGGCACAATCTGAGGCTTTAGTAGGTGTTTATTAAATGCTTGTCAAATAATCTTGGAATTTTCCTAAAAGTATGAGGCTCATGGTGATGAAATCTCTCCCGATTATAAGTATAGTTGGAAGAAAATAACACAAAAATAAACCACAGTCACCCACTCTCTTTTCTGACTAGAATGTAAGTTCCATGAAAACGGGAATGTTGTCTGTCTTATTCAGGGCCATGTCCCCAGCGTGCACTCAGTAAGTGCTTGTTGGGTAAGTGAATGACTTTGCTCATGTAATTCTTTCAGAAAAATTTTATTCAATAGCATAAGCCTTATCATGATGAATGTGTGACATTATCACTTCCCCAATTTCCTTTGTATGCTCATAACTTGACAGCTGGCTTCCCACATGTGTTTGCTTTCTACTGATGCTATAACAGATTCCCCAAAATTTGGCAGCTTAAAAGAACACTCCCTTATGATCTCACAGCTCCATAGGTCAGAAGTCCAGGTAGGCTCAGAGGCTCTGCTCTGAATCTCACAAGGCTGAAATCAATGTCAGCCAGGCTGGGCTCTGATCTGGAGGCTCCGGGGGAGGATCCACTTCCAGCCTCATTCAGGTGGTTGGTAGATTTCAGTTCCACATGGCTGTAGGACTCAGGTCCTCATATCCATGCTGGCTGTTGACCAGAGTCCAGCTTCTGAAGTCACCCACATTCCCTGGCTGGTAACCCCCTTCATCTGCAAAGCCAGTGAGCCAGTGAGGCTTTCTCACACTTCTGATCTCTTTGACCTCTCTTTCTGCCTCTTGTCTCCTGCTTCTGCCTTTTTCTTCTGACTTACTCTCCTGCCTTGCTCTTCTGCTTCTAAGGGTATATGTGATTACATTGGGCCTATCTGGATGATCCAAGATAATCCCTCCATTTCAAGGTCAGCTGATGAACAACCTTAGTTCATCTGCAAAATCCCTTCATAGCAGTACTGAGATTAGTGTTTGACTGAATAACCAGGAGTGAGGATTTGGGGGGATGTCTTTAGAACTCTATCTACCACACTAAGAGTGAGCAAACCAAAGACAGTGCCCAAAATGATAGCCGGTCTTTATGCAGCCCCATCTTAGAAGTGACATCCATTGTTTTTGCTGTATTCTAATTGTTAGAAGCAAGTCAATAAGCCCAGTCCACACTCAAGGACAGGGGAATACACAAGGCCTTGAATACTAGTCATCAGAGATCATTGGGGACCATATTAGAAGCCACCTACTACAGAAAGGAAAGATCATTACATCTTACCATCTGGTTTGGCTATTAAAAGCATTTATGTGATCATAATAATACAAACTAAACATTAAGCTCAGCAAAATTATCATAATGTTACACCAAGAGGGAACGGTGATAGCATAGAATAGAAAGGTGTTTGATAAAAGAAGCAAGAAGGAAGAAAGCTATGCCCTCCTAGTCAATTGAGGGAAATCAATATAAAATACCTAAAAATAGCAAATCAAGAAGTAGTAGTATGTTATTTAGAGACAGGAAGATGAAATGTCAATCATGTAAAAAAGATGAAAGTGCCTCTGGAATAGGGAAATGTCAGCAGGGGGGTGTTGCTCATAAGGGTGGCTGTTTTTTAAAATAAACCTTACAGGGTTCTTTGACTCTTTAAACCATGTATGCACACGACTTCTATTAAAATAATGGGGAAAAAAAAGAAAGGAGGGAGCAAAGGCTTTCCACAGAAAATTGTGAAATTATTTGCATGCAGTGAAAACAATGTAAAATATCTCTAGCTGAGATTGGAAAACATTGGCCCAAGAAACACAAAATAGGATGCAGATAATGAAGACAGATGCAGTGAGACAATGCAGTGAAACAGCGGCTGTCTGTCCAGCTGCATAGTTAAGCCAGCTGACCCACCCCACCCTGAAGGCCTGTGACAAGTGAGTGGCCAGCAAGGCCAGCCCAGAATCCACCACTCTTTGCTGCCCCCCTTGTTTTTGAGTCTGGCTCAGCTGCTTCCTGAGGCTGAGTTTTATTTCTACATATCAGCCTAGCTTCTAGCCTTTTGATGTTAATTTCACAGTTTTCAGTTATTTGAGATATACTTGAATCTGTTCCTAAGCCAAACTCATTTCCACTGTAGGACCTCCACCCTGGCTCTTCTGCAGGAATGCACTGTGGCTGGATCATCCTCTAACAGCCTCGCCCTTGTTATTCATCTTATTCAAATGTTTCCTTCCCAGAGGAGGCTCTGTCTGACCATCCAAATTAAATGTGCCCTCTTCCACAGCCCCACCACAATTTATCACATCACTCATCTTGCCTTATCCCTAGCATTTGTCAAAATGCAAAATTATCTTGTTCATTTATTTTTGCCCTCTTTATTTTATTAACCATGGTATCCCTGAAGCCTGTATTATAAGTGTATGGCACGTATCAGTTACCCAACAAATAACTGTTGAATAGAAAAATGGGATTAAGTAGTGCATTAGTTCACTTTTACTGCAATAATGCTGCATAACAAATCACCCTAAAACTTGAGATCTTAAAACAGCAGGCATTTCTTTCCTTGCCCATGGATCTATGGGTCAACTTAAGTTTGGGTGATCTTGGAAGAGCTCAGCTGGCTTAGGTTGGGTTTAGCTCCAGGCTGTGGGTTGTGTTCGGTTCCACCACCATGTGTTTCCTTGTGCTTCTCAAAGAAGAGGCTACCTGGGGCATGTTCTTCTCACAGGAGACCACTGGAAAACAAAGAGGCAAACAGAAGCATGTCATGCTTCTTGAAGCCTTGGCTAGGTCTGGCTATTACTTCCTTGCACTTTCCATTGGTCAAAGCAATCACATAACAAAGCCAAACATCAATGAGGTAGGAAAATATACTCTGACTACTATCATTTATGATTATGACACTAAATTTAAAACATATATAATACAGAGATAAAAATGTCCATATCATTGCAGCTAATTAAACATTAAGTATGTAACAGAATATTAAAGCTCTAAGAATTTGATCTTATTCAAGCGCTTCATCTTTCAGATGAGAAAACAGACCCAGAAAAATGGGAGTGGGAGAATACTACAGAGTTTATGGTAAAGGGGTGGACACGTAACCCTATTAAAGAGGTGTGAAGAATTAGGATGAATAATTTAACCTGATCTGATTGAATGAATAAATAAATGAATTGGAATTAGGGAAATAAGCCAGCAGAGGAGAAATTAAAGGCACAAGAGAAAAAGCAAAGTCCTAAGAAAGGTAAGAGGGATGAGATGAAATGCACTGGTGGAATGTAGACCTTGGAAAGGAGATATCTTGTCCAAATGGAGGAAAGAATGAGTAGGTGTGTGGACACACCAAGGAAGGAAAAATAGGAGTTGGAAGAGTTCAGGTCTGTGAGATAGAGTAAACACTTGAGGAACATACTCTGCAATAAGATGTCCAACAACTCACACTCAGATATAACATGATTGGTCATGGGTTCCCAGATGCTAGAACTCATCGCCAATCAGCTGTCCTCACTAGCATTGCAGGAGGGTTTTACTGTCTATGTTTACAGAGCACCAAAATGTACTCAACACAAAGTCAGTGAGTGTTAGTATCATTCCAAGAGTGTGACCTCAGTTTTCTCAGTGAAGTAGATGTGAGAGTCATTTGTTTAAAGTGAAGGAGGCAAGGGTTGTGTAGGTGGCTTGTGTCCACCACAATAAAGGTTTAGAATAGGGAACTGGGAAAGAAGTGACCAAAAGCACTTGAGGACCTGACCACCAACATTAACAGACGGCCGTCTGCACTAACATTAGACCACAAATGGGAGTGAGCAGTATCCATCTATGTGGTTGAGTGATTTCCTCCATTCAACCGTTTATAGAGTGTTTATTGTGGGCCCTGAAAACCAGGTACAGTTCCTATTTCCAAGCAGATTATAGTTTAATCAATACATGCCCAGAATGAGTTAATGACTAGAGAAAGGACTCTTATAATTTAGAATTAAAACTGAAAACTGAAACAGAGATTCATGCAAATGTAACCTTTCCGTCTCATCTGTGTGTATCAAATGTCACTGTCATTTAATTTTCTAATAAACTGCAGACATATACAGTGTTTAAATGCAAAGTTTAATGAAGTCAATAAAATATGAGCATAAAACAGTAGAATGTAAATTCCATTCCTGTCCTTTACTGCCTAATTGAGAGATAAATGTCATTTACCTCGAGATAATATTTTCACAAAAGCACTTAGAAGAGTTTCAGCTTCAGTATTCCAAAAGGATCACTGTTGGCCACTATTGTTTACGATTACAATACTAAATTTAAAAAAATATATAGAGAGACAGAAACCTCCATATCATTGCTGCTAATTAAAGATTAAGTGTGAGTATCATAGAATAAGAAAACTGAAAAGAACTTAGCCCTGGTGCAACTGCCTCATCTACATGTAAGAAAAAATACCTGAATAATTGAGATAAGTTATTTTGCAAAGGGCATGCAGCAAATTAGTGGCAGAACAGAAGTAAATCTCAGATCTCCTGATTCCCACCCCAGGGTCATTCTCCTGCAACAGGCTGTTTCCTTACCTATTCTTGGCTATCTCACTATATAGGGGTCCCAGGTTGCCAAGACAAGCAGCTCTGAATAGATTGTTATGAATACATTTACGTCTCACCCCCAACTATGTTTTTAATCAACTAGAACTTAGTTCTAGATTAGTATAAATATACTTCCTTTGGTCCATTCTTTTGAAATAATATTGAACTTTATTAAGTTACTTACTGTTTTATCTCACATATTTTATCATTTTCTTCTGTATTTATTTCTCCTCTAGTCAGAGAACTTCCTACAAGCATGTTTTCAAAGAGGATCTTCATGTAGTAAGCCTGAGGTCATGTATACCTGAGAATATCTTTATTACATCCTAATACATATGTTTACATGAATATATCAAAAATATCTTTTTTTAGCTGGACAACTCCATTATCTTGCATCCAGTGTTGTCATTGAGAAGTCTAATGTCAGCACGATTCTTATTCTTTTTTTATTATTATACTTTAAGTTCTAGGGTACATGTGCACAACGTTTGTTTGTTACATATGTATACATGTGCCATGTTGGTGTGCTGCACCCATTAACTTGTCATTTACATTAGGTATATCTCCTAATGCTAACCACCATGGAATACTATAAAGCCATAAAAAAGGATGAGTTCATGTCCTTTGTAGGGACATGGATGAAGCTGGAAACCATCATTCTGATTCTTATTCTTTTTTAAGTGATATGATACTTCCCAGTGGAAACTAGAATTTTCTGTTTGCTTTTTATGTACTTAATGTCTATCAAGTTTCAGGTGTTCTTTTGTTTGTTTTATCTTCTAACCTGTTCGGCACCCAGTGATTTCTCTCAACCTGAAATTCATGCAAATTTTTGTTTCTGCTTTTTCCAAATATTTCCTTGCTTCCAGTTATTTATTTCTTTTCCTTTCTAGGGGCGCCTTTAATTTGCATGGTGTCGCTCCCATTCTATCCTCCATATCACTTGTTTTTTATATTTCTAATATTTTTATTATATCTTGATGCTTTTTGAAGGAGTTTCTTAACCTGATCTTATAGCAAACTAATCGTTCAGCCATATTGTAATACATTCATTTATGGAGTTCTTATTTCAACAGCCATATTTTCCTTACCCAATTTTTCCACTTGATTCTGCTTTTTTAATTCATTCAACAATATTCTTTTATATCTTTTTGAAAATATAAATTAGTAATGAATGCTTGACTTATTAAGGCTGTGAATTTCATTGCATGGGGTATAGCTTATTCACTTGGCAGTCTTTCTTAAAATTATTATTATTACGGTAACAACACTTAACATGAGATGTACTATCTTAACGAATCTTTACGTGTATAAATACAATACTGTTGACCCTAGGTACAATGCTGATCAGCAGATCTCCAGAACTTACTCATCTTGCATAATTGAAACTGAAACTGTGTACCTGTTGATTAGTAACTTCCCATTTCCCACTCCCACCACAACCTGGCAATCACCATTCCACTCTCTGATTCTACATATTTGGCTGTTTTAGATACTTCATATACGTGGAAACATGCAGTATTTGTTCTTCTATGACTGGCTTATTTTATTTAGCATAACATCTTCAAGGTTCATCCATGTGGCATATTTTAGGATTTGGGTTTGTTTTTTTTTAAGGCTGAATAATATTTTTTTTTTTTTTAAGGCTGGACAATAATTTTAAAAGGTGTATGTCTAGCCATACCTTTTTTGTAGTGTTCCCTGTGGGCTCATATTTCCCTGGTTGGTAATATGAAATGGGAGACAGAGCCAAACTCTCATCCCTGGTTATCGTGCCTCTCTTAATATACTTAAACAAGAAGGGGGCATGCCCCAAAGTGGAAGACCCTGGCCCTACAGCCTGACTCTGCCCATCATTATGTGCACAGCTCCTGCTCCCTGTCCCCAGTGTGAGGTTCCTCTGTTCATTTTAATTTACTAGCCCTCTCATGGGAAGTGGGGTGGAGTGATAAAATACCCAATAGCACCACCAATTTGCTGTCTAACAGTTCCTCACCACAGTGAGCACCAGCATGGCCCTGAGGTTGCTGTGGATCCTGGCTGCACTGGGACAGAACTGATGGGGATTTGGGTTTGTTTTTGTTTTTGTTGTTGTTTGTTTGCTTGTTTTTGGAGACGGAGTCTCGCTCTATCACCCAGGCTGGAGTGCAGTGGCACGATCTCGGCTCACTGCAGCCTCCCCTTCCCGGGTTCAAACGATTCTCCTGCCTCAGCTTCCGGAGTAGCTGGGATTACAGGCATGCCACCATGCCCAGCTAATTTTTGTATTTTTAGTAGAGACAGGGTTTCGCCACATTGGCCAGGCTGGTCTTGAACTCCTGACCTCAGGTGATCTGCCCACCCTGAACCCCCATAGTGCTGGGATTACAGGCGTGAGCCCCCAGGCCCGGCCAGGATTTTTGGTTTTAATATTTGTTTTTGTTTGGCTTTCGAAGAAAAATCCACTGGTGGAGGGACAAGCATAGGTCCTCAAATAATAGACTGGAAATGGGTAAAAAAACCTAGCTCTGTAACTCCTCCACTTTATCCTCAGATCCTGGTGCCTCTCCTACCACAGCTACTGTTTTCTCCCATATAAGGACACAAGCACTTTCTGTCTCCCCAGAGCCATCCCAATTTTTAATGTTAAAAGCTCAAATCTATACACTTCTTTGTCCCTTCTATGGCATTTTTGCAATTGAGTTTGGGGGAAATAACTAGTAGTAAGCGTTTTATATATATATATATATATATATATATATTTTTTTTTTTTTTTACTATAAGTGAGTTCCTACAAAATATATGCCATGTTTCCTGAATATGAACTTGGTTCCAAATTTTGTGAGTATTTTTAATTGCATCTGATATGACTTTTGTCTTTAAAAGCTCTCATTTTTCTACTTCCATGTCTTTCTTGATGTTTGGCAAATTGCTATTTAACATTTTCTGTTATCTTAAAGTTTATTGTGTTTCAAAAGAGATGTCTAAACGTTGCAGAACTTTCTCCTTAGTTCAGCTAAAACCGGGCTCTTGTCACATGACCAGGAAAGATTAGGCTCGCGGACACACAGAAGGGTGAGGAAAACGGAATTCACTGAGCGAAAAGGAAAAAGAAAAAACTCTCACCAAAGCAAGAGTCCTGCTAGCAGGTTTCCCGCCTCACAGATTGAAGCCCAGGTCGCCACACAGGAACAGGCTCCTCCCCGCTGCAAACGGCGTGAACTTCTGGAGGCCCCACCCCGTCCTCCCAGCGCGCAGGTGGGCGTGATTCAGAAAGAATCAGTTGGGAAGGGGCGGGCTTCATCCGGGACCAGAAGTCCGGTTTTTCAGCCTTCAGGCTGTTTTAGGCTTGAAGGCAGGGTTTCGCCGAGGACCCTTGGCTGCCTCCTGCCTCTATCATAAGCATAAACCATAGATTTGGAGGAATGCATGATGAGTCAGAAAAGCCTTCCCATTCTGGGATCTAGTTGAGATTCTCTGTTGGGCTAGGAAGAGAGGGTCTGAGAGAAACAAGATTCCTGTAGAACTTGTGGGTCCCTTGCAAAAAGAAGCTTGAAGAAATGCTAAACTCCCAAACGGGACTGAAGAATATGAGGGGAACCCAGATTCCTGGGAGACATAGACATCGGAGGTGAAAGTCTGGGTGTTGTGTCAGCAAAAACTGGCCCACAGCTGCCTCACAGAGTCTCCCTTGCTCTGGTGGAGTCTGAGAGCCACTGAGAAATCCTGGGCAGCCAAGATTGCCATGGAAATTGTCAGGGTCCTAGGTGGTCCCACAGGGTGTCTGGTGGCTTGACATGGACTGAGAGCTGCAGGTTCAATTCTTTGGCACCGAAAGGGTCGTAGAAGAAATGAGGAGATTTTAGGAACCTAAAAAACAGCTTTCAGTTAGAAACGTGACAATTAGCAACCATAATAGACTAATTACAGACAACGAAATATGAATGAGGATTACTCACAAATGTTGGTCTCTAAAGAAGACAAGCCTTGGTACAGTATCACACTCCCATCCTCCGATTCTGGGGAGAAAGACAGGGCCTCCCAAATCAACTGAAACTAAGCACTACAGTTTCAGTGGTATGAAGACTCACGATATAATTTTTTTTTCTGTTCTAGAAACTCACATTTCTTCTATCTCATTACCTGTGGTCAGAAATTACCTTATGTGGCTTGAATAGGGCATTCTGTACTAACCATGGTAAGCAATCTGCTCAATCCCCCAAGCATCGGTTCATGTCTGCCACAAATGGGAAGCCCTTCCGTACACTTCACATAACTTCATATTCTAATGCCTGAGTATTGCAAGGGAGCTGGTAACAGTCTCCCCTTCACTTAAATCCTAATGTAACCATGATTGAACAATCTGGACCATGTGAAAACTCTGCGTTTATTTCAGTATAATCACCCATGTAACTATACTAGAGTCTTCTATATTATACCAAAATGAGAAGAACAAGTCTTGTTAAAAAATATAATTCAGTACAGAATCTAAAACCACCACAGAGAGATGCCTGTCAGTTTGACAAAGCATTTAAGCCCTTACTAGGTTTAATGGCAGGCAATGACAAATCTCTTAAGGTTTGTAGCAGTGGCTGTCAAGGTGCACATGTTTTTGCACGTAAAGGTCATTTTATTTCTACCTTAACTATTATATAATAACATTTTTGTCACTTCCTTTATTTGACATTTTGCATATACTTTACATACATTAATTCATTTAACCTTTACGAAAATCTATGAGCTAAAGACTATTATCCCCATTGACAGCTCAGGAATCTAATGGCAATGAGCTCAAGGCAATAGAGGTACTGATGACCAACCCAGGTCTACAGGCTTCCAAAGCCTATTCTTAACCACTAAGCTATTCTATCACCCCAGTAGGTCTTTTTTCCCCAGTGCAAACTGTCCCAACAAATGTAATTAAAAAGAAAAATATCTGGTCATTTAGGGACACCAGCCATGAAAATGTATTTCTAATTCAGGAAGAGGAGGCGGGGGAGGGCACGCTCTGCTAACCATGGTAGGCAATCTGTTCAGTCCCCAAAGCATGAAGTTTGATTTTTCTTTTTATCTGGCGTTTATGTTCAAGGGAATATAAATGTCAGGAATCAAGCATTCCCTCTGGATGGTGAAGTAATAAATAACTTTCATACCATTTTGCACAGATGCTGTGACTAAATTGAGATCAGGAAAGATATAGACAACTATAGCAGCAAACTGTTGATGAATCTATTTTTAAAAGCAACTGTTAAATTAGAAAGATCTTTCAAAAAAAAAAAAGCTCAGAAGGAAATAATTTGGGCACAATTCTAAGAAATTCAAAGGAGATTCAAAGCTAGAATGAATGAACAATCCACTCAGCCCAAAAAGGGCTGAGATAATCATTTCCCAGTTCTAAATATAATTTTGAATATTTTTGAGGCATGAGGCAAAGGAATGTTTTATACCTTGGAAGGCTTAAAGTATTAATGGGAATAATGGTAAATATTTCTGAAATAATAAAAACCTTGTGCTCTAAATAAAATATAAAGGGGAGTATCATGTCGTTGTCTTTTGGGAAACATATCTGAAACCAACATATAAATATTCATCATAAGTTGACTCGATTTGATTCCTTTAGCAAACATTTTGAACCACTCCAGCTCAGTGATACAATTCTTGGATATTTTTCCTAAGGAATAATACAAAAATGTCAGTAACAGCAAATATTCAATGAAGCATTATTTTGTAATAGCAATATATTAGAAATAAAACCAGAAAAGGAAACTATTAATATAAAGGAAACAATTATTTATCAGGTATAATCTGGGTACTTTACTTATGTTATTGTACTTAATAGTAATAATCTAGATATACTTTTCCTAATGAGCAAATAAGTGCAAAGTAGTTAGATTACCAGTCAAAGATTAAACAGTTGGTTAATAAAGGAACAAAGTATAATCTAAACAACATCTAATAAATGGATGGTTAATTATATACACCAATTTAGTATTTTTTTCATAAAGTCATTAAAACTAATAGTTCTGAAGACAGTAGAACAGAATGAACAATGCTTAAGATGTAATATTTAGTTGAATATGTATACACATACACACATGCGTAAATGCTCTGTGCTATAATTAAATATGTAAAATTATATTTACAAATAGACAATGCATAGAACATGAAGACAGATGATATTTGTTATGGTGGTGGCATTATGAATGGCTTTCCTTAATTTTAAAATTCATTATTCAAGAAATACTTATTGAGAGCCTACATCAATGAACAAAAAGTTCCTGTCCTTGTGGAGATTATTTTATAGTAATGGAGACAAATGATAAATGAATTAATGAATTAATGTACTACATGAAATCAATTAATGATAAATTCTATAAAGAAAAAAATGAAGCAGAGTGCAAGGATAAAAAGATACAGGGTGTGTATTTAGAAACCTTGGTCAAAGAAGGTCTTCCTAACAAGATATTTGCATAGTAAAGTAAGACTGAGTAAGCCACACAGATATATGGAAGAGCATCACAGACAGAAAAAATAGCATGTGCAAAGGCCCTGGGGCTGAAATGGGATGCCAGATAGACAGTATAAAGATGGGGGGAAGTTCATGTAGAAAGTGAAAACAGGGTAAGAAAAAGGGTCACAAAATTATGCCTATACTCTAATAATTACGTTAAAAAGCACAGAAAAAAAGACAGTAAAATAGAAAGTACAATATATTGGTGATGAGTTATCTTGGTGTAATGTGATTTTTAAGAGTATTAATTCCTAAACCAGATTGTCTAGGTTCAGATCTCAGTTTTGTAACCTCGGAGAATTTGCATAGCCTTTCTGTGCCTCATCTGTAAAGCAAGGCTAATAATCATAGTACCTTTAGCATTGTTGAGAGGTATGGAAGGCAGAATAAGATCCCCATAATGTCCATATCCTAATCCCTGGAACCTGTATGTTACCTTCCATAGCAAAGGAGATTTAAGTTTGCAGATGGAATTAAGGTTGCTAATCCGCTAACCTTAAAATAGGAAAATTATCTGAGGTTGTTTAGCTGGGCCCAATATAATCAAAAGGATCCTTAAAAGTGAAAGAAGGAGAGAGAAAGGGGGAGTGAGAGAAAGAGATGTGATCACAGAAGCAGTGTCTAGCTTTGGGGATGGAGAGAGGAGCCATGAGCCAAGAAACGTGGGCTGCCTCTTGAAGGTGAACAAGGTAAGGAAACATTCTTTCCTGGGGCCTCCAGTAGAAAAAGAAAAAATGCAGTCGTGCTGACACCTTGATTTTAGCCCAGTGAGACCACATTGGGCTTCTGAACTATAGAACTGTAAGATGATAAAGATGTGTTGTTGCAACCCACTAAATTTGTGGTAATTTAGCAGAGCAGTAACAGAAAAGTAATACAAGAAAATTAAGTGAGTTTTTGTGAGCAAAATATTTAGAATCATTCCTGGTGCATAGTGGGCATTCTATAAGCTGTTATAATATTCAGATGGTGTTTTCTACCATGTTTTCCAATAAACAGTAAATATTTATTTGTTAAATTAAAAAAAGGGGAAAGACTACTTAAAAGGGGAAAACTTTATCATTAGTGTTAATAACTAATACATGAAAGAAAAATTTTAATTGCAGAAGAACTAAATTAATAGAGATATAAAACAAAAATAATGAAACAGAAAAAACTGTTCTCTATATTAAAAATACCTATTGTTTTTAAGATATGTTCTTCAGTTGCTAACAAAATACCGACAAGTGGCTGGGACTGGAGTAGATTAAAAGAGGTTTTATTTTGGATGTGTGATTTATAGACTATGAGGAAAACTGTGAATACATTTAGAATCCAGATGTAGGTCAGTAATCTGAAGCATGGAGTCCAATAAGTTCCTTTACAGACAAGAATCATAAAAGCTTGGAATTTCACTCCTAGTAAAAGCCTCTAGGAATCTGTGAATTTCGTTTTCATTCCAACAGGAAAGTGACAAATCAAACTGTAGCAAGTCAATCGAGAGCACCCCCTCCCTTAATTCTTGGCTCCATCAGGTCTTCAGGGCGCTCAAAAATTTCAGTTCCATCCAAACACTTAGCAAGCATCTCCCATATGTATGGCCAGATCCTGTGTTAAGTAGCATTGAACTTAAATACAGTCAGTACATAATCTGTAACTTTTATGGCCAAAAAAATAGTCTCACTATTTTTAAAAATTGGAATATTTACTATTCATACTCATTTTTTATTCAAAAATATTTATTGACTGTCCTGAACATATTAAGATATGAAATACTTTCAAATAAACTACATGGTTTTTCAAATAGTTTGTAGAAAGGGAACAGGAAACTTTGTAGCTTTTCTACTTTACTACTTTGGAATCACTTTTAGATATCTAATTATTTAGATGTTTGGCAAAAAAGTCAGAATATTTATAATTCCATAAGAATTATGTAACAAGATGTTTGTCAAGATGTTAGATTTTAAAGGAGTACATTTGCTTTCTTAATTTAATTTGTTTTTATTAAAATAATGTGCAAAAAAGCAAATACCTGCCACTTTCTCAATTCCAACTCCCCAGAATCAGCCACCTTCAATATTTCTGTCTGTTTCTTCTGATGTTTACTTCCATATTTCTAAATCGTTTATTTATATTTTTCTTTTATGATTTTAAAAATTTAACTGAGATCTATTAATTTCTAATATGTAAGATGAGAATCTAACTCTCACAACCATGCCCCTCACCCTCTTACACACAAATAAATGTATTAACTCACCTTTTCCTAGTCTTCTAAAATTACTACATCACCCTTTTTGGTTTAATCAATGTTTACTGTTCACATTTTATCAATATGTAGAAATAATGCAGAGTAAATCAGTATAGTGTATTATAGCTTCATTTTCTTTCTTCTATAACATCTTGCTATCTAGAATTAATAATTTCCTCATTTAGTCAAATTGTTTGGTTTACTATGTAACTGTCACTCATTCCCCAACTCTGACAGAGCTGAGTTCTAGCACAACTGAAAACCCATCACTTTTGCTTTTTACATTTTTTTCTTGCAAACATCCCTGCTGGAGCCTTCTTTCCCATATTCTGAACAAGACCAGTTGCTCTGGAGGTCTGCCGCACCACATTTGTTCTAGACTTTTCTTTCCAACATCCTGGAAATTGCCTTTATCTTGTTTCTGTGTTAAAATCTCTGTTTCCAAGACACCTTGACTTCTTCTGTCTTGAAAGATGTCATAACTTTAGGGAAGCACAGTTTTCAGGAGCTTCTAGAGAAGAATCCTTGGGACCTAAAATTGTTAAGAACTTGCAGGTCCAAAAACATCTTTCTACCCTCATGTTTGATTGTTAATTTGGCTGGATATAAAATTCTGATTTATGAATCCATTGTCTTCTAGCTTCCTATATTGTTTGCTGGAGTCTAATCTTACTCTGATTCCCAATCATTTGTATGTAATGATCCCTCCCTCCATCCCTCCAACCCAGACCCCTGGAGGTTTTTAGATTTTTCCTTTATTTCAGGTGTCCTAAAATTTTTATGATGATATGCCTTGTTTTAGTTTTTGTTTTTGTTTTTCATCTCCATTTTCTGGTCAATCTTTCAGCCTTTTCTTTGAAACTGAATTCCCATAGTTCTGGGAAATATTTTTAGAAAAGATCCTTAATAATATTTTTTCTATATTTCTTCTGGTCCCTCTCTTTGGAACTTCTGTTAACTTCTATTACCATATCTTTTGGCACTCTTCAACTGATCCTTTAATTTTCTTGTCTTTTCTCATCACTTTTGGGAGATATATTCTGAAATATTTTCTCAACTTTATTTTTCAAGCTGTTCACTAAATTTTTAGTTTCTGCTATCACTTTTTAATATCCAAGATCTTTCTTTTTAAATCAATCTATTCTTCTTTATGGGCATGTTTTCTTATTTTGTGTTTCTGAGCATATTTAAAAGCTTCATCGCTTTTCTTTTTTTCTGTTTGTTCAGTGCATTGTTAGAGTCTTTCCTCAAACATTTGATGATTTGTGGATACCTGATTGGAAATTAAGTAGCTCTGTGTGGGACTTACTAATTGATAGGCTTCACTGCAAGATGGTCAGGTATGGACACAGTTGTCTTTTTGAGGGACCATAAAAGTAGTCTCCATAGCACTTCCTCCTTGTGCAAGGTATGCTTCCCAAATGAAAATCTTCCAGGTTCATTGCTTAGGACAAAGGAAATGGTTTTACAAGGTTCATTGTTTGTGTTCAGGAAGCTGAGTGGGGTTGGGTTGGAGATCTCATTTCCAATATGCATATTTACATTTAACATTCTCTGTTTCCAGTAAAGGGACTCATCTAACTTACCAGCAGCTGTGTGCAACTTCTCCAATTTGAGAACCTGTGTGCTTTTATCTAGAGAGAATGTGTTTACTAGCTTAAGTTTACTATCTAGAGAATGTGATTCATTCTCTCTAGAGTGAACCTCAAATCCTTGGCCAGAGTATGGGGGACCCATGGCCCTAGGGAAGAAGATCTGGGGTTTAATCACTAATATGTATATAAATATTTTCAACCAGTCCATCTTTTTAAGCCCCATCCTGAGTCTCCTACTTTTCCAGATACCCATGGTCCCAAATTCCTGTGCCTTCCTCAAGTTCTGCAGGATCAATCAGTTTGCTTTCACTGGCTTTTCATACTACAGGCTTGGATCTCTGATCTTTCAGGCCACTTAAGTCAGTTACTTTTAGTTCCTCCAAGTTCCTACTTCCAAATTTAAAAAAAATTATTTGTTACAAGTTTATGCGTTTATGTCCTTGTTAATTTATGCCTCTCAAAATTTCTTTTATTGTCATTCTAGTGAGACTTGGGGGACGAAGCGGAAGAAAACATGTATGTTTATTCTGCCATGTTTATCTGGAACAATCTCTTTTGTTTTATAAAATAATTCAATATTCTTTATTATTTTCATAATAATATTTAGAGATTTTGTAAATATGAAGCATTTTCTTAAGTAACTATATAGTGATTGCAAGTAGAGGCATCCTTAGATGCCCGTATTTTTAATTTTCAATATGTAGTAGTTAAAAGCATAAAAACTGGAAATTAACAGACATAGAATTGAATTATGGTATAGCCACTTACTGTTTGTGTTATCTGAGGCAAGTTACTTAACTTCTCTAGGGTTTTGCTTCATTTTCTTTTTTTTTTTTTTTTTTTTTTTTTTTGAGACGGAGTCTTGCTCTGTCTCCCAGGCTGGAGTGCAGTGGCGCGATCTCGGCTCACTGCAAGCTCCGCCTCCCGGGTTCCCGCCATTCTCCTGCCTCAGCCTCTCCGAGTAGCTGGGACTACAGGTGCCCGCCACCATGCCCGGCTAATTTTTTGTATTTTTAGTAGAGACGGGGTTTCACCGTGGTCTCGATCTGCTGACCTCGTGATCCGCCCGCCTCAGCCTCCCAAATGCTGGGATTACAAGCGTGAGCCACCACGCCCGGCCTAGGTTTTGCTTCATTTTCTATAAATTGGGACTAATAATGACACCTATCACATAGTAAAAATTAAATGAGATAATTCATGTAAACCTTCCAGAACACAGTAAGATGCCAGATGATAATTTTAAATGTCCTATAACAACTTTCTGCTTTTACAGGGCAAAAATGCAAACTCTTTCTTCTTTTTCTTTTTTTTTTGTTCCAGGTTTATTGAAAATATTACAACATTTCAGAAAGATTCAAACAGCTCCATGTGGTGGATAGTCCAATCTGCAGGTCACTCAGCCTACAGTTGGGATGAATTTCCCAAAGTCCAAAATCTTCAGCATTTCTCCAGTGTCAAGATCTACTTCAATGATCTCCTGATCCAAGGCTGAGACCTCAGGAGCATAATTATCTCTCCTTTCTCTCTTCTCCTCCTGCAACTTGATGGAAATACCTCTTACTGGGCCCCTGTGAATCTGCTTCTTCAGATGCATGACTCAGCCTGCGTATCTTGTTGCAGAGCTTCTTGTTAGGGATAATGACAGTCTTCACCCACATGCTTGTTCATGTGGAAATCATTACCAGGGTGCATGTAATACTTTTCTATGATGACCTGGGCTACCTTCTTCACTGTTTTGGTGTGAAGGCTGCCCATCTTGGCAGGTCCTTGGTAAAAGAGGCCAAACTCTTCATACTCAAAAATTTACTTTGCTCATCTTACAGCCTTTTACATCTAAATATAGTTTCATCAAGCAACATTCTTACAATTATGTTCATTTTTTATTAACCCTCATTTTGAACAGCAAATTCACTTTACTAGCATACTGAGGCAATCAATGACATAATTTGGATTTTGCAGTGATTAAATAGAAGATTGGAAGAATGTTAAGAGGGGAAAGAGCAAATTGGTAAATTTTAACCTTAGGAGGTAGAATGCTCAGCAAGAGGCCTGGGATATACAGCTTTCAGGGTTCAGTTATGAATTCAGTTATGCACCCCATAATTCTTCATCTAAATTATTAGCTTACAGTCTCAATTGTCATCAGACACAGCAGGCATTTGGAACTTAGGTGCTTTGGAGAGAAGAGCAGACACGGTCTTTCCATTTGGCCAGCATCAGAATCCCTTCCTTTACTTAGGGAATTCCCAAGGCATAAGACAGAACCTATTTCTTGTTGTAGAAGCTAAAATTCCCTGACACTGCTATACTTTACCCAGGCTGGCTTGCAAGTAAGGCAAAGGCACATGTCCTAGGCTCTGCCAAATAGACACGCACACCCCGGTCTTTGAATTGGGCAATAAGGATGAAAAACTAAACAAAACAAAATACTACAAACAACTGTTGCTGGTGGCAACAGTAGTCAGGATGACCGAGTCTGTAAAGTTTCAGTGGCAACCATGCCAGTGCTAGTACCCAGCACCCAGTGTCCAGCAATATAGACAGGGCCAGCTGCAGCATTCATGCTCTGTGGAAGCAGTGATGTTGTCCCTACAAGAATAGATGGATGATGTGACTAGCCAGGGCATTTCTCCTGGCTGCACAGCTTCAAGCTAGTTCTCCATCATTACTACTGATTCCATCCGCTTCACAGCATCCTTTCCCCACCACCATTTCTGATTTATTATCTGTTACATTTGGAAACTGATCACATGAAACTGCAAAAATAGCAAGTGTCCAAAATTTTTACATAAAACATGAATTACCTCTAGTTCCAAATTCATGAATTTATTAGTGTCCCTTTCAATCAAAAATAAAAATAAATTCTTTTTAGGAAAGAAAGCACCTGCCATATCCCATTCTCAGAACACATCATTTAATTATCTTGGTCATAAACATTTCCAAGATGAGAATTTGTATTTCCCTCCCATAGTTTCTGATGATCAAAAACCCCTTGTGTTCTTTATTGAAAGGGTTTGGTCTTGCGGCTGTTGGTTTGTCCCATCCAACGTTCATCATCTTCAGCTTTGCTTCTAAAGACATTTATTTTCTCTGGTTCATTAAAAGCTTCTGCTTCTGAACACAGTTCTGGAATGATAGAACAGTCTCTAGACTTCCTTGGTCCTGATGTGATGAATATGACTAAGGCTTCCTTTGTTGTAGGACTGCCTGTGGCAAATCCAAACTTAATGGTCTTTATAAATTTCACTGGAAAGTCTCCACTTCTTCAGTTGATTGCTTCTCAGTTCTATGACTGCAACATTTTTCTCCATTCACCCTTGTTTTTATAAATTTATTTGCATCTTCTTCAGGTTTTAGTGAAGTTGAAACAAATAAACCAACATGAGCTATTTTACTAAGAAGATTAATGGAAACAATGGCTTCAGAAAGCATTGTTATAAGGAAGTTACCTCTGCAGTTCTCACCTCCTAATGCAACAATACTGTGCCACCATTAGAGAGTATACAACAGCAATTGAAATTGTGTGGTAAGAGAAGCACTGTGAATGAACTCTGGTCACCCCAGCTCACTGTGTTTTCTCTGACTTCTCCTCTTTTACCATCCCATCACTATTTTCCTCTCCACTTCCTCTTTATCAGCCTCACTAACTCTCTTGAATTCAGTTCTTTGCTCACATCAACCAGGGTTGGTCTCAGTGTAGCACTATGAACCCTTATTGATATGATGGAGATGGTGAAAGAACTGGAACTATACTACCAGCTTCTTACAAAAAACAAATTTACTTCCAAAAATGACTTGCTCAATATTTTTCACAGAACAAATATGTTTCCAAATTAATATGAAGCTTGATTTCCAGCTTCACAGGAACAATCTTTCCTACTTTCAGGACCTTCTAGTGTGGTCTCCTCATTAGATCTGTGAAAACACCACTTTTCTGAAAGGACTAGCTCTATCATAAGTGTACTTTGCTTTTCAACATCAATTTATTACTTCATTATTCTAGATTTATATGAACACAACACAATGAACTATTTGAATGGACATTATAATGCAATACTAAGAGAAATATTAACAAGATACAAGTAAAACATTTAATCCACTGCCTGACATACAGGCAGTACCTACTAACTTTTAGATTTCTTATCATTAACATACATGTAAAGTGCTATGCAACTATCTTCAATGGTTGTATTAAGTTCTTAGGGGAAGAACTAAATTCTTCTCATCATTTAAGACTCAGAATTGTTGCCTCTTTTACCAGAAAGCCATCCCTGATCTTCTCAGGCTGGATTAGGCACCTATACTTCATGTTTCTATAACCTTGTACATAACCAAAAGATATTACAGTTTACACATAACCAAAAGATATTACAGTTATGTATTATGTATCTGGTTTCCCCATGAGGCTGTGAACATCTTGACAGCATACAGTGCCTAGTACATAGGCAGCACTCAGTAGCATTTTGATAGATGATTGAATGCACTCCAGAATAGAAACAGAAGAGAGCTTATTGCATCCGGGGAGTTGCACATGGTTCCGCTGGCTGTGGCATTAATTTCAGAGAGTGCAAATGGTGTTCACCATGCATGGATGGTGATATAAACCATGCAAAGGAGCTTGGGTTTTATTCTGAGGCCAGTGACTTCTTTTCCAGAAGGAAGGGATAATGATCACATTGGTGTTTTTGAAAACTCATTCCAGGTCGCAGTACAGAGAAGAGATGAAAGGAGACAGGACTCTAGGGAGAGGCTGAAAAGTTGCTTTAGTATCTCATTCTCAAGAAAGAAAGTGGAGCCAAAATGATAAAAATCAACAATGGAAAGAGATTAATTACAGAGATATTGAATAGGTAAATTTGGTAGAACTTGATGACCCATTAAATATTGAGGAATCAAGGATGTCTCTAAGTTTAAAATTTGGGAAACTGAGCAAATAGTGCAGAGAGAAGAGAACAGGTAGCCTTAGGAAAGAAGATTGCTATTTTAGAACGTTATGTTTGAGAGGCCTCAGGAACATGTGAGTAACCAAGTCCAGTAATTGGTTATTTAGGTTTATAGATCAAAAGACAGTGTAAGGATAGGGTTATCAAATTAAATTCTAAAATCTGTTCAAGTAATATAGAGGCTAAAAGTTATGATACTCTGTAGAATACCAGGAAATATAAAAAATAAGCCTACCAATAATGAAGTATTTAAAAATTAAATAGATACTAGCTTGTATGATATTAAACAAGTAGCATCAGACACAAACAATTTTAAAATACATATGTGGGAGAAAAATTTCTTATTCTACCAATCAGCTTAATTTTTTTCATGAAATCTGGGAAAAGTTCAACATTGGTTTATCTTAACAACCACTGCATACTACATAAGTTCATATAAGACCACTATACTAAAAGTACTGGAATGCTAATATTGACAAGCTCACTTTAATTTTTTTAAAAAACCTTATTTCTAAAGTAAATAGATGTTAAGAGTGCCTGTCTATGTTTCCAAATGGCTGAAGGTAACAGCTTACTTTATATGCACCCAAAAATCATCTTCACTAGTTTTGTTTATTTCAATGGTCAATATTTAGTAATTTTAAAAGCATCCAACCCAACTAATAGTTTTTTTGAACTCTGGTTTCACGATTATTTCAAAAGGAAAGGATGCTAAAAGCCCTTTTCTTCCTCATAGCCACTCTTTTTGTGCCACTTATAAAAAGAACCACTATTAAGACTACATGTGAGCTGAAGGCAACACCACCATCTCATGTATAGTAGTGGACATATACCCTTGCCAGTCATTGAAACTTGTCAAAAGATAGGCTCCAAAAAATCTGGTAAGTCATATATTTAACATGCATACAAATTAACTGGGTTGCCTGACCAGTTCCCTTCCTTGCCCTGTATTTCATGTAAACATACAGTTCTGGATGAATCATGATGCCTCAAAAGGCTCAGTAGTGAACATGCTTCCCCACTGGCCTACAAAACAACAGTCTCCTCTCACTGTTGGTTGAGATTTGCAAAGCAATGCACTTGAAACCAAAGTAATCTTATTCTGCTGTCCTTAACTGATTGGGCCCAAGATCACAGGCCGATGCCAAGGGCAAGGGCAGCCTGTTAGGGATGCTTCATGACGGATGGAAAACAACCAACCCCCAAATCAGAGCAATATATGCCCTAAAATGTAAAAGGCCAAGTACCAAATGGAACAAATTCAAATACAAGTAAGATTCTAACCAAGTTGCTAAAAAGTGTAACTTAGTCCAAAGCATAAACATGGAGCAGATTCTTGGGGCAAAATCAATTTCATTTGAATAGCCCAGGATATGGAAGACTCTTAACTCTACTTTCTGGTTCCAGCAACTAGTTTTTCTAATTGGAAGAGTTTGCTCTTGTGAAATGCAAACCCACTGAGGTGCCTGCTTGTACTTGCACCTAAACTTACCCCTCTGTGTTCTTTCACTCCTAGGACAATGTCATGCAATTAGAAAACTCTGGCCTGGAACAATTTGCATCTTCCCTGGGCAAGTCTGTGTTCTCATTTTTAAGGAGAGAATTGAACTGGATGGTCTTTATATGAGTCTATTTGATGAGGCAACAGATTCAGATCTGCTTCCTGTCTGAAGAGTGCAGTGTAGTAGGTAGAATATTGTCCACCCCCACAGACCCAAAGCTTGTCCACTGCCTAATTCCCCAAATCGATGAATATTTTACCATATATTGCAAAAGGGACTTGGCAAAGGCAATTAAGTTAAGGAACTTGAGATAGGGAGGTTATCCCGGACTATCTGGATGGGCCTGATATAATCACAAGGGTCTTTATAAGAGGGAGACAGGAGGATCAGAGTCAGAGGAGGAGATGAATCAGCATAGATTGGTGTGGTGTGACCACAAGCCAAGGAAGCTGGCAGTCTCTAGAAGCTGGAAAAGTCTACGAATGGATTTTCCCCAGGAGCCTCTGGAAGAAAGACACCTTGATTTTAGTCCTGAAAGGCCTATTTCTGACTTCCGACCTCCAGAAATGTACAATAATAGATTTGTGCTGTGTTAAGTCACTAAAAGTGTGGTCCATTTAGTGCAATAATCTGGGAAAAGGGTAGAAAAGATTTTTGTCTGTGCAGAAAGTTAGAATCTGTTTCAAAAAGATGATGCTCTAGAAAAGTAGCTGATATTTTTTGAGAGAGGCAGGAATGAGATGTCGTTCTACGTAAGCTGGCATGAAGCAGAGAAGAAAAATGAGGCAATGCTGAGTTTTGTTAACAATGATGGTATCCTCTGGCAATGATACTAAATAATACTTTTAAACTTCTATAAATGTACACTTTCCTTTATATTCAAAGACGATAATCAAGGATGGAAGTACTCTGCTGAAGTATCACCCCATACACATACAAATGCCATATCACTAAATGTATTATTCATTCTTTCTTGTATTCATTTATTCCACAAATATCTATTAAGCACTTCTGTGTACACTATGCTAGGTGAAGAGGAATAGAATGATAAAATAATAATAATAATGATAATAACTTCATCATTCTTACAAACTAGTATGGAAGACGGTTATTAAAAGCATTAGGAAAAGGAAGGAAAAGGTTTTTTGGAGCTCTCTTTCTACACACACACAGACACACACACACACACTACCAAGGACACACAAGTCGGAAAGAACCAAAATTAATTTACATTTTCATTTCATCATTTCTAGTCTTTGGTTTATGAAAAAGTGTATGTGTGCATATATTGTGTATAATACATATTATTTTTCATACATAGGTACATATACATACATATATATATATATATATATATATACACACACACACATACATACAGTGGACAAGTATAAGTGCAGCTAATAGAATGAGGGATCAAAGAAGGCCTCCTTAAATGTTGCTCTTTACCCATACTGAGGGTAACACTTAAGCTGAATCCTGCAAGATGAGTACAAGCTAGCAAAATGAAAGGGGGAGAAGGAGGAAGGAGTGTTCTAGATAGAGAGAACAGCACAAGCGAAAGTCCCAAGACAAAGGGAACATGGAGCCTTAAATGGAAATAAGAGGAAATAAGAGTAGAACAGAATGGCTGGAGCTCAGAATGCTGAGGGCAAGAGGAGTGCAAGGAAGAGGTAGGAAAGTAATGGGTAGTGGAGGTCTCAAATAAGACAGGGTAACAATTAAGACTTAATTCCAGGGAAATGAGAAACCACAAAAGGCTCCATCTAGAGAAGTATCATGATCAGGTTTATGTTGTTAAAACCTGACTATGATTGCTATGTAGAGACTGGAATGCAGGCATGTTCAGTATGTGAAGGGTAAAAAGAGAAGGTGGGTGGTCACCATCAAATTCAGGGATCCAGGGGCTTGTTATCAAGTCCCTGCTCTCCTACTAAATAATGATAATGGCTATCATTTATTGAGAAGTCACTGAGTGCCAGGCACTGCTGCAAGTATTTTACGTATGATAACTTATTTTCTCCTTCAGAAACTCTACAAGTCAGGAATCATTACTATCTCCATTTAAAAAAAAATAAAAATAAAACTGAGGCACAGAGAGGTTATGTACTTTGCTCCAAATCACTTGGGTAGTCAGTTACAGAGCTGGGATTTTAACCCAGGCAGCCTCGTTTCAGATTGTCTGCTAAACCGCAGTACTACAGTGCCTCTCATGCTCTACGGCATACCCCAGAGAAGTCATAAAACACAGTGTTTCCCCTGCCAGATGGAGAAAACAAGGGGGTTGAGCTGAATCAACACTTATTTCAGATCCTTCTGATTCCACTACTATGACTTTGCCTGGAAAACCAAGATTCTGAAGAAGTTTTTTAAATTTTTTTAGAGACATGGTCTCACTCTGTTGCCATCCTGAAGGGCAGTGACAAAAATCATAGCTCACTGCAGCCTCGAACTCCTGGGCTTAATTGATCCTCCTGCCTCAATCTCCCAAGTAGATGGGACTACAGGTGCATACCACCATGCCCAGCTGAGTTTGTCGATTTTTAATTTTTTTTAGAGACGGGCTCTTCCTACGTTGCCCAGATTTGCAGCCTGTTCTTTACTCAGTGGGGCCTGAGAGAAGTAACCACAGCCCCAGACTATGGCTGGACTGAGAATCCAGCTAGGAGTCCCTAGAGACACAAGTAGATATCTACACCTTATATGCTTTTCTTTCTGATTTCAAGACCTGCTATATTACACACTTCTCACCCTACCCCTATTCCCAAGACAATTGACTACATGACACAGCCATCCTCCAAGACTCCAGTCTTCACCTTGATGAAACCAACATGTACATTAGTTACGGTTACTTCTGAGTTGTAGAACCATGGTAACTTTTATAATATCTCTCTCTCTTCATTTCCTTTTTAGATTTTTACATAAGGAACATGTGTTAGTTACTTAATTGAAAAAAAATTTTTAATGTATTCTTAGCAGGCATCTAACTTTTTTGGCACTCTGCTCAATAGTTATTTTCTGAAGGCTCAATACAATAATTATATTTTTAATCTGGCTCCCCGAAGTAACGTTTAATTTACAAAAGAGTCAAACTTAAAATAGGCCAGGCTATATGTCTTATAAGTAAGAAATAAAAAAAATTACAGAATCTTAGAGTTGAAAAGCTCTCCAGCATCATGTAGTCCAGTGATCTTTAAACTGTGTGACTTTGAATCTTAGAGCTCTGTAGATAAATGTCTTGGAGTTAAGGTAGAGAGCGGGGGAGATTATATGTGTGTGGATCTAGGTCCTCCAACTCTTCTGCAATCAAAAGATCCCCCTTTTATATTGTTTGCATATAAAAGAAGTGTTTCTTGTTCTAGGATGTATCCGGAGTCCATTTACTTCCCTCCATCTCAATTGCCATCACTCTAATTCAAACACCATCATCTCCATACTGGATTATCATTATAAACTTATTACCCAGTGTCTGCTTCCATACCTGTCTCTTTCTCCAATTTTATCTCATATCACTCCCACTTTAGACTTCATTTAATGTATTCAAGACATCCTTGCTTTTTATTTGTCCTCTAAATACACCTATATTAGCCAAAATAGGATAGGGTATACTAAGTTAACAAACAACCTGAAAGTGTCAGTGGTTTCATAAAATGATTATTTCTTACTCATATCAGGTCTGATGTACCCTCCTCTAAAAAGTGACTCAGGGATCCAGGATCTCTCCATTTGAGACATCATCACCTTCAACACAAGTATTCATGATTCCTTTGAAAAAAAGAAGATAGGGAAGGGGCTTCCCTGAGCCTAGAAAAGGAGCAAAGACGATTGGCCAGAGCTCAGTCACAAGATCTCAACCTAACTGCAAGAAAGGCTGGTATATATTGTCTTTCAGAATGCCCAGAAAAGGAAATTGACACAAATGGTGAACAATTGATGAGCATATAGTGTGGTCTCTATCACACCAACTCAGCTAACCAACTTGCATTTGCTGTTACCTCTACATGGAACATTCTTCCCATAGCTTTTTGCCTAACTAGATCCTTCTCATCTTTCAAATTTAAGCTCAGTTTTAATCTCCTTTAAGAGGTCTTCTCTAATCACCTTAACCAAAGTAGTCCAATGTAGCAGAGACTGCTAGTTACCTCTTAGTATTGTTTCTCCCTTCTAGATTTGGCAAAGAGAACCTCTATGTATAGCAGAGCATGTAGTTGTGCAGCTAAAAACCTACATTTCCCATTCTTCTCTGCAGCCTGGTTTGGCCAAGTGGAAAAGTTCTGGCCAATGAGATGTAAGTGTTAGACATAAAACTTCTCGAAAGTTTCCGTAAGAAAATTGAGTGCCTCGGCTTTCCTTCACCCCTTCCTCCCTTCTACTACCTGTGTGGATGGAGCCTGTATTAATCCCAGTAGCCATCTTGGACTAAGAAGCAATATTCTAAATAGCGCAGAGGATCCACTAGAGTGAACTTGTGTCTCTGGTGATTTTGTGGTGCCACTAGAGCTGACCTGGCCTTCTAATCTCAGGATTTCTTGCATGAAAGAGAGAAATTAACTTCTATCTTGTTTAAGACACTATTATTATCTGTAAACTACTGCTTCAGTACAACCTCCTAATAATGCAGATAAGGAAACTGAGACCTTATGGTTCTGTGGCCATAACAATGGAAGTCTAGGACACAATTAGTCTTCTGACTTCGGTTTAGTATTCTTTGCACATTAACAGTCTTCACATGAAGATTTCAGGAAAAATAGAAAACAACCAAACACTCTGAATCACTATCACATTTCTGTGAAGCACAGATGTATAAGACATATGTAATCCCTGCCCTTGTCATGTCAGATGGATAAACAAATAATTTTGATACAACATGATAATATAATAGTAGACATGTGTACACACACATGGTAGCACAGAAAATTGAGGAGAAGAGATTGTTTCATTCTGCCTTTCACTGTCAAGAAGGCAAGAAGTAAATAGGAATTGGGCCTCGGAGGATGAGTAGGAGTCTTCCAGGTATAAAGATAGAAGGTAGGGAGTGGAGGTGTATTGCAGGCAGATGAAACCAGAGTACAGAGGCATGAGAAAACATAGAATATGTATGGAATGATAAGAGGGGAAAGAGAAGAAAAGTGACAGAGCAGAAACATGACAGATGAGTCCAGAAATTTAGGCTACAGGCAGACTCTGAAGGTCCTTGTATACAAACACTGGACTAGATCCCATAGGCAAGGAAAGTTCATAATATGAAAGTGACTCTAGTGGGTTTTTATGGATTTTGGAGAGCTATTATTTCCCCTTCCTAAAAGATGCCTAATTTCTTTTATGACTCTTCCACAATATCAATAGTCTGATGGGACCCACTGAGGGGATCCACTTGCCCTTGTCCCTGGGGAGCCATGTGACCCAAGCTCAGCCAACCACATGCTGCTGTCTTCAACCTTGAATCTTGAGCAGAAAAACAGAGACCACAAACAGCTGTCTCTGCAGTCAACATCAGGTCAGGGGCTTCACCATTACTCTCTGTCATGAGAATGTTTTGTGGACTCCTCCATCCAACCCCAACTCAGCCAGCCCTCAGGGTGACTTTGTTCTTATCCTTTGTCCTAGAAGGAAATGTCTGTCTCCAACTTCTGTGCTTTCTGTAAGGAGCAGTTTTCCTAAACTCTCCTAGCCTTGTGTCCCACTTTTCCTTTCTTGTCACCATAGAGGGGAATTAACTGGTTGGTCTTATGTTTCTGATGCAGTGGGGCTAAAGTACTAACAGTCATCAGCATGAAGAGTATAGTCTCTTTCTTCTTTCTTCTCCATCCAGACTGGAAAAAGAGTGTCAACCCACACATTCCCTCAGTTATTGTTCCAGGATGGAGTTTGTGGAGGCAGGGGTTAGCACACTAATTTTGACTCTTTCACTAATCTACATCTAGCATCCTCAACTTTTGTCAGTAAATGTTTACTGACTCTTTATCCCATTCCTCAATTGGTTCAGAAGTTAATCACCAAAGATGGGGCTAATTCCTAGGCTCCCTAAAAGACCCCAATACCTGTATTTGCACAGTTAACCTACAGGGCAATCCAATTCGGAAAGCATAATCAATGTCCTTATAAACAACCGGAAACTCTGCCCAGGCAACAGAGCCAAGGCCTGAACTCTCATTTCCTAGCTCAAGATCCTATACTTTTCTCTTAAAAAAAGATCATCCAACTGGTTTTGTGACCCCTTCCAAAATTCTATTTTACAAATTCACAGAGGTCGGTGATCATTTTGTCTTTTTCAAGACAGGAAATTCATGTTTCCCATAAGGAGTGATGTAGGCCTGACCCAGATAAAACCAAGAGGGCTCTCTCTGAATCTTACGTTCCCCTAGATTCACAGAGCCAGGAGCAAATGCCGAGAAGGAAGTGTGCCTTAGCACAGGGTACATTGGATTCCTGAGTCTTCCTTAATTAAAAGGGGGATTTAGGGAATTTATTTTTATCAAGATCCTCAGAAGATTCAGAAAACAAATTTTTTTGAGATAAATGATCATGTTACTGGGAATAACAGGAGATATTATTAGGGGGTTCATAAATATTTAGAGAATGACAAAGAATTTAAGTGATGCAGGATACAACATTTTCCTTCCACTAAAAAATAAAAGTTCAGACTAAGGGAATATCTTGAAAGACATTGCAACTATTTCATTCCCATCCTTGCACAAAACTATGCAGATTAGGCCCTGAGATGAGGCTATAAAAAGGAGAGCAAATCATCCAACTTTTTTTCATATTTTGTCCTGATTTCAAATGTTAAGTGAAATTCAAGTAAGTTGAACTGGAAAGCATCCTTTCAAGATTGTCTTTCTGGATTCATAGACAAACTCCCAAGAGAACTCTAGCAGTTTGTATGCTCGGCCTTTACAGTACCCTTATTAGTACTAGGCCTTGCTATTGTTCAGGGGTTATCTGCAGGTTGCCATCTCTGTAAATCATCAAGTCATGTATTTCAGGACAGTAGCTGACTTTATAAATCATCTATTTCAACCTATGCACTTGACCAGCAGATAAGCACAAACTAGAGCAGTAATCACTCATTCACGGCCAACCAGCCAATTAAAGGCACAGGTAGGACTCATCTCTTGCCCCTGGAAGTTGCAGGTTTTTTGTTTTTTGTTTTTTTTTGAGATGGAGTCTCGCTCTGTCCCCCAGGCTGGAGTGCAGTGGCGCCATCTCAGCTCACTCCAAGCTCTGCCTCCCATGTTCACGCCATTCTCCTGCCTCAGCCTCCCGAGTAGCTGGGACTACAGGCGCTTGCCACCACACCCAGCTAATTTTTTGTATTTTTAGTAGAGACGGGGTTTCACCATGTTAGCCAGGATGGTCTCGATCTCCTGACCTCGTGAAGTTGCAGGTTTTTCATTATATCACATGACACTTCAGGGAGGAATTAGAAGATTTTTTTTTTTCTCTTTTGACACTTGTAGATCAGGGTGGAGATGGATGGGAAAAAATAGTTATTCTAATAGCTGGTGATATTGTTTTGATTTGTGTCCCCACCCAAATCTCATGTTGAATTGTAATCCCCAGTGTTGGAGGAGGGGCCTGGTGGGAGGTGATTTCCCTTCCTGGTGGAAGGTGACTGGATCATAAAGGCGGATTTCCCCCTTGCTGTTCTCATGCTAGTGAGTGTATTCTCATGGGATTTGATTGTTTAAGTGTGTAGCACTCCCCTCTTCGCTCTCTCTCCCTCAGGCTCCAGCCGTGTAAGATGTGCCTGCTTCCCCTTCTGCTATGATTGAAAGTTTTCTGAGGCCTCCCCAGCCATACTTCCTGTACAGCCTGCAGAACCATGGACCAATTGAACCTCTTTTCTTTATAAATTACCCAGTCTCAGGTAGTTTTACAGCACTGTGAGAACAGACTAATACAGTTGGCAACAACATTCCTCTTGGTGGCTGCCTTTATTTGAGAAAGTACCTGCTATAAATAATACTGTAGACTGCCATAAATCATTCCATAAATACTACCATAGACTGTTCAGGTTGCCATAAATAACAGTTTGGCCTATCATAAATAATACCCTAGACTGGGTGGCTTAAACAACACGTATTTATTTTTTCACTGTTCTGGAGGCTTGGAAGTCTAAGATCAGAGTGCCAGTAGGGTTGGGTTCTGGTGAGGGCTCTTTCTGGCTTGAAGGTAGCTGCCTTCCCACTGTGTCCTCACACAGCAGAAAAAGAGCACACACAAATTTTCTGTTGCCTCTTCTTATAAGTGTGTTAATCCCACGATGAGAGCCCCACTCATGATCTCATCTGGTCCTAATTATTTTCCAAAGGCCCCATCTCCAAATACCATCACACTGAGGATCGGGGCTTCAGCATTTGAATTTGCAGGGACACAACTTTGTTCACAGTATTAAGGCAGGTGGGAAGAAGCTGAGACTCCGAGGGCACTGGTGAGCTGAGACATCAAAATCAATCATTATGCTGTTTTAGGTCAGGTGTGGCAGCATGCACCTGTAGTCCCAGCTACTGGGGAGGCTGAGGTGGGAGGATCACTTGAGCCAGGAGCATCGAGGCTGCAGTAAGCCATGATCATGCCACTGCACTCCAGCCTGGGCAAAAGAGTGAGACCCTATGTCAAAATATAAAAATAAATACATAAATAAGATCATTGCATTGTTTTGCATGAGAAAGAACTGTTCCGCTTAAGAAGAAACAGTAATGTGGAGGTGCTGTGTGTGGTGGTTATAAGAACTAAAACAACAAAGAATGTGAGAAGCAAGGCCAGGAGAGCCACCATGCTGACTTGAGGCTGGGGCACCTTGTGAGATTCAGTGATCAGAGTGAATCCCTGGGCGAAATGCCGAAGGACTTTGATGGGTGGATGCCTGGCATTCAATTCTAAGTCTGTTTCCATTTGCTCTGGTGAAAACCCCTCCTCTACTCCTCAAAGTCCTGGTTGATTTTACCACACACAATATGCTCTGCAAAGTCGATCTTTTTGTGGCAATCAAAGACGGAGCCTACTTTTCTATCTTAGCCTTCTGTGGACCAGGGAACAATATAGAGCTGATAAAACGAGCCATTAACTGTGAAAAACCCAAAGATGACTGGGTCAAGGTAACCCCTCTCGCTGATCCAGACTTCCTCGGGGGCATGAAGCCAGGAGCAGGGAGACCCCAACTCACTTGGGTTAAACAGGCAGAAATAGTGCAGGTATTTACTCAATGTGGAATTTATTTAAAGACTTTATCAAAGCCTACCTTTAGAAGATGCTGTATGGAGAAAGAATTCCCTCGTTGAGTATTTTCAGGTTGCCTCAAGACTCCCAGCTCCCTGCTAAGCAGTTCCTCCTGAGGCAGCTGATATCAGCTGTCTTCTCTTCTCTCTTAGTCAGCAAGAAAAGCCAGGGGGTTCCTTTCTTTTCTTTTCTTTTTTTAAGGCTAACATATACATGGACTGTTTTCTTTCTTTGAGGGTGGGAGAAAGGGAAAACTTAAGCCATTTGTCTTTTCTTTCCCATAAGTGATCATATAGTATCAAATACTATTCAAGTATTTGCAAAATGGTTACACTTCAGAGGCACATGTTGCTCCCCCTCCCAACCCTTCTGAAAGAGGACTCCAAATGTAATAAAGTGGGCTCCAGAGAAATCCGTTTATTTATTCCAAATATTTCAGCTAACGAGAAAGCAAATTGGAACTCCCTTTCCTCAGGGGCTTTGCAGCCAAGCTCTCTGTCACGGCCCTTGGCACGGGCACTCTGGTCTGTTCCCTCTGCCTCCTGGGTCCTGTGGGGCTCACGCTCTCTCCAAGTTTGTCATTATGAGAAGCACTGTCCCTCACATGGGGCTCACTCCTGCAGATGCCCAAACTGTGCACCCCCTGCCAGCCTCTCCAATCCTACCTCCCTCGCTCCACTGCGGCCCTCCCTCTCTGCAGGGCTCCTCACTCATCTGTCATCGTTCTGCGTGGCTCCTGGCAAGAAGCTTTTTTTGATGGATCCCACAGACTTCTGACCCCACTTTGAAGTCCCCACAGCGTAATCAAACCTGCCTACCTCAAGACCCAGTGCTGCCCCTTTAACTGGCCTACAAAGTTTTTACGGCAACCCGAGGGACCCGAGGGGCTCAGTTGCCTCCTGTGTGACAGAATAATAAGGTCTGGGGGAAAAGAAGAGAAGTGAGTGTTATGTTCTTTTCCAGGCAGCACTGAGAAAGCCAGGCTTCCTCTTGGAAGGAAATAGGGCTGCTGCTGCTAGCCACCACCCTCCAGCTCCAAGGACGGGAGAGCTCAGGCTTGGAGGTAGGCAGGCATGGGCTAGATCCCAGCTCTGTGTGGCTGTGACTAACCTTGGGCAGGCCACTTTGGCAGAGTTCATGACTGTTACTCACCTTTTAAGGTCATTGTGAGGATTAATTGACTAAAGAATTTAGCTATTGTACATATTTATGTACCCCATAAATATGTACAACTATACCCCAAAAATATGTACAACTATTAGGTGCACATAAAAAAATTAAAGCAAGCTTAGAAAAACTTTAAGTACTTAGCACAGTATGTGACCAAAGAAAAGTATGATCTCAAAAAGTATTCACTATTATTGTTACTTCCAGTGGTCAACCTCAGTGAACTATAAAGCATTTACTGGAGAGCCCACTTTTTCTGTTCCCACTGAGTTTCTAAGAGTCCAAGAGCAAGGAGAAGTAAATTTTTGCTGTTTAAGATTATACTGCACATTCATATCACATTAATTATCAGTGCTCCAAGTCCTAAGGTTACAGAATATTCATAATGATGATAATTTAAATGGCTACTCTCCATTGTCCATTCACCTTGGACTAGGTACTGGACTGATCTATTGAAATATACCAATACTGCTTGGGTAAGTTTTATACTTTACGCTTTACATAAAAGGAAACTGAGACTCTGGAAATTTGCATCACTTATTTAAGGGTCACATTACAGCCTCAACAGGAAATAGCACAGCCAATCTACATGAGATGATGAAGCACCCAGAAACTAACAACAGTGAAAAGCTGTTATCATCCCTAGACTCAAAGGAGCTGGGGGAGGGGTAGAGGGGAGGAATTATGTTATCACACCCCAGGGAGAGCTGGAGCCATAGAAGAGATTCCACCCACCATTACCTGCTGCCATAGCAGGGAGGCAAGGAAGGAACAGGAGGAAATGGTGCATTGGGGTTAAATACCCCGTACACCAACCACTCTCTCCTCCTAATGTCTGATATCTTGCTGGTGCCTCCCATTGGCTGAACTCCATAGGAAGCCACAGGACAAGGGAGCTGGAGTGATGCGGTCCATAGAGATCAGCCTCCCTGGGCACAGGGAAAAGCAGAGGAGGGATAAGAATGGATGGTGGCCTGAGGGGTGCAAATGAAGAAAAACCAACAGAGTCACCAACTTCTAAATGGGAAATCTAGGACCTCTATCAATTTGTTAGTCCAATACCAAGCACAGTCTCTACCACCAGAAGATAGTAGTACAGGGTGGTTGAGCAAATCAGTCATCCTAGGGTGGAGTCCAACTATAAAAGTAGTGACAGGAAATTACAGAATACTACAAAAGAGAGTATAAACCAAAAATAAAATGTTAAGCCCCTCAGCTGACTGAGTGGATTCCCCTCTTGGCTAAAGGAATCCCAAAGAAACCTGAAAAAGTAGCTCAGGCCGTGACACAAAGAGAGGGTTGGACATGCCTCATTATACCCTCCTCCCTTTGGAGTTTAGACACAACTGACCAGCACCGATATTAAAACAGAGATCTTGTGGTCAGGCATGGTGGCTCACGCCTGTAATCCCAGCACTTTGGGAGGCCAAGGCAGGTAGATCACCTGAGGTCAGGAATTCAAGACCAGCCTGGCCAACATGGAGAAACCCCGTCTTTACTAAAAAATACAAAAATTAGCTGGATGTGGTGGCAGGCACCTGTAATCCCAAGTGAGAGGCTGAGGCAGGATAATTGCTTGAATCCAAGAAGCAGAGGTTGCAGTGAGCTGAGATCGCACCACTGCACTCCAGCCTAGGTGACAGAGTGAAACTCTGCCTCAATAAATAAATAAATAAATAAATAAATAAATAAATAAATCAGAGACCTTAAGACTGACAAAACAGAATCTCTGTAGCAATAAGATGCCAAATTTCAACTTGACTCTAGTATAGCATCGCATGACAGATAACAGGCTCTGAATGAAATCAAAGTATTTTACCCCAAAATATATTCCTTTGACATATCCTAAAAATGCCCTAAAAGGCTATCTGTTATGGGGAAAGTTTAATTCTGGAGAGAATCTCCTTCCTTTACTAGGTCTTTTCCTGGAGCGTTTGACACCTTTTAGGATCAGATGAGAGACATTCGCCATCTCTTCTCTCTAGGTAGCAGTCTTCTCCTATATGACAAGAATGTTGGCTTCTACAACTCCCTTATCTAAACTAAATAATTTATTTATGCTAAATTCAACTCTTCAGGCAGAGCTTACTCTTTCAACCAATTGCCAATCAGGAAATCTTGGAATCTACCTATGACCTGAAAGCCCCCACTTCGAGATGTCCTGCCTTTCCAGGCCAAACCAATGTATACCTTCCATGTATTGATTTATGTCTTTGCCTGCAACTTCTGTCTTTCTAAAAGTATAAAACCAAGTTGTAACCCAACCATCTTGGGCACACGTTCTCAGGAGCTCCGAAGACTGTCTCACAGGCCATGGCCCTTAACCTTGGCAAAATAAACCTCTAAATTGATTGAGATGTGTCCAGATGCTTTCTGGTTCACAAAAGCAATAGAAAGGAAATAAATCTGAAAGGAATTCAGGGTCCACCACTTAAACACTTTGTGACACTGGGCAAGTTTACTCAGCCTTCCCAAGCCATGGCTTCCTCGTCTGTGAAGCTAGAAGAATTGTCCTAGAGCATATGTCCATTGTCAGAATTAAGTGACATAAAGGATAAAAAGCGAAAGGCACTGTCACATTGGTTACAAGAGCTGATTTGGGAGCCAGACTGCCCAGTTCAAATCCTGGTTCCCCCACTTCCTACCTGGATTACCTGAGACAAGATAGTGAACCTCTTGGTGCCTCAGTTTTCTCTGCTGTGAAATTGACTATAATAAGGGCATGTACCATATAGGGTTGTTGTGGATCAGATGACTTTCTGAAAAACACTTAGCAAAGTTACTTGACACTTCATAAGAGCTCAGCAAATTTTGGCTGCCTTTACTGAAGTACTTCACACACTTCCTATTGCACCATGAGTAATAACCTGAGTTCACCTTCTGGGTGGGGTAAGAGTAAGAATAAGGTTTGTGCTTTCATGTCTTTTGTTTCTCGTCTTTCCAGAACACTTGGACCCTATGTCAAAACCCAGATTCAAAGATTCATCCTTGCTTTGTTTCCCAGAAGAAAGCAAATGACTTTCAGTATCTCATTCGTGTAGTAAGTTTTCTGACATTTGGTTGTAGACAGGCACTGCATTGCATGCCACACAGCTTCAGCTATGTTGTTGCCTCTCATCCTTCTCTTTGATTCCTTTGCATGGTGCCTGTCCCCTAGTTCTCAGCTCACTGTGAAACTGATAGTCCCCACTGTGCTTAGCACCGGAGAACTGCAGGCCAGTCTGTCACTAGCTGCTGTTTTTGGGGAAAGCAGCCCTGCCAAGCCAGCTGCCTCAGCCCACACCCCAACCCCACCCTCCCACACAGTAGAATTCTGGTGAATTCAATATTCTCCATCTGGCTACATGGCACTCAATAGATTCAACAAACACCTACCATGTGCCAGAAACTCTTCAAGGCCCTGGAGATATAGCAATGAAAAAGTAGGCAATGATGCCTGCCCTTGTAGCGCTTATATTCTAGTAGGAGGGCTATGGAAAAAAGTGAAGCAGAGAAGGGGGATAAGGTGTTATAGCACAAGCATGAGCGGGGATTACAACTTTCAATAGAGTGGTCTGAGAAGATCTTATCAATAAGGTGAAATAGTATGAAATGTTTCACAGATTTGCATGTCACAATAAATGTTAGTTCTTAATATTATTATTGGTCCAAGAAAACATAAGTTCCTGACAAGCTGTGTACTCAATTGCTTTCTCTCTACTGATGCTGGGGACATGTAACAGATAAGGTTTGAGAATCACTGCCTGGATATTGGGGGGTCATTGCAAGGATAGAAAATAATATAGGGTAACCTGGAGCACCATAGACTGTTCAGCTGCTCTCAGACCCAGCACTTTGAAGGCTGAGATATAGAGCAGCTGTCACAGAGAACTGGAACACTTTTGGGAATAGGGACTCTCAGCTCATGTAATTCATTTTTTTCTGAGTATAATTAGGAAGTAAGTGTTAGCTGGATTGCTGACATCCAAATGGACTCCCCTGTTGGGAAGAGCTTTGAAATAAGTCATTTCAGAGGCTGCAACTTCCCTCATTGCCATCTATAGTTTAATGACCTTGGTTTGATGTGGAATAGGTCAGAATAGACCAGATTACACTGAGGTGGTAAATTAACTGAGTGAAATCCCAGGAGTTTAAGAGAACAGAGGTTTATTTCTTCCTCATGTAACCTCCACGGTGGGTCTCACTGACCCTTTAGGACAGGTATTACCCACAAAGTGACTCAAGGATTCAGGCTGCTTCAATCTTGTGGCTCCATCAATTCTACACAAGCTTCCCTCCTCAATAGCAGAGGAATACAGCACATCGGGATTTCACACCTGCTCCTCTGTGTTTCAGTCTGGAAGTGGTGAGCATGCCTTCTGCTCATATAGATTCATTGGCCAGGACTAGTAACATGGCCTCACCTTCTGAAGGTAAGGCCAGGTGAGTAGTTGCCTACAGGAAAAAAAAATGAGCTGAATGTTGGAAAACATTAGTAATGTCTACTGCAGTCACTTGTCCCTACTGCAGGCAAATGGGCAAGACAGTAGAAATGGTTGTACTCCATGCACATAGTTTCAGCCTTGCAGTTTTGTACAGAAAGAATGGCTTAGAGCTATTTACTCTGGAAGGTATATGTTAGAGCTCCCTGGACAACTTCCCAGGACACACCTGAAACAAAACATGACTATAAGCTTCTTAAAAGTTATTTTCAAACTTAATGAGTGTTATTTCTTAAAGAGATAGTCCACAAATTTATTATGAAGACCCCATAGCTGTAGCTTGCCAAAACTCATACCAAGTGAATACATAACCTTGTCCCAAGAGCAAGGGATTATTTAGTTAGCTTCCTTTAGGGGTTGTATTGATTAAACGACTCAGTTATACAAAACACTCATGACCCCTGCTTACCTATATCTGATACTTATTGGTTCCCACAATTTGCCAAGTATTAGAGAAGGCCTTCTAGAAGAGATAGTCTTAAGCTTTCTTTATCATGTTGATTTCCCACATTGTGTGATTATCCTTGCCTCCAACTGGCACTGGGCAGTCATAGCATTAAAACTCGCACTATGGGTTAGTTTTGGTGAGTGGAAGGGAGTGGGGGAAAGTTATGCTAACTCAATCATGAGTAGTGATAAGCACCCGCCCATCATATCACCTAAAGTGGTGCTATTATTGTTCATAGCTTCTGCTTTCTCTAAACTCCTCTTATGCATGGGGTCCCATTACACAAACTTGCCCTACACATTAATGACATCCACATTCAACACTGTCTTCATCAGCTTCACTTCTCTATCTTCTCTTAGTAGTGGCTCAGTAATTACTTAACATTTTCTGATATGTTAACATCCACAGGAAGGGTTCTTCTTGGGCACTCAGGGGATTCACGAAAGGACTTCTGGGGGGGATATAATCCTAGAGTGACCAACTGCTTTAGTTTTCCTGTCCTAGTATTAGAACTGAAAGTCCTGCATCCCAGGAAACCCCTCAGTCTGGAGCACAGTGGGACGGTTGGTCACCCTACATAAACCCAAAGAAATTATGTGGATATTTTGGTGCATGTACAAATATACATTTTCCTAGAGAGAGAGTCCAGGGGCTTTATTTACATCCTCAAAGGGCTCATAAAAAGTGAATAAAGCCACTGATTTCCAATACTGTGGAAGAGCAGAGGATTACAGACTTCTAATACTCTTTCTCACTCCTGCAACTCCACAAATGGCAGCATGATTCTATCTCTGTTAGCATTAGGATTAACCTGCAAATAATATGGACAGTACAGAGGACTGTGCAAATACACATTTTACTTCCATTACTTATACTCATTCATTTATTCCACAAACACATGTTGATACTGACCTATACCCAGGTAATAGAGAGGGAGCAAGATAGTATAGTCCCCGCTTCCTCCAGCTTACAATCTCAATGGGGATTGAGATTTACAACAGTAAAGTAGTAACTTACTTACAAACAGAAAGTAGTGAGGAGATAAACACATTCTTTTTTCAGACAACAATGGATACCATGAAAAATAGAAAGGGTAATGTGACACGTAGAGATTGGAAGACGCATACTTTAAGGAAGGTGGTTAGGAAAAGCCTCTCTAAGGTAGGAACATTTGTGCTGAGGTCCAGTGAGTCATGCAGAGATGTGAAGAAGGTTGTTCAGACAGAGCTGGTGCAGAGGCAAAGGCCTTGAGGGAGGAATGAGCTAGAGAAAGAAGACTGGTGTGATGGGAGCATAGAGAGAAGCAAGTGCAATGGTATCAGATGTAGTAGAAGAGATAGAGGCCATGCAAAGAGTCTGAATTTTATTTTATATCCAGTAGGAAGCAACTGGAAGTTTTTTGAGCAGGGTAGTGACCTGATCTGACTTCCATCCTTTTCACAATCTTCTTGGTTGCTGTGAAGAAAAGGGATTGCAGAGAATAAGAACAAAAGCTAGAGGACCCTTTCTTCTAGGTGAGAGAGAAGAGTGCCTTGGACTCGGGTGTAGGCAGTAGAACTGCAGGGACGCGGTCTGACTGGAGACACATTCCGGAGGTAGAGACAACAGGACTGGATACTGGGAATGAAGGAGAAAGGACAATCAAGAGTAATTCTGTCATTTATTTCTTAAATGCCTGTCTCCCCTTCGAGGCTGTGAGGGCCTTCCTGGCCAGAAGGGTACCTTTCCATGTGCTTCACCAACTAGCACAGGGCTTGGCATATGGTTCTTCTTTATAAATATTTGTAGGTAAAGAATGGATAAGTGACTATAAGACAAATAGTATTTGGTCTCTCTGCTCCCGAACACAAAAGAGAGAGGAGAAATGGGGTGAAGAAGAACTCATACTGTTTGTAGTTACAGCAGCAGCCACTGTTCTGGCCAGGTTATAAAAACATAGTTCTTGAGATCTGGTCTCAGGAAGATGGGAGATAGAATGAATCCTATGCAGACGTAAGAAAGAAAGATGAGCTGGGAGAAGCACTGTGCTTGCTAGGAAGTACCAAATGCTACTCCACACTGGCCCACATATGAGGTTCCTATGTTGACCTATTTAGTGTTTCTGAATTGCTCAAAGGTGACTCCTTATGTTGTCCTCCCCATCTTGTTTCCTGTCTTCCCTTCAAGGGATCTTTATATATTCTATGGATTATCTCCTGACAATAAGATTATCTAATTGCTCTTCTTTAACATTCTCCTTCAGATCTGAAAACATTTCCCTGTTTCTGTCTGCAGACTTTGGCCAGAAGAATTTTTTTCCTACATTGACTCATCTAGTTCCTACTTGTTTTACAACATGACAGCCTAAATTTGAACGAGGAGATTTTACATTTAACCTTCAGGGAAGCTTCTTCATTAACATTTTTAAGCAAGCGCTGAAGAGTTTTCTCTTATCACAACAGATGGTGGAGTTATTTTATAGGTATGAAAATCAGTGCTTCATTTCTCAACAACAGTAAGGTCCTCAGCACTGAAATATTTTAATACTTTGTTGTGGGCTTTAAGCACAAGTCCACAAATGCATTTAATAGTTAAATCATGCCCAGTGCCTGGCACATATAGTAGAAGCTCAGTAAAATGGCTATTGAATAACTGAATGAATGGATAAATCAATCAACCAAAGCATATTTTTATGCAGCCTATAATTAATTACATCATTTCAGCAGACATGTCTGCCAGGCCTCCAACATCTTTTGAATTGGCTACAGATGAAAATGTTGAAACTGGACCTCATTTCTTAGCAGCTCCTCTTTTCGTAGCCAAATAGTCTCCATGCCTGTTTGTTTATGTATCACAGATGCCCATAGAACAGATAGCGCAGAAATGATTTAAATCCATCCAGCATCAATGAAATGGATGGTCAAGGCAGCACACCATGGGTGTGGCAGCCCAACACTGTCACAGGTGGTGACTCGACAGGTGTTTGATGACCCAGTTATTGCCTCTCCACAGAAGTTTCCTGAATGGAAAATAAAACTTGTGGGCAACATTCATAAAATTTGTTTTTATAGCATTATAAAAGTACATGTTCATGTAACAAATAATAAAACATATATAAAATAAAATTTTTAAAGCCACTCCTTAACTCCTTCCCCCACCTCCTCATACCCAATTCAAAGGACTACAAAGATTACCATTATCAAGAGATTGATATTATCCTTTCACACATTTTTCTATGCACACATGTTCTTTTCCTTTTATATAACTAGCTATACTATACATTTTCTGCAACTTGCCATATTTAGTTAACAGAAAGTTGTAGACATGATTCCATGTCAGTATAGAGAGATGTGCTTTTTTCTCTCTAATGGCTTTCGCATATGGCATTGTAAGTTGCTTCTAGTTTTTTTGCTATGACAAAACAGCACTTTGTGATCATTTTTATACATATATCTTTGTGCATTAATTCATAGGATAAACTTCAAGAAGTAGAATTGCTGAGATAAAGGGTGAACACATTTAAAATTGTGATTGATAGCCCTTACAAAATGGCAGTACCAATTTATATTCTCAGAAAGTCTTTTATTTGGTAAATTTTCCTGAAAATAAAGGTGGAAAAGATGAAGAATGGAAACCAGGAATCTTGACGCGGGAGGTAGAGCAAAGAAGCCACAAAAACAATGGCAAAGGCTCTTCACCATCTTGCTTCTGGTTGGACCTGCTGAGCTTGATGCACGGTACCAAAGAACTGAGAGAACAATCTGCTGGTTAATAAACACTTCTCAGCAAGTCAGAGCTTGCAAAGTCAGTTTCTCAGTAATAGATACTTAAAAAAAATAGAAGGCTTGAAGAGAGAATATCTTCTAGTCTACCTATCTGGTTTTGTTCAAGGATCTCTGTACTTCACTCCAGGAGATGAGAGGGATTTTGGACAAGACTTTCTTTCAAAAACAACAAGTACAAAATGTTTGAGTGGTGGTAATTTAATTCTAACACCCCTCAGAATTCCCAGAAGAAACAAGATCCAGCGCAATAGATGATTGAGTCAGTCCAGCAAAATGGACTTTAGGGGACTGACGTCGGTAAATTGGCTCTTTCTGGCCTTCCCTAGCTATATTAATAAAAATCTCATGAATCCTTTTAACCCTATGCTTGTCAACTTCTGAAGCAATCCATTGCCATTGCCATTGCCCTGCTTGAATTTTCCAAGAGTGGAACAAAAAGATATCTGATCCCAAGACAAAATCCCATAAGTACCATCACCTGTTGCCAAGAAACTTTCCTCTTGAAAAGCAGGAATGAAAATTAAGTTTGTAAAGCAAAAACAAATGCCAGACGCAAAAGCTTGCTGCTGGTATTTTCTCAAAAGGATCACCTTCAATGTTAGAAAAACTAGCAACTACATTTGTATCCCCTCTCCCTTTTCTGAAGTCATTGTTAGCCAGGTTTTTTTCCTCTGTTGAGGAAAGAGTTTTAGTAATTCATTTCCATGACCCCTACATTATCCACATCAGCCTGATGAGTTGCCTGTCAATCATACAAATGAGAAATATCTAGGACATACAGGTCAATTCTCATTATTCACAGTAGTTATGATCTATAAAGTTGCCACGAACACTGAATTCAAGAATACTAAACCATTGCTCCGAGTGAAAATACAGGTTCAGTTCCTGAAAGCCTGTGGTCACATTTTCATCAACCGAGCAACACATAACCTTGTTTTATATATGTTTCTGTTTAAAGATATCTAGTTTAATATAGATTGTTGATTCACTAATATTGAACTCAGCCAACAGCACTGTGACTCATGCCTGAGGGAAGTTTAACATATATTATTTTCTCCCCAAGGCACGTCATAGCCTTCTTGTATTTAGAACACTAGACAGCACTTTAGCATCACACTTGGGGCCACTTTAAATAGCAAAATCACCAATACAAAGCACTAAAACACAAAAAACATGGCACTAAATACACCATATTTGTTTATAGTATAAGAGCTCAAAACAACAAGGTACGGCACGGCCTTGTTCAGTCTCTGCCAGGAATATGTGTTGGGTGGCTCAAATTTTTTGCCACTCTGTGCATGCTTGTGAATGACCATGAAAGCACCATGAGTGTTGATTTGGGGGTTACAAATACATTTTAGCAAGCAGGTGGATTCCCAAATATATACAGAATCTGCAAATATTGAGGATTCACCGTATTTCCACTCGGGCCTGGTCAGACCTCCCCATGAGGTAATCTACCCCTCCCTGGCTCTTCTCACCTCTTCTGGGTGTGGCCCAGTTTGGCCTGGACAGCTCCAAGAAGTGGGGCATGAGGGAGCCTCTTTGTGAAGGTGCCGACCAAGGCACTAAGGAGAGGCAATGTGGAATAAACCATGAAATAACTCTCCCTTCCTCCTAGGCTACTTATCAATACTGGGTGAGAAACAGGCTCACAAATAATGATGTGAAACCCAGTGTGGTAAGTGGCATTAAAGACCAATCAGATGAAAGAGATGGTATAAAGTAAGAAGGCATGAGGTACTTCCTACAGTTTTCCTTAGTATTCTTTATTCTTTTTTTTTTTTAATTCTCAGCTTTTATTTTAGATACAGGGGGCTTATGTGTAAGACTGTTACATGGGTATATTGGACTCCCCTAGTAAGCATAGTACCCAATAGGTAGTTTCAACCCATGCCCTCTTCCTTCCCTCCACTCTCTAGGAGTCTGCAGTGTCTGATGTTCCCATGTTTATGTCCATGTGTGCTCAATATTTAGCTCCTACTTATAAGTTAAAACATATAGTATTTGGTTTTCTGTTCCTTTGTTAATTTGCTTAGGATTATGGCCTCCAGCTCCACCCACATTGCTGCAAAGGACATTATTTCATTCGTTTAATGGCTGCATAATATTCCATGTTGTATGCATACCACATTTTCTTTATCCAATCCACTATTAATGGGCACCCAGGTTGATTTCATGTGTTCACTGTTGTGAGTATAATTTACTCTTAATTAAATTTCTTGTATTATAGCACAACAATAATAATCTTTTCAGATGAGATACTAGGAATAAAATTGTCAGATTCAGCAAATAAAAATATAGAACATCTAATTAAATTTGAATTTTGAATAAACAACAAATGATACTTCAGTATACTTCGTGCTTATACTAAATACTTTATACATATAGGTTGGTATCAGCATCCACTGCCACAAACAGCCGAGAGGGGGAAAAGATGGGGAGGTGGGAGATGCCCGGAAGATAAGGACAAGGGCAAGATGAGGAGAAAGAAAGGTTTTTCTTCCTAGCTACATTAATTCCTAACCAAAATTAATTAGAGTTTGCTGAACTACTGGGTTTTTTTCATCTTTTTTGTGTGTTTTATTATGGTAATAACACTTAACATGAGGTCTGCCCTCAAATTCTTTTTTTTTTTTTTTTTTTTTTTTTTCTTGAGACGGAGTCTCGCTCTGTCGCCCAGGCTGGAGTGCAGTGGCGCAATCTCGGCTCACTGCAAGCTCCGCCTCCCGGGTTCACGCCATTCTCCTGCCTCAGCCTCTCCGAGTAGCTGGGACTACAGGCGCCCGCCACCATGCCCGGCTAATTTTTTGTATTTTTAGTAGAGACGGGGTTTCACCGTGGTCTCGATCTCCTGACCTCGTGATCCGCCCGCCTCGGCCTCCGAAAGTGCTGGGATTACAAGCGTGAGCCACCGCGCCTGGCCTGCCCTCAAATTCTTAAATGTACAATATGGTATTGTTGACTATATCGCACCACAGATCTCTAGAGATTATTTGTCTTGCTTAAACGAAACTTTATGCCTATTGATTAGTCACTCCCTATTTCCTCCTCCCTCAGCGCCTGGCAACTACTGTTCCACTCCTGGATTCTGTGAATTGGTTATTTTAGGTACTTCATATAAATGGAATCATACAGTATTTGTCTTCCTGTGACTGGCTTATTTCACTTAGCACAATGTCTTCAAGGTTCATCCATGGCATCACATATTGCAGAATTTTCTTCTTTTATAAGGCCAAATCGTATTCCATTGTATGTATATGCCACATCTTCTCTATCCACTCATTCACCTGTGGGTGGATGTTTAGGCTGTTTCCACAGCCTGACTGTTGTGAATAATGAATGCTACAAGGATTGTGGGTGTGCAGACATCTTTTTGAGATCCAGATTTCAACTCTTTTGGATAAATAGCCAGAAATGAAATTGCTGTTCCTCTTTTACGTGGGGACCATTAATTCTTCCTCCGTAGGCCACTGGGGTGAACAAGTGAGTCAGTGTCTGTAAATCCCCCGCATAGTGCCCCAAAATGAGAGACATTGCCATTAGTGCCATTAACGGGCAGGAGCCCAAGGCAAGAGGGAGAACCAGCACCTCTGTGGCCATCAGAAGCTATGGATGTTTTGGGTTGGTTTGGTTTGGCTTTGTTGTTGTTGTTGTTGTTGTTTTCCCAAGGCTACTGTGGCGTGGGAAATGCCATCATAGATAGGTATCAAAAATTGCCACGTTTTTCAACATAAGAGAAAATAGCTTGCTTTACAATTGTTCTTCTAATTTCCTTAAGGCTGGATCTCACCATGAAAAGTAAAAATTTCAATTACATATCTGCTTGTATGTCGCATCTAACATCCAGATATTTGGAAATATTTGGATGTCTAGGTGCCAGTGTTTCAATTTTTAAAATGGATGCTTGTTGACTTAGTATTATATGACCGTGAAACCCCATCTGTTATTTTATACCTTCATTTGCATTTCTAAAGTGACTTCTCCACAAATTTGATGTACTTCTTTTTTATTCCTTTTTAAAAACTAAGCAACAATGGGGTCAAATTAAAAAGAACTAATCAAGAATCAAGGCAGTTCACTCTCTAACTTCTCTCAAATGAAAGCATTGCTTTATGTGGATTTTCTAATTTTTTATACTTGAGAACTCAGAGGTGGCAGCAACATCCTTAAGCAATAACAGTGGAAGTCATTAATCCATTTATTGAACAAATATTTATATATTGTATGGTTGCAGTGGGCCAGTCACTGGTCGATGCACTGGAGAAATAGCAACGAACAAAAAAGACAAAAATCCCCGGTCCTTTAGAGCTTACATTCAAGGAGCACAGGGGACAGATAGAGAGATAAATAGATATGACAATTGATTTTGGTTCAATGCCCTCAATACACAACACATCTTCTGACAGACAGGGAGCTTAGAGTTCGAGAGAGAAACAAGATGGACTAATAATATAGAAACTAGGCCTTCCCACAGGTGTCCTCCACCAGAATGGGACAGACTACATATGGTGCTTAGCAATAGGCAACTGTTGAGGAAACTGGTCAAGATTAGGGTGAACCAATGTAGGCTAACAGAGAAACACAAGCAGGGGCAGACGCAGGGTTAGGAGATAAGGCTGTAGGCATGAGCCTCTCAGCCATGGTAGTGTCCGGAGCCACTCTCCAACCCCTGCAAGGCCTGGCCAGAAGAGAGCAAGGATTCTGTCTTAGATGGCCTGGGGTAGAGAAACGGTCACCAAGGTCTGAAGGTGAGCACAAGGAATGAGGCAGAGGTTCAGATTCTACAATGGACTATCAGATTGGCAGCCTGACCATGGGGGTCGGGAATTCATTTATTCTGTCAATATTTATTGGGTACTGTGTTAGTCTATTTTCATGCTGCTGATAAAGACATACCCAAGACTGGGCAATTTACAAAAGAAAGAGGTCTAATGGATTCACAGTTTCACGTGGCTGGGGAGGCCTCACAATCACATTGGAAGGTGAACGGCATGTCTCACATGGCAGCAGATAAGAGAAGAGAACTTGTGTAGGGAAACTCCCCTTTAAAAAACCATCAGATCTCCTGAGACTTATTCACTGTCATGAGAATTGCACAGGAAAGACCCACCTCCATAATTCAATTACCTCCCACTGATTCCCTTCCAGAACATGTGGGAATCATGGGAGCTACAACTCAAGATGAGATTTGGATGGGGACACAGCCAAACCATATCAGGTACCAACTATGTGCCAGGTACTGTTCTAAGTACTGGGGATACAGCAGTGAATAAGACAGACAAAACTCCCTACCTCATGAAGTTTGCCTTTAGAGATGGACAACAAACCATAAATAAATAAAGCAAAGTAGGAGCACTGAAAAGGTGTCAGCGAGTTTAGACAGAGTGGTCAGGGTAGGCCTTACTGAGTGGGAAGAGGACATTCGAGTTATGCTCTGTAAAGATGTGTGGAAGGAAGATATGTGGCTAATGGGTGGAGGGGGGATGATTACAGACAGAGGAACCAGCAAGCACAAAGGCCCCAAGTACACCCAAGGCACAGGGAGGAGGTCAGTATGGCTGGAGCAGAGTCAGCTCTGGATCAGAGGTAGAGCAGTAATTGCCGAGGCCGGAGAGGCAATGGGGGAATGGGCATGCGTGGGAGAGGGGAGAGGAGAAGATACATAAGTCACTGAGTGAAGTTTTGTTTTACTCTCCATGAGACTGGAAGCCCACTGGAGGGTTCTGAGCAGAGGAGTGTCATGGACGGACTTAGATTTAGGCAAGCTCATTCTAGACGCTGTGCGGAAAGTGACTATAGTGAAGCCAGGACAGTTGCTAAACTCAAGACCTTAGTGAGGCAGTAATGTTAAAATGCCATTAACAGGAAGCTAAGTCAGCCCAGCTACTACCCTTGTTTCTTGCATTCCTTTGTCTAACAAGATTGATGACAGAGCCAGGGGCAGGGCAGTGGCTGCTGCACCTGGGACAAAGTGACCCCAGCTGTGAGAGAAACAGGCCAAGAAGACAGGAGTCACAGAGATTGGTGGGCTCAGCTCTCAACCAGTTTCACATCATCACTTCAGGAAGCTTTTTAAAATATGATGGAAGACCATGCCCATAGCGATCTCTATTTAATGGTTCTTGGGTGGGGTATTTTTATTAAGCCCCAGGTGAATCTAATGTGAGGCCAGGGCTCAGAACTAGTAATGGGGGCCATTGCAACTTGACACCACAAAAGAGCAGGTGGTAACCCATCCATTCATCACACATTTCTTAAATAGTTATTATGCCCAGCAAGGAGCTATATGGCCTAGCACATGGAAAGTGCTCAGCAGGTATTAACAGTTTACTGGTATTAACAGTGAAGAAGGTAGAAGGCTCTTGCCCTAGGGAGTGATATGGTCATATCTACACTTTGGAAATTTCATCTGGGAGAATGGCGATAACAGGGTTCTCAGCCTTCGACATGTACCAGAATCACCCTGCGGGCTTGTTAAGCCAAATATTGCTGGGCTCTGCCACCAGAATCTCTAATCCAGGCTATCTGGAGAGGTGCATTTAAATATGCATTTCTAACATATTCCCACGTGATGCAATGCTGCTGGTCTAAACACTGCATTTTAAAACAACACTGAGTTAGCATTGGCTATTTCAAATGGTCAGGGGAGAGGTCACAGAAGGGGAAAAACAGAGAGATGCTGTGCAGGTGAATTCAGTAAGGATGCTGCAATGGGTGGCTGGGGAGAGGGTTGCGGGAAGGGAAAAGGAGAGGAAGAAGTGTGTGATGATGCTGAAGTCAAGATGTGAGTTGCCCAAGATAATGAGCAGCCCTCCTTTTAAGGTTTTTAGTTTAGCTTCTCTGTTAAAAGCAAAAGAGCGTCTTTGTTTTCTCTACACAAGCTCTTGCCTTTTTCCCTACTAAATAGTACAATAAATTCCACTGCCTTATTTGTTTCATCAAATAAAAGAATGCCTGCCAATATCTGTGAGGCTAATATTATAGCTCAATTCCAGAACATCTTGTAGTGGTTATTTCTAATGTATTCTGGAATCTGTACTTAGGGTACTCAGTGCCTTAACCAACCCATATTTGAAATTGAATTGCTAGTGCACAAGCTTATCAAGGTTACTATGCAGAAAAATTTATAGCAGATGCAGTCCAGGGGTCCCATCCTCTGATATTTCAATTATTTCAATAATCTATAGAATCAAAGGTTGATGATAGAGCAATAAATGTTATCAAAAGTGTTCTTCTATTTTTGACTGACTTTGCGGGTAAATGAAACAATACAAATGGTTTAAAATGTGTTCCTCATGAAGGGATATGAGACTGAAAGACACACGTCTACAATTTAATAAGTTGGCATAGTGTTCAGGTATGTGCAGTATTTTCCTCATGTGCTATTGGGCCACCTAAACATAATTTAGTGACTGTGTTCTATTTTTTCCTGATGATGAAAGATTCCTGATGATGAAAGATTTTACTTTTTTATTCAGCTTTATTGATGCACAATTGACATACAATAAATACACATACAAGACATACACATATGACATTTGATGATTGGTGACATATGTAAACACCTGTGAAACCATCACCAAAAGCAAGATAAAGAACATATTCATCTCCCCCTAAGTTTCCTTGGGTCCTTTTGTAATTCCTCTCTTACTTCTCTGTCACTAGAAACCATTGAACCATTTTCTGTCACAATAGATATGTTTGTGTTTTCGGAATTTTAAATACATGGAATATTAGAGTATGTACCCTTTTTCCTCTGGTTCTTTCATTTCTCACACTTAGAGATTCATTCGTGTTGTTGTGTGTATCACTAGTTTTCCCTTTTAATTGCTGAATAGTAGACTGTTGCATAAATGTACCATAATTTGTTTATCCATTCACCTATTGATGAGCATCAGGATTGTTTCCAGTTTCTGGCTATTACCAATAAAGCTACTATGAGCATTTGCACACAAGCTTCATGTGTACATATTTTCAATTATCTTGGGTAGATACCTCAACGTAGAACAGCTGGATCATATGATAAGTTTTACTTTTTAAGAAACTGCTGAACGGTTTTCTTCAAAGTGGTTTTAATTATTGTACATTTCTACTAGTATGAGTTGAAGTTCCTCCACGTCTTCACTAATACTTAAGGTAGTCAATCTTTATCATTTTAGCCATTCTAATATGTGTTAGTGGTGTCAATATGTGGTTTCAATATGTGTTTTCTAATAACCAGAGCTTAAGACTGGCAAAAATGTTATTCTGGTTTTCAAAGGGAAGGAAAGAATGGGATATAAATATAGAAGCCAGTAAAGTCAATATCAGTTCCTGTTGAAATTCCATAAAAATTAATCAACCAAGTAGTTAATAAATATTTAGAAAAGACTGGCACTATCACTAGCTGCCAACCTGGGTTTAGTGTCAATAACACATACAGAGAAAAGACTTAATATTTTGGTAAGGTATTATTGATCAGTAGATTAGAGGGATGATGTAGGATATAACCACAAAATACAGTCATCAAAACATCACAGTTGCTTTTCATTATGAGAAATGTTTATGTGCTCCTAGGTTTTTATAGCATGAGCACCTTTGTGTCTTTCTGTTTGCCAGCCTTGTGTGTCTCCACACTCTTATTCTGCTTCATTTGTTGTTGGGTTAAATCCAAGTCTCTCAACAACCTCATGTTTGATGATACTAATTTCTGTTTCAGTGTGTGCTTTTCCATTTACAATGGCCCTCTTCCAATTTTCTACATATTTTTCCATTAAATCTAGTTGTCAACTCAGTATATTTTATGAAAAATAATTTGTACATTGCTTGCCCATAAATTTTTATAACTTTCTAGCTGGATGGCTTAAACGTAATAGCCTATTATATATGCTTGTTTATTACCTGTCTTTTGAATATTCAGTTCAGGGGCAATCTTATTATCCTAGTCAAAAGGTCTATATCTGCAAATATATTATGATTTTCTTTATCCCTTTCATATGTGAGTATTAAACTTGGCTCAATTTTAGCTTTATTTTCAGTTTTACTTGTGCCTCCTAATCCTAAAGCAGCCCTGAATTCAAGCAGGTCTTAATTTGCATAGAGCATCTTATTATTAAAGTTGAATAGTCTCCCAAACCTGCTTTAGTTGTCAGCAGGAAGCATATTAGAGGGAGTTTTCCTAAATGGGTAAGGGAAAAAATAATCTCCTTATGAATAAAGGTGGTCATGGGGTCTTTCCCCAGAATACTCCCAAGATGCTTCCAGAAATCAAGCACGCTGTGCCTTGCTGCATATTCCTAATGGTTTCTAGAGGAGAAAATAGGACTTTAGCCAGGTCAAAATGAGTAAAATTTTTTCTCCCTAGTCAAAAAGGAAAACTAGAAAGATTGTTCACTTTTCTCTCTTTCCCAAATCAGGAAACTATCAATGAAATTGTCCAGTACAATGGAAAGAGCTAGTAAAGAAACTGGAGGTCACACAAGCTGTGATTACTGAAAGAGGAATCTCTAGGAGTAGAAAATAAAGCTGTTATGCAGATATAAAGCAAGACCAGACTGGAAACTATGTAGCCAGAAATATTTAAAAATTTATGTTTTTCATGTTTTTCTGAGGATTATACCCCTTAGGTTATTAATATATCACAAAAAAAGTTCTAAATATATTTAAGAAGTGAATTTGCAGTACCTGAAAAAGAAGATCACATCCAAATAAGACTGCAAGTATGTCACTTGCCCATTCCTTGCCTGGAAGACGGTAAGTTTTCTGGGTGTTGTTTGTTTACTAATGCCCCGTAACTTGAATTAGTAGAGTTTATAACAGCGTTTCTCAAACACACAGTTCTAGTATCATAATCAGCTAAGGAGCTTGCTAAATCTAGATAACTTAGCTTACTACAAACCCTCTGACCCTGTGGAGGGAAAATCTAGCATTTTTATCAAGTGTCCAAGTAATTCACATCCTCACTTAAGTTTGAAAACCACTGTTTTAAACCTTTGAAGAGGATGTGTTATAGGTACAGTCTGGTTCTAACAAATGGGATCATTACTGATACAAGAGTAATTATTGAGTATTTTTTATTTTGAAATCAAGTTGTAGCTTTTAAATCATGCTAATCTATTATCTTAAATCTACTTACAGATTTGAAGTTTCCTAAAGACAATTGGAGATTTTATTAGGATGAACTTCTGATATGTAATATATATATAAGGCGCTCCACATTCAATTTCTTACATATGAATATGTACATCACGATCTGTCTTTACACATGAGTGCTTTGCAAGCAAATGCTTGATGGGACTATGGGACTAATTCATCTTAAACTTAAACTAATTCATCTTAAAAACTTTCTTCAATATGCCAAATTTAGTGCCTAGCATATAGCAAGCACTCAGAAACATTTACTTAATAAGGAAATAAATGAGTGAATGAATATTGCTCATCTCGTCTTTTCTACCCTTTCCTGACCTCAAAATCTTCTGTGTATCTTCTCACAGTAACTAATATTATCATCCACCCACATTTCCAAGCCATCTTCTCATTTACATATGATTGGTCACTAAATTCACTCATGTGTGTTTGTGTAGAATTTTCTCACTCTCTAGTAACTTCAAGGTTGGGTTATATGACATATTGATAGAAAGAATAATTAATCAAATTAGGTAAAGATAACCAGCATATATGTACCTAAGAATATGTCCAATAAACATATAAAACATCATCCTCAGAATGAAAATAAATCGTTATAACTCAATTTTAACACAATACTTTTAGGAATTTTTTAATCAAGTAAAAAGGGGGAAAGATTATAGAAGACTTCAATAACAATAAAAAGGAAGATATAAAATGCCAAAATTGATCAGGAATAAATTAAAAACTTGAATAAAAAATGGAAACTTAAAAAGTAAAATGATAATGAAATCCTCCATGCAACAAAATCTTCAAGCCCAGATTATTTCATAGGTGAAGTTTTATCTGTATTCAAAGAACATATCCTTATTTTATAAGTCATTATAAAATACTGAAAATACTGAAAAAGGGACAAAACTGTTCAACTCATTTTATGGGACAGGTATAACCTTCATTCCCAAAGCAAGTAAGAGCAAGTCAGAGAAAAAAATTTAAAGAACTATTTCAAGAACATTGGTATAAAATTCTAAATAAAAATATTTGCTAAGCAAAACCCAAGAATGTATCATAAGTAATACAGTATAATTAAATAAAGTTTATTACAGAAAAACAAGTTTAGTTCAACATCAGAAATATATCAGCGTAAGTCACTGTATTAATAAACTAAAGGAGAAAAAAACATATGACTGTCTCAACTGATGCATACAAATTAGTTTGACAAAATTTAACAAATGTAATTTTTTAAACTTCTCAAAAAACCAAGTATAAAAGGGAATTTCCTTAACTTCATAAAAATGTAGTACCAAAAACGTAAAGCGAATATCATACTTAGCAGATAAATTTTAATACTTTCTATTAGGATAAAAAATAAGATGTTTACTACTACCATTTATGTTTTATGAAGTCTTTGTTAGAGCTACAAGACAACAAAAAAAGACAACACATGGAAAGATTGTAAGGGAATACTTTACCTCTCTTCATACGCAGATAAATAGTCATCTAACCAGAAAAGCCAACAGAATCCACAGGTAAGCCAACAGAAGTAATTTAGGAGGCAATTTTTGTTGCCAGACAGAGCAGCTTACAAAAGTCAATAGCATTCTTCTACACCAATAACAGTCAATTAGAAAATATTACACCACTGCAAGTACAACAAAACCTATACAATATTTAGGATTTTGCCTAACAATACACAGGATGTAGATAGAAAAAAACTTTAAAAAGTAATTACTAAAAAATGCCATGTTCATGGAGGAATGATGTCTTCTAGTAAAAATATCAATTATTCCCAAACTAATTTCTAAATCTAAAGCAATTTCAATATAAATCACAATACAATTTTTTGGGGCAACTTGACTTTCTAAAGCTTATAGGGCAGTTGCATAAAAAGCTATGTCAACTTTGAAAAGGAAGGGCAAAGCAGAAAGTCTCAGCTTGACAGATAGTAGGTTGTACTGCAAAGCCAGAGTGATAAAAAAGCAATATAATGGAAGCACCAGGAGAAATAAATAGATCAGTGAGATCCATGGAGCATTGTTAGGTGGTAATAGTGACCACACAAATCTATGGGAAAAAGACAAATGGTTCAGTGCTAGAATAACTTGCTGACGATGTGAAAAAAAAAAAAAAAACTGTATCCCTACCTTGTACAATTTACAGAACAACACTTTGTATGTGGAGAGATAAAACTATAAAACAAAAGAAGAAAGAGTAGGGAAATACTTCTGTGAGTTAATAGTACAGAAAGTCTTATTAAATAAGAGTCCAAAATTAGAAGTCACAAAGCAAAATAAAAAGTTGTTGGATTTGACTACAATAAAATTAACTGTTAATATGTTGAGCCCTAAGTAAATCAAAAGCATTTGAAAACATCACTTATAAAATGCACATCCATAATAACAAATGATAAGATGTAACCTCCATGGGGTCAAGTACCATGCATATATTGCTCTTCTTCATAGCTTGGGGGCCTTTCATAGTGCTTGGCACATAGCAGGTGCTTAATAGATATTCAATAAATAAATGAATAACTTTCATTGTATTTCCTACTCTCTATAGTAAGACAAGGAAACATGCAATCTGTCTTAGAACTGTTTGTATCAAAATACCTTAAAATTTATTAGATTTAGTAAAGAGATAATATTCAGTTATTTAGAAAATACAGTTATGCAGAATAACTCATTTCCTAATTGTAGCTAACCAAGCAACTACTTCTTTATTATTGTCACTTAATTTTTGTGGTACTTGGATCAGTTTTTAGTGTCAGCTTGACTCATAAGACTTATATTCTTATTTAAAGTGAATTAAATAAAATTTGCAAATATAGTTTTATTTACTTATTATTTATTTATTTGTTGTTCCTAGTATTATTGTTTAGAGAGAGAGGTCTCACTGTGTTGGCCAGACTGGTCTTGAACTCCTGGCCTCAAGCGATCCTCACACCTCAGCCTCCTGAGTAGCTGGGCTTCATGAGCCACTGAACCCAGGAAATATAGTTTTATAAGAGATATTGAAGTATATGTTTCTCTAACACCTAATTATGTTACAATCTCAATTCCTAATTTCTACTAATTTGACAGGCCATCTTAAAAGGTAGAAGTGAGGAGAGTATTTCATGACTGGCTTATACTGTGACCTCATTTCCTACTATTTCACTCTTATTCTTGACAAGAAGAAAAACCTAATATCCTTAAAATCGAATTTAAAAATCAAATATTGGACTCAGGATGAGTTCAGAGTATTTCCGATTTATTAGTTGTGATAGTTTTCTGCTGCCATGGGGAATGGTACCAAGCCCTTGGCAAATTGTGCTTTCAGTGGTATTGTGGGAACCAGGCACCTTTCTGTGAGCCCAGAGAAAGGCAAGAGCAACAAATTAAGCCTTCAAAGGACAAAAAAGGTTCCAGTCACTAAAGTTAATTTTCATTTATCCAAAGAGAAAAAAATGAGCTTTCATAAATACTCTCAAATTTTGCTACAGTTCTATAAAGCCTCAAAATAAGACTAATTCAAACTCATTAAGTCACCCCCTAATCGTGAATCTTCTTGGCTGTTTGGTTTTCATCCTCCTGACTGTTCTGTTAACCCAGTGAGTTTGGGATCATGCCTCAGCGTGATTTTTCACAACCAATGCTCACTGATTTCAGGTTCCAAACACGGTGGCTTTGGTTATAAGCCATAAGACTTCTGTGGGATTTGTATTCCTATGAGATAAAACACTTTACTAGACATAATTGCTCTAAACAAGTGGCACTGACTTTGCTAATTCCAAGATGGCACTGCTTCTAATCTTGTCTTTTAGAACTCCAGAGCGGAGCTGTACTGGGCACCACTGAGCCTCTTGCCAAAATTCATTTTGTGAAAACGATGGCCTAATACCCTCGTATAGTCAAAATGGCTAACTCACTGTGGAGCATACTATAAAGACTCTTTTTGTCTCAAATGATAGAAATACAGCTTAAACTAGTTGAACAAGATTGAGGCTATTGTCTCATAGAATCCAGGAAAGAGTGGGAGAAAGGAAGGCCTCTCTAAAGTCAGATATAGCTGCTTTAGGGACTATTGGAACCAGCAACCCAAATAGTATAGAACCCATCCCTTTTCTCTGCTCCTTACCTGTTTCTTTTAGATTAAAATTAAAAAGTTAAGTTTTATTCTCAATCACTAAAGACGGCTTTATTTCCCATCATGGGAAACACGGGTACCAAAATCTCCAAAGTAATATTTCTAATAAGTTACAACACAGAATAAGGAGTCATATTCTCAGTTCTAGCCAAAACCTGGGAAAATGGTGCTGACTCAGTTTGGGTAAGATGTTCACCCACAGAGATAAGGTTGTCCTAAACCAAGGCAGCTCTTACAACAGCCACAGAGATGAGAGACATGCTAAAGAAAGGGGTGCTGAGCAGAAACGATCATGGTCATTCACAGAGCACTAGTAGTAAATGTATTGAAATAAAATTAAGTTAATCTGGCCTTCTATGAACCGTATTGTCTCTCCTTCTGGAATACAATATAAAATATTTTTAGTTCAACTCAGGAAAAACCCAATAGATGTAGAAAACTTCAGACAAAGGAACAAATTAAGGCAGAAAGCATTACTGGAGACAGAGTCTCTTCATAATGGCAAAAGGTTTTCTTCAACAGGAATATATAAGGCTTCTAAATTTATATACACCTAACTTGACATCAAAATACATAAGGCAAAATCAACACAAGGAAAAGACAAGGCCGTATATTTAAAAACACCTTCCTAAAATATGCCAATTTAATCCAAATTACCTTGACTACCAGTGCCAGGAGCAAATGTCTCATGTAACAATTCTTAAGAACTGAGCTGCTTGAGACGCAGTTGGCAGGTAACGCCAGAGGAATCCTGTTTCTGGGTAAAGGGACTAGGTATAGTAGTGCACTATGCCAAGAATGTAAGTTTAACCGTCACTAATCCTACTACTGGATGTCACGTAGCGGTTGGGTGGTTTAAAAGCGATGTGGCAAAGAAATGTTTGCCTTAGTTTTCTGACATATAAAATAGCCCCAAGCAATTCCATGACACGTTCAAGAGAATATCTTCTTGTGGCAAGGTTGGCCATAAGCTCAGAGATGGCCTCATCTCACAGAGCAGATACAGCTTTCAGAAGTTAGAGAAAGCAAGCCATTTGTATTTCTTTCTTTTTTTTTTTTTTTTTTTTTTTTTTTTTTTTTTTTTTGAGACAGAGTCTCCCTCTGTCGCCCAGGCTAGAGTGCAGTGGCGCGATCTCAGCTCACTGCAACCTCCAAATTCTTAGCGATTTACAATTTTTTAAAAAATAAGTAATAAATGCCAAAAAAGAGTTGTGAAAACTTTAGAATATAACTTTAAATATTATATTTAACAAATCAACACTTTCAACATGATTAAAATCATTGTGTGTGCGTGAACGCGTGCGCGTGTGTGTGTGTGTGTGTAAGAAAATATTGTAAACTGTAAACTGGAGGATCCTGGTAAATGTGAGGTCCAGGCTGAATAACCTTCTCCCCTAACCCCATACCTATCTCCCTCCTTTCCCTGACCAAGACCCACAGGAGGCCCCAGGACATGGGTGCGCTAGCTCCAATTTAAATATGATATACCTAATGTATTGATCTTGGGACTTAAACTCACTGGGATAATATCTTACTCAGATTAAGATCTGCATTGCTTTCTTAAAATGTTAAATCCGGCCGGGCGCGGTGGCTCACGCTTGTAATCCCAGCACTTTGGGAGGCCGAGGCGGGCGGATCACGAGGTCAGGAAATCGAGACCACGGTGAAACCCCGTCTCTACTAAAAATACAAAAAATTAGCCGGGCATGGTGGCGGGCGCCTGTAGTCCCAGCTACTCGGAGAGGCTGAGGCAGGAGAATGGCGTGAACCCGGGAGGTGGAGCTTGCAGTGAGCCGAGATGGCGCCACTGCACTCCAGCCTGGGCGACACAGCGAGACTCCGTCTCAAAAAATAAAAATAAAAATAAAAAATAAATAAAATGTTAAATCCTTTGTCTAGGATCAGATAATTCCCACAAAACTACAAGTGGAATGATTACTAAATGGGAACCTTCTAATCAGGAATTCCTACTTAAACATGTAAGTTGAACCTATAGCGAAGCTTTCCTGGGACTGCTCATTTTGAATACTCATAATAGTAAAAGGGGATAGAATTAGCAGACAATAAAGGGAGATACTAGTAGAGGCCAGAGAACCAGCTTTGATGACCAAAATGCATTCTTATTTAAAATCACTGAGGGTGAAATCAGCTTTGAGAAGTTCAGTCATTTGTCCACATTCCCGCAGCTAGTAATTAGTTGAGGCAACATACGCTCCTGTTGTCTGGTTCTAAGACCCACAGGCTTTCTGTTACACCTACACTGGCTTACTGTATTTAGATATGTTTGTTAAATTTACTTATTCATTTCATTCTTCTTTTCATGCAATCATACAGTTAATAAATAAATCTTTTGCTAATCATAAAGGCACTGTGCTAGGTCCAGAGATACAGAGGGCAACAAAACAAGGCCACTTCACTCATGAAGCATACAGTCTAAGAAGACATAATACAATGTTAAAAAGTTGATATAGGTCCAACCTGGGCAACATAGTGAGACCTCATCTCTACAAAAAATAAAAGTTATTAGCAGGACATGGAGGTACATGCCTGTGGTCCCAGCTACTCAGGCGGCTGAGGTGGGAAGATCACTTGAGCCTGGGAGGTTGAGGCTGCAGTGAGCCATGACTGTGCCACTGCACTGTGGCCTAGGCAATAGAGTAAGACCCTGTCTCAAAAAAAAATGCTAATATATTTGTGCTAAAAAGAAATAGGGGGATTTGGACACTATACAACTGTAAGAAAAATGTTTCAAGCAATAGTAACTAAACAAATGCAAGTGTTTGAGACAAAAGTAAAGAGATCAAGGCTGGCCCGTTTTCCGCATATAGTATTATTATACTTACGTAACTTTGTAAATTATTTCATCCCGCTTAATTTAGCGAATAGATGGTAGGTAAGTAGGTAGATAGACAGATATATAGATAGGTGACTGATGGATGGTGATAGATAAATAGATATTAAGCCATACAGAAAGAGAGGCAGGGAAGGAAATTAGAAAAGAAAACCACCCATAACTCAAAAGGAAAAAAGCAAGAACACTTTGGACCATATTCCTTCTAGCACGCCCCAAATTTTCTTTAGCAGCATTACCAGAAACTGTTGCTGCTGTGACTGATGGTTTGATGGTCTAAGGCTGGGTCATTTGTTGTTAAGACTAAGCCACTCCTGTGTAACTTCTCTGGGAACCTAGTTTATGTTTCTGCCTTTACATTATTTCTCATCAAATGCAATTCTGAGCAGTAATCAAGCCTCTGCCAAAGCTGGGATGTGACAACAATGTAAATAGTGTGGATGTCAGAACTTCCACTTGTTTTCTGTTTTTAATATTATACTCTTCAACTTTCCATGAGCTCAGACTGACCTTCTGGTTATTGATCTAAATTAGTGAACTGGGTATTTTATAGGTAGTCAAATGGAATCTATCATCCCTTAACATATATTCTTTAGGCACATGGCATGAGGGTGCATCTAGATAAACAGATGGCAGGAAAAAGCACAGCTGGGTTAGTCAGAGACCACTCATTCTCTGAAGGGTATTTCTACTTTTACCATCAGAGGGCAGAAACTTAAACCCAAACATACCAGCTATTCTGTTCTAAGCCTAAAAAGAATATATATTCAAGAAATGGATCTCCTCATATCCCCAGGCTTTTTTATCCTTATTACTTTTTAAATTGAAAGAAATTTCATTTTGGCTTTCTTTATTATTCCTTCATGAATCCATTCCATTAACACTTGTTAAGAACCTTCCATGTTCCAATTGCTAGTGAAGGGCTAAGGAAAGAAAAAAAATCCATGAGCCATTGGTCCTGCCCTGCAGAAGCTCTGTTCATTTGCAAACTCCTGGGCAAGCCCAGGCAGAAAGGCATGTCTGTTCACCGTGTATTTTGTAAGAGTCCCACCAGTCTAAGCAGACTTGTTTATTTAACTTTGTTATATAGCTGCATATTCTAGGTCTCTAGTTCTGTCTGGGCTTAGGTTTCCATAATTCACATGAATTTTCATAGTTTCACATTTCTGTAACTCCTTGTATCAAATGAAAACATAGAAGCACTCAGAAAAATAATAGCTCACATCTTTGAAAAATATAAGAAAGTGGAATAGCAGTAGGGAAAAAGGCCTTATTAATACCAATTTTATTATCTTAGCTCTATCTTAAATAAATGAAAGTGGGTACTAAGGAATGGATTTGGCTTTCTAGAAACAGATGTTACTCTCATTTGGGTACTACAACTGCTTTTGGAAGTACCAAACAATGTCATCTAATTTCTTTATGAAACCAACACTTTTTAATAATTATGGACCAGGAACTGTGCCAGACACTAGTGATAAACAGATAAATGTGACCCAGTTCCTATCCTCAAAGAACTGTGCTTATCAGCTACCTCCTAAGGCAGTTCATTATTCCTTGTGGCTGCGTAAGTGTTGGTACTTACTACTGCCTAAAAGTGTATCTCACCAGATGACATTGTCAGGATGATAATGCATCTCTACCCTAAGCCCTAGACCAGAATTACTCAGGAGCTTACAGAAATCTGGAAATAAAAACAAGTAGGCAAGGGCATCACACTGCAGGCTCTAATTGAGTCCATAGGAAATGTGCAGCCTGCCTCTTATTTTGGAAGCCAAACAGATTGCAAACACTTACAGGAAGAAACAGTTTTTGGAGGTTATAGAGGAAAGTGATGAATGATGAACAAAATGTGATTCTGAGGGTTGTGAAAGGCCTGGGGAATGATGAGTCACATAGTCCTGATAAGATGTCAGAAAACCAGATTTGACTTTTCTAACACTTCCTCCCTAAAAGGCCTAGAGAAAGGAGTGGTATCATTCAGTTCTATCAGCACTGTGTTCATAATATTTAATAAGCTTTCATTATCCTCAAACAACCCTTGTCAGAGAAACTTATGGCACAAGGAGAAACAGAAAAGAGCATTGGTATCAGACTGTTTATTTAGAATCTTGGATCATTTACTTAATTAACCTCCTTGGTCCTCAGTTTCCTAACTTACAAAATGTAGATAATTTGGTTGTTTGGATTCAATGGCATAATGAATGTATTGCACCTAGATAATGTATGTAGAGCACATTGCCTGGATCAATAAATGTTGACTGCCTAACAAAAAGATTTTAAGATTCACATGGGCCATGCCTGAGGTGATATTTGTGAAGCTAATGGTTATACTTAACAGCAGTCAGAATATTTTGTCCAATAGCAAGTAAAAAACAGATTTGTAAATAGTAATGGTTGGAATATAAGCTAAGTGTTTAGGTGATAGGAAAAAGTCCCAGAAATAAGAACAGAGCATTGCACTGAACTCAATACATCCCCCGAGAGGGGCTGTGTAGTGGACAGCTCTTATTCTTTGTGGCCATTCAGGACCTTTTGAATATCCTTTCTATGGCCACAGAATATCCTTCCTTGTGAGTGCTGCCTCCCAAGAGAGAAGCCAGGAACTTACTTGCCTTGCTTCCCTTGCAACTAGAAAGCAAGCATGTGACCTGAACTTAATTGATAAGATGCTTCTGAGCAAGATCCCAATTCAGAAGAGAGTGTCATAAAGGGAGAAGTCACCATTCAGGATCTAGTCAGGTGAAGATCGAGAGAGATTCATCTTTCAGAGGAAGTAGCATCTGGACAGGAGCAGAGACCCTACTGGGAGCATTCTTAGCCCAGAATTCATGAGGAACTAGAAGTACCTGTGCCAGGTGAGCACAGAAGTAAGGTCTCTACAGGAACAGCAGGTGGAATGATTTGGGTGATGTTCCTGGCTGCATGGCTGCCAAGCCTTACTCTACAGCCCTTCCAGATTCTATGTTATCTCATTGCCTTTTCTGCTAAACTAACTAGAGTGCATTCTGGATATTTGTGACCAAGTACCCTGGCTGACACAGGTTCTTTAACAGACTTCTTGCCCATGTGTAGAATTGCACCCTAAACAGGCAGTTCAATAGGAAATGTGGGTAATCACTCCTGCCTAGAGAAGGGAGTAAAGGAGAGAAAACTCTGATTCTGACCCTCTGAACACCTCTCAATCAGTTTTCCTTTGATTCCATTGACTTGAATCAATCTTTTATTGACTTCTTGCCAAAGTTGACTAGTTTTATGCTACCCATGTAAGTTAGATGTTTTCATTTATATTATCAAGGCTGACATGACTATCTGGGTGTGTCTCATGTCCTTGATCTAATCCTCCCAACTTCCTTTCAGCAGACATTACTTGAGCCCCTGCTATAAGGCAGGCAGTGTTCTAGGCATTGGAAATATAATAATAAACAACAGAGATAAGTCCTTGTCATCATAAAATATAGTGCAGTTTAATGATATATGTATTACATAAACAATACCACAAAGAGCAAAGCATTATTAAAAATAATAACCAATAATGTGTTACGGTGTTAAAAAATAATAACACCAATAATGTGTCTGAGAATCATTAAGGGAAGACGTAGGGAACAGGAGGTATATTTTAGATTGTGTGTAAATCCCTTTGTGAGGAGGTATTATTTGGGCTGAGACCTCAGTTGTGATGCAGAACCATCCATGAGAACATCTGAAGAACATCTTCTTCCAAACAGAAGTAGCAGTAAGTGAAATTTCCTGAGATAGATACAAGCTTAGCAGGCCCAAGTCTGAGTTGACATATTAAGGCTGAGGTACTAATGAGTCATCAAAGTGTATCTGTCCAGCAAGAAATTGCATGCATGAATCATCTGAAGCATAAAGAAGTGGTCGAGACAGAGAATATTGTTTGTATCATCAGAACACTGGTGGTAATTAAAACAATGAGAGTTGAGGAGATTACCCAACCAGAGCAAGTACAGTGAAAAGCAAATGGGGTCAAGGATGGAACTCTGGACAACCCAAATATTTAAGGGGCCCATAGAAGAGAAGGAATCTGTGAAAAGAGAGAGAAAAGTCCAAGAAGGAGAAGGAAAATGAGCATTGTGTCACAGAATTCAAGAAAATGGGATTTCAAGAAGTAATAAGTGGTTGCAGTTTAGACAAATGTAACCCTTTTATGTTAAAAAAAATGTAAAAGTGTGTGTGTGTGTGTGTGTACACGAATAGAAAATATCTAGGAGTTGCTTATAAAGAAAATATTAATAGTGGTTATCACTAGGGAGTTGAATTGAGACAGAAAGGAGAGTGAGGAAAACTTCATGTCCCCTTCATACTTCTCTTTTTACAGTAAGCAAATATTTTATAATTTTGTGTGTTAGCGAGGGTCACATGTGGAAACCATCTTCTATATGGGGGCTAGTGAGTGCCCACTGGACGTGGCCATGGAGACAAGCAGCCCAGCATCTCTAGACATAGAACCCAAACCCAAGACATTTGAGGGAGATTCTTGGATTTCTAACAGAAGTTTTAGCAAGGTATACTATTCAGAAGGCAAAACAAGCATATCATACATGAAGATGAATTTCTCCCACACATACTCTCAGATCTTTAACATCATAACAAATGCACATCATTTCATTGTTCATCTCAACCACCCAAACTTAAAATATCACTTTTTGGAAACAGCATGCTAACATATAATATATACTAAATCTATGTTCAGGCACCATTACTTAAAGAGCACTAAACCAGTTTGCTTCCCGTGGAGGAAAGGAAACTATACCAAGCCAGTAGACATTTATTCATTCATCAAACACATATTGAGTACCTATATTATGTCTACATGATGGTATTCTACTAAGAAATGGGGAAAGAGAATGAATTACAGTCAACAGAAGTTGCAAAAGACCCCACAATGAAGGTCGGCCAAGGTAGCCATGAGACCACAGATGCACCACAAGGTATACTGATCACAGGAGTACATATTTTCTCTCTCTCCTGAGACCCAACCCCAAAATGATGGAAACATCCTCCCAAGAAAGAAGTGAGATTTAGCATTAGTCACTTGAAGTAATAGGAGTAATAGTTGACTACATAACTACAAATAGGTTTCAGTGATGTAGCATTCCATTCTGAAAGTTTACCAGCTTCTAATTCCAGGCCATATGACTGCCATAATATGCTATGGGACTCTAGAGAAGGGAGAGTTTGCTTTCAGATAAACATATATCACCTCATTGTAAAAACAATTTAACGGATACATGTTGTCACAGGCTTAATCTCCAAAAACAATTTGGAATACAATTTAAGTGAAAAAATACATAATGGATAATATTATATTAAGTGCTGTGTTCTAAAGGTAATGCAATTCTAACCACTGAGCTACAATAAAGGAATTCCCTAAAGTCTTTAAAAGCTAACAAAGAAACGTTAAATAGTGCACAAATCAGCATACCACCTGCCAATGAAATAAACTGCTTTTGAAATGCTGCTGAAATTGGATAAAAAGAATAAATGGGATTTTATTGTAAATTCATAGCTCAGTTTGTTCCCTGAAATGTTAACTTTGAGCCACAACGATGTATTCTCATTAGTTACTAGCTGTGATTTTACCCCAACCAGGTCTTTGTGCTGGAGACAAGGATGACTGTAGTTATCACCATTAATTAAAATCAATTACATAAAAGGAATTAGAAAGTACCTGTTTCATAAAAGATAACAGGGAAACAGGAACTGTAGGGAGTAGGCTGCTGCTTTCCTTAGGAAAATCATTCTGAACAAGAACTGGGAAGAAAACAAATGTAATAATCAACGCCAAGGCCCTTTAAGAGAAACTGTGGGGGACCTTGTGGAAAGTGTTTGTTTCAGTGCTGTTGACATTCTTATAATATGTAGGAGTTTCTAAACCCTGGACTTCTAATATTTCTTTTATTAAGAGTTTCCAAAATATGAATTCTCTTCCTTTTCACGAGATCATACTTTGCTTTCTTTGATTCACCTATGTATCAAGCAGCTGTGTAAAATAGCTTCTGCTTCCAGGGAGATGGCCCTGGACACAGGAAGAGATATGCTTCACATTTTGGCAGTCAGCTGCCCACAGACTTGCATAATTGTCTTTGCATCTACACAGTTTGAAAGATGCAAACAAGGTCCCAGTCTTGAGAATTTAGATGTTGCCTCAACTTCAGTATTCACTCACGTGACTGGGGTTCTCCATATGGACTTAGCCACATCTTGAAAACAGCCATTTCTTCTGGTTTCCACCAAATGGAACAGGAAATAGCTGGGCTCTTCTACCTCCACCCCAGTACCCTTACTTTAATTCATTCAGGGTGCAACTGGGCTCTAGGAGTTTTCAGATGGTCTGATGAATTGAAACAATAACAAATAGCAATCCACACAAGAGTTTAGAGTTGGAAAGGACCTTATCTTTCAGATGAGCTGTAGTTTTGAGAGCTTGAAGAAGTCCAGTTTCCTCATTTTGCATAAGAAAGCTGAGGTCCCCCAAAAAACCTCTTGCGAACACACTGAATAGTGCTTAGCCACTGCCATAAACCTGTAGCACAGTAGTAGAGTCATACGCTTATGTACATAGAGATAGGAGAGAGAGGGGGTGAGAATCTGCAACAGTAAAATACACAGATAATAAGTACTTTATTAATTTGATGAGCATTAATAAATGCATCTGCACATTAACCTATGTTCCTATCAAGACACAGAAGAGTTCTATTAGCTTAGAAAAGTTGTCTTGTGCTCCTTTGAAGTAAATCTCCCTCTGCTTTCACCCGGGCAATCACTGATCTTATTTCTATCAAGGTAGTTTGTTTTTTTTCTGTTCCAGAGCTTCATATAAATGGAAGAGTATAGTATGTACACTTTTACATATGGCTTCTTTCACTCAGTATAATGTTTTTAAAATTCATTTATATTGTTGTCACCATAAGTCATTTCTCCTTTGCTGAGTAGTATGCTATTACATAAATGTACCCTACTACAGTCATCTATTGTCTTGATAATGAATATCTGAGATTTTTTCAGATTTGGACTATAAACATTCATGCACAGGTCTTTCTGTATAGCATGTTTTCATTTCTCTTTGACTTCTACCTACAAGTGTACATAGAGTAGGTGTATGTTTAAATTTATGAGAATATGGCAGATTATATTTCAAAGTGATTGCACCATTTTACACTCCTGCTAGTTCCAAAACTTGGTCAACATTTGATGTCATCAGTCTTTTTGATTTTATCATACAAGTGGGTGTGTAGTGGTATTTCACTGTGGTTTTAATTTGCATTTCTCTGAAGACTAATGATATTGAACAATTTTTCATGTGCTTATTAACCATTCAAATATCTGCCTTTGTGAAGTATCTATTCAAGTCTTCTGCTCATTTGTAAATTCAGTTGCCTCTATTATCAAATTATAGGCATTCTTTATATATTCTGGATATAAGTCCTTTGTCAAATATTTATATTACAAATATTGTTTTCTAGTCTGTAAATTCACTATTCATTTTCCTAACAATGATCTTAAGAGGTTTGATCTTCTAATGACCAAAAGTGCTTAATTTGAAAAAATTCCATTTGTCATTGTTTTGTTCTTTATAGCTACTGCTTTCTGGGTCCATCTAAGAAATTAAGACTAATTAAAGATTTCAAAAATTTTTCCTATGTTTTTTTCTAAATAGTGTTTCTCAACCTTTTATCCATGTGATTTTTAAAAAACAAACCAAAACAGCAACAAAAACCTTGCATTAATTTCCTAGGGTTGCCATAACAAAATTACAAACTGGTTGGCTTAAAACAACAGAAATGTATTCTCTCATAGTTCTGGAGGCCACATCCAAAATTAAGACGTCAGCAGAGCAGAGCCATGCTCTCTTTGACAGCTCTAGGGGGGATCCTACTGTGCCTTTTTGTAGCTTCTGTTGGTTTATCAGGAATCCTTGGTGCTCCTTGGCTCATAGAAGCTTCACTCCAGTTTCTGCCTCCATCTTCATGTGGCCTTCTCCCCATATGTCTATGTCTGTGTCATTTTACTTTTTTTTATAAAGACATCAGTCATATTGAATTAGGAGCCCACCTTACTCCAGTATAATCACATCTTAACTTATACCTTAATTATATCTGCAAAGATCCTATTTCCAAATAGGGTCACATTCACAGGTACCAGGGTTAGGACTTCAACACACTTAAAAAAAAAAAGCAAATCAACCCACGACACTCACAAATGAATCTTCTCTAGATGCTTTTTTCCTGATTACCCCAACATGAAATGTAAATACTACAGATTGGCTGTATATCTGTTTATGTAGTATAGTTCTTTTGGGGGCCACTAACTATAGTAATACTTGTCTTTATACCAGTACCTCACTGTGTCTATATACACAGCTTTGTAGTACGGCTCTTACTTTTTAAAAATTATTTTGGCTATTTTACATTCTTTGCATTTCTAAGTAAATTTTAGAATCAACATGTCAATTGCTACCAAGGAAAACAAGCCTACTGGGTTTTTCCTGAGGTTATGTTGAATATATAGATTAATTTGGAGAGAATGATCATTTTAGCACTATTGAGCCTCCCAACCCATGGTCATAGTATATCTTGTCATTTATTTAGATCTTCATTAATTTCTCTTAGCAGTGTCTTGTGGTTTTCAGTATACAGATATTACATATCTTTTGTTAATTTAATCCTAAGTGTTTTGCAGTTTTAGATACTATTCTAAATGATACTGTTTTTAAGTGTTCATTTTACAGAAGTTCATTGCCAGTATATAGAAATACAATTTTTGTATATTAACAAAATTGAATCCTATAACCTTGATGAACTCACTTATTAATTCTAGTGGTTTTACATAGATTCTCTAGGATTGTCTATGTTCACAATATGTTGTCTATAGAGAAAGACTCTTTTTTTCTCCTTTTTCAATGGAGATGCCTTTGATTTCCTTTGCTTGCTTTATTACTGTGGCTAAATCTTCCAACATAATGTCAAATAGAAAGAATAAGAATTAATATATTTGTTTTGTTTCCAATCTTAGGAGGAAATTCTCAGATTTCACCATTAAGTATAATGTTAGCTGTAAGTTTGTTACAGATGCCCTTTATCAGACTAAGAAAATTTCTACTTCCAGTCTGCTGACAGCTTTTTAAAAATAAATGAGTGTTAAAAAAATTATAAATATATTTTCCTCTGTGTATTGAGATCATATGATTTTTGTCCTTTTTTTAAGTGTGGTGTATTCCATTAACTAATTTTCAAATATTAAACCAACTTATATTTATGAAATAAACACCACTTGTTAATAATGTATTCTTCTTTTTATACTTTGCTAAATTTAATCTGCTGATAATTTGATAAGAATTGTGCATCTATATTTATAAAGAATATTAGTTTGTAGTTTGCTTGTAATGCCATTGGTTTTGGTGTCAAGTTTATTCTGGCCTCATAAAATGAATTAAAAATTATTAGATCCTTCTCTAAAATCAAAATGGTTAATATTAATATTATTTTTCCTTAAATGTTTGGTAGAATTAACCCATGTAACCAGCTGAGCTTTCCTTAGAAAAAAAGTTTTAGATCATAAATTCAGTATCTTTCATAAATATGTCTCTTCAGATTTTCTAATTCTTCTTGTATGAGCTTTGTTAATTTGTATCTTTTAAGGAATTTGTTCATTTTATCTACGCTGTTGAATTTACTGACAAATTTGTACATAATAATCTCTTTTTATCCTTTGAATGCCTGTAGGCCCTGTGATAATTGCTTCATCAATTCCTTACATGGGTGATTTTTCATTTTCTCTCTTTTTTCCAAAGTCTATCATCTAGTGTTTTATTAAAAAAAAAAAAATTGAGACAGGTTCCCATTCTGTCACCCAGACTGAAGTGCAGAGGCATGATACTGGCTCACAACAGCCTCAACATCCCGGGCTCAGGTGACTCTCCCACCTCAGTCTTCCGAGTAGCTGGGACTACAGGCACGCACCACTATGCCCAGCTAATTTTTGTATCCTTTATAGAGACAGGGTTTTTCCATGTTTCCCAGGCTGGTCTCAAACTGCAGAGCTCAAGTTATCCACCCACCTTGGTCTCCCAAAGTGCTGGGATCCACCATGCCCAGCCTCAAATTTTTGTAACTTTTTAAAGAACCAATTTTTAGCATCATTGGTTTTCTTTATTATTTATATATTTTCTATTTTAATTGATTATACCTTGTACTTTTATTATTTCCTTTGTTTTAGTTTAATTTACTCTTGTTTTCCTACTTTCTTAAAGTGAAAACTTTTGTTACTGATTTTAAATCTTTTTTCTTTTTCAATGTAAGTAGTAAAGCTACAAACTTCTACCCAGTAATGGGATGGCTGGGTCAAATGGTATTTCTAGTTCTAGATCCCTGAGGAATAACCACACTGACTTCCACAATGGTTGAACTAGTTTACAGTCCCACCAACAGTGTAAAAGTGTTCCTATTTCTCCACATCCTCTCCAGCACCTGTTGTTTCCTGACTTTTTAATGATGGCCATTCTAACTGGTATGAGATGGTATCTCATTGTGGTTTTGATTTGCATTTCTCTGATGGCCAGTGATGATGAACATTTTTTCATGTGTTTTTTGGCTGCATAAATGTCTTCTTTTGAGAAGTGTCTGTTCATGTCCGTTGCCCACTTTTTGATGGGGTTGTTTGTTTTTTTTCTTGTAAATTTGTTTGAGTTCATTGTAGATTCTGGATATTAGCCCTTTGTCAGATGAGTAGGTTGCAAAAATTTTCTCCCATTTTGTAGGTTGCCTGTTCAGTCTGATGGTAGTTTCTTTTGCTGTGCAGAAGCTCTTTAGTTTAATGAGATCCCATTTGTCAATTTTGGCTTTTGTTGCCATTGCTCTTGGTGTTTTAGACATGAAGTCCTTGTCCATGCCTATGTCCTGCAGGGTAATGCCCAGGTTTTCTTCTAGGGTTTTTACTTTAATCCATCTTGAATTAATTTTTGTATAAGATGTAAGGAAGGGATCCAGTTTCAGCTTTCTACATATGGCTAGCCAGTTTTCCCAGCACCATTTATTAAATAGGGAATCCTTTCCCCATTTCTTGTTTTTGTCAGGTTTGTCAAAGATCAGATAGTTGTAGATATGTGGCATCATTTCTGAGGGCTCTGTTCTGTTCTGTTGATCTATGTCTCTGTTGTGGTACCAGTACCATGCTGTTTTGGTTACTGTAGCCTTGTAGTATAGTTTGAAGTCAGGTAGCGTGATGCCTCCAGCTTTGTTCTTTTGGCTTAGGATTGACTTGGTGATGTGGGCTCTTTTTTGGTCCAATATGAACTTTAAAGTAGTTTTTTTCAATTCTGTGAAGAAAGTCATTGGTAGCTTGATGGGGATGGCATTGAATCTATAAATTACCTTGGGCAGTATGGCCATTTTCACGATATTGATTCTTCCAACCCATGAGCATGGAATGTTCTTCCATTTGTTTGTATCCTCTTTTATTTCATTGAGCAGTGGTTTGTAGTTCTCCTTGAAGAGGTCCTTCACATCCCTTGTAAGTTGGATTACTGGGTATATACCCAAAGGACTATAAATCAGGCTGCTATAAAGACACATGCACACGTATGTTTATTGCAGCACTATTCACAATAGCAAAGACTTGGAACCAACCCAAATTTCCAACAACAATAGGCTGGATTAAGAAAATGTGGCACATATACACCATGGAATACTACGCAGCCATAAAAAATGATGAGTTCATGTCCTTTGTAGGGACATGGATGAAACTGGAAAACATCATTCTCAGTAAACTATCGCAAGGACAAAAAACCAAACACTGCATGTTCTCACTCATAGATGGGAATTGAACAATGAGAACTCATGGACACAGGAAGGGGAACATCACACTCCAGGGACTGTTGTGGGTTGGGGGGAGGGGGGAGGGACAGCATTAGAAGATATACCTAATGCTAAATGACGAGTTAATGGGTGCAGCACACCAACATGGCACATGGATACATATGTAACAAACCTGCACATTGTGCACATGTACCCTAAAACTGAAAGTATAATATTAAAAAAAATAAATAAAAATAAAAAATAAAAAATAAATTTAAAAAAAGCTACAAACTTCTGCGTACTGCCTTAGGAGCATCTCATGAGTTATTATTGTTAGCCCAAGTGGTGCCATCCTATAAACCCTCGCCATTTTGCACACCGTGGTCAAAGTGGAAAATTCCAGAGGGCTCGGGCTGTGAGAACTGCAGGAAATGCCTTCGATATCACATACTGCCAGGCAGCTAGCCATAGCGCCCCACCTCCCCCATCCAAACCCAGTCTGTAAGTGGGACTTGGGCTCCTCCGGTACTTGCTGGTGTTTCCCCTCCGCAGGTCTTTGTCCGATAAACCTGTGTTGCTGTTGAGCTGCCCCCCTTGTCTCTGACTCTTTTCTCCGTCCTAACAATTACATCTTCTGTTTTTATTTCTATTTAATTAATATTTTCTAATTTTCCTTATGATTTAATCTTTTACCATAGGTTATCTAGAAGTGTCTTATTTAATTTCCTAATAAAATGGAGAGTTTTCCACATCCCTTTCTGTTATTAATTTCTAACTTAATTCTACTATGGTCTGTGGGATTTCTCTTTTTAAATTTATTTATTGAGCCTATTGTGTGGACCAGCATAGGGTCTACATTGCAAATGTTCCATACGCACTTGAGAAAGAGTATTCTGTAGTTAGTGTGTACGGCGTCCTATAAAGGTTAATTAGGTCAAATTGTTTAACTTATATCCTTCTTGTCCTCTTATATATCCTTTCTAAATTTCTGTGTATATGTTTTATTAATTAGTGAGAGAAGAGTATTGAAATCTACAAAAATAGTAGGTTTGTCTATTTTTCCATTAAGTTCTGTCAGCTTTACCTTCATGTATTGTGTAGCTCTGTTATCAAGTGCATACATATCTAGACTTGTTATGTCTTTTTGATTGATTGACCTATTTATCATTATAAAATGCTAATAATGCTCTCCATCTTGAAGTTAACCTTGTCTGATGAGCCAGCTTTCTTATGATTAGCATTTGCATCATATGCTTTTTATGCATTTTGCTTTCAATCTGCCAGTGTATATAAATATGTAAAGCGAATCTCTTGTAAACAGCAGATAGTTGGGCCCTTATTTTTCCAATCTGACGATTTTTGCTTTTTGAGCGTCTGTTTTATTTCCATACAATGTAATCATTAATATGGTTGGGTTTAAATCTAACATCCTGCTATTTAATGTCTGTATATGCTGTCTGTTTTTTGTTTATTTTTTTCCTTTGCCTCCATTATTCTGGGTTAAGTAATGTTTAGTATTCCCTTTTATCTCTTCTTAGCAATTTCTATGCTTATTTGTATCAACGTCTGGGGGTTCCTCTGGAGGTTATCACTAACTTATCACAGACAACCTTCAAATAATACTATGCCACTTCATGTGTAAGCAAAAACATTACAATGGTATATTTCAATTTGCACCCTTCCATTCTCTACGCTATTGTTCTTATAGATTTTATTTCTATATATGTTACAAGCTCCACCATAAATTATCATTATTTTGTTTTACAAGGTGATTAATCATTTTAAATAACTTTATTGAGATATAATTGCCATATGTATTTAAGAATCTTTGCCTACTCAAAAGTTACAGAGATTTGTTTTTTTTTCTGTTTTCTTTGAGAAGTTTTATAATTTAGGTTTGACATTTAAGTTCATGATTCATTTTGAGCTAATTTTTGTATATGCCATGAGGCATGGATTAGAATTTTTGTTCATATGATATCCAATTGTTTCAAGACTATTCTTTCTCTATTGAGTTATTTTTGTATCTGTCAAAATCAATTGATCATATATGTATAAGTCCATTTCTGGACTCTTCTGCTTTATTGATCTATTTGTTTATCTTTCCACTGTTACCACGATATCTTGATTACCGTAGCTTTACAATAAATCTTGACATTAAGTACTGTAAGGCCTCTAAGCTTTCTCTTCTATTTTTAACAGTTTTTTGGCTACCGTGGGTTCTTTTCAATTCCAAATAAATTTTTAAATTAATTTCTACAAAAGCCTTTCTGGAATTCTGATTGGTATAGTCAACTCTATAAACCAATTATGGGAGAACTGGCATCTTAACAACATTGACTCTTCCGATTCATGAACATGTTATATTGTTCCATTTAGTTCAGTTTTTAATTTTCCTCAGAAACATTGTGTCATTTTCAGTGTGCAGGTTTTGCACAATATCTATTTGCCTTATATCTAAATATTTTCTGCATTTGATGGGATTGAAATAGTTTTTTTCCATTCTAATTATTCATTGTTAGTATAAAGAAATACAATTGATTTTTGTATATTGATCTTATATCATATATGCACTTATTAGTTCTCATATTTTTCTGTAGATTCATAAGATAGATGATTACATCAACTGTGAATAGAGACAGTTTGATTTCTTTTCTTTCCAAATTAGATGTTTTTTATATATTTTCTTTGCTATATTGCATGACTAGAACCTCCAGTTCTATGTTGAATAGAAGTACTGGGAGCAGATATCCTTGCTTTCTTCCTGATTTTAGGGAAACATGTTAACTAATTAACTATTAAATTTAATGTGTAGCTGTAGATGCCCTTGATCAGACTGAAAAAGTTGTCCTCTAGTCCTAGTTTTCTGACAGTTTTCATGAGAAATATTAGTATTTACTAATATGATATTAGTAAATTAATTTTCAAAGGTTTCATCAACATTGCATTCCTGTGATAAGCCTCAGTTGGTCATAATATGTAAATTTGAATCAAACTATATAATAGTAAATTTTGTAAAGAAATTTTTCAGCTATGTTGTCTTCTTTTTTTGTAATGCGTATGTTTTGCTTAATCACCAGAGTAAGGCTACCATCATAGAATGAATTGGGCAGTATTCCCTTCTATTCAATTTTCTTTGAGATTTTATATAGAATTGCTAATATTTCTTCCTTAAGTGTTTGTTCTAATTCACCAGTAAAGCCATCAGGGTATGGAGTGTATGTGTGTTTGTGTGTGTGTGTGTGTGTGTGCACCTACAAAGGTTTTTAACTACCAATTTGATTTCTTTAATAGATGTAGGCTGTTCAGGTTATCTATTTCCTCTTGAATGAAATTTGATAGTTTGTGTCTTTCATGAAATTGGTCCTTGCCTTCCAAGTTGTCAAATGTATTTGCATAAAGCTGTTTATAATATTCCCTCATTATCTTTTTAACCTCTGTAAAATATTTAGTGATGTCACCTCTCTCATTCCTGATGTTGGTGATTTGATCTTCTACTCACGATCAGTTTGGTTGGAGCTTAATCAATTATACTGAACTTTTCAAAGGACTAGCTTTTGGTTTCATTGATTTTCTCTTTTGTTTTTCTGTTTTCTATTTCATTTATTTTTGCTCTAATGTTTATTATTTCCTTTCTTCTTTATAACTTAGATTTCATTCTCTTTTTGTAGTTTCTTAATGTGAAAGCTGAGGTCACTAACTTGATACCTTTCTTCTTTCCTATTATAGGCATTTAGTTCTATAAATGTCTAAATAATAGCATATAGCAGCATCCCACAAACTGTTATATGTTAGTTTCATTTTTATTCAATTAAAAAATACTCTCTAATTTTCCTTTTTATTTCTTCTTTTACCCATGGAATATTAAGATATTTGGAAGGCAAATAAACATACAAAAAGTTGCCTTTATATATACAAAGACTTGTATACAAATGTTCATAACAGTTTTATTTGTAATAATAAAGAATTGAAGGGCCGGGCACAGTGGCTCACGCCTGTAATCCCAGCACTTTGGGAGGCCGAGGCGGGCCGATCACGAGGTCGGCGGATCGAGACAATCCTGGCTAACACGGTGAAACCCCATCTCTACTAAAAATACAAAAAATTAGCCGGGCGCAGTGGCGGGCGCCTGTAGTCCCAGCTACTCGGGAGGCTGAGGCAGGAGAATGGTGTGAACCCAGGAGGCGGAGCCTGTAGTGAGCCGAGATAGCGCCACTGCACTCCGGCCTGGGCAAAAGAGCGAGACTCCGTTTCAAAAAAAAAAAAAAAAAAAGAATTGAAAACAACCCACATGTATATCAACAAGTAGAAGTATTATAATAAAAACTGTGATACATCCACACAATAGTATACTACTCAACAAGAGAAAAGAATGACTATTAATACATACAACAACATGAATGAATCTCAACATAATTATGCTGCATGAAAGAAGACAGATGAAAAAACATGCACTGTATGGTTCTAACATAAAATTCTGGAAATTGCATACTACTTCATAGTGACACAGATCAGACCAGCAATTGCCTAAGAAACATGGGAGAGAACAGGGAGGGGTGGGAGGAGGGACTCCAAAGAGGCAAGAGAAAACTTCTGGGAGTGATGGACTTTTTCATCAACTCGATTGTGATGATGATTTCATAAGTGTATATATACGTCAAACCTATCAAATTTTACACATTATGTGTGTGTAGTTCATAGTATATGAATTATACCTCTATACAGTCCTTAAAGAAAAAAACACAAATCCAGAACAGTTACAATGGCTCTTCACTGCTCAGAACACTAGGGCAGCTCCAGTGACTGGGTTACCTTGTCCGAGGTTGCCTGTTTTCCAACTTCAGGAGCTCTGCAATTCTTTGACTCAGTTTCCATGTCTACTTGAGTCTCTGCTACTCTCTCTATTTCACTGCCCTCTGTAGGTTTATGTGTCATGTTAAAACTCCCCAAAAGAAGATCACAATTGACATTCAAGGAGCCTGGCCACCTCACAGTTCATGTAACTCTCTTTTATTTAGTGCATGTATGATTGTCCTTGTTAGATTAATGCAACCAATTTCCTGTTCAATCTGTTGTGGCCAGGGAATCGGGGTCCATGATGGAAAGCAAAACACCCTATGTGGCAGGAAGTGTCTTTGACTTTCCTTTAGAAGAGGACTGGAGCTGAGAGGATTTCTTAAACCCATTTTCTCCTCACTGTTACAAGTTAGGAGGCCTCATCTTTCTATTCACATGTGCCTCCAGGAGCTCAGGCAACTCTTCCCTCATCTAGCAGTTTGCTGAAATGGGCTTGGCAACTACTTCCTGTCCTCCTTCAAGACAGGAATTTCCAAGACAGTGAGCATTTTAGCTCCTGCTGCTGGACAAGAATAGCAGGGAAAGGCTGACACATTGCTGAGTTATCTCCAAAGCACAAATGGCTCTCAGGCACAGTACATTACATAAGCAGAAAGTATTACTGTATTCTCCCTGTGGCCAACTCCTGGAATGCAGAAAAGGTTAAGCATATAATACATGTGCAGATCTTACATCTTACATAAATGTGTGACAACAAAAGGGAAGGGGAATCATCATGTGAAAAACTAGAGTATGCTCTACCATCTCCAAAGATTGCAGACCATAGAAAGGTCACACATAGAAAGAAGAGAGCAGGCAGAGGCTCTCCCTGGTAAAACATGGACTTGGACTTCTCCACCTCAGCTGCTTTCTCCGAAGTCGAGGAACCACACAACCCTGGTGTGTGAGTTTGTTTTGGTTCACTGGGCTACTGCTTCTGCCAAGAAACACCTTGCCCTTGCTGCCACTTTGTCCTGCTTATTGTCACACTGGTCACTTCCACATACATCACTGAGCAGAGGGAGGAGTGGAAGCTCAAATGTTTGTTATTGTTAAATTCACTTGTGCCCTTCTGAAACGTGTGCATGTGTGTAAAAGGACAGAGACAGAAGGTTGATGTTTTTGCCTAAGAAATTTCTCCAAAACAAAGGCAATGGACCTAGAGCTTTTCAGTAAAGCTTATATTTTCTCTTTTATCATCCCCTTTTTTCATTTCAAAGAGTTTATTTTTTTCAGTGATTATTCCATAACCAGTAATGTGACAAACAACAATCATTACAAAGTCAGAACCAAAAGATGGAACTGAAAAATGTGAACAAATGTAAATCAAATATTCATGTGTGCTGGCAACAAAGAGTTGAGTGTTTTGCACTGCGGTTAAGTATCAATTACTGAAAACTAAGATAGGTCACTATATACATACATACACACACACTTACACACGCACACACACACACACACACGGGACAGCAATCTAAGTGGCACAAAGCACAGAACTTAGAGTCACCTGACTGAGCCCATGTCTCTGCCTTGCCACTTAACAGCTATGAGCAAATATTTTCAAACTCTGAGTCGCAGTTTCTAATCAACTTACATAGATAAGAATTAACACCTGATCTACCCATTTCCCAAGACTATTGTGATAATTAGATTATATAGAAAAAATGGTTACTGTATGCCACCATGTTTTTAACTAATATAATTCTCTGTAGAATAGCAAGTGGCTTTTAATGATTAATTCACTCAACTTTTACTGAGTGTCTACTCCGTACCAAACATGTCTACTTCTTTATGACAGTCTTTTTTAAGCTTTCAGATTCCAGGGTGATTTTCTATTTGGAAATAAGGATTTTATTGCTTCCGTACCTTCTATGTAACTTCTATATGTAAGCTTCTATATAATAAAGAGGTATATATACATTACACACACACACATACACACACACACACAGTGAGAGTAAGAGAAGATCATGTCAATGTTATCCAGAAAGTTACCAATAAAACCAAGATTAAAATTAAAACTGCTTAAAAATAACAATACTTTACCCAGAAACGTGCTATGCTAAAGTATTTTAAGAAAAGAAATCACAAATACTGTTCTTAGCAACTTCATAATCTTGCTCTAAACCGGGAAAACACAGTTTGAAGCCTTCATCATCATCACTTCATCGGAGCTTCCAAGCTACTGCAATTTATCATCCCATACTTTAAGTTTCTTTCTGATCTTCCGCATCCTGAAGTTCTTTCTAGTTTAAGGATCTTGGTCCTACGTTTCCTTGTGCCGTGTATGTCAATTTTCTCCGTCACTGCCTGTCTGTTGTACTAAGTCAGTGTCTAAGCTCAAAAAGACAAAAGCAAAAGGGCAGGATTTGTGCTCAGTGTTTCTAGTCTGCTCGATCTTGAGCTTTAGTTTATTTCAATAATTTAGAAGACTTCGGGTGACTTACTGAAAGTGCTTCATGAATAAACTGTAACAAATCAACTCCAAAATTGGAAGATGACTTAGGTTCCATGTTTTTCTTTCTGCATAGAGTTTGAATAAATAGACGAATTAATTTAAATTCAAAAGAAAATAATCACTGCTTTCGCTTGACATATTCATTAGAAGAGTTCAAGTAAAAATTTGGAATAAGGTATATACTATAAAAATTTTGTTGCTCTTTCATATTCTTCATTAAAATATCTGGGGAATGATGTTTTTCCTTTTAAAGTGCTTTATAGTACCTATTGTTTGTACAGGATTTTTTTTTTTACTGTATCTTTTTCTTTGAAAATGCAAATTGCAAAAATAAATAGTAAAGGAATAAAATAACTTCAGTGTAATGTGCCACAACAGATCCAAAAAGCATGTAGAGTCTAATTTTTCGTACCTGTAACGGATGGAGTCAGTTGTCATACCCTACCTCAAGCTGACACAGGGTTAGACCTGTGTCTTCTACCCTATCCTCTTCTTCTTGGCCAAGAGCACAGCGCTACGGTGATTCACCTGCCACCCTGTATGTACTCATGGCCACACTGCCTGTAGGACCCAACCCTTTTTCCTTGCTACCAGCCCATTCCCCAAACCACACAGAGGAAGGAGCAGCTTTGCAGACAGCCCATAAGTCTAACAGCTTGAATAAGAGAGTAGTTCTTCATTTCAGCTGATATTTGGCTGGATCTGAATGGAAAATTCACCAATGGTGCTGAAAGAATATTTCACTTCTCCAGTATGCAGGATGTTCATTGAATACTTCCAAGAGAAGCAGCAAAGACTGGGATAATTAAACATATGCTTGAGTGGAGCAAGAGAAAGAGCTCTTATTGACAATGTGGCAATGCTGCAGTGTGATTATTATGGAAAGACCACCGCTCACTGCTGTATCCAACCTCCTCCATGCCAACTCAACTCCAGGCACACCGTGGTTCAACCAGCAGTAACCCATTCCATAAACACCAGTCTCTTTGGAAATTTATGTCCTTTCACAGTATAAAGACGCTGAGTGTAAATAAGACTCAACTTCTTTAAAATGGGCACAAAGGCATGCCCCCCTGACCAATATTATCCTTTCTCCACTTTGGCAAAAGCCAGTGTTCTTCTCAGTTATTTATAAAGCAATTATCAAATGAGTCCTCCTTTTGTACAGTGGCAAGCCATAAAGGGACGGAAAGGGTGGTTATGGAAATGTCACACATGCTGAGCAGAACCAGTTGTTACAAAGACGAACTGTGTGGGAAGGAGGAGAGAAGGCAAGAACTGTACAGTATTTTGCTAAGTCTGAATTCTTTATTATTAGTTCAAATAAATAACAAAAATGGGTAATTACATAGCAGAAGTTCAAAAGAATCACTGACTTGAAATCCAGTGCATCCTCATTAAGTCACTGGAGATAATATTCATTGCATATTGCAGTCTGCTCGTGGTTTTGAGCTTTGAACCTGTCACTTTAAAACTGGCACAAAAAAAAGCTTATGCCAACATAGCTTATCCAAGACAGCATCAGCATAATTTTTCTCTGTTTCTTCTCTGTATTGTCTGTCTTTTGGGTGAGCAGATTCTCCTCTGAATTAGATTACCCTAATCCAATATCCATTGTCTGCCAATAAATAAAAATAAATAACAAAACTGTTTTCTGTGATAGAGACTATGATTTGGCCTTTGATAATGAGCCCAGAGAAGCATGACTTTGTTTTATGCTCAAACAATGTAAATCTTTTTTAAAAGTTCAAAATCTCTTGAAATGTGAATCTTGTCTTCAAGAATTAATTGCAATGGAACATTATTAAAATGCTTCATTTTGGCATGCTTTGTACAATATGTATTCTTTTAAAAGCCTATCAGAAAAGCAATACACTAAAAGTGTGGCTTGAATCCTGGAGGACAACATTGCTCACAGTGTGTAAACACAGATAATTGGTACCCACCTTCTGGCCCATGAGACCAAACAACTTCATGGAAAATGTTCCAAATACAAAGAATTTAGCCATGAGTGTTTCTATGAAAGATATGTTTTATGAGAAATCTTCACAACTACACTAATTGGATATATAGAGCCAGTAGCATCTTCTGCCCAACAACAGATTTTAAAAGAAAATCTCCAAAGTGGAGACTGTTAGTTGTTTTCCCACTATTCACTTCCTCCTTCTTCCTTTGCAAGAGAACAGACCCCTGAATCAATGGGTGTGGCAACTTGCCCAACTATGAAACTACATTGCCTCTCTTATAGATAGGGATGATCAAAGAGATATGAGTAAAAGTCATTGAGTGTGGTTTCTTGGAAAGGGAATTGGCTCAGATGGGAGGCAGGATGGAAAAGCTGTAGCTATGGTAGTATCTTGTAAGAATGAGGTTATCCTATGGCTGGAAGCCATCTACTGGGGAGAGTAGAGCAGAAGAATGTAAAAAGACTGGGTCCTCAAGGACATAGAGTCAACATGCCAGTCCTCATTAGCCTATTTCTAAAGTTCTCTTTCACGAGAATAAAATGCACTTGTGCATTATTTAAACTGCTACAGCTTTGGGTCTTTCTTACTAGCAACCAAACCCAATCTTGTCTCCCTATTAACTTCCCAATTGCATTTGACAAATATAATGCTTGAGGTATTAAACTAAATTATTAAAATTTAATTTAGATAATTGCAACTATTGGAAAATAGAATTCTGCAGTTATTTAGCATAATCATTTAAATGCAAAAGAATTTCTGGAGTGCAAGAGAGGGATAATAAAAAGTAATTTAGTAGGGATTAGGAATCTTTTGATGCAGCTCAGTCATCAAAACACAAAAACAAAAGAAATAGAGCCATTATAAAAAGCAAATCACAGACATTGGCCCTTAGAAGGGGAGAGTCATACACATAGCAGGATCAAAACCCAGAAAACCAGTCAGAAGACAGAGGCAAAGGAGGAGTGTGTGTGTATAATGAATTGATGGGATTGAATAAAATAGGGAAATGGTATAAGCAACCTCAAAGTAGGGAAATCCTTAGCAATAAGGAAAGCAGTCTTCTAAAATAGGAACTTGAGACTGTGGAATTATAGGATGGTGCCTCTATGGTAGAAGAGGGTATAGCTATGGTAGAGGATGACAACTTTAGCTGGGACATTTAAACATATGGAATTAATTAGGTTCTAGGCCTGGAACCAGGCTCTCGGCTAAGTTTCCAGGAACAAGGCTCAAATCACCCTACAGAACTGGCCTGATAAGGCAATTGTTGACATGCCATTGCCAGCCTTGATCAATCCACACCACTTGACTTGAAGGCCCCACCACTGCTGTCATTTCTGTATTAGAAGCTGACCTCACCTGGACCACTCACTCAGCAGCAAATCCTATTTCCTCACAATGCTCTTTTCTTACGTTTGTCATGCATATTTCTACAAAACAGCCTGGAAATTTGAGTTGAGAGGCAAGTCAGTACATTGGGAGGCAATACTAATAACAAAGGCCTTCCCCCAAATACATAAAGAGACTTGTCAAAACATGATGGGAAGCCATGAATAGAATAAGTGTGCACCACACAACTTCTGAAGATGAAGAATTCAAGAGGTTCTGGTTATTAAGCAAGAGAGAATAAATAACTGGTTAAAGAATTAATCAGCCAGGCGCGGTGGCTCATGCCTGTAATCCCAGCACTTTGGGAGGCAGAGGTGGGTGGATCACCTGAGGTCAGGAGTTTGAGACCAGGCTAACCAACATGGAGAAGCCCTCTACTAAAACTACAAAATTAGCCAGGCGTGGTGGCACATGCTTGTAATCCCAGGTAGTCGGGAGGCTGAGGCAGGAGAATCGCTTGAACCCAGGAGGCATAGGTTGCTGTGAGCTGAGATTGCACCATTGCACTCCAGCGTGGGCAACAAGAGCAAAACTCCATCTCAAAAAAAAAAAAAAGAAAAAGCAATCAACTGGTAGAAGTCCAGCTTCAATCTGAAACTAGGGCCACCTCTAAGACTGAGCTAAGAAAGTCACGATGTCCATGATCCAAAGATGCATGCATTCTCCCATTCAGCAAATATCTATTAATCACCAAACACATGTCAGGCCCTGTTACAGCAATGGAGATTCAGCAGTAAAAAAAATTGATAAAAGTGCTTGTTGCTGTGGAACTTGCATTTCGCTGATAAAACAAACAGGACCTAGAGGCCAGATTTAAGAGTAAGCCATTACACACCTGTGGCTCATTCAGATATGTTGAGCTGTGTTTTCCTAATTCCTTTCCCAGTATCTCCCCAAACATGTTTTGCTAAATGAAAAATGTGCTACAAGAATAAAGGGGCTCATAAATGTAATGTGATGAAATACATTTGGGATATGGCAAAGAGACAACAGTCAACAACAAGTTTGCTGAAGGCAGGATTTCTCAGAGGCATTAATGAATTATTATGCATCAGAAACCTTCAAGAAGGGGTTAGAGTATGTTCGGCATGTGTGTGAAACTTACATGATCACAGGACCTTTTTCATGAGCCATATCGCAGAACTAGAATTCTCAGGAACACTTTAGAAAATTCTGTCTTACTGTGTAACAAAGTTGATTTTGATCTCTGAAAGTAACTGCTAGAAGAAGTGGAGGACATGGCCCATAATATTATAATAGTAGCTGTGAAGCTTGGATTTGGTTTCAATATAGCAGACTAAAGAGAATACCCCTTGCTCTCTGAGTGAAAACAGCAGGAGAATGCAGCAGTACAGATGAGAAACTATGTTTTAGGAGGTTCTGGGCAGTTTTCACATAAGAGAATGCTCTTAAAAAAAAATTTAAAAAGAACATCATGGTTGAGTTGAGAAGGGGATCTGACAAGAGAGAAATATGTAAAACATGGGTAATAAACCATCTTATATTCTATTAAGGAGCCCTATTCACAGAAAAAAATAAGGATCATATACAAAAGAAACTTTTTCTTACTGAGAGAAATATAAAATGTGCAATTCATATGCTTTTCAAATTACCAACAGGGAACACAGCATTGAAAGCAGTAATTTTAATCCCTTTCTTCACAAAACCTTTCATTAGAACCGTGAAAAAAATACCAAATAGCTGTCATTTTCATCTGACCTGTCCACACCCTTACAGGGTATTGATGAATAGGTGAAAAGTCGGAGCACAACACACACGCGCGCGTGCACACACATGCGCACTGACACATGGGAAATGAATAATCTCTACGAGGTGGAAGAAAAAGCCTTTAGGTAATTGACAGTTCACAGAAACCCTTAAAGGGAGTAATGAGAAGCCTTGAGCACAGAAGGCACCAAATGTAGGGAAATACTTTTGAAGGACTATGTGAATCCTACTCCTTTCCCCAGAGGCCAAAGTCAGATGAAACAAATCAGCATTTTGAACTCTGAGCCCTCCTCCATCTTTCAAGAGTCCTGACTTAGAACTATCAAAGGTTGGGACATTTTTCATTCCATTTCTTCTGTATCAGTAGACAACAAAACACCACATTATTTTTGAAGGTCTGCTTAGAATGAACACCGGGGGTAAATTGCTGGGGATGTGCAATTAAATTGTTTATTTTGTAAAACTCAAGTAGTATTTTTACAAGTTCAGATGAAAAATTATCAGCCTTGAAATACATATACAAAACAATTTCTGACTGAAAAAGCTTCCTAGATCACCCCTCTCTGCATTATTGGCTATTATTGGATTTAGTATGTCTAATTGGGCATGTGGATATCAGGGCCATATTGACAAAAATAAATATCAAAAAGTATTATGTAGAAACTGCAATAGCCTCAAAACGACACTGGTTATTATGAGAAGTCTATTAAGGAAGAAAATGGCATAGTTTTGCCCCTGAGGAGTTGATCATCTTCTTTAGGAGATGAGATTATACCCGGGAAACATGCAGATTTGTAACAAAGGAGGCCTCAAGCAGGAGCAGCCCCCGATTTCAACGTAGAGCAATGAAAGAAGGGGCCAGCATCACAGAAGCCAGTGGCCAGGTCTTTGTCAACTTAGGAGCTGCAGTGCAACAGCAGAGCAGAGTGGTGCAATTGATGGTCTTTGCACCGACCACAGGGCCTGGGACAGCTGTAGAGGGGCTGTCTAGCAGCCTGGAGACAAGAAGGAGAATGACAGTCATGGAAGAGAAGAATCTGATAGGGTCTAGAAATAAGGTTAGCAGTCTGGGTTGGTGAATCTAAACTTCATGGGAGAGATGGCTGAGAAGGAAAATCCTAAAGACTAACCCAGCCTCCATTTTACTTTTATTTCCCCTTCTTCTCTAAAATTGATGTTTCTGTCCCATTTTCTCTTTTAAAAGATAAAAGAAATGTCTTAAAAATGTAGCCTTCATTTGAACATCAGCCAGCATTCTCATAGCAAATATATTAATGTCTTTGTCCAAACAGACGAGCAGAAGTGTTTGAAATTGCTGAATACATCACTAATTATTTTCAATTATTGCCAAAACAGGAAAGGGAAAGAAAATGTCTCATTTGTGGCCATCCCATACTCATTTGTGACCTAATCATAAAGTCTCCACCCAAAGCACAGTGATTAGTTAGGGTTAGTATAGTAAAGCCAGGGTCTGCTGGAATGAGAAGCCCTGGAGCTGCTCGCACAGTCTTGCTGGTGCCTTCCTCGCCTTGCACAGTCAGGACCTGCACGTGCACTCAGCATCCAAGGTTTGCCATGAAAGACGCACGGAGAGCCAGTTCTATTGCAGCATAGCCACGGACATACCTGCTGTGCCAGGCTCAGTGCTGCCTTCTCATCTCACGTGCTGGCAACTTCACAGGGCAGAGCTTCTGTCTGATGCTCTTCTTACCAAAACTACTAAGAGTTATGTTCCTCTTGAAGTTTATCAATGCATGTTAATGGCAGTAAATATGTAAACCAACTGTTCCATATTTACCAAAACCACACATTAATTATTATGGGTCTTCAGAAAAATAAACTGATAGAAAGATTTAAATATAGATATAGAAAAAGGGTGACTTAGAGGCAAAAACGATCAGATCATGATGAAGCATTCAGAAGATATTTCAATGGCAGATCCATCCATTCAATGCGTAGGCTATAAATTACGTTTAATACATTGAAGAATCACATCTAATCTCCTGTGCTTCTCTGAATCATTGTGACAACTCTCTGTTATTTGTTTGTCTCCTCCCACGGGGCAATAAGCTACCCAAGGGCAGGGACTTGGTCTCATTCACCTTCATGTCTTCTGCCTCTGGTAGAGAGGTAGTCTCATAAGGAACACTCAAAAACTGTTGCTGAATGAATGAGTACAGAATCTTCCCCAGAAAGAGATTATAAATTAGTACTGTTGTGAGGGAGGTGACACATATTATAATATCTATAATACAAGGTAGAAAATAATAAATTTTATAAAGGAGGTTTAAAACAAAGTACAGTCGATTCTCATTGTTAGCAACAAGAGTTATGGCCATAAAATTGCTCTGAACACTGAATTAGCAAGCACTAAATAGTTGCTCCTAGGAGAAATACAAGATTAGGCTCCTGGGAGCCTCTGCCAGTTGCGTTATATAGGTTTGTTTGAGAACTTCCTTGTAAAACAAGCCAGTCTCATCAGCATTGAAACCCTGCTCTTCCACATAACTCTTTCACTGAATGATATTTAGCAAGTATTTTTTAATTTTTTTTTTTCCAAGACAGAATCTCGCTCTGTCACCCAGGCTGGAGTGCGGTGGCACAATCTTGGCTCACTGCAACCTCCGCCTCCCAGACTCAAGCAATTCTCCTGCTTCAGCCTCCCAAGTAGCTGGGATTACAGGCGTGTGCCACAACACCTGCTAATTTTTGTATTTTTAGCAGAGACGGGGTTTCAATTCTTCTCTAGCCTTCTGATCTGTAGAATCTGCCTCATCTGCAAGTTTAATAACTTTCACACCATATCACCTTTTGGAATGTGTGAATCAGCCAAGCCAATGCTAGCCAAAAATAGTGTCACATTCTCCTGATCCAGGGAAATGTGACCATAAATTTCTTTGGCTTTCAGTCTCACAACCCTGCTGTCTGCTATGTGTTTTTTAATCAGTTATCATCTCCAGCTGCTTTTCTGCTTGTTCCATAGACTCATCACACACTATAGATGTTACTTTAGCAACCTCCACAGTGGCCCAGATTAGCGAATATCTCCTTTCTTTTTCTGGATGTACTGTATTGTTGATTCATCAACATTGAATTCATGGCCAACATCATATAACTCATGCCTGAAGGAAGCCTATTTAACACATGCATTTTCTCACGAGGCATATCACAGCCTTCTTGTACTTAGGAGCACTAGAGAGCACGGGGGACCATTTTAAGTAGCAAAATTACTAACAATAAGCATGAAAATGCAAAAAACATGGCACTGAATAGACTTCCAAAAGGTCTTTTATTTAGCATGAGAGCAGAAACAAAAAGGCAGAGTGTGGCCCTGTTTGACCTCAGCTGGGAACATGAGCATTTAGGCAACTCAGATTTTTCACCACTCTACGCGTGTCCACACATGACCTCAAATGCGCCACAAATATTGATCTGGAGTTTATTAAATTCAGCGAGTAGGTGAATTCTCAAATATAGAATCCAAGAAGAAGGAGAAGTACAGTGGGGATGAGTTCCGGAGGAAAGAAAGTCCTCTCAAAGGATTATTCTGAGATTCAAATGAGATCATCCATATAAAGGGTTCAGCATCATGCCTGACAAACAGCCATCAATAGATTCTTATTTTCTGACTGGTCAAATGAGGTCACACCTCAGAGAGGAGGGAACTTTGAACTGACCCCTGAAAGACAGATGCGAGACATGGATATGCATGGATGAGAAGAAAACTATTCAAGGCAGAAAGAAAAGTATACACCAAGGCAAAGAGGCAGGATCTTAAAGAATGTATACAGGGGGAATCAAATGGCCACAACCTGGCTGAATCCTACACTGTATAAAGGAACTTGGTAAGAAAGAATTTGAAAAGGTAGGTTGGGCCAATTTACAGAGGGCCTTAAATTCCAGGCTGATGAATCTGGACACAATGTAACAGGCCACAGAGCAGCCTTGGTGTTTGTTAAAGAGGAAAGTAGTGCTCAGAGCTGAGTTTCCAGAAGAATAAGCTGAGGATGGTGTGTAAAATTAATAGTGGTGTGGGGGCAGCAACTCAGGAAACCACTTGGAAAGTAAGAGTATCACTGATTGTAATATTCTTGTGGTCATTTTGTGATTTTGGAAGAATCGAATGGGGGTTAAAAAGGAAGAAAGAGGAAGGGTTTCAATGAAATATCTTCCCAAACCTCTTGATGAAAATAATTACTTGAGTCCTCATCAGTAATACAAATCCTCAGGCCTCAACCCATACCCTTGGGATCTGAATCCCCAGCGCAGTGGTCTGGGGAACTGTCTGTCTGCCAAGCCCCTCAGGTTGTTCTTTCCATCAGAGAAGTTTGGGAAACCCTGTTTCTGAGCTATAGGAACTGAGAACAGCTACTCTACATAACCAAGCTGAGGACAAGAGCAATACCTCTCCCCCAGTCCTAGACCCCATGTTTCCAAGCTCCAGTCTTCACCATTGCTGACTTGTTTTCTCAAGCAATTCTGTGCTTCCCTAAAGAAGCAAGGATGCTCACTGTCATGGAGCCCACCACCCCCAGCCTGGTAGTGAGGGAGTGCAATCGGTTTCATTAATAAAGCAGCCTCAGAGAGGAATTTCATTTAAAAACAGACACAACTGACTATATTAGTTTGAAATCAGTTCTGTACTTTCTAAACTCTAAATACAAATTCATTAGTTTTTAATTCTTTTTTAAAAATCCAGATTCCATAACTCTATGAACTGTTTAATATGAATTCCCACTACAAATTCTAGAGCAGGAATACAAGGTATTTTCTATATTTACATTTAAGCGAACAGGTGTGAAGCAAGTAAAATGTGTTCAGAATTGCTTTAGACTCTACTAATGAACTGTGAAGATTTATTTTATGATCCGTGACATAACGAATTCTACGGGGCACTAACAGAACCAAAAGGAAGAGTTACAGTTTTCAACAGTAGATATTAGATGGTTAAGAAAGACATCCCTGGAATCCAGTGTGTTTTTCATAGATGTTATTAACACGTTGTTGAGTAGGTTACACTGTATTGAAGAGAGCTCTAGAAAACAGACAGTGGACGCAAAGCTACACTGATGACTGCATTAGAATGTATGCTTATTATTTAAATTTCCCTGAGATAATTTATACACTATTTATTTCCAACAAAAGATCAAGCCAGGCATGGTGGCTTACGCCCTGTAATCCCAGCACTTTGGGGGGTCAAGGTGGGTGATCATCTAATGTCAGGAGTTTGAGACCAGCCTGGCCAACATGGTGAAATCCTGTCTCTACTAAAAATACAAAAATTAGCTGGGCATGGTGGCACATGCCTGTAACCCCAGCTACTCAGGAGGCTGAGACATGAGAATTGCTTGAACCTGGGAGGCGGAGGTTGCAGTTTGTCAAGATCACATCACTGCACTCCAGCCTACACGACAGAACAAGATTCTGTCTGAAGAAAATTTTAAAAAGATCAGAAGTCATATAATATTCGTATCTTAAAAAATTTAAAGATAATTACACAACTAAACTGGGGCTTAGCCCACAAGGGCTCTTGGCTTTGCCTAGGAAAGAATTCAGGGGTGAGCAAGAGTTAGAAGAAAGCAACTTTATTGAAGTGGCAGTGTTACAGCTCCATGACTGCTCCTGCAGAGCAGGGATACACCACAGGCCATGTGCTCAGGGTAGCAGCTCAGGGCAGTTTTGCAGTCATAGTTATACCGACTTTTAATTACATGTAGATTAAGGGGTGGTTTATGCAGAAATTTCTAGGGAAATTTCTTTTGGGTTGTTGGGTCATTGCCTTGGAAAGAGGTGGTAATTCCTGAGTGTTGCCATGGCAATGGTAAACTGACATGGCGGGCATGTCTTATGGAAAGCTGCTTCCTCCCAGTCCATTTTAACTAGTCCTCAATTTGGTTTGGTGTCTGAGCCCTGCCTCTGGAATCGAGTCCCGTCCCCGCCTCCTACCCCAACAGAGTAAGACTTTCTCAGCCTCCTGCACCACCCCACCTATTAGCCAAAGAGAGGAAATCCCTGAGAACCATTACACTGCCCCATTTGTGTCTTTAAGATAAAGTAAGGAGTTACAAGTACATAGTGTCTTGTATTTATTAATAACAACCGTATCATTATGACAGAAAGCATGATGAGCAATAGCAAAAGTGTGTTTTTAAAAAAGCAACACCATGGATAGCTGATCAAAATTTTGTTTTGCGAGCAATATAATTTAATACATGCTATTAGTATATAGTATGGGCTTTAGAAAAATGAGAATGCAGTATTTACCAATGTGCTTATGAAATCTGTGGAAATTGGTATTTCTTGTTTTTCTTGGGGGTCAGCATGATGTCACAGAAAGTGCACAGTTATTTAGAGGCCAAAAGCCTAGATGTGTGAATCGTGTTTGCCTGACTTAGCAGTTGTGTGGCCTTGTGGACCTTCCTTCAACCCCTCTCAGCTTCTATTTCTCCTCTGGAATATGGGAGTCATAACTGCTACACAGAACAGTTTTGAGAATGAAACGAGAAAACTCATAAAGAACCCAGCTCAGGACATTGGCTCATAGCAGCCATTCAGTGAGTGTTGGTTTCCTTATTCCCTTCACCTTTCTGGATCAGGTCACAGCCAGTGCTTCCCAAATGCCAAGGCCAGTCTGAATGTCTGGCTCTCAAACTTTTGGGGATGCAGATGCTTTGTGCGTCTAATTAAGGTTATAGATCATCTCTCCCCTAACGAGTTCATGTGCATATAACATTTTGCAGGCAATTTCTCACAGACTCCCTAGTATTCACTTATGGGCCCACTTGGGGTCCACAAATCCAGGTTAAGAATGCTGGACCTAGAGAATCTTGGGACAGTAAGGGACTATGGTGTGTATGAAAGATTTGCTCACCAACTATAAAGAAACTAGAGGTTCTACTCATCTCCAAGACACTATCTGGCAAGTTATGTGTTTCTGAAGCCTGAACTGACATGTACAAGTCCATCTGTGGCACTAGCAATAGCATTCTCACGCACACACACATATGCATACACACACACACACACACACATGCGTGCGCACACACACATCAAGTATCATCCTAGTTTACATGGAAACTAGGATCTTCATTGGAATAAAAGCTTGAACAATATCCAGTACTATGGTTCGGAAATCTCAGCTATTCATGATCGAGTAGGAGTCAAAGATGCAATGGAAACCACAGTGGAGAAAGGAACCAAAAAGAAAATTCACCAAGCAGAGCAAATCAGCAACAAGTCCCGGCAGGTCACAAAGAGAGAGTTTCAGGCGGTGACCTATGCTTGAAGCCTTTGTTAAATGTAGCTGTCTGGGTGGCACGTGTGACCCTGGAGAGAAAGGAGCCTGTGTAAGAATGGAAAGAGCTGTTCCACCAAACCCTGCAATGCTTTATGACCACGTGATCCACTGCAGTTCATCCTGCCCCAATTAAGTGCAACACAGAAGAAAAAGCATTTTCCTTCCCCATTCCATGGAGGAGCTGATGGCAATGGTGGCCTGGATGAATCAGCAGGGATCTGGGCATAACTGGGGACAGAGGCCCATGCAGAAAGCTGGAACCAGAGAAGGGGCACTAATTGGCATGACAGAGGACAAAATTAGAGTAACCTGGACCCATGGCACAAGTAAGAACCCTTAAGGGATGCCAAGAGTACTTGAGAGAAGGTGTTTAATACCATTAAAAGCTCAGATTGTGTCTGTGGGTGTGTGTGTGCATGCACACACAAGGGCATGTACATATGTATGTGTGTGTGTGTACATGTGTACAGAAAGTTATAAGTGAGAGGTGGTGTCTTAGTCCATTTTGTGCTGCTATAACAAAATATTACATTTGTGGTAATTTATAAAGAAAAGCAATTTATTTCTTACAGGTCTGTAGGCTAGGAAGTTCAAGGTTGAGTGAGTGGCCTGAATCTGGTGAGGGCCTTCTTGCTGCATCATCCTGTGGTGGAAAGCAAAAGGGGAAGAGAGTGCAAAAAAACAAGAGACAGCAAGAGAAGGCTGAATTCCCCTTTATAACAAATCTACTCCTGCAATAACAAGCCCACTTCCTCAGTAATAACATTAATCCATCCACGAGGGCTAATTAGGGCTAATGACCTAATCAGTTCTTAAAGCTCCCATCTCTCAACATTGTTGTGTTGGGGATTAAGTTTCCAACATATGAAATCTGGCGGGCATATTCAAACCACAGCAGGTCACAAGTCCTCCCTGCTTCATAGTCTCCTTCTCTGGACCAAACCCTTCTTCCTGTTTTTATTCTTGCCTGCACACCTGGTCCAAGATGCTTAAGATAACAGGCTCTGGGGCCAGAGTGCTAGGCTTCAATCCTGACTCTACTACATAACACGGTCACTTTAGACTATTGTTTTAACCTTTCTGTGCCTCAGTGTTTGAGTATTAATGTTAGTATAACCCTATTCACACAAACCTGCTCCTGCTCTTTTTTTTTTTTTTTTTTTCTGAGATGGAGTCTCGCTCTGTCACCCAGGCAGGGATGCAGTGCTGAGATCTCAGCTCACTGCAACCTATGCCTCCCGGGTTAAAGCGATTTTCCTGCCTCAGCCTCCCAAGTAGCTGGGACTACAGGCATGCCTGTACGCCCAGCTAATCTTTGTATTTTTAGTAGAGATGGGGTTTCACCATGTTGGCTAGGATGGTCTCACTCTCTTGACCTCGTGATCCACCTGTCTCGGCCTCCAAAAGTGCTGGGACTACAGGTGTGAGCTACTGCATTCAGCCACAAATCTGCTTTTAATATTTGGGGGCATTCAAGCAATATATACAATGGAAAATGTCAGCTGCTCTATTGCAGGTGTGATCTAGTTTGGATGTTTTCCCCTTTAAATCTCATGTTAAATTGTGATCCCCAGTGTTGGAGGTGGGACCTGGTGGGAGGTGATTTGCTCATGGGGCAGATTTCTCATGAATGATTTAGCACCATCCCCTTGGCGCTGTCCTGGAGATAGCAAGTTGAGTTCTGGAGATCTGGCTGTTTAAAAGTGTGTGACGCCTCCCCGCCCCATCTCTTGCTGTCTGTCTTGCCATGTGAGATATCTGCTGCCCCTTTGCCTTCTGTCATGATTGTAAGCTTCCTGAGGCCTCCCAGGAGCTTATACTGGTGCTATGTTTCCAGTACATCCTGCAGAACCATGAGCCAATTAAACCTCTTTTCTTATAAATTGCCCAGTCTCAGGTATTTCTTTATAGCAATGCAAGAACAACCTAACATAAGGTGCCCAAATCATTTTCTCCATGAATTAATCCCTCTCATCCTCCACTCATCCCACGTGCCCTTTCTCAGAGAGTCTGCATCAAGAATTCCTATCGAGTAGTCAGTGGGCAGGGCAGTTATACCCATCTGTTTAGCCACAGCTAACTGAACCAAGAGTGGACACCTAGCCCAAGCATCAGATCCCCTTCCACAATTCTGAATGGAGATCCAGAGACCTGGGTCAGAATGTGGACATGCACCTGGAATGATTTAAAGCTACAGTCAGGTCAAGTAAATGCAAAGAAGAAAGGGCCATTTTGAGAAAAAAAAAATAGACAATAATTATACAGAGAGAGGAGCAGAAATGTGAGACCACACAGCTCATAAGAGGGAGAAGAGAGAGGAAGCCCAGTGGCATTTTTTTACCCTTGGTTCCGTGATGGACTTCTATATCCACCTCCTCTCAGATCTTAAGTTTGCTGGAGTGGCTTTCTGGTACTTGGCACCAAACAATTCTAACTAACACAAGTGTTATCCACAGGAGTTTAGATAGGTTAGGTGCCTAAGTGTCATCCTTGTACAAATGTGGCTGCCACAGACAAGACCAGAAGCCAGATCATGCCAATTTCTGCATAGCAGAAGAGATGGAGTTCTTGATTCCCTCAGAGGGAAGTAGGTAAAACTAATAATATTCCCTAATTCAGGCTGAAAGGGTTCTGAGTTTTCTTTGATGTAACTACATCATCAGACCAAATTATCTACCAAATTCTTCCATTAGATTCATATTTTAAAGTCATCTTTTAATTATCTATTTAAAAGTGCATTATAAATAGCTATGCAAAAATTACCACATTTCAGAATTCTTCATCTATATTTAGCTTTAAGCTAAGAAAAACCACATTATCCTTAAATGAGAAAAAAATATAAAGGCAATTGTGATGACACATTGTTCCTATTTTGGCTTGTTCCGGTAACATTTCAAACTGTTACTAGAAATAACGAGATTTTTTTTCAAACCTATGTGTTCTCTTTACCATCTCTACTTGTATGGGAGGTATGTGTGTGCCCATGTGTACTATGTGTGAATGTGTGTATATGGACATGAGTGTGTATGGATCAGAGTGTGTATATGTAAGTATATATGTTTGTGTGAATGCGTGTACATGTGTATGAGCGTGTGTACCTGTGTGAGTGTGTGCACATGCATGTGAGTGTGTGTACATGTGTGCAGTGGGTAATAAGTGAGCAATAACAAAGCCTCCCTACTTCATAGGCTCCTCTGGTCCAAACCCTTCTCAGTCTCATTCTTGCCTGCACTTCTAGTCCAAGATGCTTAAAAGAACAGGTTCTGGGCCCAGAGTGCTGGGTTCTAATCCTGGCTCTGCCACATAGTGCTATATGACTTTAGCCTTCACTTTTCTCATCTGAAAAAAGAGGTTAGAGTACCTATATAATAATTTTGTAAAGGTTAAATGAGTAGATATAAAGCTCTTAGAACCATGCTTAATACTGAATAAATATGCAAAAATGTTAAGCCGTGTTAGAATTCATCATATCCCTTAATTATAAGAAAAGCAGTTTCTCTTTTTATTGACTCCCAGATCCACCCCTCAATTTCAGATTGAGACTGTTCTGCTTATTGGTGAATCCCTGACTCAGTAACCCCAGAGTGTAACATAAGATTTTCTGGTATTAAGTTTAGCCCTAAGGATCTGTTAGCTTCTAGGGAGGCATCACCTCAGGGCTATCTCACTTTTAAAATTTTACAACCTGACTCCCACCTTCCATAGGCCCCAGAATTGCAGAATATCTCTCTTTTTTCTCAAGAGGTCCATCTTCTCCATTCCTAACTGCCACCCCCCACCACACGCGCGCACACACACACCCATGAACTTCTTCACATCTTCACCATCCTAAAGATCTTTCTCGCGCCTAGAAAAGACTGTCTGCTTCTTCAAGGAATAAGTATGCACTTTTAAAGTCCTTGTTCAAATTACACAACCTTCTCTAGTACACCCTCTCTTTTGCTAATCCCACTATACACAGAAGGTCCTATTTATATTTTACCATAACCACAACTACTACCTTGGGTTATATTTCAATTGTGTGTGTGTGTGTGTGTGTGTGTGTGTGTGTGTGTGTGTGCGTGTGTGAAAAGTTAAATACTAAATTGAACTCAATTGAACGTGGACACAAATAGTAGTCACCAAGTCCCAGAATAGGTTGTGTGAGCCCCTTGAGGCATTCATCCAGAGCTATTTTGGAGAAATCTCTATTTCAATCTATTCCTATACGTTAGTTATGAAAAACAATAGACAATCGCAAAAACAAGTTGACCTTTTTGTGTTCCTTGAGCCTAGTCAGGAAGAGCCCTCATGACTGGGCCTCGTGCCAAACAACTTGTTACAAAAAGACCTAGGGTCCCAGTCTATGCCGACGCTTCATGAGACCTCTCCTCATCTGTGCATGGATGAGTGACTGACTCTGGAGCCCAGGCTGTTGCTTCCTGGTCTGGTGGTGAATCCTCCATAGTCTGGTGAGTATATATATATATATTTTCCCTTCTCCCCTTCCCATTGCAGTTGGCTTATTATATCAATTTGCTTATTATATCATTTGCTTATTATATCTGCATTGTCATTTACATGTGATAAAGGTTGTTTACCCTTAAAGGTATTTGTGTGTGTCTTTTCTTCTCCCCTTGCATGCTTCCCGCAAAGAGCAGTGTGTATGTAAGGCATTTCACAGAATAAAAGCCTATATTTTACATATATATATATATATATATATATATATAGTCTGTGTGTGTGTGTGTGTATGTGTGTGTATACACACATATATCTCCTGTGATGATGTCAACCAGGTCTCAGGAATCCAGTGAGCTTGAGGTCAGTCATTAAATGCATTGGTGTTCCAGCCTGGGAAACATGGCAAAACTCTGTCTCTATGAAAAATATATGAAAATTAGCTAGTCATGGTGGTGTGTGCGGGTTGGCCCACCTTCTCAGGAGGATTGCTTGAGCCCGAGAGGTTGAGGCTGTAGTGAGCTGCGATCATGCCACTGCACTCCAGCCTGGGTGACAGAGCAAGACCTTGTCTCAAAAAAAAAAAAAAATGCATTGGTGTTGACATCGTTCTTCGGTGCCCAGAATCCTAAATAGTGGAGAATAATGACCACTTCGTAAAAAAAAAATTCTGGATGGCATACCAGATGGACAAGGAACTCACTCAAGGGAGAAAAAATGGGGTGCCACAGTAAGAAAAGTGCCCATTTTTATATGAAACACAGTTACACGTATAAAAATGAGGAAAAGTAGAACTGGAATATACCAATAAGCAAGTCAAACTAAAGAGCTTAACAATCTAGATAGTAATAAAAAATTGGTGTACATGGCTCCTGTATTCTCCCCACCTTGGTGGCAATGACTGGAGACAAGAGCTAAAACAATATCGAAATCGGGGATCATTCAGGCCACACAGGAGGCTCAGGGTTCATCCTAGAGACTAGAAAGTAAGTCCTAATGGAGTGACAATGAAACACCACTAATGCAAAGACCTCTAGTGGTCTCTTATAAACTTGTTTGATTCTTTTTAAGGGCTGTGAAATTAAAAAAATCAAATGATTTTGCTAGAGGACTGTGTTTCAGAATACCATGAATATTACTGTGATATAGTTTGGATGTCCCCTCCAAATCTAATGTTAAGTTGTAATCCCCAGTGTTGGAGGTGGCATCTGGTGGGAGGTGTTTGTATCATAGGGGATGATCCCTCATGGCTTGGTGCTATCCTCATGATAGTGAGTGAGTTCTCATAAGATCTATTTGTTGGGCCTGGCACAATGGCTCACGCCTGTAATCCCAGCACTTTGGAAGGCTGAGATGGGGGGATCACAAAGTCAGGAGATCGAGACCATCCTGGCTAAAATGATAAAACCCTGTCTCTACTAAAAATACAAAAAATTAGCTGGGCCTGGTGACACGTGCCTGTAATCCCAGCTACTCGGGAGGCTGAGGCAGGAGAATCGCTTGAACTCAGGAGGCAGAGGTTGCAGTGAACTGAGATCGCACCATTGCACTCCAGCCTGGGTGACAGAGCAAGACTCCATCTCAAAAAAAAAAAAAAAACAACAAAACTATTTGTTTAAAAGTGTGTGGCACCTGCCCCCTGCTCTTGCTCCTGCTCTTGCCATGTAATGTGTCTGCTTCCACTTCACCTTCCTCCATGTCTAGAAGCTCCCTAAGTCCCTCCCCAGAAGCCAAGCGGATGCTGGTGTCATGCTTGTACAGTCTGCAGAACCATAAGCCAATTAAACCTGTTTCCTTTACCCAGCCTGAGGTATTCCTTTGTAGTAACATAAGAATGTCCTAACATAGAAAATTGATACTAAGGAGTATGGCATTGCTATAAAGGTACCTAAAAATGTGGAAGCAGCTTTGAAACTGGGTAATAGGCCAAGGTTGGAAGAGTTTGGAGGGCTCAGAAGAAGAGAGAAAGATGAGGGAAAGTTTGGAACTTCTTAGAGACTGGTTAAATGGTTTTGACCAAAATCCTGATAGTATTAATAATACAGACAGTGAGATCCAGGCTGATGAAGTCTCAGATGGAAATGAGGATTTTGGGGGTAACTGGAGGAAATGTCACCTTTGTTATGTCTTAACAAAAAATGTGGCTGCATTCCGTTAATGCCCTAGGGATCTGTGGAAGTTTGAAATTAAGAACAATGACTTAAGGTATTTGGTGGAAGAAATTTCTAAGCAGCAAAGCATTCAAGATGTGGCCTAGCTGATTTTAACAGCCTACATTGAGATGTGAGAATAACGTGGTGACTTAAAGTTGGAAGTTATATTTAATGGAAAAGCAGAGTGTAAAAGTTTGGAAAATTTGCAGCCTGGCCATGTGGCAGAGAAACAAAAAGCATTACCAGGAGAGGAATTCAAGGAAGCTTCAGAGTAGCAAGTAACCATTTGCTAGAGTTATTAGATTGACTAAAAGGGAGCCAAGTGCTGATAGCCAAGACAATGAGAAAAAGATCTTGAAGGCATTTCAGAGATCTCTGAGGCAGCCCCTCCCATCAGAGGCCCAGAGGCCTAGGAGGAAAGAATGGTTGCATGGGCCAGGCCCAGAATGCCAAAGTGCTGTGTCACCTAAGGAGGCTCTTCCACCCATCCTTACTGCTCCAGCTCCAGCCTTGACACAAAGGACTCCAGGTACAGCTTGGGCTGCCACCCTGCAGAGTGAAAGCTATAAACCTTGGTGGCTTCTAGATGGTGTCAAGCCTGTAGGTGCAAAGAATGCAAGCATGAAGGAAGCTTGGCAGCCTCTCCCTAGATTTCAGAAGAGGTATTGGAAAGCCTGGATACCCAGGCAGAAGCCTGCTGCAGGAATGAAGACCCCACAAAGAATCTCTACTAGGGCAGTGCAGAGGAAAAATGTAGGGCTAGAGGCCTCACACAGAGCCCCTACCAGGGCATTACCTAATGGAGCTGTGGGAAGGGAACTATCCAGACCCCAGAATGGTAAATCCACTGGCAGTTTGCACCCTGCACCTGCAAAAGCTACAGACACTCAAACTCAACCCATGAGAGCAGCCACAGGGCTGCACCCTGCAAAGCTGCAGGGGCAGAGCTGCCCATGGGAACCCACCCCTTGCAGCAGTGTGCACTGGATATGGGACATGCAGTCAAAGGAGATTGTTTTGGGGCTTTAAGATTTGGTAACTGCCCTGCTAGTTTTCAGACTTGTGTGGGGTCTGTAGCCCCTTTCTTTTGGCAAATTTCTCCCTTTTGGAAGGGCATTATTTACCCAATTCCTGTACCCCCATTGTATCTTGGAAGTAAATAACTTGTTTTGATTTTACAAACTCATAGGTGAAAGAAACTCACCTCCAGGTGAGACTTTGGACTTGGGACTTTGGACTTTTGAGTGATGCTGGAATAAGTTAAGACGTGGGGGGACAATTGAGAAGAAATAATTGTATTTTGCAATGTGAAAGAACATAAGATCTTTGGGCCCAGGAACAGAATGATGTAGTTTGGATGTCCTCTCCAAATCTCATGTTGAGATGTAATCCATAATGTTGAAGGCGGGCCTGGTAGGAGGTGTTTGGGCCACGGGGGCTTCCCTCACGGCCTGGTGCTGTTCTTGTGATAGTTCCTAATTCAAGAAGCTAAAGATTTGCCCAAAAGAAAAGTATATGTGAATATAAACAGAGTGGTAGAAAGAAGGATAATTGTTGGCTCAAATTTCAGTTTCAGAGATAAAGAATCGGACAATTCATAAAAGAGAGAACATCAATTAAAGCACTTTGTGCTATACCTTTCTTGCATATGGTGAACATTCAGTAAACAAATGCTATTCCTAATATTACACAGTGTGTTTATTTTAGGTACTCCTCCAAAAGTAGAGTGTCTTGGGAAATCCTAAATCCTTCAGATAGATTTGTAACTAGCTATGATGCTGGCTTAAGGTACACTTTCAACCTTCCTAATAAAGCATAATTTAGTCTCTCCAGGCAAGCAGAGTGTTTTTAAGACAGATGGTTTGGATCAGTTATTTTATTATTCAAAAGTCTTCCCCTCAACAGGAATTTGCAGAAGTTTAAATGGAAGATGAGTAGTCATTCTCAGTCAGAGTCATCCCCCTCTTGAAAAATGCCTCTTCCTTTCTGTTTGGTTACACTTTCCTTTGATGGACAAACACCTCCAGCTCTTTCAACCCTAGAAGTACCTCAAGGCTCCCTGTGCAGACTTTATAACCCACTCTTCCTACAGAGACAAGGAGATCTGCATTCAGCCTCTGAGGAGTAGAGGGGACCCATGTTTTCCCTGTGATGTTAGGCTAATTCTTTTTAGTAAATATAAATACATCACTTTAGACCACAGACAGCGTGGATGTCATCTACCCAATAAAAGAAAGTGCCCAGTGTTTGGGTACTAGGTACAATCTTAGAAAAAACACAGAAAATGTACATTCTAGTAGCTGGATAAATAAATGGTGTTGGATGAACAGTAGAAAGTTAATTGATAAAATGGGAATTCTTTCCAAATTCATACTGAAAAACATTCCGTGGTGTTACCAAAACATTATTATTATTTTGATTTGATTTGATTTGATAAACAGTGGGGTTTGGGACTTTTTTTTTGAGACTCTAGTTTCACTTATTTTTTTTAACCTTCTGGCCTTGGTTTATTCAAGATCATGGTCACTTTGTAATCCAACCAGGTGGTAATCAGCTCTCCCCACTGTCAAAGACAGTATGTTTGGAGCACTGTAATAAAGACAGATCTGATGTCACAAATACCACAACAAAGTTTCCTTAAAATGTATGGCCAATTGCTGTATTTCTCCTTCTATTAAATGTGGTAGCTACCATTCTGTAGTTAAATAATTATATTTTATTCACCCATTTGATATTTAATATGGAAAGACTTAAAATTGAAAAATCTGCTGTCAACTATCCTCAAATCTGACAGATAGACCCCAGTTCCTTTTATTCAGGTGGAACCTTATGTGCTGCCTCAGAAGACACCCAACAGCATGTATTAACCATGCTAGTGATATCCCTAGAGAAAAGTTCATTTTTCTTCCCAACAGTAATTCTACTAGGAGTACTTTTCTAGCTTAGGTAAAAATAGCTAAAATAGTCATCATACTTCCTGTTCAGCTTTTATACACATGCCATTTATATAAATGGAAAGAACTCGGGGGAGAGCTTTAAATGTTATCAAATTCATGAGGTGCAACTGTACTGAAGTACAGTTTACAACAGAAATTATAAATAAATAAAGAAGAGTAGAATTTTTCCCACATCAAAAAGACTGATAATTACAGATGCTTCTTCTCATTGACAAAGCAGCCTTTTCCAGGAGAGGCCAACTTTCATTGGCACAACAAAACATACAAATCCCAGCTCGTCACCCCATTGTGACCTAGACCACAAGCACAGAAGCATTACTTTTAGGGGAAGTAGCTCCATTGAAATAAAGTACTTTGAGTTACAATAGCTAAGGAGAGTAAAGATAAAAGTAAAAAGTCTAAGTAAGATGTGGTCACTCTACAGAAAAAGGCTTTGATAAAATACAACATCCCTTTGCAATGAAAATCCTCAACAAATGAGGCATCAAAGGAACACACTTCAAAATAATAAGAGCCATCTATAACAGACCCACAGCCAACATCATACTGAATAGGCAAAAGGTGGACAAGACAGGAATGCCCACTCTCACTATTCTTCTACATAGTCCTGGAAGTCCTAGCCAAAGCAATCAGGCAAGAGAAAGAAATAAAAGCATCCAAATAGGAAAATAAGTCAAACTATCTCTCTTCACTGACAATATGATTCTATACCTAAAAAACCCTAAAGACTCTGCAAAAAGCCTTCTGGAACTGATAAACAACTTCAGCAAAGTTTCAGGATATAAAATCAATGAACAAAAATCAGTAGCATTTCTGTACACCAATAATGTTACAAACCATGAATACAATTCCACTTACAATAGCCAAACACACAAAATAAAATACCTAGCAATACATCTAACCAAGGAAGTTAAAGACCTCTACAAGGAGAACTACAAAACACTGCAGAAAGAAACTAGAGACAACACAAATAAATGGAAAAATCAATGGATTGGATTCCAATCAATGGATTGGAAGAATCAATGTAGTTAAAATGGCCATACTGCCCAAAGGAATTTATAGATTCAACAATTTTCCTATCAAACTACCAACATCGTTTTTCACAGAAGCAGAAAAAAACTATCATAAAATTCATATGGAATCAAAAAAGAGCCCAAATAGCCAAAGCAATCCTAAGCAAAAAGAACAAAGCCAGAGGCATCACATTACCCTACTTCAAACTATACTACAAGGCTACAGTAACAAAACAGCATGGTACTTGTACAAAAGGCTTAATTAAGACACAAAGATCAATGAAACAGAATAGAGAACCCAGAAATAAGACCACACTCCTACAACCACCTGATCTTTGACAAACCTGAGAAAAACAGGCAATAGAGAGAAGTCTTCCTACTCAATAAATGGTGCTGGGATAACTGGCTATGCATATGCAGAGGAATGAAATTGGACCCCTACTTATCACCATATATAAAAGTTAACTCTAGATAGATTAAAGACTTAAATGTAAGACCTCAAACTATAAAGAATCTAGAAGAAAACCTAGGAAATACTCTTCTCAGTATCAGCCTTGGCAAATAATGTATAGCTCTGTCCCCAAAAGCAATTGCAACAAAAAACAAAAATGGGTCATTAAACTAAAGAGCTCCTGCACAGCAAGATAAACTGTCAAGGAAATAAATGGACAACCTACATAATGAGAGAAAATATTCAAAACTATGCATCTGACAAGGGTCTAATAATCCAGAATCTATAGGGAACTTAAATCAACAAACAAAAAACAAATAACCTTATTAAAAAGTCAGCAAGTTACATGAACAGATACTTGTAAAAAGAAGACATACGAGCATCCAAAAAACATGAAAAAAATGTTCATCACTAATAATCAGAGAAAATGCACATCAAAACCACAATGAGATACTATCTCACACTAGTCAGAATGGCTTTTTTTAAAAAGTCAGAAAAATAACCAATGTTGCCAAAGGCTGTGGAGAAAAGGGAACACATACACTGTTCGTGGGAATGTACATTAGTCCAGCCACTGTCCAGAGCAGTCTGGAGACTTCTCAAAGAACTAAGAGTTCCCAGCACTAAGAGTTCCCAGCATTTTGGGAGGCCGAGGCAGGCAGATCACAAGCTCAGGAAATCGAGACCATCCTGGCTAACATGGTGAAACCCCGTCTCTACTAAAAATACAAAAAATTAGCCAGGAGTGGTGGCGGGCACCTGTAGTCCCAGCTACTCGGGAGGCTGAGGCAGGAGAATGGCCTGAACCCGGGAGGCAGAGCTTGCAGTGAGCCGAGATGGCGGCACTGCACTCCAGCTTGGGCGGCAGAGGAAGACTCTGTCTCAAAAAAAAAAAAAAAAGAAAAAAGAAATAAGAGTTGAACTGCCACGTGACCCAGTCATCCCATTGTTAGGTATAGACCCAAAGGAAAATAAATCATTCTCCCAAAAGAACTCATGCACTCGTATGTTCATCACTGCATTCTTCACAAGAACAAAAACACAGAATCAATCCAGGTGCCCACCAGTGGTGAACTGGATTAAAAACTGTGGTACATATACACCATGGAACACTACGCAGCCATAAAGAAGAACAAAATATTGTCTTTTGCAGCAACATGGGGGTAGTTGGAGACCATTATCCTAAGCAACAGGCTGAAAAATTACCTATTGGGTACTGTGCTTAATACCAGGGTGATGGGTTGTCATACTCCAAACCTCAGCATTATGCAATATGCTTCTGTAACAATGTATCCCCTGATTCTAAAATAAAAGTTAAATAAATAAATACAAATTTAAAATAAAATAAAATATTTTAGAAAAATATGTGGTCACTCAAAGATTACTCTCCTCAACACAGAAAACATTTCTATATTGGGGATGCTTCACTTTGATACATTCTATAATGTTACCACAGTGTCTTTTTTTCTTTGCTTTTCCAAGAAGTGCTTAGAACATCAAGTTGTGACTTTATTTATTTATTTATTTATTTATTGTTTTATTGTTTTATTATTTTCATAGGGCTTACGATTCAAAATTCAGGGGATATGAAAATGTATCATTTAGAAAGCAAAAATACCTCATAATCTTTTCTGCCTCCCAGTCCTAAAATGTTTTTAACGTGCTAGGGATTTTCTCATAGTATAATAAGATGATAAAGGTGACTCGCACATTTCCTAAGCACTGTCTTCCTTTACTGCCTACTTCATCTGTCAACCTCAAGGGGAAACAAGAGGCAAGACCTCAAAAAAGATCAGACCTCAAAACAATGAGGTCCTAAAGGAATCAGAAGCCTTAGGGTTTGAGAAGCTCTGTGATGATTCCAAGTTTGAGACACGGTGTTCTAAATCAGTGCTTCTCAAATTTTAAGAAGCAAACAAGTCACTTGAAGATTTTAAGTGCACATTCTGATTGAGTAGGTCTGCGGTGAGCCTGAGATTCTGCATTTCTAGTAAGCCCCCAGGTGAAGCAGCTACTGCCATGTGCCGAACGCACTCTGGGTAGTAAGGCTCAGAGATCAGCCAGCCCAGTGGTTGGCAAGCTGTGTTCTCAGAACTCCAGGATTTGGTGAGAAGTGTTAGACAGATGCTCTGTCAGTCCTCAATGTAAATTTGCTAGCAATGAGACTTCTCTGAGCCTCCATCCATCACTCATTCTCCACTACCACCTCCCCCAATTTAAATTTGTCTGGTTATTAAAACAGAATTATTTTCAGTGACTGACTTTACAATATGTAAATGTTGAAACTGTGAACAGAAAAACATATAGAACTGTTTTATATATAAGATCTTGTTCGATAAGAATGTACACTGCTAAAAAACACTTCTCTATTTCTCTCCGTTTTATGAATGGGGAAATTGAGGCCCAAAGAAGATAATTGACTTTATGGAAGTCACATCACACTTACTTATAGACTTAAACAATTCCCACTTATAACCTCCAGTTTTCTTTTATAATTTAAGAAGAGCCAAGCTGACTGAGGTCAAAGTCATGAAAATGCAATTTAGGTTGCAGATCTTCTCATTTGCATGCCTCTCTTTGAATTAAGGAAGCAATGAGACTTAGAAATGCCCCATAACTCCTGGATATGCTGGGCATAGTCACACTGATTTGGAGGCTGGTTCTGACCAGGCAGGTCTATGTTGAAAAGGAAAAGAAAACCATTTTTAGAATCTTCAAGAAAAAGAGAAGAAAATAAATTGTGATTTGAAGAGAAAATCTTGAGCTCTGGTGGAACTGAAGTCAGAAAGCAAACAAAAAAAAAAAAGAAGAAGAAAAGACTAAGACAGAGAGAAAGAACTAGAGGGCTAGAGGGCTATACAGGGGGAACCAAGAAGGCTCTGGTTGCTGTATGGGCACCAAGGTAATAGCCCTAATTGAACAGAAACTCTGTGAGCAGGAAGAAATTCCAGAAAGCAGGGGGTCTGAATGCTCAGAGGGCCGTTGAAACCACAGATTTTATTTGGAACCAGAGATAAATTTAAGGGCAAGACTTTCATTCCTTGGAGATGAAAATGTGAAAGAAAATAGCCCTGGTTTTCATACTGGTGAACATAATAAAGGTGAATCAGATGTAAAATCGCACACAGGGTTAGAGATGCGAGTGCTGTTTTCACTGGCGTCAATTTTGCCAAATTATGCTTTGTACCTTTATATTCTTTTATCCTGGTATCTTCTTAGAGTTTGCTTTTGCATTCTAAGTGGCTGAGTGTGAGGGACCTACTGCAAGAAGACCCCTGTGGCACACAGCCAGGGACGGGAAAAGCAAAGGCACAGACCAAGAGGCAGAATTCTGGGAGATTTTCCCATTACTTAGAGTGGCAGCAAAAAGAATCAGGTGGGATTCTTTGGCATCAGATGGGAGGGATCCCAAAATCCCATCTTTCAGGATTCCCAAAGAAACTATTTGGAAGCTCCTCAAAGATGTTGGTGATTGTTACAATGCCTAATATAATTATACTGTCTATATGCCTGTAGGTATGCCTACATATGTATGTATACCTGTATATATTAGATATGCATTTTATTGTGCTTTGCTGTGCTGTTTTGCACTTCACAGATATTGCTTTTTTTTTTTTTTTTTTAGATGGAGTTTCGCTCTTGTTGCCCAAGCTGGAGTGCAGTGGCGTGATCTTGGCTCACTGCAACCTCTGCTTCCCAGGTTTAAGCGATTCTCCTGTCTCAGCCTCCTGAGTAGCTAGGATTGCAGTTTCACACCACCACGCCTGGCTAAATTTTTGTTGTTTTTTTTTTTTTTTAAAGTAGAGACAGGGTTTCACCGTGTTGACCAGGCTGGTCTCGAACTCCTGACCTCAGGTGATCTGCCCGCCTCAGCCTCCCAAAGTGCTGGGATTATAGGCGTGTGCCACCACACCAGCCAGATATTGCATTTTTTATAAATTAAGTGTTCGCGTAAACCCTACATAGAGCAAATCTATCAGTGTGATTTTTCCAACAGCACATATTTACTTCCTGTCTCTGTGCCATGTTTTGGCAACTTCCACAATATTTCTTACTGTTTCATTATTCTTGTATCTATTATGGTGATCTGTGATGAGTGATCTTTGATGTTACTATTGTAATTGTTTTGTGATGCCATGAATTGTACCCATACAAAATGGAAAACTTAATAAATCTGAATGTTTGGACCACTCTCCAGACCAATCATTCTCTCATGTCTCTCCCTGTCCTCTGGCCTTCCTATTCCCTGAGATATAACAGCATTGAAATTGGGCCAATGAGTAGTCCTACAACGGCCTCTAAGTGTTCACACCAAAGGAAGAGTCACACTTTAAATCAAAAGCTAAATGTGATTAAGCTTAGTGAGGAAGACTTGTCGAAAGCTAGGCCTCTTGCATCAAACAGCCAAGTTGTTAATGGAAAGGAAAAGTTTTTGAGGAAATTAAAAGTGCTACTCCAGTGAACAAAAAAATAAAATGAAATAAAATAAGAAAGTGAAACTGCTATATTGTTGATATGGTGGAAGATTTAGTGGTTTGGATAGAAGACCAACTAGCCACAACATTCTCTTAAGCCAAAGCCTAACTCAGAGCAAAGCCCTAACTCTCATCAATTATATGAAGGCTGAGAGAGGCAAGGAAGTCACAGAGGAAAAGTTTGAACATACCAGAGGCTAGGCTGGTTCATGAGATTTAAGGAAGCTGAAGCCATTTCCATAACATAAAAGTGCAAGGTGAAGAAGCAAGTGCTAATGTAGCAAGTTATCCAGAAGGTCTAGCTAAGATCATTAATGAAGGTGGTTACACTAAAAAACAGATTTACAATGTAGGCAAAATAACCTTATACTGGAAAAAGAGGCTATCTAGGACTTTCATAACCAGAGAGGAAAAATCAATGCCTGCCTTGAAAGTTTCAAAGGACAGGCTGACTCTCTTGTTAGGGGCTAATGCAGCTGGTGACTTTAAGTTGAAGCTAATTCTCATTGACCATCCTGAAAATCCTAAGGTGCTTAAGAATTATGCTAAATTTACTCTGCCTGTGCTTTGTAAAGAAACAGATGACAGCACATCTGTTTACTGCATGGTTTACTGAAAATTTTAAGCCTGCTCTTGAGACCTACTGCTCAAAAAAAAAAGTATTTCAAAATACTACTTTCAAAATATTACTGCTCTTTGACAATACACCTAGTCACCCAAGAGTTCTGATGGGGATGTACAAGGAGATTAATGTTGTTTTCATGCCTGCTAAGAGAACTTTCATTCTGTAGCCCATGAATCAAGGAGTAATTTTGACTTTCAATCCTATTATTTAGGAAATACATTTCAAAAGGCTATAGCTGCCATAGATAGTGATTCCTCTGATGGATCTGGGCAAAGTAAATTGAAAACCTTCTAGAGGTTTTGAGGAAATTAAGAAGAAAGGATTTGCCATCCTAGATGCCATTAAGAACATTAATGATTCATGGGAGATGGTCAAAATATCAACATTAACAGGAGTTTGGAAGAAGTTGATTCCAACCCTCAAGGATGACATGAGAGATTCAAGATTTTAGTGGAGGAAGTAACTTGACATTTGGTAGAATTACCAAGAGAGCTAGACTTAGAAGTGAAGCCTGAAGATGTGACTGTATTGCTGCAATTTCATGATGAAATGTAAACAGATGAGGAGTTGCTTCTTATGGACAAGCAAAGAAAGTGGTTTCTTGAGATAGGATCTAATCTTCGTGAAGATGCTGTGAACTTTGTTGAAATGACAACAAAGGATTTGGAATATTACGTAAGCTTAGTTGATAAAGCAGCAACAGTGTTTGAGAGGACTGACTCCAATTTTGAAAAATTGTGTAAGTTCTACTGTAGGTAAAATGCTATCAAACAGCATTGCATGCTATAGAGAAAGTTTTTTAAAGGAAGAGTCCATCGATATGGCAAATGTCATTGTTGTCTTATTTTAAGAAATTGCCACAATCACTCCCACCTTCAGCAAACATCATTCTGATCAGTCAGTAGCTATCAACATGGAAGCAAGACCCTCCAACAGCAAAAAGATGATGACTCACTAAAGGCTTGGATGATAGGTAGCATATTTTAGCAATAAAGTACTTTTAATTAATATATGTACATTATTTAGGATATAATGCTATTGCATACTTAATAGTCTAAAATATAGTATAGACAAAACTTTAATCTGCACTGGGGAACCAAAAAATAACAACACTCACTTTATTGCAACATTCACTTTATTATAGTGGTCAGGAACCAAACCTGCAATATCTTCAAGGTATACCTGTTTGTTTGTTTGTTTGTTTACATTTATAATTCAAGGCCTCAGCAGGAAATAGATGTCACACTCAAACAGAATACTTGAGGAGAGTTTAATGAAGGGACAATTCACAAAGAAGAGGGCGGGAATGACGTGACTCAGGGATGGTGAAGCACCCAGCAACTGGCAAACAGCAGGGAGCTGCCACCACACCTGGGCCTGACAAGGCAAGAACAACAAGCATTTATAGAAATCCAGTAAGATCTACAGCGGAAGAAAAGGGCTGCCCAGTGACCCCTGCTGCCAACCCACAGCCCAACAAAAAGGGTGCCTGGGAAATAAATACCCTGATCAGTTCCCTCCAGCCCTTTTATCTCTTGCTGGTACCTCCCATTAGCTGAACTAAAGCAGATTCCAAAGAGCAAGCGAGCCTGATGGGTTCAGTCCCTAGATGCCAGCATCCTGAGACCCAGAGCAAGGGAGGGAGTGAACCTGGAGGGGGAGAAGAAGAACAGACAACCCTGGGAGACCTTCCCATGATCTCCTGACATCCTATATTCAAGGTGGGCTCTTTACTCTTACTGCACACCCCATCTCCCTGCTTGTCTCCAGGCTGTTTTCCCTTCTTGGAGGACCCTGAGTGAGGCCACCTCCTTTGCATGCCTAAATCCTACTCAACCTGAGAAGCTCTGGCTACACAGGTGATTTGCATGAGAAACCTCCCATCTCAAGTACAGCAGTTTTCTCCACTCAAATGGACAGTAAGCTCTTTAGAGGGAGGAGTTGTGATTGTCTCTAACAAAAAGAAGACCATCTGTTTCCAGCAGCCTGCTCAGCAGAAACCACCAGGGCTTAGACTCTGCATCCTAACAGCTTTCCATATGACCAGGGAGAGCAGCAGCATGCCAGTGAGAACCCTGAGCTGTGCATTCCATTTTTATCCTGCCTGCCTGTCCTGTATACCCTGCCTGTCCTAGCTATGTGATCCTTGACCATCCATGGTACAAATCCAGTCAGCATCAGGGTTCGTAGTCTCTACAGTTCATCAGCATGTGTAACTAGCTGTCATCATTTTAAATTCAGGAGATGCCACATAATCTGAGTGTACTGCTTATTTTTGGAAAATCTGACAACATGGGGTCTATTCTCTTCTGACAGCAACCAGCTGGAGCTGAGCAGTGGCTGCTTTCAGATTTCACTACACACCCCATGCAGGATGCTTCACTCATTGACATCATCTGGCTTTTCCCTGGACATTCAACTTTCAGATATCTGCTTTATAAGCATCAGTGCTACAACTAACTCTTCCAAGCTTCCTGCCTTTTGACAGTCATCTCTTGATAACCCATGTCTAATCCTTTCTGTTTAATTCTATGAAGTCCTCACTCGATTATAAATAATTCATCTCTCCTTCAACCTCATCACACAATGTTGCTTCTATTCCTTTCTGCTGTAGGTTGAATTGTGTCCCCCAAAAAGATATTTTGACATCCTCGCCCCAGTCTATTTGAATGTAACTGAGTTTGGAAATAGGGCCTTTGCAGATGTAATCAAGTTGAGATGAGATTATACTTAAGAAGGATGGCCTTAAATCCAATGGCTAGTGTCCTTTCAAGGAGAGAGAGATTTGAAGACACAGAGGGGACACAGGGAAGAGAATGGAGGCAGAGATTGGAGTGATGCAGCTACAAGTCAAGGAATGCAAGGTTTGCCGACAACACCAGAAGCCAGGACGAGAAAAGGAGGGGTTCTTCCCTAGAACCTTCAGAGCAAACATGGCTCTGCCAACACTTAATCTCAAACTTTCAGTTTCCAGAACTGGGAAAGAATACATTTCTCTTGTTTTAAGCCACTGAGTTTGTGGTACTTTGTTATAGCAGCCCTAAGAAACTAATACACCTTCCTTTAAGTGAAACTGGGATTTTCCCAGAGAAAATCCCAAGAGAAGGATGCTCAAGGATTAACCTTCTCATGGGGCCAGACTACCTCTTATCCATGCAGCAGTTTACCTCATTCGAAAGCTCTTTTTTCTTCTTTTGAGGCCTGTGGCATTCAGTGGTTCTCACCACTGCTCCATCATTACCTCTTGGCTGTCACAGAGGATTTGGGTCTCTTTTTTTTTTTTTCCATTCCAATTTTTCCCTTTGCCTGTCTTCAACATGTGAGTAATTGGGTCAGCTACTACTTGACTCCTGGGGTGCTGGGTACTTCCTTCTCTTCCTGCAATGGAAAGGCACAATATTTCTTCCTCTGAGCTGCAGAGGGAAAGATGGGCACATTAATACACAAATTTAAGGAGTTAGTAGTGCAGGAGACAGGGTTGTGGGAGGGAAAGAGGAGTGTAGTGGTCTGGTGGGCTTTGGCAGGATGGCGAGGTTTATACACTTGCTGGGGGAGCAGCCAAAAAGAAGTGACTCAGAAGAAATGGCCATACCTGGAGATGGCCCCTGTGTCTGCAAACTTTAAAGCCCCATACCTTAATTGTAGTTACCTACTTCCACCATCATCTTCTTCCAACAAAGCCTGTCCATCTTCATTGAGATCGCTCAGTCAGAGAAACTTTTAACCCTGAGTTCTTGATCCCCTAGTTGGAGTTCAGCAGGTTTATGAATATCCCAAAATTATATGCAGATTTTTCCCAAGATGCAATCCACTGCTAGATAAAAACTACTTAATTCATGCAAATCAGAGCCACCATAACTGCGTGGGTGACCCACAGTGTCACCCAGCAGTCTTCTACTTCCTTCTGAGTGCATTCTCTTTGGCCTCTCCCCCAGCAAGTACACAAGCCTCACCACCTTGCCTAATCCCAGAAGAACACCACTCTCTTCTTTCTCTCCAACAACCCTGTCTCTTGCACCATTACATCTTTAAATGTGTGCATTACTATGTCCATCCTTCCCTCTTCAGTTTGTGTCTCAGAGGAAGAAATGGCATGGCTCTTCTGCAAGAAGAGAAGGAAGACCTCTGGTGGTAGTGGTCATCTCCTAGATAGCCTGCTCACAGGGTCAACTGTTGTGGTTGCCCCACGGAAGATGCTTCTACCCAAAATTTGGTTTAAATATTGAGAATGAGGCTGACATGCATGCACCAAGGGTATGAAAAGATTGATTACTCACATAATGAGGCTCTCCGGGCAGAGCAGGTCCAGCTTCCAAAGTCTGAAACTGGCTTGAGAGGGCAGAGAAAGGAGATAGGCTTGGCCTCTATTGTGATTAGGGGCTGAGCCTGGGGTGAGCGCTCTCCTGAACTGGCTGGGGCTTGTGTGGTTTTAACTTCCCATCAGCACCAAAGAAGGCAGCACCCACGCTTTCTAACCAGCTTGCCCAGATGTGGAGCAGGATGGGAAGGAAGGGTGGTCAGGCTTAAAAGCTGTCAGCAGGCCAGGTACAGGGGCTCATGCCTACAATCCCAGCACCTTGGGAGGCCAAGGCAGGAGGATCACTTGAGCCCAGGAGTTCGAGATCAGTCTAGGAAACATGGAGAGACTTTGTCTCTACAATTTTTTTTTTTTTAATTAACCAGGTGTGGTGGCACGTACCTATAGTCCCAGCTACTCTGGGGACTGAAGTAAGAGAATCGCTTGAGCCTGAAAAGTCAAGGCTGCAGTGAGCCATGATTGTGCCACTGTACTCCAGCCTGGGCGACAGAGTGCAACCCTGTCAAAAAAAAAAAAAAAAAAAAAAAAAAAACTATCAGCAATCACAAATGGAGTTAGACTCCTTATTATACTCTCCAAGAAGAGCTGGATTGGAATTTTGGGAATACAGGTGTATTACTTACTCACTGAGTGATACTAAGGAGACATTTAACCATTGTGAGCCTAATTCCCATACCAATTACATGAGCCTAATTTCCATACCAATTACATGAGACTAATACGGTATAAATATACACCGTATATTTATTTGTAAGAATTAAATTAAAAAAACATATCCTCAGTGCCTGGCATGTGGCAGATACTCAATAATGTTGGAGCTTTCTCCCTTCTGCTCTCCAAGGCTAGCCCTGTACCATGTGCCCTGGATGCCCTTCCTTCGTACCTCCTCTAACACCTCACTTATCATCTCTTTCTCTCTTGTGTCTTCCATTTCTTCCACTTCACTACCTTCTTCTCTAACTATGGGACATATGTAGAGTGCCCCTATGTCCAGCAGGCACCTCCAACAACACATTTCAAACACAGGCCACGAGCTACCCTTCATGTTCCCATACTGCCAACTACAAATCTTGTTAGTGCTCCAGAAATATTAGAGTTATCCTGAATATCTCCTTTCCATACTCTGAACATCTAATTGGCCACCTAATTTTATTAATTCCAGCTCAGAAATTTCTTCCAACACTTTTATCGCCAACTCTATTACCATTTCCTTGCCATTATCTCTCAGACTTTTCACTAGTCACTGTCACAAGTTTCTCAAGACCCCAGTTTAGCTTAAACTACTCTGTTTAAAAAGCTTCTTTGTTGGGCCAGGCACAGTGGCTCACGCCTGTAATCCCAGCACTTTGGGAGGCCAAGGCGGGTGGATCATGAGGTCAGGAGTTCAAGACCATCCTGGCCAACATGGTGAAACCCCATCTCTACTAAAAACACAAAAATTAGCCGGGCGTGGTGGCGGGCTCTTGTAGTCCCAGCTACTCGGGAGGCTGAGGCAGGAGAATCACTTGAACCTGGGAGGCATAGATTGCAGTGAGCCAAGATTGATCTCGCACCACTGCACTCCAGCCTGGGCGACAGAGCAAGACTCTGTATCAAAAAAAAAAAAAAACTCCAAGCTTTTTTAGTTACTTAAAAACTGCTTGCATTATAGTACAAAGTAAAAAAGTACAAAAGCCCTATAAGCAGGGGAAAACTGAAAGAAAATAAATTAAAATGTTAACAGTGATCTTCTCTGCACGGTAAGATTATGGGTGTTTTTTCTTTGTACTTTTGTATAGTTTCCAAATTGTCTACACTGTACATATATTGCTTTCATAAATGTTATTTTAAATAACAAGCTCCACTGGCTTCCTCATGAATGCTTTTGCAAATCCGAACTCCTGAGCCTTACACACAGGGCACTTCACAATATGCTCCTGTGGTAGCAGGTTTCCACAATGACCCCCAAATGATTCTTGCCTCCTGGTATTCCTATATCGTAGGGCTGACCTGTATAATCAATAGGATATTGTAGACATGGAAGTATGTGTCTTCCAAAGCCAAGTCATAAAAGACATGACTTCTGCCTTACACGCTGTAGGATCACTCACTCTGGGGGAAGCCAGCTGCCCTGTCATGAGGACCCCTGAGCAGCCCTCTGGAATGATCCATGAGATGAGAAGCTGAGGTCTTCTGCCAACAGAACAGCAATAAACTTGCCAGGCATGTGAGTGAGCCACCTTTGAAGCAGATCCTCCAGCCCCATTGACACCTTAAGGTGACTGCAGCCCCAGCTGGTATCTTAACTGCAACCTTGTGAGAGACTCCAAACCAGAATTCCTCTGCTAAGCTGCTCCCAAATTCCTGACCCACCAAAACTGTGAAATAATTCATTGTTCTTAAGCCACTAGGTTTTGAGGTAATTTGTTACACAGCAATAGTTAACTAATACAGTCCTCAAAATATCTTTGTAACTTCATCTCCCAAAACTCCTCTTTGTACACTCTACTCCTACCATACTGAAGTTATAACCAATTTCTAGATAATTTAAGAAATTCATTTTTTTGCATTTGTTAGTTCCACTGTTCAACCCTCTTTTTTATCATCCTTCAAAATACAGCTCAAAACTCACCTCCCCAGTGAAGCAAAATTAATTCCTCCCTCCTCTGCACAGCACTGACCCTTTCTTCATATCTCTATAATAGCATTTATCCTAGTCTGCTGTAATAAATCTAGGAGCATGTTCACATCTCCCTCTAGACTGAGAGGTATTCTAGGTCAAGACTTTGTGTCTCCAGCACCTAACAGTGCCTGATACACAGAAGACAAAAATAAATGCCTGATGAATGAACAGACATCTGAATGACTGACTGAATGAAGAATTATAGTACCAAGACTATTTTAGCCAAAGTAGGAAACTCTTTGCATGTTAGCTCTTACAAGACATTAAAAAATATCTGTCAGAGCAATGACCCATAAACGAAGTTAACAATCCACAACCACTAATTAATTAATCAGGTCAGAATTAATCAGCTGTGAAGTCAGATAGTAAGAAAATGCAAAAAATGAAATACAATAATTAGGCAAGATCTACATTCTGAAGAAAACACGGTAGAATTCTACTATAACAGGGCTCATTAAAATGTAGACTTATATATAACTTAGACTGAATTATGTCTCTTGAAACACTGTAACTACCAAGGAAGGGGGCTAATATGACACAATTAGGCCACATGACTGATTCTGGTAATTTCTATGCAGTTTGTAAATATTTTGCTCTGAAACCAGTGGTATGAGTTGATTAGTGAGGTTGGTTAACAAAGGACACATTTATCTGGAACACTTGCTCTTTTCAAACCAAAAAAAAAGAAAAAAGAAAAAAGAAATGTTCCTCTGAAGTAGCCAGTACTTATTTTTACAACCAAAACTGTGGCTCAACTACTTGTTTATGAAAATGTTTAAGAAGTCAAAAATTCAGTTACATATCTCTAAGACCCCACACTATTATTTTTGAAGGGTTGAGAACTTAAGTAGGCCATGTCTAAGTTCATGCAGCCACGGCTCAATCTTATCCACAAAGCAAGGTAATTTCCAACATAGACAATCAGCGTCACAGAAAAAATGTGTATAACAGTAGTATTCTATGTTCTGTGTTTGCTAGCAGTCACCTGTAAAATCCCCTGAGTCTGGTGGGTTGTCTTAGTCCATTTAGGCTGCTGTAACAAAATAGCTTAGACTGGGTAACTAATAAACAACAGAAATTGATTTCTGATAGTTCTAGAGGTTGGAAGGTCCAAGATCAAGGCACTGGCAGGTTCAGTGTGAGGGCTCACTCTCTGCTTCAAAGATGATGTATCCTCACATGGAGGAAGGGTGGGAGAGGCAAATAGGCTCCCTCAATGCCTTTTGTAAGGGCACTAATCCTATTCATGAAAGTGGAGCCCTCATGACCTAATCACCTCCAAAGGCCCCACCTCTTAACAGCATCACCTTTGAAATTAGGTTTCAAAATATGAATTTTGGAAGGATACAAAAATTCAGACTACATCATAAGCTTCTGGTTTGTGTTTATTTGTCTGGAGGAGCTGGATATTAAATTCTTAACTACCAATTCAATTTTTTTAGGTTTTTTTGGTGGTGTGTGTTTGTTTGTTTTTTGTTTGTTTTTTGTTTTTTGTTTTTTTTTGAGACAGAGCCTCGCTTTGTTGCCCCGCCTAGAGTGCAGTGTCGCAATCTCAGCTCACTGCAAACTCTGTCTCCTGGGTTCAAATGATTCTCCTGCCTCAGCCTCCCAAGTAGCTGGGATTACAGGCACATGCCACCCCACCAGTTAATTTTTCTATTTTTAGTAGAGGCAGGGTTTCGCCATGTTGGCCAGGTTAGCCTTGAATTCCTGACCTCAAGTGTTCCTCCCACCTCAGCCTCCCAAAGTGCTGGGATTACAGACATGAGCCATTGTGACCAGCCTCAATTTTTCTGGTAGTTTTAGATCTATTCAGATTTTCTGTTTCTTCTTAAGTCCGTTTTTTAAATTTTATTTTTCTAGATAATTGTCTATTTCATATTCCAAACTTGTTGTCACAAAGTTGTTCATGGATGTTCTTTTTAAAAATACCCACTGCATCTATAGCTTTGTTCCCTTTCTATTCCTATTATTATTTGCTCTGTCTTTCCCATCAGAATAAACCTTGCCAGAATTTTATCTAGTTTATTCGTGTTTTTAGAGAACAACTTCAATTTTATTGAGCTATATACTTAAGATTTGTGCACTTTTGTGTACATTTCTTATAACTCAATAAACTTTTCCTAGAGAAAAAGAAAGCAAGGGAATGCTGAACACAGGATTCAGAATGATAACTGCTTTGAGTTGAGGGAGCCAGGTGATGACGAGGATACCACATCTTTAGACTTAGAGTGTTACCAGGGTCCTAGCTTTTGCTTAAAGTCGTGGTTTCATGATTCCTATTACATCATTAAAAATAAATACACAACTAGTCCATGCACAGACTAATGATGTCTCTGTCATGGGCCAAAGATTATAGTCACCCAGTTCTGTGAACCTAGGGTCCAAAGGTTTGCTGAGGAGGCCTGCTTGACTGGCGCAATGGTGATACGGCATCGATGCCTTCCAGCTCTGGCAGATGGTGGAATGTGCCTTTTCTTTCTCTCCTGAAATGCCCTCTGGGTTTCTCAGAGATTCCACTTCTGACAACTTACATCTGTATTTTGCTACTCTGAGCAACCCTTCTCTAGGGGCCACTGGAGAGAACCACAGACCCTTGGTGTCTGGATTCTATATTCAAAATTTTCCTGCTGGAATGAATGCACTCTTCCAGGCAAAACCCTTTCTCAGATTCTCCCCACCCCATGATCAACATCTGGCCCACAAGAACATTCACCTTTACCCCCATTCTGTGTAAATGTAGCTTCTCCCATTGTAACCACTATTTTCCCTCTGCCTCAAAGCATCTGACCAGCCTCTTGACATTCTGTTTCCAAGCATAAATCAGATACTAGGCATAAATTAGGACATTCCTACGTCTCCCAAATTACAGATGATATGAGAAAACTCTCCAAGTGGTTGTATATTTGAACCCTACCCCCAGCCCCATTTGGTTGACAGAAGGGGAGGAAACACTTAGCTCATCTACAACTCTCTCACTCTAGAATTCCTACTTATCAACACTGAAGCCTCCTTTTGCATACTCGGAGGGCAATTCAAAAAGCTTTACAAGTTTCACCTGTTCTTCGTAGGTGCTATAACACAGGATGTTCTCAGCCTTGGGGGACCTGTCAAAATTCTAAGACAAAAGAAATTGTGAATTTGACATGCTTTTACCTATATTTGGATTGTGAGTTCATCTTCAGTATGGTCTTATTTATGAGAATTCGGTGCAAACTACTTTAAGCACTTGCCCCTCCATGGCACCCTCCCGTTGCCATGGTATTACTGGCTCAGGACAAATTTTTATGTTAATTTCTTAGCTGATGGCACAAATTCAAACCCCAAGTCAACAGGAAGCACAGGCTTGTCATTAAAAATTCTCAGGAAATTTTTCCACTCATGACAGGCAGTCTAGTCTCTCTTGCTGCCTCTCTGTACCTATGGACTATTTTCCTAATTCGTCCTTTTACTGACAGTATGGCCCTTCAAAGGTCTTGCTTTTATTCAAGTGTCTCAGGTCTAACTCATCCTCCCTCCTCGTTTGGGCGAAACACTCATTGTCTAACCCCATATGAATACTATAACACAAATCCGTAGATTACAGAAACTGACAACCACCAGCTCCTCAACCCTACCCCTAAAACAAGGAATGTGCTTCTTGATCTGGATTTTTTTCCTCTTCATTTTTGGAATGCATTTCCCTTACCTTTTTCTAATCATGGCTCTGCCTATAAACAATGCCTGTCATCATTTCTTAAGAGCTGACAGGAAGCTAACTCACTCCAACCAATGATTCCCATGCCCCATAACCAGCCAGTCTGTTAGTGTTCAGTGTCTACTCTCCGTAAGACATCTTTCCTCTCACCTGATCCTCTGCAGAAAACCCAGAGCTCCCCAGTTCTGCTTACTGTCTCTAAGCACCAGTCTTCCCACACCCAAACCAGGCCTGAAGGTCCTTGTTAGAAATTAAAATGCAAAAGAATCCCTCTCTCCCTCACCAAAATGGAGCAAGGCAGAACCAACCAGGTCATCAGTGGACACTTTCAACTTCAATACAGTCCTGCCACTCTCTTTCCTACACTCCCCCCAGTCCAAACCTTACCCCTCATTCAAGGCCAAACCTAGGTCTCGAAAATCTGTGGAGTCTTTCCCCAATACTGGAGCCCACACAGATGTCACCTTTACCATAACCCTATGGCATTCTTTATGCTACCTGATTATGTCTTGCCTCATACCATCCACTGTTTCGTATGTTAAACATATAGCAATTCAGTAATTTGCTTAGGTTTTATAACGCATTGCATTCCAGTCACAATATTGTTATGAATTGAATGTTTGTTCCTCCTCCCCAAAATTCATACATTGAGATTCTAATTCCTAATGTGACGATATTAATAAGTGGGGACTTTGGGAAGTGATTAGGTCATGAGGTTGGATCCCTCATGCATGAAATTAGTGGCCTTGTAAGGAAATATACTAAAGCTTTCTCTCTCTCTCTCTCTCTCTCTCTCTGCTCTTTTTTCTGTCCACGTGAGGATACAAACAGAAGACGGTCATCTGTAAACCAGGAATCAGGCTCTCACCAAAACCCAACCATGCTGATGCCTTTATCTTAGATTTTCCAGGCTCCAGAACTGTGAAAAATAACTGTTTAAACCACTCAGTGTATGGTAATTTGTTACAGCAGCCCAAACTGACTAAGAAAAACACAACTGATTTTTAAAGCATTATTAGAGCTTATGGATCTAACCAAATGTAGTCTCTTGGAAGAAAAAATATGTATATATTTATATATGTACTATGTTCATATCTATGTATTTTAATAATGTTATCATTGCTAACATTTTTCTAAATCAGACACATTTCTTTATGATAAAATCTCAAACACCTTAAATCTTCAGCAAAACTCTAAGGTCTTAGAGGGCAGGAACTGGGTTGGGTACCCCTTTATTAAAGCTCCACACTCCTACAAGGCACATGTTGATGTAGAGTTTAGGAGTGACATGCCTGGATGACACATGATGAAGGGACTGGGAAACTGAGGTAGGCCATTGAGGGACATGGATCTGGCCGAGAGAAATGGCAGCAGGAAAGTTCTCATAAGGTGAGGCAGGTCTTGAGGAGGCAGAGATTGTTGCTAATGATTAAGCCTGTCTGTCTTCTGTATCAGGCATGTTCACCACAACATTGGAAACTGTCAACTAGGCTTTGCTTAGCTCATTAGGGATCTCTTTTTTTATTTTGAGATGGAGTCTGGCTCTGTTGCCCAGGCTGGAGTGCAGTGGTGCGATCTCAGCTCACTGCAACCTCCACCTCCTGGATTCAAGTGATTCTCCTGCCTCAGCCTCCCAAGTAGCTGGGATTACAGGCACATGCCACCACATCAGTTAATTTTTCTATTTTTAGTAGAGACAGGTTTCACCATGTTAGCCAGGCTGGCCTCGAATTCCTGACCTCAAGTGATCCTCTGGTCTCAGCCTCCCAAAGTGCTGGAATTACAGGTGTGAGCCACCATGGCTGGCCCTCTTTAAGGATCTCTTAAAAGACAAAAGCTCTCTAGGAAAACAAAGGGAAGGTATGTCTCGTTACTTGGTCTTAGGCTTGTCACTAATGAAGACAACTGGAAGCACTCTGACACTACGAGAAGACCAGGGAGCAGGTCTTCTGCTCAGACATATCAGTGCAGAACACAAACTTGAAGCCGGGCTTTCATGAGAGTTTTGGTTCCTGCATCCCCAGCATTTCTATAGTGCTGGTACACAGTAGGCATTCACTGAGTGTTTGCTGAATGAACTAATGTTAGCAAGTTGGTGTCTTTTGGAAACATGCTACCTTGTCTCTGGTTAACTGACCAGGGCTTGAATACTGACTGACTTGACTTGAAGGTGATGTGAACTGTGTGCATGCTGACTTCAGTGGAAAATTTCATTTCTTGGAAATGCTATGAACTGAAAAACCAGCTGCATGGTGAAAATACAGGAAAATGAATAGGCAGAATTGAATATAAACCAGAGTAAGACCTGTATTGAATGGATGGTTCTCTAACTTCTGCTTAAAATAGTTTCTTGTTAAACCAAATTTTTGAATATTCAAATAAATACTTAAACACACCTTTAAGTATTTAAATAGACGTAGTTACCAGAAATGTCTTATCTTCACCAAAGACTCAATGAAGACACAAAGCCACATGGCAACAGGCAAAGCCAGGAGCAGGATATGCCTTCATGTCATCTGATAAGACTTGGGGCACTGACCCCAAATAAGTTCCAGCCTTAATTCCTTTGTCTTAGCTCATCACTAACTCTTGGGTAAATTTGAGAAGTCGTCAATAATTTCCAAAAGAATTATGAAACTCTATTAATTTAATTTATTATTTCAGTATTTTTTGAAGCCACCACCTTTGTTGTTATATATTTCATGCTACACAACAGAACAAAACTTGTTCTTTCATAAGCATCAAATTTTAGTAAAAGGCATAAAATGTGGTGGTTTATATAAGCATCAAGAGTACTTCTTGCAACAAATATTCCAAAAAATATCAGTTTAATTGTAGATACATGTGCATAAAGTAAGCAAACACACTTTCAGCAGTACATGAAGGTAAACACCCTCAGAACTTACATTTGCATAGAATATAATCCCAATGGAATGCCATGTTGAAATAATAAAAATATTTCCTTATGAAGTATTAGATAATGCCTAAGCCAAAAAGAACATGACTCGGCGTGATGCAGCCAAAACAGAGACATTTTTAAAATACTTTTTAGAGGAGTTCCTTAGTGAATTTTAGTCGTAAATTCTGAATATTTTGTGTGCACCCTACTCTGACAACAGAGGTTATCAAGTGCTCCTGGTTCTGGGTTCTGCTGTTGCAGACAGCCAGGCCTCCTAGAGGACTGGAACATAGAAAACTATTGGCTCAGATGAAGATACCACATTAGATTTTTGAGGACCCAAAAATGAGTAAGAGCAATAAGCCTAATCCCTCTTCCTGGGAGCTGTCATACTTCAAGGGAAGATCATCCCCCTACAACAGCATCCTCAGAGAGGTGTCAGGACCAATCCCATCAGCCTCATACTACACTTTCTCTGTACTACTCCCTATATACCTAATTCTGACCTATTCCCTTCTCCCACAAATCCTTCAAATGGGCCCTTGGACTTCCCAATCTGCGACTTAGAAACTCTTCTGTGTAATCTACTTGTTCTTGTGCCTTAAGTTAAAACCTGGCTCTCTCTTGTAGACACACTCTGATCCTCTTCCCTCTCAGCCCCCTGGAAGCAGCCTCACATACTTTAGTAGGGGTCTTCTGGGTCTCCCATGACACTCCCATGCCACAAACAGCCTTCACATGTTCTTGATCTTGAGAGGTGCTTGCCACCTTTTCTCTCTACTCACTGCTGACAGCTAATCAACCTGTAATCACTTCCCTCATTTTTTTGAAGAATTTGACCCTGGCCACAGAAAACTTTCGGTGTTCCAACTCATTATCATTCTCTGTGACTTCAATAACCACATGAGAGAAGCAAAAATACATGGCAAAAGGCTCAATGTGACTAGTAATCAAGCAAATGCAAATTAAAACAAGACCTCATCAGCTCCAATGCTGATCAGATTTGCAAACTTGTTAAAATTATAAGCCTGACAATGTCAAGTTTATTGAAGATGTGGATGCACAACAGTTCTCACACACTGATGGAACTGTACCTTGGTACAGCCACAGTAGAGAGCAATTTTGCAGTAAAAGCCAGGTTAAAGATAAACATAGACAGAAATGTCGCTTCTAGATACCTGCCCACATGTACAAAGAAACCAACATTGCAAAGGTGATTTCAGAATTGTATATTCATGCAAAACAACCCAAATGTCCATCAACAGGTGAATGGAGAATTAATTGTGACTTATTCGTACACTAAAATCGTAGATACAATTTAAATACAGTTAAAAACAATAAAAACATGAAGTTAGATAATGGTTATCTCTGGAGTAAATAAGGGGGTAGTGGGGCTTGGAACAGGTACAAATGGGGCTTCCTCTGTATCTATTTAATATTACACCTTATTTACTACATTAAAAAAGAGAGAAAGAAACAGGAAACAAAGAAGGCAAAAGAATTGAACCTGAGTAACAGGTAAACGTTTTTTAAAAAAGATAAAAATGTTCAGCCAATTCTCCTTGGTAACAAGGTTGGAAACCTTGGATAATGTAAGAATTTCAAATATGTCCTAGCAATATAAATGTCGTATACGTAGGAAAAAGAAAAGATGTTTGCCCGTTATTCAATTAATTTTACTGGTATTAGACATCTAAAATTAAAATCTGCATTAAAATCGCTCATGTGAAGAATAAATTATTCTTAAATCTTTAATATTGATCACAATTACCAAATAATAGTCAAATATCCACTACAACTACACTTCGTACTATAGGGAAATAATCTTATGCAAGTAAAAATTCCTAAAATGTTCAGCAAAAAAAGTAATTTGTTTCTACACCTGGCCTTACTTAAGGAGAGTAATGCTTTATTTATTCAACATCATTGTGAAATGATGTGTTTCAAATAATTTTACAACTTTAAGTGCCAAAACATCTTTTTAAAAAATAATTATAGCCACTTGGATTGGAATCATCTTTGGAAAGCTATTACACACTTGGATATTTTTCTGTCTTTTTTAAGCAATAGATAGAAAATGATTAAAGTTTTTGTGTTGACCTTAGGTCAAGATCAGTTAGGCTGCTAATGTCATTTGTATCATCATTCCAAAGAACCCTTACCTTTGTCTCCAGGAAATATATGTAGCAGTAGTTCCCTTCATACTTCCGGCTGCTAAACAATAGATGTTTCTTGGGAAAATTTGCTCTTTCATATCCAAGCTATTACTTCAGTCAATTTCACTGAGCTTGAGTAACATCTATTCACAAATACATATTTGCCAATATCCCTTTTTTCCGTGATGTTTCAGATTGATCTAGCCCATACTTCATAATTACCTTCACCAAAATCAATAGCTGTAATCTGTATATAAGGACTGTTTGTCCCAGCAGTAAATGACTTTAGAGTTGCAGGTGTTTAATTGTTGTGTCTTTTTAAGTCCATGTCCTTCTTTAGTCTCATGCTGTCAGTTTGCAGCAACAGCTTTTCTATTTCTCCTGTCTAATTTGCTGTTTCCAATCCATCCTGGACTAGGAAATCTATTTTAAAGTAATAATACATATACTGTGACTGACAGGCCCAAGTCTTTCCTATGAGAGAAGTGTGTAAACTCGGGTACAATAACTATTTCCTAAGCTCTGCATGTATGTCTATTTCTTGCTCCTCTGAAATGCCACAGAGTAATCCAGTTGCTAGAGGCTCCCTCTAAGTAAGCCATTGCTAACATTGGCACCACTGTCTGCAACGCAGAGGTGAATCAATTCTAGTGGCTCATCTGTACCATTATAGAATTTGCCCTTCTTTTGATTCCTCTTCTAGATGGATACGATGGCATTAGACACCGCTGCTTTTTTATTCTTGAAAATGTTTAGATCAAATTCTAGTACTTGGGAAATTTTATTAAAAGACTCCTGACAGACTGATAGCAAAAGCACTCATTGTAAGTACCACTCCATGCTGGATTTTATGAGTGGCCTACCAGCATTTATTTAATTCCACTTATTTCCAAACCAACAAAAAGTTTAAAAAAGATTGTTATGCTCTGTAAGCCAGTTGTCAGCAAAGAACAGCCTGCAGGCCAAATGCTGGCAGTTTGTGCAAATACAGTTTTTTTTCAAAGCTCATTTCAATCGTTTACATATTATCTAACATTGCTTTTATCCTACAATATCAGGGTTGAGTGGTTGAGACAAAGATTGTATGGCTCATGAAGGCTAAAATACTTATAGAAAAAGTTAGCTGCCCGGATCTAGGTTAACTAGTCACCTCACCTAAACAGGTTTACTTCCACAACGGGGCAAATTCCAACAATATCTTTCTTTTTCTAAATGGAAAAAATACGAAATAATCAACAGTCTACCAGGCGAATGCTTATTAATGAGCCACTTCAATGTTGTTGGTAAATCCTTAATGTCTGACATTTCTCCCACAGGACAAAACAAGTTATAGGCAACAGTGGAGTTTACGCAAGTACCTCACAAGAATTCCAATGATGACATCCTCTAACTGCAACAAAAGTGCATTGGAGGATGCACATCATAATTTTATCTGAGACATAAAATTAGATAAGAGATAGAAAACTCTTTAAGTAATAATTGTGTTATACAACACAAAGCATAACTGATGTAGTGTTAGACACACAGTTTGTAGGAAATTCTACAAACACTGAGAAATGACTGGTAATTAACAGACTGTAACATCCTTAAGGCAACCTACAGTTTATACTATTTTTAAAATAAGACATAAACATTATTTGGAACTACTTATATTTTATCTGGGTTGTATCACTACAATACTAAGAAGAGGAAATACAATTCCTTTCTAAATTTGATACAAGAAAATAGAACTAACCCCTATGATTTAACTGTTATGTTTTATGATGCATATCAAGGACTTGCTTGAAAGATATAATTATAATGTTTGAGGGAACATGATTTGACTCATGTTAACCCAAATCCACGAAATAACTTTTTAAATGTTATATGAGTTCCAACATATTTATGTATGTAGCACATATGTTTAACAAGCCTATTGGGTGGGATTTCATTAAAATTCAACTTTATTTTTGTCTCCCAATGCCCTTTAAAACTATTCAGTGAATTAAGTTTTGCCCCTGCCTCAGATGAAAACTTAGCAGGTCTCATAAGTTTTTTATTCATTTTAAGGTAATAGAATTGCCATGGTCACTTAAGAACAAAATTCAGTCTCATTTCAAAAACATGCCAAAATATTAATCAACATTTCAATCTTCACTCCACTAATAATTCCTTACTAAGGGCAGGTACTATATTGGGTATCTAAACTTAAAAACAACCTTAAAAGCTACAATAATCAAGACAGCATGCTATTGGTGAAAGAATAGAAACATGGATCACAACAGATTATATCAGAATAGAGGACCCCAAAATAGACTTACGCAAACACAGTCAACTGATCTTTGAAGTAGAAATAAAGGCAATTCAATGAAAAAAGGATAGTCTTTTCAACAAATGGTGCTGGAACAATTTGATGCCCATATCCAAAAAAGTCAACCTAGGCTCAGACCTTATACGTTTCACAAAAATTAACTCAAAAGGGATTGCAAACATAAATGTAAAATATAAAACTATTGAACTTTTAGAAGAAAGCATAGGAGAAAATCTAGGTGACCTTGGGTTTGGCAATGAGTTTTTAGATTCATCAAAAGCAAAATCCATGAAAGAAAATATAGATCATGAGTTGTACTTTCTTAAGATTCATAATTTCTACTTTGCAAAAGACACTGCTAGAGAATGAAAAGACAGCCAAAGACTAGATAAATCTTTGCAAAATACATCCTAATAAAGAACTTACACACAAAGAGCTCTTAAAATTCATCAGTAAGAAAACAACCTGCTTAAATAATGGGCCAAAGATCTAAACCTATACCTCACTGAAGAAGATATACAAACAGCAAATAGAACATAAAAAGATGCTCAACATCATTTGTCATTAGAGAATTTCAAATACCACTACATACCTATCAGAATGGCTAATTTAAAAAAAAAAATCACAATACCAGTTGTTAGTGAGAAGGGGGAACAATGAGAATTCTCATTCACTGTTGTTGGGAATGCAAAATGGTACAGCCACAATAAAAGAGAATTTGACAGTTTTTTACAAAGCCAAATATAGTTTTATGTGATCCTAAGTATTTACCCAATTGAGTTGAAAGTATGTCCACACAAAAACCTAAACACAAATGTTTATAGCGGCTTTATTTATAATTGCCAAAAATTGGAAGCAACCAAGATCTCCTTCAATAGGTGAATGAATAAACAACCATGAAGCATTCATACAATGGAATAGTATTCAGTGACAACAAGAACTGAGCTATCAGAATCTCGACTTGTGGAGGTGGAGCAAGATGGCGGCAGAGAAAGCTCCACAGATCACCAGCCCCCCACCCCTAGGAAACCAAATTATCAGCTATCCACACAGAAGAAAACACCTTCATAAGAACCAAAAAGCAGGGAGCACTCATAGTATCTGGTTTTAACTTCATATCACTGAAAGAGGGACTGTAGAGACAGAAAAAATAATACTAAGCCTGGCGCGGTGGCTCACACCTGTAATTGCAGCACTATGGGAGGCCAAGGTGGGTGGATCACTTAAGCTCAGGAGTTCAACATCCTGGGCAACATGGCAAAATCCCCATCTCTGCTAAAAATAAAAATTAAAAAAATAGCCCCAGGTGGTGATGTGTGCCTGTGGTCCCAGCTACTCAGGAGGCTGATAAGGATCACTTGAGTCTAGGGAGAGGCGGTTACAGTGAGCCAGGATTGCACCACTGCACTCCAGCCTGGGTGTCAGAGTAAGAACCTGTCTCAAAAAGAAAAAAGAAAAGAAAAAACAATCCTGAATCTCTGATGCTACCATGTAGCAGCAGTGGCAGCCATGTGGTGCCGAGAGCATCTCTTGGCACTGGGGGAGGGAGAGCACAGCAATTGTGGGGCATTGGACTCAGTGCTATCCCTTTAGAGCAGAAAGGAAACCCAGACCAAATTCAGCTGATGCCCACCCACAGAGGGAGCATTTACACCAGCCCTAGCAAGAAGGGAATTACCAATTCCAGTGGTCCAAACTTGAGTGCCCACAAACTTTGCCACCAAAGGCCAAAGTGCCCTCAGTCTCTAAGTAAACTTGAAAGGAAGTTTAGGACATAAGGACTGCAATTCTTTGAGTCCTAGGGCTAAACTAGGACCAGAGACAGTGGACGGGTTGGGGGCATACAACGTACTGAGACACTAGCTGGGGCAGCCAAGAGAGCTATCTCCCCTAACCCTGGCATCACCCCTCCCCTAACCCAGGCTATAGAGCTCATGGCTTCAAAAGAGACCTTTGTCTGTAGCTTGAAGAGAGGAGAGGGAAGACTGGGGAGAACTTTGTCTTGCATCTTGGATACAATCTCAGCCACAGCAGGGTGGGGCACCAGTCAAGTGAGGCACCCCCTTTCAGGCCCTAGCTCCCAGACCACACCCTGGGCCAGAAAGGAACCCACTGACTTGAAGGAAAAAATCCACACCTGCCAGCATTCATCACCTGCTAACGAAACAGCCCTTGGGCCCTGAATAACCAGCCATGATAGCCAGGTACTACATTAACGGCCTTGGTGAGCCTCTGAGACTTGCTGGCTTCAGATACCAACACCATCACATGGGGGTGGAGCACCAAGTGGGCTCTTGGGGTCTACAATTTCAGGATTTGATTCTTGGATGGCATTTCTGGACCTGCCTGGGCCAGATGGGAGTCCACTGCCCTAAATGGTAAGCCCCAGGTCAGGCAGCATTCACTACAAGCTGACTCAAGAGAACTTGAGCCTTAAAGAAACATCCGTGGTAGTCTGGCAGTACTCCTTGTGGCCAGGGTTGGTGATGGCTATGGGGTGAGGCTCCTCTGTCTTTGGAAGGGAGAGGGAAGAGGCGGAAGGACTGCTTCTTGTGGTTTGAGTGCCAGCTCATCCACAATACAATGGAATAAGAGGTAGACTTCTAAGCTTCTTGACTCTAGTCCCTTACCCCCAGATGGCACTTCTGGACCCACCTCGGGCCTGGGGGACTTTGCCACCCTGAAGGGAAGGACATAGGCCTGGTTGGCTTTGCCACCTGCTGATGGTAGAGCACCAGGGCCCTGAGCAAACATAGGAAGTAGATAGGCAGTGGTTATAGCAGTCCTTGGGCAAGACCCAGCCCTGTGCTGGCTTCAGGTCCCAGCACAGTAATGGTGGTGACAGCCAAAGTGGTGCTTCTGTCACTCCACCCCCAGCTTTAGGTGGCTCAGAACAGAGAGACTCTATGTTTGGGAGAAAGTAAGGGGAGAGAACAAGAGTATCTGCCTGGTAATCTAGAGAATTCTCCTGGATCTTGTCCAAAACCATCAAGGTGGTACCTCTACGACTTTGCAAGAACCACAGTGTTACTGGGCTTGGGGTGTCTCCTAAAGCAGAAACAGCTTAGATCACAACACTCAAGTTCTTTCAAATATCTGGAAAGCCTTCCGAAGAAGGGCAGCTACAAATAAGCCCAGACAGTGAAGGCTACAATAAATATCTAACTCTTCAATGCCCAGACACCAAAGAACATCTACTAGCATCAACACCATCCAGGAAAACAGAACTAAACAAGGCACCAGGGACAAATCCTGGAGAACCAGAGATATGTGGCTTTTCAGACAGAGAATTCAAAAAATCAGTGTTGAGGAAACTCAAAGAAATTCAAGATAAAACAGAGAAGTAATTCAGAATTCTATCAGATAAATGCACAAAGAGACTAAAACAATTTAAAAGATTCAAGCACACATTCTGGAGCTGAAACTGGCATATTGAAGAATGCATCAGATTCCCTTAATAGCAGAATAGATCAAGCAGAAGAAAGAATTAGTGAGCGTGAAGACAGGCTATTTGAAAATACAGTCAGAGAAAACGAAAGAAAAAAGAATAAAAAAAATGAAGCATGCCTACAGGATATAGAAAATAGCCTCAAAAGGGCAAATCTAAGGGTTCTTGACCTTAAAGAGAAGGTAGAGAAAGAGATAGGGGTAGAAAGTTAATTCAGTCCAGGTACGGTGGCTCACACCTATAATCCCAGCACTTTGGAAGGCCAAGGAGGGCAGATCACGAGGTCAGGAGATCAAGACCATCCTGGTTAACACAATGAAACCCCCTGTCTACTAAAAATACAAAAAATTAGCCAGGCGTGGTGTCACATGCCTGTAGTCCCAGCTAATCGGGAGACTGAGGCAGGAGAAGTGCTTGAACCTGAGAGGCAGAGATTGCAGTGAGCTGAGATCACACCACTGCATTCCAGCCTGGGTGACAGAACAAGACTCCATCTCAAAAAAAAAAAAAAAGTTAATTCAAGGGGATAATATCAGGAAATTTCCTAAACCTAGAGAAAGATGTTAATGTCCAAGTACAAGAAGGTTATAGAACACCAAGCAGATTTAACCCAAAGAAGACTACCTCAAGGCAGTTAATAACCAAACCCTCAAAGGTCAAGGATAAAGAAATGATCCAAAAAGCAGCAAGAGGAAAGAAACAAATAACATATTAGGGAGCTCCAATATGTCTGGCAGCAGACTTTTTAGTAAAAACATCACAGGCCAGAAGAGAGTGGCATGATATATGTAAAGTGCTGAAGGAAAAAGACTTTTACCCTAGAGTAGTATATTCAGTGAAAATATCCTTGAAACATGAAGGAGAAATAAAGACTTTCCCAGACAAAAACAGGGCCATTTCATCAATACCAGACCCATCCTACAAGAAATGTTAAAGGGAGTACTTAAGTCAGAAAGAAAAAGACATTAATGGGCAATAAATAATCACCTGAAGGTGCAAAACTCACCGTTAATAGTAAATACACAGAGAAACACAGAATATTATAACACTGTAACTGTGGTGTGTAAACTACTGTTATCCTAAGTAGAAAGGCTAAATGATGAACCAGTCAAAAATAATAGCTACAACAACTTTTCAAAACAGTCAGTACAATAAGATATAAATAGAAACAACAAAAAGTTAAAAAGCATGGAGACTAAGTTGAATTTTTTATTACTTTTCTTTTTGCTTGTTTGTTTATGCAAATAGTGTTAATTTGTTATCAGGTTAAAACAATGGGTTATAAGATAGTATTTGCAAACCTCATGGTAACCTTAAACCAAAAAACATAAAATGGATACACAAAAAGCAAAAAGAAACTAAATCATTGCAAAAGAGAAAATAATCTTTACTAGAGAAAGACAAGAATAAAAGAAGGAAGGAAGAGAAGACCACAAAACAACCAGAAGATGGCAGGAGCAAGTTCTTACTTATCAATAATAGCATTGAATGTAAATGGACTAAACTCTCCAATCAAAAGAGATAGACTGGCTGAATGAATGAAAAAACGAGACCCATTGACCTACTGCCTACAAGAAACACACTTCATCTATAAAGACACTCAGACTGAAAATAAAGGGATAAGAAAAGATATTCCATGCCAATGGAAACCAAAAAAGAGCAAGAGTCATATCAGACAAAATAGATATCAAGACAAAAACTCTAAGACGAGACAAAGACGGTCACTATATAATAATAAAGGGGTCAATTCAGCAAGAGGATCTAACAATTTTAATTGTGCAACATGTGCACCCAGCATTAGGCCATCCAGATAGTAAAGGAAATATTATTAGAGCTAGAGAGAGATAGGCCCCAATACAATAATAGCTACAGATTTCAACAACCCACCTTCACCACTGGACAGATCTTCTGGACAGAAAATCAACAAAGAAACATCAGACTTAATCTGCACTATAGACCTAATTAATCTAATATATATTTACAGAATATTTCACCCAAGAGCTGCATAATACATAGTCTTTTCCTCAGCATATGGATCATTCTCAAGGATAGACTATACATTAGGTCACAAAACAAGTATTAAAGTATTCAAAAAAACTGAAATAATATCAAGCACCTTCTCTGACCACAATGGAATAAAACCAGAATTTAAAAACAAGAAGAATTTTGGAAACTATACAAATACCTGGATATTAAACAGTATGCTTCTGAATGACTAGTAGGTTAATGAATAAATTCATAAGAAAATTAAAAATTTCTTGAGACAAATAATAACAGAAACACAACATAGCTAAATCTATGAGGCATAGCAAAGTACTGAGAGGGAAGTTAATAGCTATAAGTGCCTACATCAATAAAGAGGAAAAGCTTCAAATAAACAATTTAACAATGCATCTTTAAGAACTAGAAAAGCAAGAACAAACCAAATCCAAATTAGCAGAAGAAAAAAAAAAGATCAGAGAAGAAATAAATGAAATTGAAATGAAAGAAAAAACAATACAAAATATCAATGAAACAAAAAAAAATGCTTTTTTGAAAAGTTAAACAAAATTGACAAATCTTTTGCCAAGCCAAACTAAGAAAAAGAGAAGATCCAAATAAATAAAATCAGAAGTGAAAAAGGAGACATTATAAGACATACCGCAGACATTCAAAGGATTATTAGTGGCTACTATGACCAACTATATGCCAATAAATTGGAAAGCCTAGAAGAAATAGATAAATTTGTAGATACATACATGCTATCAAGATTAAATCCAGAGGAAGTCCAAAACCTGAACAGACTAATAACAAGTAATGAGATCAAAGTCACAATAAAAAAGTCTCCTAGAAAAGCAATCTACAGATTCAGTGCAATCCCTATCAAAATACCAATGACATTCTTCACAGAAATAGAAAAAAATCCTAAAATTTATGTGGAACCACAAAAGACCCAGATTGGCCAAATATATCCTAAGCAAAAAGAACCAAACTGGAAGAATCACATTACCTGAATTCAAATTACACTACAGAGCTATAGTAAACAAAACAGCACAGTACTGCCATAAAACAGACACATAGACCAACGGAACAGAGTAGAGAACCCAGAAAAAAATCCACACACCTACAGTGAACTCATTTTCAACACAGTTACCAAGAACATGTGATGGGGAAAAGACAGTCTCTTCAATAAATGGTGCTGGGAAAACTAGCACCCGAATGCAGAAGAATGAAACTAGACCCCTATCTCTCACCATATACAAAAATCAAATGAAAATAGATCAAAGACTTAGATCTAAGACTTCAAAACATGAAACTGCTACAAGAAAACATTGCAGAAAATCTCCAGGACATTGGTCTGGGCAAAACTTTCTTGAGCAATACCCCAGAAGGACAGTCAACCAAAGCAAATGTGGACAAATGGAATTACATCAAGTTAAAAAGCTTCTGCACAGCAAAGGATGCAATCAACAAAATGAAGAGACAATCCACAGAATGGGAGAAAATATTTGCAAATTACCCATCTGGCAAAAGATTAATAATCAGAATATATAAGGAGCTCAAACAACTCTGTAGGAAAAATCTCATAATCCTATCAAAAGACAGGCAAAAGATTTGAATAAACATTTCTCAAATGAAGACATACAAATGGCAAACAGGCATATGAAAAGATGTTCAACATCATTTATCATCAGATAAATGCAAATCAAAGCTACAGTGAGATATCATCTCACCCTGTTAAAATGGCTTATATCCAAAAGACAGGCAATAACAAATGCTGGTGAGGATGTGAAGAAAAGGGAACCCTTGTATTCTCTTGGTGGGATTGTGAATTAGCGCAACCACTGTGGAAAACAGCTTGGAGTTTCCTCAAAAAACTAAAAATTGAGCTGTCATGTGATCCAGTAATCTCACTGCTGGTATATATCCAAAAGAAAGGAAATCAGTATGTCAAAGAGATATCTGCACTCCTATATTTGTTGCAGCACTGTTTACAATAGCTAAGATTTGGAACCAACCTAACTGTCCATCAACAGATGAATGGATAAAAAACATGGTACATATACGTAATGGAGTACTACTCAGCCACAAAAAAGAATGAGATTCTGTCATTTGCAACAACGTGGAAGGAACTGGAGATCATTATGTTAAGTGAAATAAGCCAGGCACATAAAGACAAACATTGTATGTTCTTACTTGTTTGCGGAATTTAAAAATCTAAACAATTGAACTCATAGATGTAGAGAATAGAACGATGGTTACCAGAAGGATAATGGGGGTTGTGGTGGGGAAGATGGGGATGGTTAATGGGTACAAAAAAAATAGAATGAATAAGACCTATTATTTGATAGCACAACAGGATGACTGTAGTCAATAATAACTTAACTGTACATTTTAAAATAACCTAAAGAGTTTAAGTGGATTGTTTGCAACTCAATGGATAAATGCTTGAGGGGGTGGATACCCCATTCTTCATGATGTGCTTATATCATATTGCATGCCTGTATCAAAATATCTCATGTACCCCATAAATATATACACCTTCTATGTACCCCCAGCAATTAAAAATTAAATAAAAATTTTATAAAAGAATTGAGCTATCAAGACATAAAAAGACACAGGTTGAATCTTAAATGCCCATTGCTAAGTCACAGAACCCAGCCTGAAAAAGTGAACTACTATGATTCTAATTATGTGACATTCTGGAAAAAGCAAAAATAACATAGCAATAATAAAAATATCAGTAGTTGCAAAGAGTTTGAAGAATTTTTGGAGGGTTGAATAGGTGAAGCACAAAGGTATTTTAGGGCAATGAAACTATTCTCTCTGATACTGTAATTGTAAATATATGGTTTTTTTGGGTTTTTTTAGTCCATATAACTTTACAGCTCAAAGAGTAGAACTTGATATAGACAAATGTAAAGAAAAAAAAAAAAGGAGATGAAGGGAATCCCAAGATGAAATGCAAAATGTAACACAACAATTTGACAATATGGATGAAACAACCTTATTGAATTGAACAAGGGAAGGAAAAACAGTGCTAACCTATTTTGGAAATGAGTGGAGTCTATAAGAGTAAAGGCAAAATGAACTGTACATAAGCACTGCACTCTACTTGATAAAGTGCTTCCCATAGGGGTACAGGTTAACAATGTGGAAACCACTATATATGTGTACTGAAAATGAACAATTTTGTAAATGAATGACAGATGACAGGAGCCAGACTTCTCACAGTTGGCATGGGAGTTTACTGATAAGCAAGAGGAAGAGGCTTAAAGTGATCCACGTGGTAATGGATTAGATTGGAAACATCAGTATAAACTCATGTTTGGCTTAATATGGATACAAATGGTTTCATATAGAAATATATACACACACACACATACAAACACACACAATACACAATATCTTTGCTTGCTGTCTCAGCTAAAAGGGCCTAGATGCAATGATACCCCAGTAGCAGTAAACACACCTATCACTCATATCTTGAGTTCTAATATTATCCTTCGATAAAAGGATCTTTGGAGAACAAACTGGTTCTAGGACTGAGGCAGGAAACAAACAAGATGAGCCTGGAACATTTTGTAATGACTAAAAGCAAGGAAGTGCTCAAACACACACTTGCATGCCCACACACACGCACACCCCCATACCTCACACACGCACATAGTGATGAGGGCAGGTAAGAGACATGGGAGTCACTGAAAGAACTGCCAGTGGTCAAAGCTGGAACAATCTGAGTAAGAAAATAAAGTAGTATTGGATTATAATCCAAAGTATTAAATAAATATCCATGAATCCATACTGATATAAATGACTGAATAAATAAGTAAATGGCAGAGAAGAGGCAAATCTCTAGGTAGGATTCTAAATAATTTATGTAGATACTCCACCCTCAAGGGTGGACATAGTGACTTCCTTCCAAAAGTACTGTACTCTCCCTCTTCCTTAAAGGTGGGCTGGACATAGTGACTTCCTTCTAAAGAGTACAGTATGGAAAGGGGGGGGATACAGTAGCTTCACAGTGGAGAAATCTGAATAATACCTTAGCTAAGTGATCAAGATTAATATTAACAAAGATAAGTCACCCTTGATTTTAAATACCCTTGATATGATGAGACGACAGTGGTACTTTACCTCTGTGGTCTTTCTCCCAAAAAAACTATGACCCCAGTCTCATCACGAGAAAAACATCAGAAAAATCCCCATTGAGAGACATTCTACGAGATACCCAACCAGTATTTCTCAAGACCATTAAGGTCATCAAAAACAAGGAAAGTCTAAAAAACCTACCACAGCAAAGAAAAGCCTAAGAGGCCGAACTAGTTTACAGTCCCACCAACAGTGTAAAAGTGTTCCTATTTCTCCACATCCTCTCCAGCACCTGTTGTTTCCTGACTTTTTAATGATGGCCATTCTAACTGGTGTGAGATGGTATCTCATTGTGGTTTTGATTTGCATTTCTCTGATGGCCAGTGATGATGAGCATTTTTTCATGTGTGTTTTGGCTGCATAAATGTCTTCTCTTGAGAAGTGTCTGTTCATGTCCTTCGCCCACTTTTTGATGGGGTTGTTTGTTTTTTTCTTGTAAATTTGTTTGAGTTCATTGTAGATTCTGGATATTAGCCCTTTGTCAGATGAGTAGGTTGCAAAAATTTTCTCCCATTCTGTAGGTTGCCTATTCACTCTGATGGTAGTTTCTTTTGCTGTGCAGAAGCTCTTTAGTTTAATTAGATCCCATTTGTCAATTTTGGCTTTTGTTGCCATTGCTTTTGGTGTTTTAGACATGAAGTCCTTGCCCATGCCTATGTCCTGAATGGTATTGCCTAGGTTTTCTCGTAGGATTTTAATGGTTTTAGGTCTAACATGTAAGTCTTTAATCCATCTTGAATTAATTTTTGTATAAGGTGTAAGGAAGGGATCCAGTTTCAGCTTTCTACATATGGCTAGCCAGTTTTCCCAGCACCATTTATTAAATAGGGAATCCTTTCCCCATTTCTTGTTTTTGTCAGGTTTGTCAAAGATCAGATAGTTGTAGATATGTGGCATTATTTCTGAGGGCTCTGTTCTGTTCCATTGATCTATGTCTCTGTTGTGGAAATCAGTGTGGCGATTCCTCAGGGATCTAGAACTAGAAATACCATTTGACCCAGCCATCCCATTACTGGGTATATACCCAAAGGACTATAAATCATGCTGCTATAAAGACACATGCATACGTATGTTTATTGCGGCACTATTCACAATAGCAAAGAGTTGGAACCAACCCAAATGTCCAACAACGATAGACTGGATTAAGAAAATGTGGCACATAAACACCATGGAATACTATGCAGCCATAAAAAATGATGAGTTCATGTCCTTTGTAGGGACATGGATGAAACTGGAAAACACCATTCTCAGTAAACTATCACAAGGACAAAAAACCAAACACCACATGTTCTCACTCACAGGTGGGAATTGAACAATGAGAACACATGGACACAGGAAGGGGAACATCACACTCTGGGGACTGTTGTGGGGTGGGGGGAGGGGGGAGGGACAGCATTAGGAGATATACCTAATGCTAAATGACGAGTTAATGGGTGCAGCAAAACAACATGGCACATGGATACATATGTAACAAACCTGCACATTGTGCACATGTACCCTAAAACCTAAAGTATAATTAAAAATATATATATATATATATATAAAAAGAAAAGCCTAAAGGGGCATGACAGCTAAAGGTAATATGGTATCTTGTGTAGGATCCTAAAACTAGAAATGAACCTCTGGTAAATACAAATGAAATCTGAATTAAGTGTAAACTTTAGTTAATAATAATCTATCAACATGGGCTCATTAATTGTAACAAATGTACCAAAGTATACTGAAGTGTTAAGGAAACTGGTGTGGGATATGTGGGAATTCTCTGTACCATCTTCATGATTTTTCTGTAAATCTAAAACTTATAAAAAATAAATTTTACCTAGAAAACTACAAACCTAATGATGTGCATACTATTACTACTCCCACTTTATAGGGGAGGAAACCAAATCATGGAGAAAATAATTACCTCCTCACAGCTGCCAGAGCTGGGATATGAACCAGTCTGATTGCTGAATCTGTGTTCCCACCCACTATACTACACTGCCTCAAAAAGCAACTTGCTTCTTTTTTTTTTTTTTTTTTTTTTGAGACGGAGTCCCTCCTTGTCGCCCAGGCTGGAGTGCAGCGGCGCCATCTCGGCTCACTGCAAGCGCCGCCTCCTGCATTCACGCCATTCTCCTGCCTCAGCCTCCCAAGTAGCTGGGACTACAGGCGCCTGCCACCACACCGGGCTAATTTTTTTGTATTTTTAGTAGAGACAGGGTTTCACCGTGTTAGCCAGGATGGTCTTGATCTCCTCACCTTGTGATCCACCCACCTCAGCCTCCCAAAGTGCTGGGATTACAGGCGTGAGCCACCGCACCCAGCCGGAACTTGCTTCTTTCCCCATCTTTACTAAGGGCTGTAATGACATCGGGGAAAGGGATCTAGTGAGCGCTTTCTCTCTTTCTCTGCTGGTATCCTCCCCACCCACTACCAGCTTTGGGCCAGGAAGGCTGAAGCAGAAAGGGAGCCGAAAGTACTGGAAGTTCCTGCTTGGCTGGTAACTGGGAATGACTGTAAGTTGGCATCAGGCTCTCTGCGTCCAACATGCTTAAAGCTGAAGGTGTTTCCATGGGCTCCTTGGAGGCTACTTGTGGGGCTCCGACCAAGGTCCCAAAAAGTAGGTATTTTTCTCCATATCCCCTCAGCTCTGGCTCTTGGCAGTTTATGTCCTGCCAGGCTGTTCCCTAAGGCAGGACATAAACAACTCTACCCCATCAGCACCAACAGCTGAAAGTCCAGAGAAACACACAATACTAGACTCTCTACTCTCTCTTTGCTGCCATAGCTGCCTTAGATATCTGAGGTGTTCTCTACCTGCAAGGAACACACAGTGTGCACTTTTAATCACCTGAAGCCCCTCTCCTCCCCCTCCCCTCCACTCCAATTAGGCTGGCAGGGAGGAAGCAGGTGCATTAACACACACACACTCTCTCTCTCTTTTTCTCTCTCTCTCTCTTACTCTAGGGTCAAAGCTCAGCTTTCTCTAGTGAAATCCTGTGCACAAAATCTAATCCTCATACTTTGCACTTGATCTGATTTAGGTGATCCAAGAATTGTGGAACCATTCTTCTTTTTTTTTTTTTTTTTTTTTTTTTTGACACAGGGTCATGTTCTGTCATCTGGGCTGGAGTGCAGTGGCGGTATTTTGGCTCACTGCAACCTCTGCCCCCCGGGCTCAAGCAAACTTCCCACCTCAGCCTCTCAAGTAGTTGGGACTACAGATGCATGCAACCACACTCGGCAAATTTTTGTATTTTTTCTAGAGACTGGGTTTTGCCATGTTGCCCGGGCTGGTCTTGAACTCCCAGGCTCTCACCTTTGTCTCCCGAAGTGCTAGGATTACAGGCGTGAGCTGCCACGTCCAGCCATGGAACTCTTCATAAGCATTGCTTTTGAAAATCTTGTATTTTTTTTTCCCACATCTCATTTTGGCAAACCATATCTATTACCTTAGTTGAAACTTGAACTTTAATGCCCTGGGCTTTTTTTATTGTTATTGCTTTTTAACTGTTACTTTAGGTTCAGGAGTACAGGTGAAGGTTTCTTACATAGGTAAACTCATGTCATGAGGTTTGTTGTACACATTATTTCATCACCCAGGTATTAAACCCAGTACCCAATAGTTATCTTTTCTTCTCCTCTCCCTCCTTCCACCCTCCACTCTCAAGTAGACCCCTCAAGTTGTTCCCTTCCTTGTATTCATAAGTTCTCCTTTAGCTCCCGCTTATAAGTGAGAGCATGCGGTATTTGATTTTCTCTTCCTGCATTAGTTTGCTAAGGATGATGGCCTCCAGCTCCATTCATTTTCCCACAAAAGACATGATTTCATTCTTTCCTGAGTTAATGTCCTGTTATGTATGTATATAAGCACATATTCAGGGACCAAGAAATACTTGTGAGATAGCTTAGTCATTAGACAATGCTAAAGATAAACCTGTAACTTTATATGTTACCTCCCTAACTAGATTATAACCTCCTGTAGTGTTATAGTCACATCTTCTACATTTTTACAGTGCATACACACATACACACACAGAGACACACAGGTATAGAAACATAATTCTATCCTAAAATTGACTCAAGAAATCCTGGTAGTCGATTTGATGATGTATCTCTGTATACTTAATTCTACAAAAGCAATCAAGCATGAATCTGAGGTTAGAAACACATACTTTGGAGCCGGAACTTGGACTGCTGGGTTTCCAGCTAAGTCACTAGTAACCACCTGCAAAGCTGGCCTGGTTTATCATCAGCCACAGATTCAGACTAGACAACCCTGAATATTAAATCAATGGAATGCCAAATCTTCCATCCAGAGCAAACTGAACACTCAAATATACATCATAATACATCATCCAGGTCAAATATTGTTTTTTACCTTATAATTTATCTGGATCTGTAAAAATAATACTATCAATTGGAAGATTAGCCCCTCTAAAATTGGCAGCGACAGAGCTTAAAATTCAGGTGCAATGCATCATTTTCACCCACAAGCTAGAAAATCAAATCTGTTCACTAAGTATGTAACAATGGGAGTATGCCCATGGCTTCCCTGGTTTAAAGAAAAATCTTTTGTTTCTGAATGCTTCTGAATCGTTCTTCCTTGGCCAGAGATGCAGTTTCCTTTCATAGCTCCTCCCTTACACAAGTGTGTCAAGTTTCTCACCTTCTATGTAGGGCCTTACAGGGATCCAGCACTGTAGGACAACAGGCTGTGCATGGACAATGGATGGATTGGTGGGTACTACGGACCAACCACTTGCTCCATCCCCAGTCCTCACCAAGGCTGGGTTTTTTCCCTCCTCATTGAGAACACTCCCATCTGCATTGTTTCTCCACCTCCTCTTTTTCTTCCGTATTCACTAGCTCCAGGCTTACCTGCCTTTGGGGATGGAAAACTCTAGCTAAATATAGGCATGCATCAGAGTTTTCTTTTCTCCTGTTAGGCCAGGGGCTTGTAAGTATGTTTCTGCTTCTGTACAGTTTGGGGAGGGGAAGACAGCCCCCAGGGCACCCATGAAAGCAGAGAAAGAAAGATATGCTAAATTTGGAAAACTCACAGATGAATACTTTGACCTATAGCTGCACCATAAATGCTTTCCAATCTGTGTCTTCTCCTCTTCGCAAAAACTGCTCTCCTTGTTCACCTCCCATGTTGTGTTCTTTAAAGGCAAAATGGTTTGAACACAAAAAGTGACACAATTTGAACATGTTTAACCAAGCTAGACACAGAGATTAATAAACAGAGGCAGGATCATGGCCAAACAAGAGAATTTCATGTGAGGCTATGTTGAGACCATGGTCAGGGACAGTAGAAAAGGGAATCTTAGGTATAGTTAAGACCACAGTTGGTGGCCAGTGACCAGGCAAGGAAAGTAATCGTCAGGCAAGGGAAGCCACGCCTGGTGCCATCCACAAGGGGGTAATCCACAACAGCTAGCCACATTTTTCCTGATTGGGAGAGGAAAAGGTACTAAAGCTCTGTAGGAATTCATTAGATCCAAAAGAATGAATTGGAGCTCCTCTAGGTTGAATATGTAAACCAAATCAGTCAAGGTGGAAATAAATTCTAGAATAGCTTCATAGATATTCCAATACCTATGTCTGGTCTGAGAAGTTTTCAATAGACATGATTTTTTGGATTCTTGGTGGACTTTGAGTTTACTCTAAGAAGGCAATCAATAATCCTACGTCTTCATCTCTAACTCTCATCTCAAAGTGCATAAAAATCTATAAAGACCCAACACCAAGTGATTTTTATTATTTGCTTCTGATTAAGATTGCACCTGATATTAGGAAAAATCTATGTTTTCATCCAGAAACTTCTACAACTTCTTACTGATAAAAGTAATTATCAGTTATAATTATAATTATAAATATAAATATAAAACTGATAAAATATAATTATAATTATAACTGATGATTACTTTTGCCTTTACTCTCCTTGTTCACCTCCCATGTTGTGTTCTTTGAAGGCAAAATGGTTTGAAAACAGAAAATGGCACAATTTGAACATGTTCAAAGGGACACTTACATCCTTAAAAGAAAAGTTTATCATATAAAAGTAATTATCTGTTATAATTACTTTAATGCGATATTTTTATATGAATTACGGTTATCAGTTATAATTACTTTTATAAGATAAACTTTTCTTTTAAGGATGTAAGTGTCCCTTTTGGAACAAATCATGTTCCAAAGGCTTGTAAACAGTATATTGCTCTGTCTCAACTCAATGGTGTATGAACACAAAGCAGTTTCATTTTTCTCTAATTTAATTACTCCTTCACTGAAGCTCAACCAAATCTGCCCTTTGCATCCTTAATTGCATCCTAGGCAGATTTCAAAACTTTGTCCTTTATTTTCTATTATTAAAACTCAGTCCACCACAGCTAAAATCTTTTTTTTTTTTTTTTTTTTTTTTTTTTGAGACGGAGTCTTGCTCTGTCACCCAGGCTGGAGTGCAGTGGCGCAATCTCGGCTCACTGCAAGCTGCACCTCCTGGGTTCATGCCATTCTCCTGCCTCAGCCTCTCTGAGTAGCTGGGACTACAGGCGCCCACCACCAGGCCCGGCTAATTTTTTTGTATTTTTAGTAGAGACGGGGTTTCACCATGGTCTCGATCTCCTGACCTCGTGATCCGCCCGCCTCGGCCTCCCAAAGTGCTGGGATTACAAGCGTGAGCCACCGCGCCCGGCCAAGCTAACATCTTACTGAAAGGGGAAAAGCTGAAAGCCTTTTCTCTAAAAACTAGGACAAGACAAGGATGACCACTCTCACCATTCATTCAACGTAGGACTGGAAGTTCTAGTCAGAACAATTAAGCAAGAGAAAGAAATAAAGAGCATCCAAATTAGACAGGAGGAAGTCAAATTGCCCTTGTTTGCAGGTGACATAATTTTATAGACAGAAAAACCTAAATATTTGACCAAAGAACTCTTAGAACTGATAAATGAATTCAGTAAAGTTGCTGAATACAAAATTGATACACAAAAATTAGTAGCATTTCTGTACATGAACAAATTAACTAGCTGAAAAAGAAATCAAGAAGGCAATCCCATTTATAATAGCTACAAAATAATACCTAGGAATAAATTTAACCAAGGAGGTAAAAGACCTTTACAAGGAAAACTACAAAACACTACTGAAAGAAATTGAAGAGGGTACAAACAAATAAAAAGACATCCCATGCCCATGGGACAGAAGACTTAATATTGTTAAAATGGCAATACTACCCAAAGCAATCTACTAAACTCAATGCAATCCCTATAAAAATGCCAATGACGTTTTTCACAGAAATAGAAATAAAATCCTAACATTTATATGGAATCACAAAAACCCCAAATAGCCGAAGCAACCCTGAGCAAAAAGAACAAAGCTAGAGTTATCACACTTCCAGACATCAAAATATACTACAAAGCTGTGGTAACCAAAACAGCATGGTGCTGACATAAAAACAGGCACATAGACTGATGGAATAGAACAGAGAACCCAGAAAGTAATCCACGTATCTGAAGCCAACTGATTTTTGACAAAGGTGCCAAGAACACTCATTGGGGAAAAGATAGTCTTTTCAATAAATGGTGCTGAGAAAACTGGATATCCATATCCAAAAGAATGAAACTAGACTCCCCACATGTCACCCTTTGCAAAAATCAACTCCAAATGGATCAAAGACCTAAATGTAAGACCTAAAACAATAAAATTACTAGAAGAAAACGTAGCAGAATGCTTCAAGACTTTCGTCTGAGAAAAGATTTTATGAATAAGACCTCAAAAGCAAAGATAACAAAAGCAAAAATAAACAAATGGGATTATATCAAACTAAAAAGCTCTGCACAGCAAAGGAAATAATCAATACAGTTAAAAGACAACCTACAGAATGGGAGAAAATATTTGCAAACTCCTTATCCAAAAGGGGATTAATCTCCAGAATCTATGAAGAACTGAAATATCTTCTTAGCAAAAAATAATCCAATTAATAGATGGATCTAAAGAGACGTTTCTCAAAAGAAGACATACAAATAGCTAAAAAATATATGAAAAAAATGTTCAGCATCACTAATCATCAGGGAAATGCAGAGCAAAACCACAGTTACCACTATTATCAAAAAGATGAAAACTAACAAATGCTGATGAGGATGCAGAGAAAGCGGAATTTTTATATACTGTTGGTGGGAATGCCAACTAGTACAGCCACTGTGCAGAACAGCATGGAGGTTCCTAACTACAAATAGAACTACCATATGGTCTCACAATCGCACTGCTGGGAATTTATCCAAAGGAAAAGAAATCATTATATTGGAGAGACATCTGCACCCCCTTGCTTATTGAAGCCCTATTCACAGTAGCCGAGATATGGAACCAAGCTTGGTGTCCAACAACAGATGTGTGGACAAAGAAAATGTGATATATTTACACCATAGAATATTATTCGACATTAGAAGACAATGAAATCCTGTCATTTGGGGCAACATGGATGGAATTAGAGGACATTATGTTAAGTGAAGTAAGCCAGAAACAGAAAGTTAAATACCTCATGTTCTTATTCATGTGAAAGCAGAAAAAAGTTTATCTCCTAGAAGTAAAAGGTAGAACAAAGGATACTAGAGTCTGGGAAGGGTAGGAGGAAGGAAGAGATAGGAGAGATTTTTCTAAAGGATACGAAATTACAGCTAGATAGGAGGAATCAGTTCTAGCTTTCTACACCACTGTAGGATAACTATAGTTAATAATATAGAGTTTCAAAGAGCTAGAAGGAGGAAATTGAATATTCCCAACACAAACAAATAATAAATAAATATTTAAGATGAACATGCTGATTACCTTGATCTGATCACATTATATATATTGAAACATAAGTATGTACTTCATGAATATGTAGAATTATTATTAGTTGATTAAAAATATGTAATTACATTTTTAAAAAGCAGTGTGGAAGAGAAATCAAGGCCTCAGATACTGTGAAGCAGAGGTAGGCTACCCACACCCACACTGGGCCTTGTCCAAATTTGTGGACCACAGAATCTGTGAGCAAAGTAAGATGGTGTTTGTTTTACTCTACTAAGTTTGGAGTGGTTTGTTATGACTTGGAGGTTGTTGTTTGTGTATGACAGCTGGAACTGTGGTTGCCACCTGGGGACCTTGAGGTAGCGAGAGTAAGAATCAGCCAACAGAATTGGAAAGGACCTTATTCCCCAGTGACATTATTGAATAAATTAATTGACCAGTCCAAGAACTGCTCTGCCTACTGATCTTTTATTATATGCGATTATAAATTCATTTTTGTTTTGGTCACTTGGGGGAAAAAAACTACTCCAATTAAAACTTTAATCTCAAACTTGATTTACACATCATGTCGTCTCCTCCTATGAGTACGGTTTGTTTAAGCTAAGACTCGGGCATAAAGGCTCAGAGGTGCTTCCTCCACCCGCTCTTCAAGGCCTGGTTTCTTCAGTTGGTCAGCAGGAAGGAGGCAGAGGGCTGGAAGGTGTCTCTTACAACTGACTGCTATGGTTCCTCTCCCCATAGGTTACTCTGCTTCTCAGGGCAGCATGGACTAGCTCTAAACACCTTCAATGTGGTTGGTGTTCAAATCCCTGCTCTTTCAAGGAGCCCATGTGAGAGTTCTCCTCAGGGCTCCCAGGCCCCAGCATAGCACACTTCCCTGACCCAGGAGACTTGGCTCTGGTCCTACCTCTCGGCTCCGCATAGCTTCCACCTCTAGGGTTACTTGTGACAGCACCATGACAACTCATTGCCAGAGTCCCCTTCTCATCTGGAAGCTCTTTTTTTTTTCTTTTTTTTTGAGATGGAGTCTCACTCTGTTGCCCAGGCTGGAGTGCAGTGGCATGACCTCGGCTCACTGCAACCTCCACCTGCTGGGCTCAAGCAATTCTCCTCCCTCATCCTCCTGAATAGCTGAGACTACAGGTGCACACCACCATGGCTGGCTAATTTTTTGTGTTTTTAGTAGAGATGAGGTTTCACCATGCTGGTCAGGCTAGTCTCAAATTCCTGACTTCGTGATCCGCCCACCTTGGCCTCCCAAAGTGCTGGGATTACAGGTGTGAGCCACTGCACCCAGCCAGAAGATATCTTAAGTGGCTCAAGCTACCTTCCCCTGTGACCTCTAGGCCCATGGGTGACATGTTCATACTTGCCTTGGTCACACCCCCACCCTGCCCTGCGATCTCTCAGTTCTCTTTCTCCTGCTTGATGGGGCCCAGAGCAGATCAGCAAGTCATCAAACTGGGGACCAAGATGTCAGTCTCCCTTTCCAAGGCACCTCTAATTTCTACAAGTAATTTTCTTGGAGCCTCGCCTCACTGGGCTTGCTGGGGGTGAGAGAGTGGGGATATAACTTTCACCTCAGGGGGAAGAGAAGAAATAATTTCTCAATACAAATGCCTCACACTCATGGCTTTCTTCTCCATTCCTGCTTCTTCACACACCCCCATCTTAGTTTATTCCTGCTGCTGTAACAAACTATCTTAGACTAGGTAATTTACAAAGAAATTTATTTGTTACAGTTCTGGAGGCTGGGAAGTCCAAAATCAAGGCACCAGCATTTGGTGTCTGGTGAGGGACTTCTTACTGCATCTTCACATGGCAGAAGGGGCAGTGTGTCCTCATATGGCATAAGGCAGAAGGGCTAAAAGGGCCAAGTTAGTTCCCTTCAACCCTTTCACAAGGGCACTAATCTCATTTGCGAGAGTGGAGCCCTCATGGCCTAATCACCTCTGAGAGGCCCCACCTCTTGATACTATCACATTGGGTCTTAGGTTCCATCATAATGAATTTCGGGGGAACACATAGATTCAAACCATAGCACCCCCTTCCTAGTTTTCTTATGTAGACTTGTGAGAGGGATACAAGTGGCTAATGGTAGAAGGAGCTACTCATTACCTCCTAACCAGTCTGGGTGGGGGTGGCTTCCAGGGACCTCCAGGGCTTGGTGGGTCTCCTTACAATGGAAGATAGTTCACACCTCTTGTTTCCAGCTATGGCCCTAGTGCCCATTTAGGGATATCAGGAGAAGGACCACTCAACATCCTTCAGCAGCCTTCAACAAAAAATGTGCAAGCTTTAATAAAAGAAAAAAAAAGGCAAAATATTTTCACCACAGAATGCAAGGCACAAATCTGTTTGTCGGGGATGAGTGAGACTACTTATATCTTTTGTGTGTAGACACAGAAATCCTCTCCTAACCAAAATGTTCATCTCCTGCATGAGCTGGTCAGGAAGGAAGGGCTAGTTCTCCAGCTGAGGAAATCAAACAGCTGTTTAGCGGCAGGGAACGGATCCCAAGGCTTCAAGACCCTGACACCTGAGGGGGATCATCTCAAAAATCCTGAGCTCATGGAAGATTTTATTTTCCCCATTATCCAGTCCTCACTTACCCCCAACAGTCGGTCAAGAAGCCACTAACTGGAGGACAAATTGGAAGGACATAAAGCACAAACAATTCAGAGAAGTCGGAGAGGCCAAGAGTTGTTATCAATAGAGTAGAGGTTATTCCCTCAGTGATTTTCAGAGTAAGCCCCTAAGAAGATGGGAATTTCATTTTAAACTTAATAAAGAATAGAGGACTACTGTATCCAGGGGGCTGACACTGTTCTCTCCCTTCACAGCTCCGTGCGTCCAATAGTTGGCCAGTGAACCAATGACTTTGCAGTCCCTACTGTTTGCAATGTGGAGACAGAGAGGAAAGCCAGTTCCCACCCCTAGACCACTGGGAGGGAAGACACACACTCCAGTGACAATGCCCAGCAGATACAAAGCATATTGGCACAGTACCTGGCCATAAGAATCACTGAATAAATGCTTTTATACCAAACTGATTTCAAAGGTTTTATATCAGAGTACCCAGAAATGTAAACCAGAACAAAAATGCCAAGTTAGATGCACAATGGTTACAAGGCAAGGGAGTGCCAAGAGCAAGCTGATTGTGGGCAGGATGGGGTGTGCAGGGCAGCCAACTTTGAGTTGGAAAGCTGGAGTTACAGTGTAGAGGTTCTGCCTCCCACAGAAAGAAATTCAAGGCCAGGGGAGCAGATTACCAATCTTGTGTCAGCTTTGTGGTCAGAAGTAGAAGTAGCGTTCTCTCAGTCCTGGAATGAGTAGGCATACCAAGGATCCTTCTTAGAGAAAAGACTAGAAAAGATGTGGACTCGTATTTTATCATGAGGGCCAGCAAGATGGCAAATGGAGCCTACCAAGGACCAAAGTTTGCTTGGTTTGATCTAGTGTCTAACTGGATCAAATAAATCCAGTGCTAATAAATAACAGCTACATCACGACAATGGAACAATCCTGAGACAGGCCAATGTCTCTCTCCCCATTTCTCAGATGAGGAAACTGAGGCACAGAGAAGCTATGTGACTCGCCCATGTTTACATCATTTGTAAGTGGAGCCGGGATTCAAACCTGGCCCTATAGATCCAGAGCCTGTGCCCTTAACCACATGGCTCTTCCACCTGTGGTAAACTAGAGAGTTCTGCATGCGCAGACCACTCAGAGAAAGAGGCACCTCCTCTATGTGCCAATTAGTACATACTATGTAGTGATCCACGGCAAAGGGTGGGGGAAAGAATTGGAGGGATAGGCAGGGAAGGTCGGGAAGTGGATTCCTTCTCTGCAACCAGTCATGGAGGGAGCATTCAAGTTGATGTCCGCGATTTTCAGGAAGAAAAGAGTACATTCCTTCCAGGTCACTTCAGTTCCCAAAAAAATCCTCGCTCTTGCCCAGCTGTCGGAGCAAGCCCTTTTGGAGAGCTGCGGATAGGGTTGAGGCACCACCTAGTGGCTTAAACTGAAAATACTCCCAAATGAATGTCCCTGGTGAAAGGAGGCAAGGAGGGAAATCGTGATCGCCCAAGGCAGGAAAAGGAATAGAAAGCAAAAACTACTCATGCTCAAAGCCTCCTTTCTGTATTCCCCTCTAGCCTACAGCTACACATCATTAAAAGATGTCCTTTTTATGCCAGCCTGGTCAAGAACTATTATGTTGTTGTTGGGTTTTTGTCTGTTTGTTTGTTTTGCTTTGAGAAGGAGTTTCGCTCTTGTTGCCCAGGCTGGAGTGCAATGGCCCGATCTGGGCTCACTGCAACCTCCGCCTCCCGGGTTCAAGCGATTCTCCTGCCTCAGCCTCCCGAGTAGCTGGGACTATAGGCGCGTGTCACCACATCTGACCAATGTTTGTATTTTTAGTGGAGGCGGGGTTTCGCCGTGTTGGCCAGGGGTCTCGAACTCCCGACTTAAGGTGATCCGCCTACCTCAGCCTTTCAAAGTGCTGGGATTACAGCGTGAGCCACCGCACCCAGCTGGGGTCAAGCACTTTTATGTGAGAGAGGTTGGTAGGTCAGGTCAACGGATTTCAAGACCCCAAAAAGAACTATAGTCTAGATTAGGCATGTGAGTGAGGAGAGTTATGGGAAAGGAGGGCAGATAGGAGATTCAGTCTGAGGGAAAAGGTTTAAATACAGCTTCTAGAACTCTGAGCAATGTTCATACATTGGTGTCAGGTGCAGATGAGCCTGTCAACTGGTGAAGTCAATTCAGGATGGTTGATAAGAAGGGTTTGTGCCAGGGTCCAACCTCAGGAAACTAGGCAGCTGATTGGGCTCCCTCACTCCACCTCTAAAACCTGGGGAGATGGGGAAATTTCAAGCATTCAAAGGATCAGACAGGAGAGGTGGAAGACAGACAAAATCAGATTCAGGAAGTGGCCAAATTTAGTGTCAATTTATGCCAGGTTGAATGATAGTCAGTCTGTACAGATTTGGTCCCAAGTCTGTTCAGGTTAGCAGCGTGCAAGGTGTGATGGAACCCTTGACCCTGCAGGCATCGATATTCTGTTGTTTTCTAAGAATGATACCCTAGATGTTTCTCTCTGCACCTGGGCTTTGTTACATCTGCTCTCCAGGCACCCCAGCCCCTGCAACCCCTCAGTATTCAGACCAAGGCAGAGGATGGCATTTCTTCTATTTGACCATCAAGGACTTGCCCTTCGGGCATATCAGGACTGACATTGCAACTCACTCCTTCACCTTTCCTTTAGCCTCTGTAACTCAGCTCCCTAAAGTTTCAGGCTCCCCTGCCCCTGTTCTCTCTTTTCTATTTTGACTCACCTTTATTTTCTCTTCTCTATCATTCTTTTTCCTTTCCTTTTTTTTTTTTTTTGACTAGACAGTTTAATTCTAAAGTTCATATGAATAATTAAATAAATTATTGGAATAGCTAGGAAAACTCTGGGAAAGAATAATGAAGAGGAGTGACTAGCCCTACCAGATATTAAAATATTAAATGTCAGTGGTTCAGTGATGTCATTTTGGTCCATAAATAGACCAATGGAATAGAAGACAAAGTCAAGATATACACTGAAATATATGTGTGAATTTGGATTATGATATAAGCGACATCTCAATCAGTGTGAGAAACAAAGTATTCAAAAAATAGTTTTGTTGTCTGGGTTCCAATTGGATGTAAGAGTTAAATATTTTTTAGAATAATAATAAAAATACTAAAGGAAAACAAAGGAGAATTCCTTTATAAACCTGGCATGAAAAATACTTTACTTACTTTGACCCCATAAATAGAAGCTCTGGAGAAAAGACTGATATATTCAGCTAAGTAAAAATAAAAACTTCTGTACAAAATAAAAAACTACAAATATTAGACATAAGCAACATCAAAAGATAAATGGCAAACTAGGGGGAGTTATTTGCAACTCCTATTACAGAGCCTTAATTTATAACATACTCCTAGAATTTGATAAGACAAAAACCAGTCAACCCAATATAAAAGTAGACAGGTCACAGGAGAGGAGATAAATGTATAAAAAGATGTTTTATCTCACTCCTAATAGGAGAAATGCAAAGTAAAACTACACTGAGAGCATTTATTACTTTTAGATTGGCAAAGGTCCTTAAATTTGATAACATGATGTAGAGTTTTCAATTGCTGCTGTAACAAATTACCACAGACTTAAATGCTTTTACATTTACAACACAAATGTGTATCTTACAGTTTTGTAGGTTAGAGCCCAGCTTGGGTCTCACTGGGCTAAAATCAAGGTGTCAGCTGGGCTGTGCTCCCTCTGGAGGCTCCAGGAGAGACTGTGTCCTTGCTCTTTCCAGCCTCTACAAGCCGCCCATGTTCCTTTGCCCGTGGTCCCTTCTTCAATCTGCAAAGGCAGCAGCATTTCTCCTCTCTCTGTCTTTCTTCTATTATCACATCTTCCTGTGATTAACTCCTCTGCTGCCTCCCTCTTCCACATTGAAGGACCCTTGTGATTACACTGGGCCCATCTGGATAAGGCAGAAAAAAGTCCTATCTTAAAGTCAGCTGATTATCAAACTTAATTCCTCATTGCCGTGTTACCTAACATATTCACAGGTTCCAGGGGTTAGGATTTGGGCATCTATGGGGGCCACTGTTCTCCCTATCATGCATACTGTCAGTGAAGTTGTGGGAAACAGACACTCTCATCATTCTTAGTGGGAGGGAAAATCTACAAGGACTATGTAGGGTAATTTGGCAGTATCTATCAAGGTTTAAAATCCACATAACCTTTAATCCAACATTCCATCATGAGAATCTAGTCTACAGATATACTTACTTGCACTAGATGAAATGATGAATGTCCGAGATTATTTACTATAGCAATGTTTGCAATAGCAGAATAGTGTAGTAATGTTTGTAATAGCAACTTGAGTTGTAATAAACAACTCAAATGTTTATAAGTAGGAAACTGATAAGATTAATGATCACGCATCCATACAAAAGAATTCTATGCAGAAATTTAGAAGAATATTCTCCAAGGTAATTAAGTTAGGAAGAATAAAAGGAAGGGGGAATAGAATAGTGTATAGTGTGCTAACTTGTTTGTAGAAGAAGCTGGGAACCAGATAAGAATTTATATTTGTATTTACTAGTAAGTACGTAAAGAAACCCTTGAAAAAATACACAAGAAACTAATAATAATGACCATCTATGGCAGAAAGAATGAGTACGTAGGAGACTTTTAATTATATCTCAAAACGTGGGTGCACACATGTATGCACACATATACACGCATCTTGCAAGACTCAGCTGAAATGCCAACTCCTCTAAAAGACCTTCCTCCTTTCTGAATCCCTTTTCTAGGCCATTTATAACTCCCTGGACATTTGTGCCATATTAGGGCTCCAGCACTCTTTGCATTATCTTAATTTGTGCGAACTAGAGCAGTGATTTGAAGAAGGACAAAGAGAAGGAGGACAAGAAAACATGAAGAGGAAGAAGCCACTTTCTGAATCTTTAGGAGGAGGGGATTTTAATGTTTATCAAAAAGAAACATGGATTTTTAAATGGTTGAGAAATACTACACTGATATAAACACTTGGGGGGCTGGGATAATAGTCTCCAAATGGCACTTCTCACACTGCATTCTAATCATTCATTTATGTCTGTCTTCCCCACTAAATCATCCGCCCCTTAAGAGAATGGATTTTGCAATTTCCTCACACACCGTAGGTGATCCATTTGAAAGACTGAATGAGAATTAACTTCTATTTCTTACTAGAGGAAAGGGAAGGCAGCTTGAGAAAATGTACGCTCAGGCACATCGATTTTAGAAAAGTTCTTTCTTATCCTATGGACTGGAATATACCTATGTTTTTACATAAGTATCTTTTACTACATTCAGTGTATCTGAAATGGAGCTCTACCCACAGTCGCAGTTGTTCAAGCAATGGTTGTGGTGTAGTTGTGACTGCCCACATCATGACAACTTAGACACAGCTGTTTATGCTGTCACCTCCATTGAGGTATGTGCAAGACAACCACATAATTTTATCCTCCAAACCCGCACTCTTTTGAGAATGAAAAGGGACACTAACCAGATGGGACGCCATGACAAGAGCAAACCTAGACTGTCGCAGGCAAATGTGGACAGGTGAGGTGCCTTGTTAGTACTGCCTACAGTGGATTTAAATGTCATTCCAAATGTCTTCAAAAAGAGTGCACTATGATAAGCATTTAAATTAGAAATGACCACATCCACAAAAAGCACAGAAACAGCTGTGAACATAAATTTGGCAATAGTAAAACAAATATTCATTTTTGGAGGAATTGTCACAATTCTGTGTTTTCTTACAAAGCAAACACCTAGTATTCATGGAACCTTAGGTAAATACTTACAGGTATACAAAGGTGTGTTACATCATTTTGATAGGAAATATGCAAAAGGGTTGCCTTTTAAATGCCAGACAAGGCAACTGAAAGCAGGAGAAATTGCCAAGTCCCTCAAAATTGATTTAAAAAAAAAAAAAAAAAACTCCAAAGTAAGGAGAGGCTCTGTGACTAATCTATGTTTCAGGGGTATTGCTAGGCATTATGGCATAGTCTAAAGCAGCTTTTTCCTTCATTCTCAGTGATACATAAAGTCACGGTGTGTCTAACAATCAGTGGCACCTTACCTTCAATGAGATACCATATTTTGTCTAGATCAATGAGAAAGAACCCTTCTCATCAATGCATACCTGGCTGTATCTGGATAAAGACTATTTCTGAAGGTGGTTTTATCACATCCCCTTGGTTCTCCCTGGAGATGTGCTCAAGCCAGGCTTCAAGCCAAGCCTCCAGCCAGAAAGCAAGAATCCCTGAATGGACTTGGCTAGCTCTTTTACCCAGATATGTTTGCTAAAACTCTAGCAGAATTAAAAGATTGTAAAAGCTGTCTTTAGCAAGCCATAACATCTGAATCTAACATCTGGACCTGGGTACTATTTCATGTTACACCACCAGTACCATTGCCCATAGGTTACATAATAATGACACCAACAAACACAGTCACTCTGCAATTATGGAATTACGAGAAGTCTGTAGACACAAGAGGTCAGCTATTTACAATGTCACAATGTTGCAGAGTGGGTGAGCACAACACATCTGGCCAGGGCCTCCTACCCTTTGGCCAGCTGGCTGCCTTGCACCTCATAAATGTGAAAGAAAATCCCTACTTTGTTTTGTTGTTGTTGTTGTTGTTGCAACAGAGTCTTGCTCTGTCACCTGCGCTGGAGTGCAGTGGTGTGATCTTGGCTCACTGCAACCTCCACCTCCTGGGTTCAAGTTATTCTCCTGCCTCAGCCTCCAGAGTAGCTAGGGCTACAGGTGTGCGCCATCACTCCCAGCTAATTTTTGTATTTTTAGTAGAGACAGGGTTTCACCATGTTGGTCAGGCTGGTCTCAAATCCTGGCTCAAGTGATCCGCCCGTCTCGGCCTCTCAAAGTGTTGGGATTACAGGCATGAGCTACTATGCCCAGCCCAAAATCTCTATTTCAATAAAATTACTTAAATCTGTTTCTTGACTTACATAGTCAAAATCTTCAACTGTCATATTAAGTTATACATATATACACATACATATGTGTGTATGTATGTATAATATACATATATATAGTTATACACATATACACATACACATTATATATATATACATATGTTATACATATATACACGTTATACATACATATATACCCATACACGTGTATATACACATGTATATACACATGTGTATATACATGTGTATATACACGTGTATGGGTATATATGTATGTATAACGTGTATATATGTATAACATGTGTATATACATATGTGTATGTGTATATATGTATGTATAACTGAATATATATATAGGAAACTTATTCTTCTAAAATCCTGGCATTTTTTATAATCCAGGACTAACTCATAGTTGGGAAGGGGGTTTATTTATGTCCCTAGCATCTCTGCTTCTTTTCCTCATGATACCGTAGTTAAAGGGTCCAGAGGCAGACTCTTTATCAAAGGAAGAAGTATTAGAGTCGAGGTAGAAATGAGCAGGCAGGCATTCACCTTCAAGACCACCAGCCCAGCTCACTCAGCTTTTTTACCAATCTCTAAAACTCCTCCTCTCTTGAAATCTGGGAATGGGCTTGGGGAACTGACTGATTTCTCTAAGTGTGAGGCTGATGGACCAAGGCTCTACACACTGCTCAGAAATAAATCCAGCCATCTTCCCTGCCCCAAAGAAATACTTTCAGCACTCTCATTGCTTTCTGGAGGGCACATTGGGTGTCACAAAATGGTGTACCCTGAGAAGTAAAATAACTGCATCCCAAAGGCTTCCCCAGCCCATTTCATCCGTCCTCTCCCATGGTTATGGGCCAGCCACTCCCTGCAGCATGTCTTATCACCAAAGCCATACCCCTCAGGTGGGGAATCTAGACCCCCGAATGTCTGTAGCTCCAATTTAACCAAACAAAATGCCAGGGTCAATTTAACCATTTCCCCAGTGCTGGTGATTTACTCTGATCCAGCAGACCTAGGACTGGGTTTTCTCCCATGTAAACCAAGGAATATAAGCTGTCAGATCTCAAGTGCCCCTTCCAGTGGAAACAGTCTCTCATCCACATTTTATTCTCCAACTGAGCTTCCATATGCCCAGATGCCATGGTATTTGCAAGACAGCTGTTTTCAGATTCAAGGGAAAGCTGGTGGCCACAAAACTGGCCACATGTAGAAAGATCCAGATGGTAAGTGCCCAGCTCATCCCATTCCAAATCCCAGGGCAGGTCTCTTTAAGTAACAGTTTAGTTGGCCTGGAGTAGCCTCTCTGGTACCTTTCCTGCCCTTTGCTGTACCCCGGGTCAGCCACTGGCTCTGTCCTCAAGCCATCTTCACTTTTGCATGCAAACTGTGGTGGACAAGCCTCTTCCTTCTGCTCATCCTTCACCAGAGGTCACTCTGCACTCCTCAAAGAAGCATGTGGTCAACGGAGCAGACCCAGAAACTTGAGTTTGTGTCACTGGAGCAGACACAGCAACCTTTTCAGGGGTTCCTGAGTCAAACAGCTCTTCACATCTCTCCAGTGTAGGGAGGAGAGAAACTTGCATCTGCATGTGAGGATATACCATAGGCATATATGTATAAGAAAAAACATGGTGCATATGGGGTTTGGTACCATCTATGGTTTCAGGAATCCACTGGGGGTCTTGGAACATATCCCCTGTGGATAAGGTGAGACTACTGTACTCATGGTCATGTTTCTTTACCATGAAAAATAATGGACTCCCCCTTGATATACTTTATCATTTATATATTTCTGCTTGTTCATACCCATTCTGTTCTCCATTTCAGGGCATCTCTTGTGTCACCAGCACATTTTTCCTCTGCCTCCTCATGGATCCTCTCTCACCTGCTCCTGGGCCCCCATGCACTGTGCCAATGGAGCACGGGATCAGCCCACACCACTAAGCAGCCCTACCTGCTCCTTCCACTGCCCGTATGGATAGGCCTGGGAAATAGGAAGCCTTAGAACAAAGGCAGGATAAGGAAAACAGAAGGTGCCTTGGTTCCCACCCTGGTGTGCCTGCTTCAGGGTCCCTCACACCTGCCCTCCACACCTTTACCTTCACTGTATCTACCTTTTAGCAAACTTGTCGACAAAACCCCTGCCAAGTCATCAGGAGCTACCCAACTCGAAGAGCAGGTGCCCAGTCCTGGAATGAATAAGGAGACTGATATAAAAACGTTGTGGTTTGGAGTATCTGAGGGGTGTTCCCAATACAAGATAAAGGGGGAAACTACCAATCATTTCTCTGCTCTATAGATCTGTGTTTATTCTACCCAAACTTACCCTTGTTTTCCCTCCTTCTTAACAGGGTGCCCCAGACCATCATCAGACCTTGATATGACCCAGCAACGTGCCTGATAACACAGGTAGCAGGTTTTTGAATCCCTCAGCAACTGAAGCAAACAGCCAAAGCCACATGGATCCAGTAGAAACCATCCCCCCAGTTCTATGGAAGACTTGTGTCCTTGGTATAAGAAAACAATCTATTCTGAGATTTTAAGAAATATATTTAATCATGTGTAATCAATTTGGAGTAAGTAATTGCATCTAAGCAAATACAGCACATGTACTAGAGGGTATTTTGAAGAACAGGCAAGTGTTTATTGCAAATCAATTTCTCAGTTTCAATGCACTTCAGCTCTTCCAATGACATCTCATATCTCAAATGCTTCTACAGGGCACTAAATATTTCTACATCAAACTTCATTGCATCTTTGAATTTCAGACATAGTCCAGCCCACAGGGAGATGGGTAGAAACTCTTCAGTGCTCTGTTTGGTTCGTGGAAAGACAAATATATGCAGTAATTCCCCCTTATCCACAGTTAGGCTTTCCAAGATTTCAGTTACCCATAGTCAACTGCAGTCCAAAAATATTATATTTTGAAAAGAGAGATGGAGACCACATTCACATAACTTTTATTACAGTACATTGCTATAATGAGTTATTATTGTTAATCTCTTACTGTGCCTAATTTGTCAATTCAACTTCACCATAGGCATATATGTATAAGAAAAAACATAGTGTATATGGGGTTTGGTACCATCTATGGTTTCGGGAATCCACTGGGGGTCTTGGAACATATCCTCTGTGGATAAGGTGGGACTACTGTACTCATGGTCATGTTTCTTTACCATGAAAAATAATGGACTCCTCCTTGATATACTTTATCATTTATACATTGCTGCTTACCCAGAAACCATCATCTCTGATGCATTCTGCAGAGGGTTCAGCATGGCTGGCCCTCACTGGGGCCCTACTGCGTGCACAGCACCATAAACAACAGTGCAATGCTGTGGGACTATAGAGAAGAAAAGAGAGAAAGAGACAATACATTTGGAGCTGGGGGATGGATATGCAAACCACTGACAAGAATGGAAAGCAGCATGAAATCAGTTCCGTTACAGAGATTCATGCAAGGAGCACCATGAAATGGGCTATTAACTCAATCTTGGTGAATATACAAGCAAATTACAATCTACGTGGAGAAGGTAGCATTTGTGCTGAATCTTGAAAGATTTGTAGTACTTTAATCTTGACACTCATCTGGCTTGCTTCAAACACAGGTTATCTGGCATGATAACCAGATATTCTGATTCAGTCAATCTAGGGTAGACTGAATTTTATAAGCATTGCAGGTGATTCTGAGGCAGGTGGCCCAAGACCACACTATGAAAAACCTGCACCAGGGCACAGGCTGCCTGGAAGGAAGCAAGCACAGATGAGGTAGAAAGGTAGGATGGGACTAGGTCACGGAGAGCCTTAGGTGCCATGCCGTGAAGGTTCATCTTTATTCTATCAGCAATGGGGAGTCATATCTGTTTTTAAATGGTTCCCTTTTTTGCTTGAAAGGTTTAAAAAGTTCTAGCCACTTTTAAAAGCCCAGTATTTAGAAGAATCCACATGCTTCTTAGGTATCTACAAAGAAATTGTAACTAGTTCACTTAATAATGTTACGTTTCATTTGAATATAGAGCTTTTGGTATGAAGAGTTAGCAAGAATAGATTGGGATGACTCCTAGGGCTCCCCTACTTGGAAAAAAATACAAATCTTGGTGGCTGCCGGGTCAGTGTGACCACGCTTTCCTTTTCTTCTCATTTGCTTAAAGGAGTGAAGGAAAAAGGTACAGGAAGCTGGGAAATTGAGACAAATGTATTTTGGTATTCTTGTATAAATGTGGAAACCACAAGTGCAGACACCTTCAGATTTGTGCATTAGAATGCCCTAGAAGCTCATTTAAACTACAGATGTCCTTCTTGAGAAGCAGTTCCCAAACATTCCTGTTTCAGGACTCCTTTATTCTCCTATAAATTATTGAGGACCCCCAAGAGCTTTTTTACTTAATATGAGTTATAGCCATATTATTTATTTTATTAAAAATCAAAGATAAGAATTTTAAAACAATTCATTTAAAAACAATAATAAATCATTATGTTAACATAAACTTTTATTTAAAAAATATATTTCCAAAACCAAAACAAAAATTGAATGAGAAGAGTGGAACTGCTTTGCATTTTTGCAAACTTTCTTAATGACTAACTTCATAGAAAACAGCTGGATTTTCATATCTGCTTCTCCAATATCAGATACCACAATATGTTGTGATATCACTGAGTTTTCTCTAGAAAACTCCCCTGTACCTTCATGAGAGAATGGGAGAGTAGAAGGCAAATGACTGACTAGTTTTATTGTGAAAATAGTTTGGACTTTTGCAAAACCCCTCAACCAGTCTCCAGGACTCCAGAGTCTCTAGAACATATTTTGATTCTAGATTCCATTGGTCTGACATCAGGCAAGAGTACCAGAGGCACAGCTAAGCTTGAGAACCACTAGATGATACCCACTGGAAGTCCTGAAATGCCACGTGTTGTACAAATCTAGAATGCCTAGGAAGATGTCCAGGAACTCTAACTCTGTTTAGAACTGGGAGGTAGAACCAAAATTAGGTTAAGCAGCAACTGTGAGCAGTTGAAGATGAATGAGAGGAATGTCAGAAAGTACCTAAAAATTGGTTTTTAAAAATTTTTTTCTCTAGAAGAGTTGACAACACTGACTATGTATCAAAAAGACTCTTTTTTAAAAAATGAGAAAGCTCGTTTTGAAACATAGCTATTCAGGTCCTACTTCAAAACATTCTGAATTCTACAGCAGTGGGAGCTGGACAAAGATATTTTTAACCAGCTTCACAATTGATTCTGATGTACTAATAGGATTAGGGACCTCAGCTATACATCATATATTTATGTTTTAGACATAATAAAAAGGCAAACCAATTGTATTAAAGTGACATTAATTGTGATCCCTATTCCTAATTGAAAACATTTTCTTAGAATTTTCATCTCCACCTGCAAGATGCCCATCTCTTAAAAGTCATGTACCCATAACCTAAGTACTATACGCACAGTATCTACTGGCAAATATGGGCTTTTACATACATACATATATACATACATATTATTTTTTAAAAAATAACTCTAAATTTAAAAGGATGGAAAATTCCACTGTTATTCATAAAAGAAATAAGAGATTCCTTGTTTTCATAATAAACTTTTAAGAGAGTTTGTTCCTAATGGAAATTCATTCGTGGGGAATAAAAATCTTCATAGGGAGGGAAAAAGTACCTTCATATATCATCTACATTGAGGATGCAAATTGTAAAGAAACACACACCAAAGGATTTGCATTTAATCAAATCTAGAGCAAGTCATTTCAGAAGCATCACTACCGTGTGCAGAAGGCTTTCCCACCAGGGTCAGGCTGAACTTTCTAGCAAACCAGGACCCCTTACCAAGGAGTGAACACCATTCACAAGAAATTCTGCACTGCTGTTAAGAAGGAAATCCACCAGAAACATCCAGAATGGAGAGTGGTAAGTCAACATCAATTATTGTAATTTAAAAAAACTTTAATCCTAATTTTTATTTTTGATAACACAAAGTCATAACATAAAACAAAGGTTAAGGAGAAATCTCCTAACTCTGGCCTAGAACATATAAAAATACAAAACACAGATCAAGGATTAGCTATTTAGAACTCTTGGTAACATTTTCCTAATTCTAGTTACATTTAATTACTAATTGTTAGATTTTGTTTTGCTTCATAGAGTTTACAAAGATATTCTGAAAGATCAACTCAATTGAACATTATTTTCATAAAATGAGGACTTGAATATCAAAGCATTCTTTTCCAATATATAGTGAAATCTTTTTTTTTTAACAATTTTCAGTAAGCTCTCAACTATAGAGAAAGTGCAGAAGAAGCATTCACATTCATATAGAACCTGAAACATCTCTTATTCATGCATCTTGCTTTAAGCCTTTAAGGCTAAGAAGCAAGGTCATTCTATTTACATATGATAAGGAAGAGTCTGAGCTGTTATTTCATGAATTCTAACTAAATATAGATCTTTCCCCACTTGTTCATCCTGACATACAAATGTGAATGGTCAACAGAGAGCAAAGCCCACCTGTTTGGGAACAAATGTAAGATTGCAAAAGTCAGCACTTTAAATGTTAACAAATGATGACAGAGGGAACATTTCAAAAATGCCTTGTAAAGTACCTTAAAAGAAAAACTAATATTTTTTAAATGCTGCAATTCTTCAAAGTCTGATCTCAAAAGAAGATAGAAAGAGCCCTAAGAGCACCTATCTTTTGCAACATAAAATTGGTTATTAGCTGTGGCAATTTTTAAAAAATAAATTGTATTGTGTATACTTGAGATTCACAGCATGTTATCATATACATACAGATAGTAAAGATGGTTATTATAGCGAAACAGATTAATATATCTATCATATCACCTAGTTACTTTTTTGTGACAAGAGCAGCTAAAATCTACTTATTTAACAAAAATCCCTAATGCACTGCAATGTTATTAACTATAGTCCTTATGTGGTATATTATATCTCTAGACTTCCATCCTACACATTGGCTACTTTGTATTTTCTGATCTACATCTCATTTCCTCCCCCATCTCAATCCTACCTATGGTAACTAGTTTTATTCTTTATATACTTGACCTTTTTTTTCCCTAGGTTCCACATACAAGTGAGATCATGCAATATTTTTCTTTCCACGTCTGGCTTGTTTCACTTAGCATAATGTCCTCCACTTTCAGGCAAGTTGTGGCACATGGCAGGATCTCCTTCTTTTTAAGTCTGAATTTTATATATTCATACACACACACACACACACACACACACACACACAGAGAGAGAGAGAGAGACCATATTACTTTATTCATCCATCAACAGATGGCTGTTTAGGTTGTCTCCGTATCTTGGCTATTGTGAATAATGCTGCAATGAACATGAGAGTGCAGCTATTTTTACAAGGTGTTAATTACACCTTCTTTGGGTATTGGATTCAGCTATGAAGGTACATTGGGAGGAGTTTGTGGATACCTACAGTGTAGGCAAATCAAACTTCAACAAAATCCTAATATGTTAACTGATTTGACCTAGCTACTTTAAAAGTTAGTCTTTATTTCAAGTTTAAGATTTCATAAATTGGCCAAGCGCGGTGGCTCATGCCTGTAATCCCAGCACTTTGGGAGGCTGAGGTGGGCGGATCATGAGGTCAAGAGATCGAAACCATCCTGCCCAACATGATGAAATCCCATCTCTACTAAAAATACAAAAATTGCTTGGCATGGTGGCGGGCACCTGTAGTCCCAGCTACTCGGGAGGCTGAGGCAGGAGAATCACTTGAACCCAGGAGGTGGAGGTTGCGGTGAGCTAAGATCGTGCCACTGCACTCCAGCCTGGTGACAGAGCGAGACTCCACCTAAAAAAAAAAAAAAAACCAAAAACCAAAAAAAAAAAAAACCGATTTCATCATGTGTATTATTTTCTGCTTAATAATTAATATTTTGAATATTTCAAGATTAGTTTATCAGCTTGGAGACTATCGGTGGCCTTTTTTTTTTAGACGGAGTCTCGCTTTGCCGCTCAGGCTGGAGTGCAGTGGCGCGATCTCGGCTCACTGCAAGCTCGGCCTCCCGAGTTCACGCCATTCTCCTGCCTCAGCCTCCCCAGTAGTTGGGTCTACAGGCGCCCACCACCACGCCCAGCTGATTTTTTTGTATTTTTTTTAGTAGAGACGGGGTTTCACCGTGTTAGCCAAGATGGTCTCTATCTGCTGACCTCGTGATCCGCGTGGCCTTTTCTTGTACTCTCCTGGAGGTTTTCCACAATACAACTAACATATCATCTCCCCAGATTAGAAGTGAAACCACTAACCCTGAGCTCCTAGTGGGCGTACGGCTTACTATTCATTCCTAATGGGTATCTGCCTTCCCTTCTGTGAGAGGAGTCTGATCCTGAGTAATGCGGACTGAGCTGGGATAGTGGGGTGAGGGGAGGGATGCCAACACCAGAGCTGGTACCTGAGCCAGACGCTGACCCAACACACTATACTGCCATTGCACTGTCCAGGACCTGATTCTTGGCATTTCCCTGACAGACAGAGAATGGACCAAACATAGATCCATCCACCAATGACCCATTCTGGATTTTAATTCTACTCTGTCTTGAGTGACAGTGTAGCTACATTCTAGGGTCAAGAGGGACTATAATTCGGAGAGACATTCTCTACCATCTTAATTGTGTCATTGTCCATCACATAACTCAGAATATAAATTCTTCATTTCTAAAGTTATGGGATGATTTTGCTTTTTCTTTCTTTTTCTTTGTTTGAACTATCTCTTTATTCCCTCATGGAAAGTCACAAAAACCTGCTTAAAAACATTAAATAATTTAAAAGCAGTAACAGGTACCTCAGAGAATGTCATCAAAAACAGTAAAAATCAGAAGGTGCTTTAAGTGCCATAAGTGTATTTGATATTTAATAACTAAAACGTTTAAAAAGCACCTGCATTTTAAATGACAAATTGATTTCAGAATATGTGTTTGATTTGATGGAGAAAATGTTTAATTTTGAAAAACAATCTTAAGGTAACATCACCATTAAATCTACTATGGACTAAATTCTTTATCATTAAAGTAAATGAGAAGGAGATGACGTGACTGAGACAATTTGTTGCATAGACACAAACACAGTCCTACAGTACAAAAAAACATCTTTTTCCAAATTCTAAAGGATGAGTCGATTCCTATTAAATTTGCTTGTGCTTTCTTTCCGGAAGCACATGTCTTTGTTTTCTCAACAACTGATCTGAATGCAAGTTTGTATCTAGAGTATTTGAATAAAAACTCTTAAGCTCTCCTGGTGTATGCAGGTGTGGATTCTTTAAATAGACACAATGCACAGGGGAAAAAAAATGTTTTGGAGTAGGAATCCTGGTAAAATTTTTAAACTCTAAATATCATTCCTCTCCAAAAAAAAGAAGGTGGGAGGTAGGATAGGTTACGAAACTTTCAGAATTCTCAAAAACATGAAGAATACTCAGCATGATATTTTAAATAATTTGTACCAGTTTCCATTGCTTTGTTCAAATTTACTTTAATTCACCTTTTGTGCTGTTGCAAAATGTAAGCATTCACTTACCTGTACCCCTACTTCAGAGCTTGGTTATCCCATTGGTCCTGGTTTGTTACCACCCAAACTCCCATGAAACCCCAGAGAAAGATTTCACCCTCACATCTTAGGAAACTGCTCTTTCCCATTTTCTAAAGACCTTCACCTTTGCAAACTCCACCGTCTTTCTTACCTTCGTTTTTCTCAACTTCTCTAAGGCATTTCATTTATTTCGTAAGCATTTATTGAGCAACTATTAAATACCAGATACTTGACAACACTGACTGTTCCTTTTTCTCTCTAACCCTCTTTCTTTCATTTTCCTGATGCTACTACTCTGGTATATTCCTACATTTCTGGCCTCTCCTCCCTGCACCCCTCCCTCTTGAAGTACTTCTCCAGCCCCTCTTCCCCTGGGCATCAGAATGGTAGCATTTCCCAAGACTTCAGGCTTGAATTTCTACTCTTCTCTGGCTACAAAGTCTTCCTTGGAGAACTTTACTTTCTTAGCTTCAATTACCATAATTCTAAAGATGCTTCTTAGATGTACAGTTTTTACCAGGTCCAGGTTCTCATATCTCCAGAATATTTTTATTTTGTATTTTATCATGTCACCACAACCTCAAAGTCAACATATTAAAGATACTGCATTCTTCTTCCCCATCAAAACCAACTCTTTCCCCGACCTTCTTGACTTCTCTTATTAATCATAGCGCTGTTTTTTGGGTGTGTGTGTGTGTGTGTGTGTGTGTGTGTGTGTGTGTGTGTGTCTGTGTGTTTTCCCTTGTGTATGTCCTTTCCTTGTCATTTCCAGTATTTCTGGCTAGCCTGTTTTACCATTTCCCATCCTCTCGGTTTCCTCATCCCCAGCCCATTCTAGAATCTACCCTCAGACTGAACTTCCAAAAAATATAAGAGCCATAATACTCTCTGTCCAAAAAATTTAGTGGTTTCCATACCTTACAACATAAACTGTAAATTTTTGCAGCCAAGTTTTTAAGACCTTTAACATGTCCATTATTTTCAACCAAAAACAAATGTTTTCAACAAATATTTACTGAAAGCTTCCTGTGTTCCAGGCACTAGCACTTGGGATGCATGCATGAGTAAAAACAGGCAAAGCCCCCACTTCGTGGAGCTTACATTCTAGCAAGAAGCAGACAGACAATAAACAATAAATGTACTCCATAAGGAAACGATATAGGACATAATAGAGTGGCAAGTGCTGCACAGACAGAAAAACTAGAGTAGAGTAAGGGGATCAGGAATATTTTCTGGGGAGGATGCAACTTGAAATATGTTCTCCTTGAGAAGATGACATTTGAACCAAGACTTGAAGTAGACAAAATCATTTAGCCATGTGGATAATGGGGAAAAGAGTACTCTGGACAGTAGAGACAGCCAGCGCAAAAGTCTTAAGGCAGAAGGGTGCTTGGGGTGCTTCAGAAACGCTGGGGTACAGTAAGCAAGGAGATGAGTCTTAGGAGATGAAACCCTGTTTCAGGGAACAGGGTCATTTAAAGCCATTATGAGGACTTTGGTTCTTCCTGTGAGTGTCATGGTGGACCATTGTAAGGTTTAGAGCAGACCAGTGACACAATTGAACTTGCTTTTTCAAAGGATCATCCTGTCTACTGTGTTGAAACTAGACCAGGGCAGGGTGGAGGTGGAAGCAGGAAAAACAGTTGGAAGGCTGCCGCAGTAATCTACATTACTATAGAAATTGCAGTGGATGGAGCCTGGATATTAGCAGAGGAGTAAAGAAAAGTCAGCAGACTCTGGATGTATTTTGTAGGCAGCACCGTCAGGAATTGCTAAAGAATAGGCTGTGAAAGATGAGAGAGAGGAGCCTAGAATGACTCTACAGCTTCGGGACTGAGTCACTACAAAGACGGGCTGCCATCAACTGAGATAGGAAAAGTTTCAGATAAAACAAATGTGGAAAGGAAGAATGGAGTTCATATTTCGATGCATGGAGTTTGAGATGTCTACTAGACATCCAATCATAGATGGATATCCAAGACTGAAGTCCAGGTCTGGGCTGGAGATACCCATTTGAAACTCGATTACATCTATATGGCATTTAAATCTAGTATCTCCAATTGTACTCATTCCTTACCCCTGCACACGTCTTTTTTGCTTCCTGTCTCTTTGTTCTTGTTCACAGATGCCTGCTGTCTACAAGGCCATTCTCCTTCCTCCTAACCTGTCCACATGCTTCTCAATCCAGCCTAAGTCCCATCCCTTCCCACAAAACTTTCATCAACAATACAAAGTGTACTCTTCCCCCTCCCCTGCTCTTTCACACGTGAATGTCTGATTTCTCTCACTAAAATAAGATCTCTTTGAGGACATCTGCTATATGTTCTAAAGTTATTTTGCATCCCCTGCGGCATATAGCCCCATGCTTTGCACTAAGTCGGTGCCAACTGGTACATAAGACTGATTGTTTTATGACAAAACTTCAGAAGTTTTGATCTGGATATTTGCCATCTCATGAATTTTATTCCTCTATTAATCACCATGTGGTTATTTGTTAAACTTATTTAGAATAGATGTATTTCCCCTAGGCTTTTTGGCATACACATAAAGTATAGATTGCTAATTCAGATTAAAATCATCAATTAAAAAGCACTTTAAAAAGCAAAGCAGAGACAGTCTGCAAATATACAAAGGATCCAGCCTGGACTTCAACTCCCAGGCCCTCCTCCTTCCCAGAGTTGTCTAAGTCCACATCAACCTCAGTCAGTCAGATACTCCCCCTCTTGCTCAACCAGGACTGCGTAGATTAGAGTTGACCACCCCACCCCCACAGGAACCTTCTAAAGGCCTTACTCATATGTATATCTGTGGTTCTCCAATGTCAGAGAGCATCAGAATCACCTGGAAGGCTAGGCACCACCCTAGGGTTTCTGATTCAGTACATTTGGAGTAGGGTCTGAAAATTTGCATTTCTATCAAGTTCCTAGACAATGCTGATGCTGCTGGTCCAGGGATCACATTTGAGAATCACCGATGTATATTCTTTGACTTGTCTGTCTGAATTTGACCCCTGCCTGGTTCTGACCGGTTTTGAATTGCTCTCCTATGCCAGCCTGCTTGATGTGCACTAGAGCTGTCGCAGTCACTGGCCATACCACCACCCCACCCACACCCTGACTTTCTGTATTTCAGTCTCAGAAGTTGGGGGTCAATTTGTGCCCTTGACCTTAATTTCTTTCTGCCTTTTCAAGACCTCCTTCCATCATTCTGTCCCTCTCTTCTAAGCCATTAGTCTTCCCTCTGTCCTGTTCAAGTATTTTCAACTCTCTCCAATTCATAAATGCATAAATAGATATAAGAACATAAGCAAACGTCTCCTTGACACCATAATTCTAAGTATCACTCAATCTCTTGTTTCCCTTTCTCATTCAAACTTCAAGAATAAATAGTCTCCCCTTCCTGTGTCTACCTCCTCCATTGACATTATTGTCTGGCTTCTAGCCACCCCACACTTCTGAGTTATTCTTGGTAAACTCAATGCCAACCACTGAATTGAAAGCAAGAGATGTTTTTCTGTCCTTATCTTCCTGAACTACTCTGTTGCCTCTGATTTTTTTAAATTTCTTTCTTGAAATCTCTTCCCCAGAATTCTAGGATGCTTTATTCCCCTAGTTTTTCCTGTTTCTTCTCCAATTAGTCTTCCCATATCTTCTTCATAGGGTTCTCCTCTCCTCCTCTGACAACCATTCAAATGTCACTGTTCCCCAGGCTTCCATCTTTAATCATTTAGTCCACAGCTTCCAAACCTGTGTGTCAGAAATCAGTGTTACAGGCATTCCAAAGATACTGATCCTCTCAGCTTTTGGAAGTAGCCTGACCTGTTTACCCCAGTATGCCAGGTGCTCATTATTCTTTTCTATGTGTGCCACCATGTGACTCTATCTTTCAATCACTCCCCCAAGGGATTTCATCCTCTTTCTTGGTTTCATTACCATCCACATCACGATGGTTCTGAAACTTATGTACTGAGAGCAATTCCATGGTGGAAACTTGAGATTCACCCTTGAATCTTCTTCTCTCTCATGTTTAAATAATGTTCAAACCTGTCTGATCCTTGCCCTCCCATCCACCACTACTTAGACCCCATCAGCTCTTGCCTGGATTATTCTAGAACCCTCCTGACTGATCTTCCCCCAGCTTTGTGATTCTCAAAACCACTTTCCTTTCAGCTGCCAGAAAAGTCTATCTAAAGTGCAAATCAAACCAACATCATCTCTTTCTTAAAAGCCCCCAATGGCGTATTGCCTACAGGATGCATTCCAAACTCTTCCCTGTACCAGAAACATCATGACTGACCCCTACTCTTTTCCCCAGCCTCACTTCCTCCCACTTCCTTTTTCTGTCCTTGCCTCCAGGACTTTGCCTGTGCTATCTTCCTACCTATTTTGCCATCACCACACACACCCTACCTTGCTTTAAGCCCCAACTCAGGTATCACCTTGCCTTCCCTGAGTCTCTCTCCCCACTGCAAGGAAGTGATGTATTTCTGTTCTTGCACTTAGCACGTTTGCATCACAATTATTTTATTTTAAAGTATTTCTCTCCCCACTAGATAGCCATGTTCTTCTGTGTCCCCAGTTCTGACACACAGAAAACAATCAATAATCGATAAATCAATGTGGCCTTAGGCTTTTCCAAAAGTAGAGCATCACACACAATTCTAGAAGCAACATTTAGATTCCTTTAGAACAGTCATAAGGTCAGTAAGCTTTAGATTTGAGGCTGATTTCAAAGAAGTATTTCAAGCTTCTTTAATTACAGCATATATAGACCAAATCCTGTCAAAATTAGACACAAATGATGATTCAAATAACTTTGTTTTGCTGAAATAAGGCTGCATGTGGCTTTACTTGAATTAAATAATACATTGTCTTGGAACCTAGATTGTTTTTCTTCTTCATTTTGTATCGGTGTTTTGTATGAAGCTTGTTAGTTTTCAAGGAATTTTCACATGTATATCCTATTTTTGCCTTCTAATCCTCTGAAGACAGCTAAGAAGAGGTGATTACACCCATTTTACACATGAGGAAAATGGAACTGAGAGATTATTATTGTTCCAAGCCAGTGACTAATGTGTAACTGTGATTACCAGCAACCTCTTTTCTCCAGTGCACCATACTACCTCTGGTTGTAGCTTTAATTTCTTCCTTTCTTCCTTCCTTTCATTCTTTTTACAATCCAATTTGACTCACAAATCAAATATATTCTAGACTATCTACAAATTCAACCAGATTAGAGAATAATTTTGGTTATATTCTGCCATACACACTGATGCTAAATTCTGTACCAGCTGAATTTGCTGGTAAGCCAGCAACACCTCAACTATAATGTATTTAATTTTAATTAAATGGAAGTTGTCTAACCTACTACAGAACAACAATTATAACAATTATACAGTTAGGAAACATCTTAGAATTCCTCTAGTGGAACCACTAATACGGTGTATAAATGCTTCCTAGAATAGGCCAAACAAAAGGTTCTCTTATTATTTCTTCACCATCCTCAGTAATAAGGTTCTCGCTATCCCTAGAAGCAATGCTGTCAATTTTAGAACCTTGGGGAAACGTTTTTCTCTATAGTCTGTTATCTCTCTGTAATTCCCTCATGGTGAAAACAGCATATTTTTCTGGTTGTTGATACTACAAACTGACCTAAGTCTGCATTCCAGCTCTATTGCTTATAAGCAGCTGTGAGACCTTGCAAATAATTTAGTCCCAGATCTCAGTTTCCTCATCTGTAAAACAGATCAAATGAAGCAATACATGTAAATTGCCAAGCACTACAACATCTTCAGTAAGTGAATATAGTAAGTGCTCAATAAATATTTGTTAAATGAATGAATGATTCCTTATTTATCCTCAGCCTTATTTTGAAGCAGTAACTCCTCATGTTGAATCACCGATTTTCAAAAACAAAACATTTATTTAGTGCAGTAAACCAATAACAAACAACTTTCTTCTTAGGAACATAATCTTCTTAAAACTCCTGTTGACCTGCTCACTCCCATCAGGTATAATAGGGCAGGAATACTGTTATGTTGTAACCTGAATCATACAAATCTAACTTCTACCTCATGTATTTAGAAGCATCATTTCAAGTTGCATCCAATCCTTGGTCTTGTGATTAAAGCATAATTTGTAAACCTTGCCAGAGTAAATCTTGACAAGCCAGAATACAAGGAAGGGACTTTGAAGAGCTGTTGTGTAGATGATGGAAGGGTGTTTCTGTCACTTAGTAGAGCTTAGATGAGTCTCTATCAAAGATCAGGAGACAGGAATCTACTGAAGCTACTCTATCAAAGACACTTCAAATCCAAGAATTCTATCATTCTATCAAGAAAATGACCACAATGATCAACCCCTAAATATGTCCTTTGGGAGGTTAACCTAATGATTCCATCCACATTCGTTGTGACTATTCCATTTGCTTAAGTCCCAGGAGACTACAGCAAACGAGTGTATCAAGGCGTGAGAGTGAAGCACACAGTCAAAGATCTCCTGGCAGAAAAACGATCCAGGCAGACAAGTAACTCAAGACTTAATGTAAGTCCCAATTTAATACATTCTGAGGTGGTTGCAGGTTCTCTCTCCTCTCCCTTTATCCACACACCAATCCCCCACTTCCTGGGTCTGATATTCTCAAAACAAAGCCTTCCTTTAACTGGCACGCAGTATAGAATTACTCCATGACGGACAATCTTTCTCTCACTTAGTGGTGCCAGCATTTACACCTTAACTTACACTCCCTCTACTTCAGTCTCATCCTAGTCTATTTTATGCTGGTTTTCATGCCCTTTTTGAAAGAGTTTTCATGTCTTTGTTCATCTGCTATTGACTATATGCCCTTGGAAACAGAATTCTTATTTCCTCATAACTGGATGTCATGTAAATCACATAAATTATAGTCAATAAATGCTGGTGCTCCTCCTGACTGAGGAGCCTGGTGGAGTGGAGGAACACCAGTAGAGAGGGGCCCTGGCCCTTGCCGGGAACCAGTCATGTGGCCCTGGGAAAGTCACTTTACTCTTCTGGACCCAATATGAAATGAGTTAGGCAAAATGGCCTCTGGGGTCCCTTCCAGCTATAAATATCTCTAATCATGGCATGTCTGTTAGCAGCCAGCAGGCACGCCAGGAGCTCTGTGATCTTACTGGCTGGCTACTGTGGTTCATGGCAATTAAAAGATGGTGTGTCCTGACTTTTTAATTTCCCCAAGCCATGGATTACCAAGGGCTTGGTTGGTGGGAATAATACTCACCTTCATTCACATAATTGTTATTATAAACCCAACAGAGATAACTTAAAAAATATCTTCTCTGCAACATGCAAAATGAGATTTTAAAATCCTAGTAGGAGAGTCTAAAATCCTAGTTCTGAGTCTAAAATCTTTATCTGCCATCCATGTCTTTATAAATAGTTCTACTGTGTACCCCAAATGTTTAAGTAGTTGCACCAGATCTCCAGAAATGATTCTAGAATGGCAATATCATTTGGTTACCAAGATCAATATATAAACACTGATTCTATCAAGTAAAATATAATCACATGAATGTCAGGCATCTGTTGGCACCTGCTGGGTGCAGAGCATGAGAGCAGATGACCAGAAATAAATGAGACAACCATGTCCAGTACGTAGTGCAGGGGCTGATACACAGCGGGTACTGGTTCTTCCAGCATGTCTGCTGAGAATGTTGGCACCATGTTCAACTCTGCTCCAAAATCAAACTCCTGGGACATATTTCAAATGAACATTCAATTTCCTCCCATCCAAGAACAACTTTAATTGCATATTTTATGTTATCCTTTGTGTGTGTGTGTGTGTGTGTGTGTGTGCAGTGGCGTGATCTCGGCTCACTGCAACCGCCGCCTCCCGAGCTCAAGTGATTCAAGCGATTCTCCTGCCACAGCCTCCCAAGCAGCTGGGATTACAGGTGCCTGCCACCACGCCCGGCTAATTTTGTTTTTTGGGTTTTTTTTGTATTTTTAGTAGAGACGGGGTTTCACTATGTTGGCCAGGCTGGTATCAAACTCCTGACCTTGTGATCCAACTGCCTCGGCCTCTCAAAGTGCTGGGATTACACACGTGACCCACCGCACCCAGTCGTTATCCTTTCTTTTAAGCCACCACCTCTCTTCTAGTTAAATAAATGGAGCTTATCTGCTACAGAGAAATCTGAATAATTGGCTCCTTGTCTGCTCCTAGTTCAATGCTTCTCACAGTGCCTGCTCAGAATCACCTGGGGTGTGTGATAAAAATATCAATACAGCAGGGCACAGTGTCTCATGCCTGTAATCCTAGCACTTGGGGAGCTTGAGGCAGGCAGATCACTTGAGGCTAGGAATTCCAGACCAGCCTGGCCAACATGGTGAAACCCCATCTCTACTAAAAATACAGAAATTAGCCGGGTGTAGTGGCTCGTGTCAGTAACGTCAGCTACTCGGGAGGCTGAGGTGGGAGGATCATTTGAACCTGGGAGGCAGAGGTTGCAGTGAGCTGAGTTCATGCTACTGCACTCCAGCCTGGGCAACACAGTGAGACTCTGTCTCAAAAATAGTAATAATAATAAAAATAAAATATCAATCCAAATCTAGTCTCTTGACAGAGAGAGAGAAGGAATTCAGAATCTACTTAAAATGAACCACAGCTTCAAGCGGAAGTCACATGGGTTGCTTGACCACAGTAACTGCAACTAACATGAAACAGCAACTAAATTATGAAAGCTGATGAAAGTTTCAGGCAAACTATCAATTGGAAAGACAAGAGTTACATATAAGGGTAATATCCATCGTCAAGGAACAAACATGGTGCCTGCCCAGGGTGAATGAGTATGTAACTCACACCTTGTATCATTATCAATGCCTATATACAAATGATAAGGCACTATACCAGAGTTATAGAAAAAGAAAAGTTATATTAAATGGCATGAAGGCATATATCCAAATGGTGGACATACTTTTTTCTTTAAAATTTACCTAATATGACTTCTTGCTCAAGATCTGTGACTATCAAGTCACAGATTTTGTTTCCTTTCTTTATTTTTTGGTGAGTTTTTACTTTTTATAAAATGAGACAATCTAGACATAATTAATAATAAGCCATATTATTTTATTTCATTTTAAAATACAGATCCCTGGACCTGTCCCATATCTACTATTATTGGGTTGGAGCCAAGGCACGGTCATTGTGTCATTTTTTTACAAGCTCCTTGGATGGTGCCTTTGCACATCGTTGTTTGAGAACTTTGCCATAGAGCAAAGAGCAAGTGTCTAAGCCTCACATGTCACAGCCAAGGTTTTTATCTCTCTTCAGATAAGAACTTGCTGAGCTCTTGCTATTGACCCAGTGATACTGGGTCTCTTACGGAGAAAGTGGATACAAGAAACATATATAATATATAGTTTGTGCTGTTGAACACCAAATAACCTGGTGGAAAGAAAAAATACTTACACATTTGAAAAATACAAGAACTTAGCAACCAAGCCCTAGACTGAATGCTGAAGACAAAAGACCAGGCAGCATAGTCATGTAATATGAAGACTATAATAACATTTATGTAAGGACAGTTTAAAGTGTACTTTCTCATGTGTTGTTTCATTTGATAGACACACTAACCCTGAGATTGATATTTACACAGTTTCCCAGTTTCCAGATGAGTGCATTGAGAATAAGAGAAGGGAAGTAACTGTTTCAAAGCTGCACAATTTACAAGTAGCAGATGACTCCAATTCCACATTCCTTTTTTTTTTTTTTTTTTTTTTTTTTTTTTTTGTCTGAGACAGAATCCCGCTCTGTCAGCCAGGCTGGAGTGCAGTGGCACAATCTCGGCTCACTGCAACCTCTGCCTCCTGGGCTCAAGCAATTTTCCTGCCTCAGCCTCCCAATTAGCTTGGATTACAGGTGTGTGCCACCATGCCCAGCTAATTTTTGTATTTTTAGTAGAGACGGGGTTTCACCATGTTGGCCAGGCTGGTCTCGAACTCCTGACCTCAGGTAACCCACCCACCGTGGCCTCCCAAAGTGCTGGGATTACAGGCGTGAGCCACCGTGCCCAGCCCACATTCCATATTTAAAGGGAATGGCCAGTGGGGACTAGAACAGAATAATCTCTGATACATGCAAACAAAGGGGTTTTTTAAAAAGAAAATGTACCAGGTAGAGATAAGTTCTAGAACAAAAACAGTACGCACCGGTTCTAACCATGGTATTTATTCTCAGGCATCAAGTGCATAGGTGATATGAACTCATCCTTAACCTCATGTCCCCATCATATTACCCAGCATCTCAACACTACTATCTTACGCTCATCCTCACTTCACTGACTTTTTAAATTCAGATAATTAAATGCATAAAGTCCCAAAATGCACTTATTTGGACTTTAGACATTTGCATGAATTGCCTTTACTGTCCACCTACTGATGTTTCATCCTCTCAACCACTACTCTAGAATATCTATAAATCTCAAGGATATCATATGCATTAGTCACTGACTCTTGAGGACCTATTTCTGTCCCCGTTGCAAATGCAACCCAATAAGAAAGAATCATGGAACATCATGTTATGGGAGACACTGTGGGGCTCTGCTTCGATGGCTCATACTGAGACCACCTCCCCTTTTTCATACCAATGCACTAGGACACAATGATTCTCATATCTCAAGTAAGTTCAGTTAGAGAAGTCATTCATTAGACATGCTCAAAATTTGCAGCTGACAGCATGAGTAATGACCAGTCAGAGGCCCTACCATGTGGTTTACCATAAGCACATTGTGATAGGTTAAAAAAAATGGAGCCCCAAAGATCCCATGTCAAATCCCTGGGACCGGTGAGTTCTGCTTTACATGGCAGAATTTGTGGTTAAATGAAGTATCTTTAGAAGAGGCCCTTACCTGGCATTATTTAGGTGAGTTCTCAGTATAATCACATGTATCCACAAGTATCCTCCCTCACAAGGGGGAGTTTTGAGACAGAAACACACACACAGGGGAGAAGATACACAAAAGAGGAGGAGGCAATGTGACCACTTAAGCAGAAATTGGAGTGATGAGGCCACAGTCATGGAATATCTACCAGCAGCCACCAGAAGCTTGAAAAGGCAAAGGCAAATTCCCCTCTAGAGTGTGGTGGGCATACAGTCCTGCCAACACCTTGATTTTGGACTTCTGGCCTCCAGAATTATGAGAGAATCATTGTTACTAGTTTAAACCCACCCTGTTTGTGATAATTTGTTACAGCGGTCCTAGAAAACTAATACTCACATATTCCTCATATTCTGAAAACTATGTCCCCCCCCGATAGGCATACTTCAGGAAGTATCTATTGGATGCCCAAATTGCTGCTCTTTTGTTTGTGACGACACTGATAAATTTAAACAAGACTCTGTTGATCCATCTTTACTGCAGCTTCCCTCATGAACATCTGTTTTTGATACCATGAAATGGTTTTCACATCTTTGCAGTAGGAACAAGAAAAAATATCCCTTGCACCAAAAGAGACTTTTACCATAGTCTAGAAATTAAAACCACTTCTATACATTTTAGCTACAATTCTGTGGTTTCACAACTATTGCTATGCATGTTTTTTGGGTTTTCTTTGGTTTTTTTTTTGGTTTTTTTTTTTTTTTTTTTTTGAGACGGAGTCTCGCTCTGTCGCCCAGACTGGAGTCCAGTGGCGCCATCTCTGCTCACTGCAAGCTCTGCCTCCCAAGTTCATGCCATTCTCCTGCCTCAGCCTCCCGAGTAGCTGGGACTACAGGCGCCTGACACCACGCCTGGCTAATTTTTTCTGTTTTGTAGTAGAGACGGGGTTTCACCGTGTTAGCCAGGATGGTCTCAATCTCCTGACCTCACAATCCGCCCGCCTTGGCTGCCCAAAGTGCTGGGATTACAGGCGTGGGCCACCATGCCCGGCCGTATGTCTATCTTTAAATAATGGCTTTTCTTTTTTCTTTCTCGAATTTTTCTGTTATTCTTTACCACACTACTAGATCTTCTACCAAGATATATAAATGTGAGCCATTCAGCACCATCTAGTACCAAATACACACACACACACATAATTAAGTTCTGATTGGTGCATTTTTTCAACTACACCATTTCAACTGAGTTCTAAAAAGCTAATCATCGAATTATTTTCAAATAACATCATAAAATTCAATAACCTCTTTAGTATACGTAGGGAAAAAAAGCAATAAGCCTAATAGCCACAATTGTTCAGTTTTGTTTTGAAAGTTGGTGAGTGATTTTCAGACCATTGTTCCTTTTAATCAAGTTTTTCTTAAGCTATCTTATGGATTTATTTATAATTGTTGAATATACATCAGCTGACATGAGGGGGAAAAATGTAAAACTTGCTGTGTGGGAAAAGGAAATCAGCTTGGAATTGAAACTGTTGGGGAGATGGGGAAGTGCCGTGTAGTGTAGGGGAGGTTAAGATTGAGCCTAGGAATCAGAGTTTGGTGTTCAATTTATTTTGTTGATTTGTGGACAAAGTAACAGCTCTCTTGCTCTGCTCATTCATCAAAATGCTATAGCCAGGAACAGTAAGAAAATAGACATGAAAGTTCCTTCAAGTTAATATCCTACATAAACCTAAGGAAAAATAAATGAAGATTTCTGGCTCTGTTTTTAGAAGGTCTGAATTGAGTAAAATGTTAAGGAGAAATATCCCAAGTGAGAAATATATTTGGATAATAACAGCCTTGATTTTTACATGCTCTACATATAGAGACCAAAAGTGAACTATTTCCACACAGCGTGATTCTTGCATGCCAATCTCAAGTGTTTGCTTTTCAAATCAGAATTACAGTTATTTTCTTTCTGTTCATTATCCTAAATTCTTACATTGAAATTATTTCGCTGCTAAAATCTCTACATCAAGGGCATACAGGATAAGGTAATACCGTCAGCTGGGTTTCTCGGTTAATAATCTTTCCTAATTATTTTGGAGGGTTAATATTACAAGCAATAGCTAGAAGTATGACAATAGTACGTATTTGATGGAAAATTTTGGAGGAACAGAAGGTGAATAGGCACCATTTGGTGTGTTTATGACATAGAGCAATTGCCATAAAGTCGGGCAGACTCTACTGTAGAACGGATGTGCACTGTCTATCTTAGTCCCTAAAACTGTCTGTCCTTCCAGCAGGACTGCTAGTTGGACGTTTGTTTAGTTACACATTCAGCTGCTGCTTTGCTATACCAATCATGTGCACAATTCAGTTACCACAAGTGTAAACATTGTGACGTCTAGATCTGTGATTTGCATTTGGATTTCTTGTGAAGTATTAGGAGGAAAAAATACATGCAATTGGAAGTTGTATATTCTATCATCTCCAAGTTTCTTTGATTTCCCTGAAACTTTGGGTAACACATCTCTCCTCCACCAAAAGAGAAGCTGCTCCTTCTTTCATCTGTTTGAACCCCTCCTTCTGGCTGCAAATGGTCTTGGGTAATTCCCTTCTCTTCTCTGATCCTCAGTGTCCCTGTCCATAAAAGCAGAGAGTTGGGCCGTGCGTCTAAGATTTCTCTAGTTTCTGTGTTTATTTTTTTCAGATAAATTTTACTGTGTATAATTGATGTTTGCAACATGACCTTATGGGATACATACATATAGTAAAATTGCCACTATAGTGAAGCAAATTAATATATCCCCTATCTCATCAGGGCCTTGATTTACATATACCGTACAAGTACAGACCAAAATTTAACTATTCCAAGTGGTCTGTTTTTTTCATTCCAACCTCAAGTGTTTGCTTGTCGAATCATTATTACTTACTGGTACTTAGTTACTTTTTGTGGCAAAAGCTGCTAAAATCTACTTATTTAACAAAAATCCCTAACACAATTCAACTTTGTTAACTATAGCCCTCATGTTGTACACTGTATGTCTAGACTTGTTCATCCTACATATCAGCTGCTTTGTAGCTTCTGAGCTACATTTCAGTATTCACTTTTAAGACTTAAATTTTTTAATGTTTATTCCATTTATTTATCTTTGTTATTTTCATTATTCATACTTCAAATATTTCCATTTCTTTAAATATTTAAATCCTAATCTCATTGTTTAGGATTTAAAATAGACCTGAGTCTCAGACAACTAGCTCTTACCCAATTTGAAGCACCATTGAGTTGATGTTTCAGATTACTCTGTTGTCTGGGAACCTACAGCACTCGGGTTTACTGAAGTTCTTTTTTTTTTTTTTTTTTGAGACAGAGTCTCACTCTGTCATCCAGGCTGGAGTGCAGTGGCGTGATCTTTGCTCACTGCAACTTCCGCCTCCTGGGTTCAAGTGATTCTTCTGCCTCAGCCTCCTGAGTAGCTGGGAATACAGGCGAGCGCCACCATGCCCAGCTAATTTTTGTATCTTTAGTAGAGACAGGGTTTCACCATATTGGCCAGGCTGGTCTCGAACTCCTGACCTCGTGATCTGCCCACCTCGGCCTCCCAAAGTGCTGGGATTTCAGGCGTGAGCCACTGTGCCCAGCCTGTAGTTCATATTCTAAGACATAGAAAACACAGCATAGCGAAGAGTTTGGGCTCTAGATCCAGATGTCCTGAATTCAAATCCCAGCTCTGCCATTTGCCAACTGCGTGGTAACAGTAAAGTTACTTAACCTTGCTGCTAAAGGAAGATAGTAACATCTACCTTGCAAGGTTATCATAAGGATTACATTTAATATTTGCCAAGGGCTTGGCACATGGTAGGGGCTCAATCAATGCCATTGCTATTAAACACTCAATTGCATGTGAGGAGTGATGTTTGTTAGAATTCAAAACAATATAAGAATTCATTGGCCTTAAGAAATGTACTGTTCAGTTGTGGGGTAAGAAATTATAAGTGATTAAAAATAAAAAGATGGCTTTGCTCCAAATGCCAAAAGAGTTGAGTGTGACCATCAGTAAACATGAGGGAGGTTCAGAGGAGGGAGAGCAAAGCATGAAGCAGGTAGGCAGAAAAAGACTTCTTGGGCCGGGTGCAGTGGCTCACATCTGTAATCCCAGCACTTTGGGAGGCCAAGGTGGGCAGATCACTTGAGGTCAGGAGTTTGACACCAGCCTGGCCAACGTGGTGAAACCCCATCTCTACTAAAAACACAAAAATTAGCTGGGCATGGTGGGGCGTGCCTGTAATCCCAGCTACTCAGGAGGCTGATGCACAAGAATCGCTTGAACCCGGGAGGCGGAGGCTGCAGTGAGGTGAGATTGCACCACTGCACTCCAGACTGGGTGACAGAGCAAGACTCATGAGAAAAAAAGAAGGAAGGAAGGAAAGGAAGGAAGGAAGGAAGGAAGGAAGGAAGGAGAGAGAGGGAGAGAGAGAGAAAGAGAGAGAGAGAAAGAAAGAAAGAAAGAGAGAGAGAGAGAGAGAGAGAAAGAAAGAAAGAAAGAAAGAAAAGAAAGAGAAAGCAGGGAGGGAGGCGAGAGAGAGAGGAAGGAAGGAAGGAAGGAGAGAGAGGGAGAAAGAGAGAAAGAAAGAAAGAAAGAAAGAAGAAAGAAAGAGAAAGAAAGAAAGAAAGAAAGAAAGAAAGAAAGAAAGAAAGAAAAGAAAAGAAAAGAAAAGAAAGAGAAAGCAGGGAGGGAGGTGAGAGAGAGAGGAAGGAAGGAAGGAGAGACAGGGAGAAAGAAAGAAAGAAAGAAAGAAAGAAAGAAAGAAAGAAAGAAAGAAAGAAAGAAAGGAAGAAAGAAGAAAGAAAGAAAGAAAGAAAGAAAGAAAGAAAGAAAGAAAGAAAGAAAGGAAATAGAAAGCAGGGAGGGAGGCGAGAGAGAGAGAGAGGAAGGAAGGAAGGAAGGAAGGAAAAGAAAAGGAAGGAAAAGAAAAGGAAGGAAGGAAGAGAAAGAAAGAAAGAAAGAAAGAAAGAAAGAAAGAAAGAAAGAAAGAAAGAAAGAAAGAAAGAAAGAAAGAAAGAAAAAGAAAGGCAGGCAGGAAGGCAGGAAGGCAAGAAGGGAAGGAAGGAAAGAGAAAAAGACTTCTTGGAGGAAAGTGTGCCACGAGCTAAGCTTTGAAGGAAGAAGATGACCCAGGTGAGCAGTGAGCAGGAGTAGAATCCAAGCAGAACACATGGAAGGGGCAAAGGCGCAGGGGAAAAGAAGCAATTCCCTGTGACACGCAGCGGGTCAACCAATTTTGTCTGCAGCATAGAGAAGTGAAAGAGAAGGTTGGGAGGCCTGCACAATCCTTCAAAATTCAGTTCTCATCTTGCCTGTTAAGGTCTCTCAGACACTCCCCTCTGCTCCCAAAGCCTCCAGCATATTTTTCTGCTTAAATATTCTTGCATTGCACTGTCACTTCTTGTTTTCTTAAATCTGTCCCTCAGCTGGCTAACATCTTGCTATTTCTGTTTGTTCCTTTCGGAGCCTCCAGCCCAGGAAGAATAACAGTGTGATAAAGTGGTTGAGTGCCTGAATATCAGAGTCAGACAGACCAAGGTTCTGACTCTTGTGTGTGAAATTGATCTCACTTCTCTGGGCCTCAGTTTCCTCCTATGTAAGTGGGAACGGTGATAGCTACCATGGAAGGTGTTGTGAAAGTGAAATTTGATAATGTCTACAAAGCAACTAGTATAGCATATGGCATGCTGTAAATGCTCAGCAAACGGCAGCTTTTATGGTTTTTACAGTATCTGGTACATAGCGGTACTTGATAAATGTCTCAGCAAAGGTGTGCCACACTAAGGTAGATAGGCACTGGATTATAGGGAGCTCTGGATAGCAGCTTTGAAAGTTAGATCCTCCTGTCATCACTACTATTAATTTTAATATAATATACATAAGTGAAACCATTAGAAAGCCTACTGGGTAACTTTTGTAGGTTTGAAAACTTTATTCCTAGGCATAAATTAAAAAAAAAAAAAAACAGTGGAAGCTGTAGTTACCCACATGCTGACTGAGCTATACCACTGTCCTCCATTCTTCCAGTCGAGATGGCTAGAGTTGAAACTCCAAACTGGTGCATTTCATTAAGATAATTTCAACTGCTCCCATTCTGTAGTACTAAACACCCAAACCTCAATCAGTTTAGGATAACAAAACTATAATTATACTTATCCATCATGAACTGCCAATTTAAAAAAAAAAAAACAGCTTCAAATGACAAGAAGAAAGAAATAAAAGTCTGAATATTTTGATAAGGATTTGCCACCAATTTGCTGACCTAACAAGGGATGTGACTTTCTGAAGCCTGCATTTCCTGAATTTAAAAAATCTTCTGAGTGGTGCAGATGGGAGAGGGTCAGCATTCAGTGTTCTCCGTGTGTTTCCCCTGCTGGGTGCAGCTGTTTCTCCTCCTGACTCAGTAGATTTTCCCAGACCTCAGAACATGTCCCACCCACTGGCACCCCTACCCCCAACATCCAAGGCCAAGCTGAACCCCCTCTGTAATCTGAAAAAGATAAATTCCCTTTTCTCTAGTTCAACTAGAGTTCTGCAATCTGAGTTAGCCAGGAATATAGGGAATAGAAAAAACACATAAAGCAGAAAAATGATTATGTACCCTCCAAAAGTTCTGATGCTAACGTTAATATTGAGTCAAAGATGGGCATGGGGGTACAACTGAGTTGACGTTCAGACCTGAGTCCCCTTCCCACCTGTTCAGTTCTCTCTAGCATAAATAATAGTGAATAATAACAATAACTATCACTTACCACTGGGCTCTGAAATAAGAACTTTACAAATAATTTCTTTTATCTATTTTAAAATATATTTCATTTATCAACACAAGCACGACAGCTTTCAGAGGGTGGTACCCATATCTATTTTTGAGATCAGAAAAATAAGAATCAGGTAGAAAGTAGTGAGGCTTAGATTTGGAACGAGGTTTGTGGGACTCCAGGTCTTCACTTCACCCACCCTATTGCCCTCTTACATTATGATTCCAGCCCAAGGATGGGTGAGCTTTGGAGTGGTCACTCTGCTTCAGGCCCTCCTGCTCAGCTCTCATGTCACCTTCTAGATTTCGTGTGTGATGGGTGGCCCCAATTATGACTTTTGCTCCATCTCGGGAACACATTTGTCTCCCCAATCAGCCTCACAGCCTGCCTGTAGACTGTTCAAGAGATGATGCCATACCCAGCCCAAACCAGTACCAGGACCTTCCTTTCCTATGATACTCAGACATCTTAAAAGACACTAGACCCAAGAAGTTTTCAATTTCCTTATAGAATTTATCTCCAGTTCTATCCTAGAACCTGTTTTCTGTCCCAGAAACAGCTGCATCCAGCGGGGGGAATATATGGAGAACACTGAATAGAGTCCCTCTTGGTCATTCTCCACCACTCCTGGACCCCCTGGCCTCGTGGGGCTCTATGTGGCACCTGGCCGTCTCTGTATGAGATGAAATCGCTTCCTGAACCAGAGTCAGAGTGTGCCATCCTGACCTTGCAGAAGCCTCTTTTCTGTTCTCTAGAGACCGCTGGGGCCTACTCATGTGACCCATTTCTCTCTGAGCTTTTCTTCTTACCTGAAGCTTACTCCCCCTGGCATGTCTTTGGATTTCTTTTCTGAATATCACCAAGTTATTTGAGAGGCTGGCATCCATGACTCACTCATGGGACTGGATGCAGAATGCCACTTCCTCCACTTTAGAAGGCAGAGACAATATCAGCCCCCTTTTGAGGGCTGCAAGAGATTCCTGAGCCCAGTGAAACATACAGTTTACCAGCTCAATTGACCTGCTGTCTCTGGTGACCCACCCCTTCAATGCTCTTGTAGCCCCCATGGTATCTGGAATTCTCTCATACTTGTACACACTATGGAGCCTTACATATATTCTCAATAAATATAACAGCTGATAAGGAAAGGGGAGAATAATTTCCCTAAGGCTTCACCTTCTTATGAAAGTATGAGAAAAGATGGGGAGAGGAAGAGCACCAATGTTCTCATTTCCTAGATACTAAGCCAGTTTTCAGGATTCCATGCTAGAAACAGATAGAACCCTGTATCTATCTATCTATATTTATGTAGAAATCTAATACTGTACTACTTCTCTTTGGCATTCTAATGGTTGTGCTAAAAAACAATGAAAATGCCAAAAGGAAGAAGAAGTTGAATACAAGTAAGAGCAAAAACTGGTACACAGGTCTTAAAATTAAGGAGTTGGTCATACATAAATCCAAGGAAGAAATCACAGACTCCGCAGCCATCAGCATATTGTCACATCTGAGAACATAACACGTGGATAGTATATTGAATCTGTGGTTGGAAAAAGGATAAGCTTTGGACCGAGGCATCCTAAGCTCTGCAGGCATGAGTGCCAAACAGTTGGCACCACTGCAATTACAGGAAATACCGTCTTCTCTGATTTCTTAAAATTTACCATAGAAATTATTTTTCACCTCTTCAACTCATAACCTGAACCTACCCTACAACATGTTTTGATTTTAGTAAGATTGTCTGTGTTTGCCTGGGCATAGCAAATGGGCATCGGGTGGCCCAGTGTGTGTTTTCTTGGTTATTGCTACATTTTTCTCTTTTTTTAAATTTTTTTTAAATTTTTTTTTTCTGAGACAGAGTCTCGCTCTGTTGCCCAGGCTGAAGTGCAGTGGCATGATCTCAGCCCACCACAACCTCCACCTCCTGGGTTCAAGTAATTCTCCTGTCTCAGGATCCCAAGTAGCTGGGACTATAGGCACATGCCATCACGCCTGGCTATGTCTTTTTGTTTGTTTGTTTGTTGTATTTTTAGTAGAGATAGGGTTTTGCCGTATTGGTCAGGCTGGTCTTGAACTCTTGACCTCAGGTGATCCATCCGCCTCAGCCTCCCAAAGTGCCGGGATTACAGGCATGAGCCACCACACCCAGCCTGCTTTATTTTTCTCATCTTCTCTTAGCTTTTTATTTCTTTCCATATCATCTTTATTTTTCTTATCTTCTCTTAGCTTTTTATTTCTTTCCATATCATCTTTATTTTTCTTAAATTTTTAGAAATCCCTGTTGTTCTCTTTGTGTTTGACTGCTAAGGCTCTTAAGAAACCTGCAATTTTTCTTTAATAAATATTCTTATTTATCCTTGCTACTTTTTCATGAATGCCAGCAGAAGAATCTATTTCTCATTTGAAATTTTGCAAGGTTATTGATAAAGGGAATCAGTGGTCGCCCAGGGAACATCTCCCCATACCTTTTGCTCCATCTCATAGCACAGTGCTTTGCATATTGCTTGTTAACATGGCCAGCTAACCCCCTCCACGAGCCTACAAAGAATTTAAAAAGAAAAAAAAAAAAAGAAACATTTTCTGAGCAGGCAGTGTCTAGTAAACTCAAAACACCAATGTTTGAATACAGAGGTACACACTATATTCTTGGCATTCATTTGAATGAATGCTTTACTAAGGCTTTCTAAATGGCCTATTGTCTGACTTTAATTAGCCCACTGTCCTGCCCTGTTTAGAGATCTGAACCACATTCCCAGTGCTTTCCGTGTTCCCCACCCAACCACCTGCTCCCTCACAATCACAGAAATTTTAAAAATAATAATAAAGGCAAACCTTTTGCAAGCAACTTATTTTTTCAGCTGCTCTATTGGTTCTGCAGGGTTTTTTTAATGTCATAAAATTTAAAATAATTCCTGGTGGTGAATTCTTTCATGCAGCTTGCAAAAATAATCAGTTTTTGCAGAGGAACAGCCGTGGCAAGTCCATCTGGCAGGGCTGTAGTTCTGCAGATTCCGTTCTGACCAAAGTGCATCTCAGTGACTCCTGTTGTTCTAACTTAGCTACATAAATACAAATAGCATTCCAAAGGCATGCCAAGATCCAGGGGTAAAAAATGTGTTTCATTTTGTAACTTAGGCAACAGAAATCACTTTCTCACAGAGACAGCCTGGACATTATTTTGTGCCAAGCAGGAGAGTTTTAACAGTAAAATTTTAAGAAATTATCTGAAAATGGGAATTCTGCAACCATCCGAGCTTTCCAAATGACATAAAATAGTTTATATCCCAGCAACTGAAGACACTTGACATCACAGTTTTCAAAAGTTTTGAGATTTGCAATAAATATATGACCTAAAGTCTATTTATTAATTTTTGTTAAATAGTTGCTTTAATTACAAAAGAAATTCAGTGTAAAATTTCAGACAGAACAAGAGTTAAAGTGAAAAGCAGAAGCTCAATAAAGTCTTCCCTGTCCCTAGTTTTCTTGTTCTACATCCCAAAGGCCACCCCAGTGAGTTTCATGTAAATTCTCCCAGAAAATTTGCTATGGCATTTTATTAAAGAGAAATTAAGTTGTTGCACCAACAAGTTAATGAAAATCAAAATTTGTTAGATAATTACATGCACTATTACAAAAAGTGCATAAATTAATGTTTTTGTGGCAAAATCCCTTCCTGAGAATTTAAACATGGCTTTTAGTCTTCATTTTACCCCTATATATTTGAAAGCCTTGAGCAAATCACTTAATCTTTTTATGTGAATAACATATCACCTGGGGTCAGGAGCTTGAGACCAGCCTGCCCAACATGGTGAAACCCCATCTATACTAAATACAAAAAAAAAATTAGCCGGGCATGGTGAAGGGCACCTGTAATCCCCGCTACTTGGGAGGCTGAGGCAAGACAATCACTTAAACCCAGGAGTTGGAGGTTGCAGTGAGCCAAGATTGTGTCATTGCATTCCAGCCTGGGCAACAAGAGTGAAATTCCATCTCAAAAAAAAAAGAACTTTATAACCTGGTTCCTGCATCTTCCTCCATCTTCTCTTCAGCTTTCTTGTCTTCATACTTCCTGCCCGCATTTCCAGGTATGTGACATGCAGTTCCTCACATTTTGAGCCTTTGCTTCTCCCTCCAGCAACAATAGCCCTTAAACTGATTTCCTTTTATCTAGCCTTCAGAACCAGACTCAGATATCACCTATGTTTTGATGTGCTAAATCACATTCCCCCAAGACAGTAAATCACCTCATCACCCCCACAACCTTCTTCCCTGCCCCCACCCCCATACCTGCACTAAATCACATTTAGAATTCAGGCTATGTCACTTAGCAGCTTTGTGACCTTGGACAAGTCCTTCAGAAGTATCTATTAGTTTTCCCATCAATAAGCTAGGGATTATAACAATCTATCTCATTGGTTAATGGTGATGAACTAATGAAATAATGCATGTAAATCATCTCACACTCTACAGAGTACATAAAGAACCCAGACATTAGTTGTCACTAAAAATGATCACACAGACACATTAACATATGTAAAGTGCCAGACACAGAGTCTGGCAGGAAGTGGCACCAGGAAATGCTAGTCTTCTCAACCACAACTCTTATTTCTATTATTACACCAATTACATATGTATTTATGCACCTGTTTTTGCGATGAAACTGGGTGCTGTCAAGAATAGAATCTATGTCTTACTCCTCTTTGTATTTCTGGAAACTACCACAATCCTGGTGCAGAGTAGGCACAGAATACATTTTAACAGAATGAATGAAATGAAACTTCTGCTCTAGACAAGCCAACTTGCTTATTATTCCCTGAAGAAGAGCTGTGCTTTCCCACCTTGTGTTTGGTTCACAAAATTCCTCCTTCCTGGGAGCTTCCTTTCTCCTCTCTGCATCCTCTCAGCCTTCAACACCCAATTCAAATCCTCCACACATTGATTTCCCCCTTTTCTGATGCATAGTAGATGCTTATAACTGTAGTTTATATTTATTATAGAGTATTTTTTCTATTTACAATTAAATATATAACTCAGATAAGTGGCCTATAAATCAAAACCTGTTTCAAACTTTGCAAAAGTAATAAGATTTATAAGAATATGTTTGAGATAGTTTAGCCAACACACAATATTTCACACCAACTGAAACGCCCCTGGTTCTACTATATACTTTTCCTGTTAACTAAGGGATGTAAATCTCTATATCCACTTTTTTTTCCTGGGGAGATGTTCCAACCTAACATCAGTGTCCATTTAAAGACTAACTGTGTTGACATCCGGCATTAACCTTCCTTTAATTCCAAAGTTGGAGGAAAACCATATGACCTATGGTGGATCTAAATGTAGACATTAAAATGTAGTGTCAGAATGTTCAATATGGTATCATCAGCTCCACCTGCCTCACAACCATAGAAATGACAATGAAAAATTAAATGTATAAAATACTATGAATGTCTCAAAGAGAGATATCACCTATTCACAAGTGGCTATGATTATTATCACTTAAGCATTAGTAGCAATACTTTAAGTTTGAAGACTTATTTTCTAAACTAAATTTTATCTCAATTTGAATTAAGAAATAAAATTATACAGCAGTGTGAAACATGTCATGCTAGTCAGACATCACTTCCTTAGTACATTTCAATATGTCCTTCAACTAGGTTGGCACCTAAAAATATTATTATAGGATAATAAAATGACTATAAGTGTACTCAAGGGAAACTCCTAATCTTATCACTTTACTACCTTGGTGACCTATTAGTTCAAATTAACTCATTTTCATGGAGGGGCTTTGGGGGCAGCTGTGAGGCTGCCGTGTTAGCTGCAGGAAGTTGCAGGCTGGCAAATTTCATTCAAATATAAACCTCTAAATTTGGCTAGCTGGCATTGCAGGATCCTGTTGTTTGCAGTATGCAAAATAAAAATTATATACCATCTCGCTTGGTCAAAAGTTATGGGCTCTTCAATATTAATTTCAATGTTATTTTTTGGAGGATTTGCAGGATAAGAGGCAACTGTGTGAATACAATATACTGAACCAGGAAAGAAATGTAAGATTTCCCTTCACATAGGAAATGACAATGAGTGCGCATGCTGAAGGACCCTGGTTTAGGCTTTTCTCTCCTGACCCGTGAAATCTGGAAAAGGGGTGGAGAAGCAAGTGGCAGCTCTGAAATCTTCCCAGTGGCATCCTTCCCAGCCCCATGCAGGCCCTTTAGGAGTCTTCTAGGGTCTGTGATACCAACTGAAGAGGTCCATTATCACTGACTTTTGTGTTTATCCATCAAAATATTTCCCAGGTCACCACAGAGGGGGCAGCATTAATTATAGCTATAAACTGACCAGTCTGATGAGAATGTTTTACATCGTGATTGTGGTGGTAGGTCACAAGTGTTCATCAAATTTTGCCAAAATTCATCAAATTGTACCCTTAAATTTTGTGAATTTTATTATATGTAAATTATATCTCAAAAAAGCTGACCCCTTCAAAAGTAGAATGTCACTCAAAGGATTAAGGGTGTGTGTGTGTGTGTGTGTGTGTGTGTGTGTGTGTAAGAAAGAAAGAGAGAGACAGAGACAGACAGACAGACAGACAGGAAAGCATCCCACCCAATCCTCTTTGTGAGCTTTTATATAATTATATGATCTCTCTGGATGTCCCTAAGTCTCCATTATACTAAATTTTTTCAAACTAGGATGCTTTTCTATTTTTAATTGTTGAGTTATTAAAATGCTTCCAAAGCAGACTGGTGTGGTGGTTAAGAAACAGGCTCTGATATCAGAAAGGCCCTTGTCTAATTCCACCTACTACCACCATCGCCACAACCAATCCTCTCCTAGAAGGGAAATCAGGTTATTCTCTGTATGCTTAGGTTCCCTCGTTGGCAAAATGAGAATAATATTACTTATCTTCTGGGGTGGTCGTGAGAATTAAATGAGATGATACATATAACACAGTTGACCATAGCAATGGCCAACAGTGTGTTTATGAAATTACTATAAGTAAGTGCTTATGAATTACTTCTGTTATAACTTAAATCTCTGCTGGAAAATGTTGGAAGTCATGGAAAAATAAAAGCTTTGTGCTGTGTTAAAACCAGGAAGGTATCTACATCTAGGTTCAATATTTACAGATTCAACTCTGGTATGGGGGGGTTGAGAAGAGCTCTCCCATAACAAAACTGGATCTTACATAATACAAATTTTAGTGAGTTGTTGAGCTAGCAGAAAGTAAGGGAAATCTCCAAAGCTGGGGGTAGGGGCAGGAGTTGGCATGGGAGATTGAAAAAAGGGTTTGAGCAGAAAGCAAAGCACCAAATGATGAGAAGGTGATCATTCCAAAAAGACAGGTTTCCTGAGGACAGGTGTCCAATTGGCTTTACATGTGAAGACTGGTTCTTGACCTGTTTCCAAGGTTGGGAGGCTGAACCTTGGACTCCAGGATTAATGTGGGGAACCTGGAAGGCAGCTGGCTCCCCATAGATAGAAACATAAATCTTCTAGAGGAAAGCAGCCTCAATTCGGGACCCCAGATCTTCACAGATTAGGCCAACAAGATGTGAGTTTCAATCAAAGATCACCCATGCATAAGAAAACAAACCACTATGAATGAGTCCACATGAACAATAGACAATAAATTTAAATTCCCAGAACTTTCATATATTAGAATTACTGAATACAAAATACCTAACACTTAATACATAATGAGCACTCAACAAGAGGCTATCAAAATTTACCAAATAGATTCTAAAAATAAAATGGAATTTATAGAAATGAAAAAAATATAAAATCATGAATATAAAAATTCAATGTGTGAGTTAAATAACTAACTATAGTTGAATAAAGAATTAGTGAACTGAAAACACATCTGAAGAAATCTATGCCAATCTCTACCAAAATATAGAAGAAAGAATCACAGACACAGAGAAAATAAAGAGAGGTTAAGGGATTTTGAGGACAATAGTAAAAGTTCTAACATGTATCTAAACAGAGTCCCAGGAGGAGAGAACAGTCATAATAAAGACAAGACAATATTTGAAGAGATGATGGCTGACATTTTTTCAGAATTTATGAACGACATGAATCTCTAGATTCATGAAGCCCATTCTATATCAAGCAAGATAAATAAAAAGAAATCTGCCTCTAGATAAAATGAGGTGAACTCGAAGAACCTCAAAGACCAAGGGAGTATATTGGAAACAGTCAGAAATAAAGAAAAGACTGTCACAAAGAATAACTGAAAGACCAATAGCAGATACTGGCTGGGCACAGTGGCTCATGCCTGTAATCCCAGCACTTTGAGAGGCCAAGGCAGGCGGATCACAAGGTCAAGAGATTGAGACCATCCTGGCCAACATGGTGAAACCCCGTCTCTACTAAAAAAAAAAAAAAAAAAAAAAAAAAATACAAAATACAAAAATTAGCTGGACATGGTGGCACATGCCTGTGGTCCCAACTACTCGGGAGGCTGAGGGAGGAGAATCGCTTGAACCCGGGAGGTGGAGGTTGCCGTGAGCCGAGATTGCGCTACTGCACTCCAGCCTGGGTGACAGTGCGAGATTGCATCACAAAAAAAAAAAAGAAAAAAAAGATAATGGTATAAAAGACCGATAGCAGACACCTCAACAGCAATTGTGGAAGCCAAAAGACAGTGGAATGGTATCTTCAAAGTGCTAAGAAAAAAAAAACTATAAAGTTAAAACGGTGAATCCAGCAGTATTATCTTTCAAATACAAGGTCAAAAGAAATAATATTTTCAGATAAATAGAAATTGAAAGAGTTTACTGTCAACACCACTGACACTTAAGGAATTTTCCAAAAAATTACTTCAGAAGAAGGAAATGAACCTAGAAAGAAAGTCTGGGAAAGGAGTAAGCAAAGCAAATGGTAGACATTTGAACCTTAATTCAAATTAGTAAATCTAATACAGAATTACTGAGTTAAATGATGATATTGATGTCTAATTTGTGACAGCTTAATAACAAGAAACAAGCTAAAAGAAAAGAGAATAGCACACCCATAAATTAGAAGAGGGACAGTTCTTATCTGTTAATTGCAGGTTTAAGATATTGTTTGTAGGTTTTGTTAAATATACATGGTAAAATTGTAAGGGTAATCACAAAGAATGAAAATAGAGAGTACAATTTCCACAGCAGGTAGAGAACAAAATCATACAGGAGACAAGAGTACAAAAAGCTTCATCAAGTAATAAATAAAATCCACTAGACCTTTAATTGTGAAATCTTTGTAGAGACTTCTGGCATAAAAATTGGGCTGGGGAGGAGTTGGTACTGTCAGTTCCACAGTAATAATTAAGCCTGTGCAGAAGATGGAGGAGGCATCGTAGAAGATGCTGGAGATTGTTGGCAGTGGAGGAGAAAGACAGAAAAACTTTTAGAGCAGAGATGTCAAAAGGTGAAGAAGCTGTGTCAGCCACAATGACATAGACTGGGCTCTCTCCCTGCCTGGGGCAGAGGCAGCAGGCAGAGCCATTCCAGCTGATAAATAAATCGCTAACATGCTAAGGGCAAATAGGGTGCTGATGCTGATGCTCATCAGATTGGGCAGGTGTGTTGTGTTTCACAGGGGCCTTGATCCTGGCCCCAGCCTTGGCCAGAGCAGTTTAAGGGAAGCAGGCAGGAAGAGAAGGTGGGAGAAGAACAATGGGACATCTCCCTGGGCAGCACCCAGGACAGCTATCACCCCCTGCCACATCCTACTTAACATGGAAGGAGGCTGAGGCTGAAGCCAGAAGGCATATGTGTTGGCACAGGTCTTCAAAGGAAGACCCAGCCACACCACAGAGCTGAAAACGGGAGGGTAACACTGAATAACATGGGTGCCTGCAACATGGGAATATGTGCCCAAATACAAGTGCATCTATGGTTTAATCACTGCCCCTTTACTTATCACAGAAATATTAGGGGACCTACTTCTGACCACTACATGCCCAAGAGTTACCTTCTGCCACTTAAAAGTGTTAAAATATTAAACAGGAAAACCCATAAATCAAAAGGTTTGGAGAAATATACCACAGATTTGAAGGAACCAACAAATGCATAATAGTAATAATAGCTAAGGCACGCATGCTGTTTACCCTGTCGCAGACACTATTCTAAGAGCTCAATGTAATAATCTCATTTAATCTTCATGTGCCCAAGATCCCACAGCTAATAAGAGGTAGAGCTGGGATTCAAATGTAGTCACTCTGGTTCCAGAGGCTTTACTCTTAATTACCATGCTGCTTCTGAGTTGTTGGAAGATATTTTGCCTGGAGAAGTTCGAATTCGAGGTTAATACTATAGATTGCAATTGCACGTTTGCATTCCCCTAAAATTCAAATGTTGAGGTGCTAATCCCCAGTGTGATGGCATTTGGAGGAGGGGCCTTTGGGAGGTAATTAGATCTTGCAGGTGAATCTCTCTAATGGGATTAGTGTCCTTATAAGAAGAGACACCAGAGAGATGATCTCTCTCTGGTGTCTCTCTCTGTCTCTCTCTCTATATCTCTCTCAGCCATGTGAACACACAGTGAGAAGCCAGCCTTCTGCAAACCAGAAAGAGGGCCCGCACTAAAAACCACACCTAGATCTCAGACTTCCAGTCTCCTGAACTGTGAGAAATAAATTTTTGTTATTTAAGCCACGCAGTCTATGGTATTTTTCATAGGCTTGTCTTCAGATATTCGAAAGGCTCTGTATGCAAGAAGTGTTAAACTTATTCTATAAAGACCAAAGGGATTAGAACTAGGAAAGTTATTCTTTCCAGCCAACTTTGTAATTGGTAAAAGTTCCTAAAGAAGAAATGGGTTTCCTCGGAGGGTGCTAAGTTCTCTGTGCCTGGATATTAGATGCACCTGGTGTTAGTAATATGGAGAGAATGTAATCATTGAATGAGACTCTATAAAATTTCTTCCAACTCTTGAGAGTCTATAGAATCATTAGAGTCACTGCAAAAGAGCTCAGATTCAATGAACTGGATGTTGAGGATTCTTAACTTCCACAGAAACTACACCCTCTCCACTTACTTTGCTCCAGGACATCTTGGAGCCATGATTTGCGTATTTTAAGACTCTACACGCCTAGATGCTCTTCCTTCAGAGGTCAGCTTAGGCACTGCGTACTGCAAGATGTGTCTCCCACCCCATTCCTAATGAGAGGTGACAGCGTGCTGGCAGTCCTCACAGCCCTCGCCCGCTCTCCACGCCTCCTCTGCCTGGGCTCCCACTTTGGCAGCACTTGAGGAGCCCCTCAGCCCACTGCTGCACAGTGGGAGCCCCTTTCTGGGCTGGCCAAGGCCGGAGCCCACTCCCTCAGCTTGCAGGGAGGTATGGAGGGAGAGGCGCGAGCGGGAACCGGGGCTGCACGCGGGGCTTGCGGGCCAGCTGGAGTTCTGGGTGGGCGTGGGCTTGGCGGGTCCCACACTTGGAGCAGCCAGCCGGCCCTGCCGGCCCTGGGCAATGAGGGACTTAGCACCCTGGCCAGCGGCTGCGGAGGGTGTACTGGGTCCCCCAGCAGTGCCAGCCCACCGGCGCTGCACTCGATTTCTCACCGGACCTTAGCTGCCTTCCTGCGGGGCAGGCCTCGGGACTGCAGCCCGCCATGCCTGAGCCTTCCCCCGCCTCCGTGGGCTCCTGTGTGGCCCGAGCCTCCCCGACAAGCGCCACCCCCTGCTCCACGGCACCCAGTCTCATCGACCATCCAAGGGCTGAGGAGTGCGAGCACACGGCACGGGACTGGCAGGCAGCTCCACCTGCAGCTCCAGTGCAGGATCCACTGGGTGAAGCCAGCTGGGCTCCTAAGTCTGGTGGAGATGTGGAGAACCTTTATGTCTAGCTCAGGGATTGTAAATACACCAATCAGCACCCTGTGTCTAGCTCAGGGTCTGTGAATGCACCAATCGACACTCTGTATCCAGCTACACTGGTGGGGCCTTGGAAAACCTTTGTGTCTAGCTCAAGGATTATAAATACACCAATCGGCACTCTGTATCTAGCTCAAGGTTTACAAACACACCAATCAGCACCCTGTGTCTAGCTCGGGGTTTGTGAGTGCACCAATCGACACTCTGTGTCTGGCTGCTCTGGTGGGACCTTGGAGAACCTTTGTGTCTATACTCTGTATCTAACCGGGACGTGGAGAACTTTTATGTCTAGCTCAGGGATGGTAAACGCACCAATCAGCGCCCTGTCAGAACAGACCACTCGGCTCTACCAATCAGCAGGACGTGGGTGGGGCCAGATAAGAGAATAAAAGCAGGCTGCCTCAGCCAGCAGCGGCAACCTGCTGGGGTCCCCTTCCACACTGTGGAAGCTTTGTTCTTTTGCTCTTTGCAATAAATCTTGCTACTGCTCACTCTTTGGGTCCACACTGCTTTTATGAGCTGTAACACTCACCACGAAGGTCTGCAGCTTCACTCCTGAAGCCAGCGAGACCACAAACCCACCGGAGGAATGAACAACTCCAGACGCGCTGCCTTAAGAACTGTAACACTCACCGCGAAGGTCTGCAGCTTCACTCCTGAAGCCAGCGAGACCACGAACCCACCGGAGGAACGAACAACTCCAGACGTGCCGCCTTAAGAGCTGTAACACTCACCGCGAAGGTCTGCAGCTTCACTCCTGAGCCAGCGAGACCACGAACCCACCAGAAGGAAGAAACTCCAAACACATCCAAACATCAGAAGGAACAAACTCTGGACACGCCACCTTTAGAACTGTAACACTCACCGTGAGGGTCCGCGGCTTCATTTTTGAAGTCAGTGAAACCAAGAACCCACCAATTCCGGACACACTAACACCAGTTTAGGTGCCCGCATCACCCCATCTTTCCGACCCTGCCACTTCTCATACTACACCGAATATTCTGTTTTGTCATCAGTCACCCCTGTACTGGTGTCTTAGGGCTGCAGTAACAAGTTGCCACAAATGGGATGACTTACAGCAACAGAAATGTATCATTTCATAGCTCTAGAGTCTAGAAGTCCAAAATCAAGGTGTCAGCAGAGCCATGCTCCCTCTGGAGCCTCTGGGGAGACTCCTTCCTTACCTCTTCCTAGCTGGCAATTGTCGCTGGCGATCCTCGATGTTCCTTGGCTTGAGGTTGTATCACTCAAACTGCTGCCTTTGTCTTCACATGACCTTGTCTTGTTTGCATCTGCATCTTTGTGCGTCCCTCTCCTCTTCCTATAAGGACATCAGTTACGTGAGATTTAGGACCCACCCTAATTTAGTATGACCTCATCTTAATTTAAGTAGTTACATCTTTAACAGCCCTATTAGCAAATACCATTACATTCACAGGTATCAGGGATTAAGATATCAATATATCTTTGGGTGGCTCATGCCTGAAATTCCAGCACTTTGGGAGGCCAAAACAGGTAGATCACCTGAGGTCAGGAGTTCGAGACCAGCCTGGCCAACATAGTGAAACCCATCTCTACTAAAAATGCAAAAAGTAGCCAGGTGTGGTGGTGCGTGCCTGTAATCCCAGCTACTCAGGAGACTGAGGCAGGAGAATCACTTGAATCCGGGAGGTGGAAGTTGCAGTGAGCCGAGATCGTGCCATTGCACTATAGCCTGGGTGACAGAGTGAGACTCCATCTCAAAAAAAAAAAAAAAAAAAATATATATATATATATATATATATCTTTTGGAGGGGGCACATAATGCAACCCACCACATTCCCCAACCTCTCCCTGCTCTCTAGCCTGTGGGTTCTTTGAAGATTGTGTCTTCATTCCACATATTTTTATGTCTATTATGAACTACACCCTGTTCTAGGCACTGAGGGCACATCACAGTCAAGGTCCCCACAGTTGGTGGAGCTTCTTCCTCCACATGGATTCAGACAGTAAACATTGAAGTGGCCCTTCAGTACTGAAGCCAAACACTAGGTGCATGTATGCACATACACACATACAGTAGGCGCCCCTTAGCCACGGTTTCCCTTTCTGAGGTTTCAGCTACTCATGGTTAACTGCAGTCTGAACATACTAAATGCGAAATTCCAGAAATAAACAATTCCTAAATCTCAAATGGTATGCCTTTCTCAGTGGTGTGATGAAATTTCATTCAGTCCCACTCTGTGCTGCCCAGGACTTGAATCTTACCTTTGTCCAGCCGATCCACACTGTCTACACCACCTGCCCCTTAGTGTCTCAGTAGCCGACTCGGTGATTGGATCACCTGTCTCTGTATGGCAGTGCTTGTGTTCAAGTCACCCTTACTGTATTTCATAATGGCCCTGAAGCACAAGAGTAGTGACGCTGGCAATTTAGATACGCCAAAGAGAAGCCGGAATGTGCTTCCTTTAAATGAAAAAGTAAATGTTCTCAACTTAATAAGGAAAGAAAAAAAAATGTATGCTGAGCTCAGACATTGGTATGGTAAGAACAAATCTTTTGTCTGTGAAATTGTGAAGAAGGAGAAAGAAATTCATGCGAGTTTTGCTGTTGCACCTCGAACTGCAAAACTGTGGCCACAGTGCATGATAAATTCTTAGCTAAAATGGAAAAGGCATTGAGTTTGTGGGTGGATGACATGATGGCAATCAGGTGTGGTACTATCCTCAGTTTTAGGAACCCACTGGGGAGTCTTGGAACATATCCCTCGTGGGTAAGGGGAGGCTACTGGATATGCATATATATAGTCACTTAATATATATTGGATGAGGGAATGTTAACTGGAACAGTAGAAAATGAAGGATAAATTACCACATTTCATCCAGCCAGCGCTTTCTGGCATGTTTATCAAAATGTAAAAGTGTGGTTTCTCTTCGTCCCTTGTAAAACTTTGTTCTATGGTACTTGAATTCTTATTCTCAGTTGACCTGAGGGTCAACCCAACTCCCCAGATAATATTTCTGAATATCATAAAACCAGGCTTATAAGGTATATTCCTAATTTTTATCAAATTCAAACTAACGACTAAAGAAAACACTTGAATTCTGTTTACCTTCCAGGGCAGCGTCAGTTCCTCTCAGTCTCCATTTGTGCAGATGCCAGGTGAGTACTTTAATTCAATAAGCAATTATTCCTTTTTGAATTTAAATCAAGCATCTGGGCTTCCATTCTTTCATAACGACCTTATAACACTTCCAAAACTCTGCTCCTTTAAAATAGTTTTGTCTAAAACACAAAATCAGCAAAGGACAGAACTCATGCAGTCATTTCTGAATTTAAAATTCATTTTGTCCTGAAAGCAGCCCTTTTATCCCAAGCTTTTGGGGCAAAGGCAATATAAATTATGCCCTTGATACAGTTTTAAATTGTTTAAAGTTCTGACACCATGATCTGATAGATGAGGCATCTGCTTTCAAACAGAAAGAGGAAAGCAGCCTGCAAGCAGAGGGAGTCAGGCACCTGGTTCAGCATTTTGAATTCATTTCAATGCCTATGTCTCATTAAATACTCCTGTGGGGATGTAAAAGGGGAATTCCTAATAATACTGTTGGACATTCTCGTATAAACACACACACAGGCAAACACAATCTCATTTAGTTCAACTCAGAAGCGGCACAGTCCCTAATAGTTTTATCACCTTCAGAGCTGGATAAGGGAAAGGAATAAGAGCAATCGAGGATCCCGAATATTTAAATGTCTGTATGTTGTTTCCAAATCATATATACTGCCATTGAAATTTGGTTGCATCTCCTGCCTTCTACGGAAAGAAAAATTTCTATAGCTTCTCTTTACCTAGAAATTATCCTTTCTCTTTGTACAGAGAAAATCCATGCTAAGACAGCAGAGGCTTTTTTCTTTGTGGTGGTTTTGATTTGGAAATTGGGAGTATAGATGAGAGCCTGGAAACCTTGTTTTCATATTCTCAACCTTCACCACTCTCATAAATATAATTTCATTGTGTGAAACAGAACCTGATCTATTTATATTAAGGTTCAGCTGCAGAGTTTTTTCTCAAGGAAGTATGCTTATAATGAAAACCCTAACTGCAGCTTTCTAATGCAAGAGCAGGTTAGAAGTTATAGAACATAAGATGAAAGTAAAGTGAGTAGAATCGTGCTATGGGTTTTGATGGGGAATTTTGATTTCTTCTTCTGGATGAATAAATTCACATGTCATTCTTGAACACAGTGTTATACTACTAGGTTTAAAGAAAATGTATAAGGCATGAGCTCTGCCCCCTTTGGGCTCGCAGGTTGACTGGAAAGATCATTGTGACTCAAGTGAAAGAGGAATGAGCATAATATAAAGTGCCACGTCCTATGGAACGGGCTGGAATTCTGTGTCTATAGAATCAGAAGCTCGGAAGTGGTCTGCTGCTGTGGTTGGGGTGAGGTAAGGAAGACAGGCACTTATATCTTCTCTCCAGTTCAGCCTTTTTGTGACCTATGACTTAAGGGTGTTAGTGTTAGCATTAGATCACACCCCAGGCCAGCTGGAACAATTAAACCATTAGTTTTATAGACCTCAAGTCTATGCCCTCAAACATGTTCTGAATCATCGGTGTTTTCTGCTACAACTGAGCTACGGGGGTCAGAAAGTGTTGAGCAAACACACCTTTTTCTTTGGAAACCATTTCACTGCTGGGCTTACCTTAAATGAAGCTCTTATCAGTTTCTGTCCCTCTTTCTCTCCACCAAGGGAAACTGTTTCCTTTTTTTTTGTTTGTTTGAGACGGACTCTCGCTGGGGGCGAGATCTCGGCTCACTGCAACCTCCACCTCCCAGGTTCAAGTGATTCTCCTGCCTCAGGCTCCTGAGTAGCTGGGACTACAGCAGCTGGGATTACAGGCACGGTGGCCCAGCTGATTTTTGTAGTGTTTTTACTAAAGATGGGGTTTCACCACGTTGGCTCGAGACCTCGTGATCCGCCAGCCTGGACCTCCCAAAGTGCTGGGATTACAGGTGTGAGCCACCGAGCCTGCCCCACCAAGGGAAACTTTCTGTAGCCAGCACTGTCTTCCTAGACTTGCTGGGCCCTGGTGAGTTGAGTGAAGGATTCCATGAGGCCACAAGAGGGCAGCAAATAACATAAAACTCATCAAAGCCCTAAAACTACAGGACTCTAAAATTGGCTTCTGTGTAGCCGTCTAATCCTAAAGCAAGTCATTTATTGATGTCTGCCAGGCGTGCGACCCAGTGTAAGGTCAATGTGTGAAGAATTAGAAGACAGAGTACAGCCTGCCTCTGATTTGAGGTGGGGTTATATGTGTTACCTTATCCAGAGATAGCGATCTCAGATAACAGGCAGGAGCAGCCTCTCGTTAACAGTTCTATGTATATGGAGAGGAAGCTCCGATGTTGTGAAAAAGATGCTTCCTTGGTTAAAATATGAATGCCAAGAGATTATTTCATTTATCTCTTCATAGCACAGCGCCGGTCACCTGGAAGGTACTCAGTAAATGTGAATGAATGAACAGATACGGTACTGTCTAAAATGAACTCACCCCTAAAGGCGACAATGTTTTCGAACATTAGTTATTTGGGCTAATGCAGGAATAGTTCACGCTTTTCAAGACATTTCTCTATTTCCATGTTAGCGTTGGAGTCAGGCACGCGTTAGTAACATCGTTTCCCAGGCAGAGACTCAGCTGCAACCGAGGCCTTGACCGCCCTGGGAGGAACTTTCTGCCCATGTGTTTTTCATTTGGCAGCAGGTTCGCCGGTCACGTCAGGTTACTACGGTGTCAGAAGATCTTTCTTATCTGACTCAGACTTCCACAACAGTAAACAGTTTTCAAATGACGTCTACACCTCCAGCGTGGGGAAGCCGTTTCCCTGTGAGTCCTCCGCAGGCCAGAGCCATGCGGCCCTCCTGGAGCCCTACTTCCCCCAGGAGCCCTACGGAGACTACCGGCCTCCGGCGCTGACGCCCAACGCGGGCTCTCTGTTCAGCGCCTCACCCCTGCCGCCGCTCCTGCCGCCGCCCTTCCCCGGAGACCCAGCTCACTTCCTGTTTGTGAGTATGCAGAGACCTCGTGTGAGGGAGTAAACGAGAGGCGAGGCTCGCCCTCTGGCCCAGCCGCTGTACTTGGCATCCGGGTTGAAGCCAGGTCTGGCTCACCCTGGAGACTCCTGAGGCTGCTTTGCAGCTGCCTGGAGATGCCAGTACAACCTCCGAGGGAGCTTTGTTCAAGGATCCCTGTTAGCCATGACAGCCAGGAGCGTCTACGCAGGGCTTGGAACCGGGAGGAATGTACAGCAGGATTTATATCCATTTTGTTAATGCTCTACTGATATTGCCTGATGTTCCCCCACCCTCTTAGTGCCAGTCGTCATCATTCCTGCAGCCCCTAAGGAAGGAACACTGAAGCTGCATCTCAGACATGCTAGGCAGTAATGAGATGGATTATAATCTCCCAAGGAGGGTCCTCTTTCTTTCCAAGTCCTCTGCCTCCCCTTCCCCATATTTTTAGCCTAAAAATCCTTGTTCTCTCTCAATCCTTCCAAACAGGTGAGTTCATAAAGATCTGAAGATTGCTAATGCTCATAGAGAATCATAAAGGTTTCTACCGCAAAGGAATGAATCTCTAAAGACAGGAGTTTAGACAAAAGGGAGAGGATGAGAATTCCCATTATTAAGTATACTCTATGCCGGGAAATGTGATGTGTTCCTTCAATACTTGCAACAACTCAGGATATATGTATGGAAGTCCCATTTTGCAGATGAGCAATGTTGGGCTCAGAGTCAGGAGGAGCCATGAATGAATCCAAATCTTTCTAGCTCCAAACTTAACGGGATTCCTGCCTCTTTCCTCCTGCCTTACTGAGGACAGAGTGGGCTTCTTAGTCCCCTCAAAAGCTCACCATGGAGTTGAAGGCCTACTCCGAGGAGCGGGCCAAGCGCTGACCTTCCCCACTGTGTAAAGGGCGTTCTAGGACCCAGACTAATGGGAGACTCAAAAAGAATCCAAGACAGAGTGCATTGTACACAGTAAAATGTTGCATAGATGTGCATTTTATTAGTCTCACATTTCATTCATTTAATGTTGTCTTCTGGGAAAAGAAATCTCAATAGCTATAGCAAATCTAATTGTAGAGTAGGAAGGGAGGAAAACTTTCACTGCTGGTGTCAAAAGCCAGAGAGAAGAGCAGCCTGAGAGCCAGGCTTCAGGCAGCAAAGAGAGGGGACGAAGGCTGCCCTGAAGCCACAGTCTGGCAGCATGCAATGTATCATCAGAGTGTCACCTAGTGAATAACCTCCGTGGCCTTTCCATTCTCCTCAGAGGGACTCATGGGAGCAGACGTTGCCCGACGGTCTCAGCCAGCCCGACCCTGTGTCTGCCGATGCCCTGCAGACCTTGCCACCCAGCACGAGTTGCCTCTCCCAGCTTGAGTCCGGGAGCATCGCCCAGCACAGGGGCTCCAGCTGGGGGACCTCCCTGGCTGGGACTCAGTCCTACTCGCTGCATGCTCTGGAAGATCTGCACCACACTCCAGGGTACCCTACCCCGCCTCCTTACCCCTTCACCCCTTTCATGACGGTGTCAAACGACCTACCGCCTAAGGTGGGGCCACTCTCCCCAGATGAGGAAGCAGACACCGGTTCCCTCCATGACCCTTCTCCTTGGGTGAAAGAAGACGGGAGTATTGCCTGGGGGTCATATGAATGCCGCAGAGCTTATTGAGGGGAGGGCCAAAGGACTTCTGGGTTTTTCTTTAACTTGAGGTATATTCCAAAGATTGTTTTAGGTGTGTCAGCTCATCCAGGACTGGATTTTCAGAATAAGCTTCAATGCCGCCCTTTGTTAGTGGACGAGGGCATTTATTTGTAATCCTCTCCACCGTAGCCCCACTGAAATAAAACAGAATGTTAATTAAATGTATCAGAGACCGTATTCTAGTAAGATAACCTTACAATGTGTTCTTTTTGGAACTGTTGTAACCCGTTACGTTCTGAATCTTCTGTTATCCTTGAAGTATCATTTTTGGCACTGATTTGTTTTTCTTAAATTACATTAAAAAGTTTATGCAGATCATAAAAAATACTGATTTTTCTGTCAAATGTTTCTTAGTTATAAACTATGTGTATTCTGCAGTAAAAGACACTGGATAGGATATAATATAGCTATGACCACATAAAACTCATAGCATGTGACTTGAAAGACTGAAGTGTTTTATATACATATATTTATGGCGTATTATAGTGACTTGTAAAAGCCCAGTTAAAAAAAAGGCACAATCTATAAATACGTTATTGTCCATAAAATAGGATGAGATCAGGAGACTATGGCTTTGTACATAACAAACTTATTTTTTGACTCTATCCTAAAGCCCAGGATGTCCCCAAATTAGTTCAATCCAAAAAAGGCCAAAAATTTTTTTTGATCAGTGATGGCCTTAATTAAACTAGACATTGTCTCTCTGCTGGAATAAACCTACAGTTATCAGCATGAATGAATAAAATAGGCATTCTGTAATCAAATGGAAATTTATTCTTTTTTTTTTTTTTTTTTTTTTTTTTTTTTTTTTTTTTTTTTGAGACAGGGTCTCACTCTGTCACCCAGGCTGGAGTGTAGTGGTGCAATCATGGCTCACTGCAGCCTCAATCTCCTGGGCTCAAGCAATCCTCCTACTTCTGCCTCCCAAGTAGCTAGGACCCAGGTGTATGCCACCATGCCCAGTTAGTATTTTTATTTTTTACTTTGTTTTTTAAAGTTTTTGTAGAGACAATGTCTTACTATGTTGCCCAGGCTGGTCTCGAATTCTTGACCTCAATCTATCCACCCACCATGGCCTCCTAAAGTGTTAGGATTATGGGCGTGAGCCACCACACCCAACCAAATTCATACCCTTTAAAGAAAATACAGAAAATAGGACTAAGCTGTTGGCAAGAAACAGACCACAAAACACCAAGAAGCAAGAGGACTTTGGAGAAGGACATATCGCCATGTGTGAGCCAATGGCTTGACAAACAGCACCTCCTATTTGGTGGCTTACTGGTCGGAAATGTACAGCTCTTACTATGTGTCAATGAAGATACTGACATCTGAAGCATGAATCTGTCCACATTTGATTGGTGTAGGTTCCTTGGCTAATTGGGCTCCCAGCATAATTCCAGCATGCCTATCTGAGGCCAAGCTCATCATACATGCCTGGTATACACTGAGACTTTGCAGATGCATGAGTGGAGGCCCCCGGGTTGTACCTGCACCCTTCTTCCTAGCTTCCTACCACCTGTCTTTCTGCACTTCATTCTCACATCTTTTCCACCCTCTGGTCCCTCCTGATCCAATGCCATTTCTCTCCATCTTCTGGAGGCCAAGGCCTTCATTTTCCCTCTAGTTGCCCAAAGACCCTCAACACAATCTCCATCACATCCTCTGTGACTGACCCATACTCTACCTCAGCAAGGTAGAAGCCCAGAAATTCCAATAAAGGGATTAATTCACACTTACAAGCAAATAATTGATATTCCTTTTTTTTCCAGGCCTTCAGGGTATTTTCTGGTTAAGCAAACACACTTCTAGTTTATGGAGTGCCACCAGAAATGCTTGGGTAGTGAGCTTTCCTTCACCTCATCCTTTCGGCTCCCTCCAGGCACAGCATTCTTCAGGGAGTAGATCAAGGTGAACGCATGGGGCTCTCTGCTCCTGGACAGCACTGCCAGGCCCCCTGCCCCACTTCCTCCCGCTCCACCAGCAACTTTGGGCAGCCTGAACTTTGCTTTGCTTAGTGCTTGCTCTTCAGTGAAAAATGGCAACGTTCACAGTGCAAGAAAGGAGCTGTTCTTTCCTAAATCCAGGAACTTGCAACCTCAGTCCTGGTTTCCAATATGGCTGGTAGAACCATCTGTCATTCAGCAGTTACTCATACCTGAAGAGCAGGCCTGTGCATCAGAAAGAAGAGATCTGGCCCTCTCTGCAGATATAGAGGTCTTCACAAGGGTCTCAGGGTCATTTTCCTAGATTGGTGTTGTAAAGTTTAAAATGATTTGTCCTCTACTGCTTACCATTTTACTGGGTGTCAATAACACAGTAGTGGCTGTGTAAATCGTAAATATGTGTCCACATAACTTTAACTTTCACGTGATTATGACTCTGAATTTTTGTTTGTTTTTTGTTTTTTAATTATTATTATACTTTAAGTTCTAAGGTACAAGTGCACAACATGCAGGTTTGTTACATATGTATACATGCACCATGTTGGTGTGCTGCACCCATTAACTCATCGTTTACATTAGGTATATCTCCTAATGCTATCCGTCCCCACTTCCCCAACGCCATGACAGGCCCCGGTGTGTGATGTTCCCCATTCTGTGTCCAAGTGTTCTCATTGTTCAATTCCCACCTGAGTGAGAACATGAGGTGTTTGGTTTTTTGTCCTTGGTGATAGTTTGCTGAGAATGATGGTTTCCAGCTTCATCCATGTCCCTACAAAGGACATGAACCCATCCTTTTTTATGGCTGCATAGTATTCCATGGTGTATATGTGCCACATTTTCTTAATCCAGTCTATCATTGTTGGACATTTGGGTTGGTTCCAAGTCTTTGCTATTGTGAATAGTGCCACAATAAACATATATGTGCATGTGTCTTTATAGCAGCATGATTTATAATCCTTTGGGTATATACCCAGTAATGGGATGGCTGGATCAAATGGTATTTCTAGTTCTAGATCCTTGAGGAATCACCACACTGTCTTCCACAATGGCTGAACCAGTTTACAGTCCCACCAACAGTGTAAAAGTGTTCCTATTTCTCCACATCCTCTCCAGCACCTGTTGTTTCCTGACTTTTTAATGATCGCCATTCTAACTGGTGTGAGATGGTATCTCATTGTGGTTTTGATTTGCATTTCTCTGATAGCCAGTGATGAGGAGCATTTTTTCATGTGTCTGTTGGCTGCATAAATGTCTTCTTTTGAGAAGTGACACTATATATTATGCATGTTCATGCGTTCCTTCATCTCCTAACGACTTGAAGATGCACTGGCTCTCAGACAAAGAGAGCTCAACAACCAGACCTTGGAACAGAGGTAAATACAGGGAGGACAATGATGTTTACATTCTTCTTAAAGCATCCAATCCCTTTCATAACGTTTGACTAAATTAACTTATAAAAAAGAGACGCACTGAGGCCCACATATGCCTGCTAGTGTCCACTTCAGTTATCTAGTCTAAAAGGGGTTTGGGGAGTAGGGCTGGTGCTAATAATTCCAAATAATAAGTGATCTTTAAGAATTCTGTTTAGTTTGGGCCGGGCGTGGTGGCTCACGCTTGTAATCCCAGCACTTTGGGAGGCCAAGGCGGGTGGATCACAAGGTCAGGAGATGGAGACCATCCTGGCTAACATGGTGAAACCCCGTCTCTACTAAAAAATACAAAAAATTAGCTGGGCATGGTGGCGGGCGCCTGTAGTCCCAGCTACTCGGGAGGCTGAGGCAGGAGAATTGCTCGAACCCGGGAGGCGGAGGTTGCAGTGACCAAGATTGCGCCACTGCACTCCAGCCTGGCGACAGAGTGAAACTCTGTCTCAAAAAAAAAAAAAAAAAAGTATTCTGTTTAGTTTGACAATGTGTCTCTGTTTTACATATATTTTAATTTGATTCTGTTTTATTGTTCAGGGAATACTTTGTTAAAAGCTGAAATCAAACTACAAAATTATGACAGGAAAATTAATTCTATTTCCTTATCCCATCCCATTTTTCTTTCAAGTACTCTGTGTTTTCTTTCCTTTTTTTTTTTTTTTTTTTTTTTTTTTTTTTTGAGATAGTCACCCAGGCTGGAGGGTGGAGGGCAGTGACACAATCTCGGCTCACTGCAACCTCCGCCTCCCAGGTCCAAGCGATTCTCCTGCTTCAGCCACCTGAATAGCTGGGATTACAGGCATGCACCACCACACCCAGCTAATTTTTGCATTTTTAGTAGAGATGGGGTTTCGCCATGTTGGCCAGGCTGGTCTGGAACTCCTGGCCTCAAGTGATCCACCTATGTTGGCCTCCCAAAGTGCTGGGATTACAGGCGTGAGCCACCGCGCCCAGCCAATTTTCTACAACATGTGGGGACTAACCGCACCTTTTCATAACAATGTACCGTGCCAACATACAAAAATAGGTGCATTCTTCTCTCCCTCACCTTCCTTAAACCTGCTTACACTGACTGACTCACTGACTTACAACTTTCCCGAGAAAGTTAGAGAAAATTAAAGAGCTCCGTTTCAACCCTCCATCTCTTTCAGGTCTTGTAAGGACACAGGATATATTTAAGACTTAAGTAATCAGAGATGGTGTGTCAAGTTCAAGCCACTAAAGAAAGCTGACTAGATGATAATGCCAAAAAGAAATCGAGCACAATTTGCCCATGCAAAAGCTGCAATATAGACAAGCATGCCATTAAACACACGCAGTATGTAGTTGAAGGCATTTGCATTCCTCTTACAATATTATACAAACCCCAAAACAAGGAGAGAAGAAAACTACATCTTTACCTCGGTTATTTAATAAATGATTTCAAATGATCATTATGACTTGCTATAGCTCAGTTAATAATACAATTTCATGGTACTATTGGGGTAGGAGGAGAAGACAGAAGCACTCTAAAAGAAATTGCACAAAGGGAAAATAATTACTAATGCCAATAGTAAAATATACATTGACATGTACATACATCTATACATACGTACACACATGTATAAAAGTATTATAGTATCTTTGTGATCAGTTTTTCAATATTTAATCTAAATATCAAAATAGTATAGTCATAAGGAATAAAACATCAGTTATATTTAAAGTACCAAAATAATGATTGATGTCTAAGGTTTAAGTCACATTACATTATAGTGATTCTACCAACCACACACCAAAATTATACTCTTTACTTAAGGCTCCATCACTGGGTTCTGTCTACAGTATCCTCTTTATGCAAAACAATATTACACCGTTCATCTCACACACCATAGACTCTAGAGAGGTTAAGTGCAAAATCACACACTCTAGACAAAGTGGTTCTCCAGCTAAAGAGACTCATGGGGAGGATTCATGAATGGCTCACCGCTGTGTCCCAGCACCTGGCTCGGGGCCCAGAATATTGTAGATGCTCAGTAAATTTTTGTTAGATTGAACTAAAATTATACCATAAAGATGAGTAACTTTTTAGCCCTTGGTTCTATGGGTGACAGCTCTCTGAAACCAGTATCTGAGAGGATTCTCACCATGTTTAGTATCTAACATTAGCCATACTCTCTCCAAATTCAGACAGTAGGTGGATATTGGGCTTTAGTGGTAATATATTTAAGATGACTGGTTTAGTCTTTTTAGATACCTTTATGAAGTAAAATTACTGAACCTTTGAAATAGCACAGAAAAATGTTGATATATTCATTTAGTATGTACATGTACTATGATCTGTTGCTAAGAAATCTTATAAATAAAAATTATTCAATGTTTGATTGTTATCTCTGGTGTGACTAAAACAAGTATGATAAATAAATCAGGAACAAGAATCCTCAAAGGTCAAGCTAAATAAACATTAAAATCTTCTATAGTTATTTGCAAATGATGACATTATATTATATTTGATTTTTGATATGGAAGTATCCTCTGACCAGGTGTGGCAGTTCCCGACGCCTGTAATCCCAGCACTTTGGGAGGCCGAGGAGGGAGGATTGCTCAAGCCCAGGAGGTCAAGGCTGCAGTGAACCATCACTGCACCACTGCACTCCAGCCTGGGAGACAGAATGAGACCCTGTCTCAAAAAAGAAAAAAAAACGTATCCTCTAATTATAATCTCTGATAAATAACATACGTGCATTTGTAATATGCAATGTCATTGTTAGTACAATTAAAAAAAAGAACAGTAAAAAATGTTAGAAGTTCCAAGAGGAATAAAATGTGGACCAAACATACAGTATCTTTGGATTAGCTCTTTTGGATTAGGAAAATTGACAGATATACCTGCTAAACTTCCCCCTAAGAAAATATCTTAACAGGAATAAGCATGGGCAAGGAATTCATGTCTAAAACACCAAAAGCAATGGCAACAAAAGCCGAAATTGACAAATGGAATCTAATTAAAGAGCTTCTGCACAGCAAAAGAAATTACCATCAGAGTGAACAGGCAACCTACAGAATGAGAGAACATTTTTGCAATCTACTCATCTGACAAAGGGATAATATCCAGAATCTACAAAGAACTCAAACAAATCTACAAGAAAAAAAACAAACAACTCCATCAACAAGTGGGCAAAGGATATGAACAGCCACTTCTCAAAAGAAGACATTTATGCAGCCAACAGACACATGAAAAAATGCTCATCAGCACTGGCCATCAGAGAAATGCAAATCAAAACCACAATAAGATACCATCTCACACCAGTTAGAATGGCCATCACTAAAAAGTCAGGAAACAACAGGTGCTGGAGACGATGTGGAGAAATAGGAACACTTTTACACTGTTGGTGGGACTGTAAACTAGTTCAACCATTGTGGAAGTCAGTGTAGCGATTCCTCAGGGATCTAGAACTAGAAATACCATTTGACCCAGCCATCCCATTACTGGGTATATACCCAAAGGACTATAAATCATGCTGCTATAAAGACACATATGTTTATTGTGGCACTATTCACAATAGCAAAGACTTGGAACCAACCCAAATGTCCAACAATGATAGACTGGATTAAGAAAATGCGGCACATATACACCATGGAATACTATGCAGCCGTAAAAAAGGATGAGTTCATGTCCTTTGTAGGCACATGGATGAAGCTGGAAACCATCATTCTCAGCAAACTATCGCAAGGACAAAAAACCAAACACCTCATGTTCTCACTCATAGGTGGGAATTGAACAACGAGAACACTTGGACACAGAGTGGGGGACATCACACACCGGGGCCTGTCATGGGGTGGGGGGAGGGGGGAGGGATAGCATTAGGAGATATACCTAATGTAAATGACGAGTTAATGGGTGCAGCACACCAACATGGTGCATGTATACATATGTAACAAACCTGCACGTTGTGCACATGTACCCAAGAACCAAGCATAATAACGAAAAAAAGAAAATATCTTAACAGGAATAATCCAAAAGTTTTAATGGTTTTAATAAGTTAATTTAGTCATAAATGAAAGATCACTCAACTGTTTTATTTCTTAAGCTTGATAATATAGTCATAGATTTTCATCATGGTATTCTTTATATGTTTTTGTATGCCTTAAATGTTGCACAATAAAAACGTTTTAAGTAGTAGAAGAGGAACTCTTCAAGCAGTGTACGGTGGTGTTTTTCTTAGTTAAAGGATGAATTATCACATGCTTGCTCCCCATGGAAGCCTCTTAAGGAAAAGTTAAAACTTTGAATATGTCTTATGGGAAGAGACTGACGTAGCACAAATCTTTAAAAAACCTTCACCTAATTGTCTTCTTGGTCATTTTCAAATGGACCAAATGTTCACTCTAGGGCCCAAAAAACATTTATTTCCTGCACGTATTCAATCTTCTGGAACTTGATATTTCCCACAAGGTTTGTTAACAGTGTCCCAAAGTCAAGGTGACAAAAGAACTTTGCATTAATAAAGACAATTTCGAGCTGTAGTCAAATTTGGAGGGAATAAACTATCCCTTTTCCTTATACTGAAAGTCTTTTAATATGCCTGTGCCTACGTTGAATAAAATCTCCTACGTAGGGGGGAGAAAACAATGCTCTGCGGTGTCATTTGCATACAAAAGACTGCCAAAATTTTTCAGTCAAAATATTCAGTTTAAAACTTTCAAAAGAAATCTATTCCATTCCCATCACTTTGGGTACGGACTGGGTATAAGAAGGTCAAGGTCAAATACAGGATTTCTGAGGTCAATGGCAAGGATAGCCAGAGATCTGAAAAACAGTGATATGTGAAGAACTAGAGAAACTGGATGAGGAGTCTCAAAAGGAGAAGGCTTGGGGTGGAGATGGGATGGGCATAACTTCTTTAGACTTAGTACTGGACCTGGTCAGAGTAGCTAATCAGTATATGATTGTTGAATGAATGAATGAATGAATGAACCAGTTAATGAACTAAACAAACTCACAATAGAAAAGCAGTAGTACAGAAGTAGGAGAAGAGAGTAATTGATAGCAGAAATCAAGGTTTACTTATTTTTGTACTCCTGGTACTTGATACCATGCCTAGTGCATAGTTGGTGCCCAATTAACACATGATTGGATTATAGCACAATCACTGATCACTACATTTAAAGCAGTCCAATAGTGGAACAGGCTGCCTCACAAATAGTGAGCTCTCATTTCCTCTACACAGATTCTACTATGGGCCAGGATCTCAGCCAAGCAGTGGAGCCAGAGGCTGGACAGACACAAGCAGAGATTTTGGAAAAAGACTGAGTTCCTCTCAGCACTTCAAAGATCCCTTCCAACACCTAAACATCAAAAGCCATGTTATATTGCCAAGCAAGGGTGCCTATGAATGCCTGTTGAAACCCCACAACAATTTTTTCAGCCATTTATTAAAACCCCAAAGAGACTATCAGGACTTCAGGGCAAACATCCTAGAGGTAGCAATGCTCCCAGCAAGAAGGAAGAGTTCTCAGTCTGAGAGGCACAAACAGTAATCAGTGTAATTAACAGCTCACCTTCACCTCCAGCCAGGAGTTTCTTCAAGCTTCTAGTGTTTCCAGTCCTTACAGAACATTCTCAAGTCAGCAGGCTACACTGTCTTAGTCTCCTCGTACAAACTGATGGTAAAACAGATACACCCCAAAATATTTCCACATGCACAAACAACCTTGAAACGTGTGTTCGCATATCTTACAAGCAGGTATTTTTCCAATGTCACTCACAGCCTATTAGTGGGTCATTAAATTAACGTAGTGACTCCCAACCAACGTATATTTTCCATAAATAGAATGAAACGGAAAAGGTGGACTAGAATAGAAAATATCAGAGTGCCTCACATATGTAGGTATATGTTGTTTCACGAAAAGTTTTGTTTAGAAATATAAATGTTGTTATAGATACACGTGAACATGTAAAACAGATTTCTTATTGTAGGTTAAAGTCCAAAAAGTTTAAAAGCTTCTTGTAGAAAAGATCAAGAAGACAACATCAATAGCTAAGAGCAAAGGCCAGGCATGGTGGCTCACACCTATAATCCCAGTACTTTGGAAGGCCGAGGCGGGTAGATCACGAGGTCAAGAGACCGAGACCATCCTGGCCAACATGGTGAAACCTCTTCTCTACTAAAAATACAAAAATTAGCTGGGTGTAGTGGTGCATGCCTGTAATCTCAGCTACTCAGGAGGCTGAGGCAGAGGAATCACTTGAACCCGGGAGGCAGAGGTTGCAGTGAGCTGAGATCGTGCCACTGCACTCCAGCCTGGTGACAGAGTGAGATTCCGTCTCAAAAAAAAAAAAAAGCCAGGGCTTTGAAGTTAGACCTATCAAAGTCTGAATCCTAATTCTGCTACTGATATGCTCGGTGATCTTCGCATGCCACTTATTCCTCTGAGCCTGTTTCCTCACCTGTGGAATGTGAATGCTATACAATATAGCACCTGATGTCCAGTAAACAATAATGAGTCTCCTATGAGGTCTTCTCTGAGTCTCCTATGAAGAACAGCCAATGCTGTGGGTACCTGGGGTCTCAGGGTTGCTCTGGGCCTGATCATCCACTCAGATCTGTAAGGAGGATTTGCAGGATCCATTTAGAAAGATTCTCCCTTACTTCCACAAGCATGGCCTTTGGCTCTTAAATACCTGTGCTGGGGTTTTGTAATTATAGAAACAACAGGAACCAAAACTCATTAATGTTGGGCTACAAACCAGAGGGAAGCTTCTTTCTCAAAACAGGGCTCAGGCCTAGACAAATCTAGTTTTCTGAAATTGCTAGCGAGCAACAGCACTGAGATGGCCATCCCAGAAACAAGGCCAACACAGAAGCACCCACAAAGGCTGCTGGAAGTTGGGACAAAGAGATCCTTGCTGTCCTTACAGACCCCCTGACTTCCCAGGAGCTCCCCTCTCACCCAGCCTGGCCTGCCTTCTCCACAGGGTAGCTGATCGTCAGCATCATCTTCAATGGTGTTGCCAAGAGCACTCAATGCTCCTGCCATCCCTGTCCATCTCCACATGAAAGGAGAGGTTAGGAAGGAGATGAAGCCTGAAAGCATTGGGAGGACACCCCAGCACAGGGGAACACAGAGACACGTGAAGTCAGGGAGAAAACCAGTAGTGCAGACAAGAAATGGAAGAAAGCAGTGACAGGAAGAGAGACAAAGAAACAAGGAAAGAAGTAAACAAAAATGCAACAAAGAAGAAAGTTTTTAAAAGCAAATTAAAAAAAAGAGTATAACAAAAAGGAGGAGAGCACCAAAGAAAAGAAGGAATGGAAGAAGCTATGAGGACAAGAGACCATCCCTAGATTCCAAGCTTCTTGGTTCACTGTTCCTTCAGAAGGGGCAATGCCTAGGCACAGCGGGGAAGAAGGTATGCAGGGAGGAGAGGTGCTATCTCCACTCCCATTGTCCTTCCCCTCCTCAGGTCTGGTCCATCAGGGAAACCTAGGACACATGCTCAGGGGCATTTGTAGAAAGAAGCTCCAAAAGCTGTCAGATTTCAATACATCCATCCTGCCCTCCACTGCCAGGTGCCACCTCAGGTGTTCCCAGGCCTGCTACTCTCCCCCAGAGATGCGGTTTCAGCTGCCAAGCAATTCCTATCAGTCTTGTCATTCTCAGTTGCCCTTTCCCTAAGCTCTGTGCGTTTCCCTCTGTATTTGACACATTTGGGGGCACCCCAATCTTTTTCTAGAGGCCTTTGGGGCTAAACTACACTGTTCGCATTTCTGAGAACTCAGAGAACAAACAGCAGAGGCCTAAAACCATGGCCTGGTCTTGAGTCCTGGAAATACCATGGTTATTTGCAAAAGGAACCCCACCATGCCTCTCTGTCTTCTCTTGCTGTCCCCTTCTGTGGAGGGGGTGGGTGGCTATGAGAGGACTTGGCCTGGCACTCTCTCCCTCTGTGGACCATTCCTGTCTCCTCATCTTCCAAATCACATGGAAGAGGCACAGTAAGTACTCACAGAAGATGACCCAGTAGAATCCCAAGCCATTAGTGAGGGGCTTGGGCCTGGACCATGGGAGAAGCCTGACCCCAAGTCCCTCCCCCTTCTCACCCCAACGGGAGAAGGCTTGTACCTAAGTCCACGTCCTTTCAGTTAAAATGAGCAGGAGCCAAACTTGTCACTGTTTCCTAACATGTGCTCCTACAGCAAAAAGGCAGGGGTGGCTCTAGAGTGAGAAAAAGCAAAGAGGGCACTTCACAGTGCAGTGGTGAAACCCAGAGTCAGAAAGTCTCCAGAGGATGAGGCTCCTGGCATCCCCAGCTCTGTGGGGAGGAGCAAAGGGTCTTAATGGGCAGTCATTCTGAGCCGAAACGTCAGAGTGTCGGGCCCAGGAAGAGCGGGATGAAACGGGGAGGGAAGCCCGCTGGTAGCCAGGCGGAGCCAGAAAAATAGGAGGTGCAGAGCGAAGGCCTCTGCTAGGCCCGCTGGCCTGCCACCTGGGCCCAGAGCGACTTCTTGCTGTGCCACACCCACTAGCTGCCATGTTCATTCCCCAAAACCTGAGATTTCCCCTCAAAACACAGATGGGGGATGCGGGAATCAGTCTGGGCAGCCAGTCTGGCTCTGGTGTTCATGGCCAGGGCAGCCTAAGTCACTCATGGCTCCCTAGCTGCCCTGAAGGCTGAAATACAGAGCATCTTTGAGGACATCTGCTCTATCTGTGGGAAGGAGGACAAAATGCTCAAAATATAATAAAAGCAAGGGCCAGGACCCAAAGGGGTCTCACTCCCTGTTTCTCTGGACTCTCTGTGGGGTGCCTGTGTGCAGGATTTCTGCAGAAGATAGTCCATTTTGTTAAGCCTTTGAATATTCAAATTGAAAGTATCGCGCAATCATTGATTGTCAAATCATGGGTTTCTAGAGGTTTTAAATACTTGGCATGAGGGGGAAAAAACTCAAACCTATACCCGAAGGTATAAAACATTAATTCTGTTTGTCTCCTGCTCCAGGGACCTGAGTGCAGCCGGATGCTTTGTGAAACTTTAAAAATGTTGCATCTCTGCTTCTCTCCCTGCCCAGGAGCCCTCCCAGGCGCTGAGTCCCTGCAGCTGCAGCATCCAGCCACCGACCCAGCTCCTGCTGACCACGATGTCGGGTAACTCGACTGCTTCTCCTGGGGTCAGGTCAGGCGGGCCAGGGGCATTTCAATCCGGGGGTGTTTCCACAGCTTTTCCTGCATAGAACAGAGAGGCACAAAGTCAAGGCATGCGAGTAAGGGCCGGGGATCCGGAGAGGACGCGGGCCACGCTGTGGCCGCTCCCACTCAGCGCCTGTCCCGGAGGGCAGAGGCCCAGAGGCCGAGTTGGCCGCTCCGGACGTCCGCGTACCCCAGGCCCCCGCCCGCCCTCCCACGTATCCACTGTTGTGTCCTGGGACACGCGGCGCGGACCCTGCGCGCCCAGAAGCGGCGACGGGGGGAGCTAGAGGCTCACAGTGAGCCTGGGACGGGGGCAGAGCGCGCCGACTGCACTGAGCCGAGCTGTGGCGGTCCTGCGCGGACCCCGAGGGGCGCCCGCTGCCCGCGGAGTCCGGAGCCGATCGAGGAACGGGGTGGTGGGGCTGCAGTAGGCTGCAGCGCGGAGAGGGCGCGGCGCCTGGACCCTGCGGGCGGGGCACCGGATTCCCTGGGTCCGGGCTAGGAAGAGCGCCATCTCCTTTCCTGGGGAGACCCTAACTCCTGGAACCCGGCTTGAGGGGGATCCCTGCTGTCCAGCTGCGGTCCCCGCAGTGACCAGGCGAGGCGCTGGCATCCTGGCACTGTCGCCAGGCGCCCAGGCTGAACGCGCGGCCACCCTCGGCCGCCGCACCCAGCTCCTCCCCGCGCGATTCCTGGACGCTCACTGCAGGGTCGTGGTCAGGGCCGGAGCCGCCCCGGACTCCTGCGGCCACCTCCACCTTGAAAGCTCGCCCGGCTCGGCTTGGCCTAACAGCCGGTCCCCAACCTACTCACTGCGGCTCTTCGGGGCCGGGGGCCCAGGCTGCCCCTGCTCCCAGCGCGCAGGGGTCCCTCCCAGCGAACCCCTCTGGCGCGCGCCCGCCACCTGCCGCTAGCCGGGGCAGTCGGACCGGGCCCCGCCAGCCCCGGGGCGGCCCCTACCGAAGGGAGGCCTCCCGGCGGAGTGCAGGGTCATCGGGAGCACCGGACGGCTTTCCCCAGCTCGCGCTGCGCGGGCTCGCCCCGGAGCCTCAGTGCGCCTCGGAGAAACGCCTGCTCCAGAAAGGGAGGGGGTGGGGAGAGAAGGGAAGAAGGGGAGAGCAGGAGCGGGGGCGAAGGAGGGAGGAGGGCAAGATGGAGCGCGGAAAAGGCGGAGAAAAGGGGCGAGAGAGAGCAGGCAGAAGGAAAAGACAGAAGGGAGCGAGGGAGGGAGTTCCTCGGGCCTGGCCCCTTTACTAGGGTCAGTCTGGCAGGTCCCTCGCCGGCCCAGGACTGAGCTGGCCAAACCTCACCGCTTGCTCCCGGGCTGGCTTCCAGACCAAGGGCACGCAGAGGTCGGAGCCTGTCCAGAAGCCACATCTGGCCAGGTGGAGAAGGAAGGGACTCGGGACTTCCATGCCAGTGGGAACATCACAGTGGGGTGGGCTACGTCAGCCGCCATAATCAGAGAAAGCCCCCTGCCCCAGGCCTGGCCCCTCCCCAGGTCCATAATACCCTCTCTCAGCTGTCTGGGTCTGAAAGCCAAGGTTCCCCCGACCTAACCAGATTGGTGGGCTCCCCTGCACTGGTCTCCACATTCCAGAGCAGAAAAACCCGTTTGCTATTGGCCTAGGACTGAGGCCCAGCCAGGGGTGGATGGCCCCACAAATTTCCATGGATTCTGTTCCTACTGGGGCCCTGAAACCTGCTCAGCCACTCTTCGTTCTTTCAAGTTTGAAATGTTTGGGTTTTTACCATCCTTTGACATTTTTTGTGTGTGTTCTCTGAACTTAGAAACTTGGCTTTGGGTGCCATAGCCTATAAAAGGGGCCCCCACTCTGCACCCTGGCACCCAGACCTTGGACTTGACCACTGACTCAGTTGCCTTTCTCCAGAAAAACCGAAGGTGTATCAAGGTGTCCGAGTGAAGATCACAGTGAAGGAGCTGCTGCAGCAAAGACGGGCACACCAGGCGGCCTCCGGGGGAACGGTAAGCATAAGCCCTTCCCTCGCTCCCCAGCCCATGCCAGGCCTCTTTCAACCCTGTGTCTGCAAGCTGTGGAGGCCACTCAAGGCCCCACGCACTCACCATCCCCAGACCTGGCCTTCCTCTGCTGTTCCTATGACTTCTGTACCCAGCTGCATCCCAATCGGGAAGCTACAGAGGACAGCTGGGGCATGTTGTGGGGCTCAGGATTTGGGGGAGCCCATCCATTCCCCATGGGTGAAAGTAAAGTATGAAAAGTGTGTTGGTCCTCTGCAGGGGGAGAAGCAGCCAGCAGGTAAGTAGACATCGTTTTGTTAGGAAGACAGTGTATGTATGCACAGCCCCTTGCAGACCCATAGAAAATCTCTCCCAGAAATTCACCTCATTTTAGGGGCCCCTTCCAGGATAGCATCTGTGTAGAACATCCTCCCTTCCCTCCTCATTCTTCTGGAACTCACCCTCTGAGATCATTTATCTGTAAATCATCAGTTACCCGAAGTATCTAGCAGCAAAGGGCCCTATCTCTGCAGAAGAGACAGCTAGAGTACAGGACCACTTCGTTAAAATGTATCAACACCTTAAGCAGGTTCAGGTTATTACAAAATTGAACTGAGCAGTCATAAGGGTATACCCTGACACTTTATACACCTTCCTACGGTAAGTACTGCCAAAGGCACTCAGGGCAGCAGCAGAACCAAATAAACTAGGTGGGGTTATTGCCCAAGAGGGGGCAGTTCATCCCTAAAAAGCCTCCATCATACAATTGCTGGGGGGTTGGTTTGGGTGTGAACATAGGATCTGACAGCTGGGGCTCATATTGCCTATGTTAGGATTTGTCCTTCTCCAGCCCATTGGCATCTGCCCCACAACAGTTTTTGTGCCTGATGCTGTTCATGTGCAATGCATGACTTCATGAAATAGGCCTTTGACAGTGGGACTTCATGAAATGGGAGGGAGCAATTGATGTAGGGGAGGTAAACACAGGTTCTAGAACCAGATGGACTGGGCTCAGGTCTCAGCTCCTCCATGGTGTGTATCCTCAAGCAAATTACCCAATTTCTCTTGCCTCTGTTTATTCGTCTTCAAATTGGGGATGATAGGATTTTGTGAGGGTTAATGGAGTTATTGCACGCAAAGCCCTTAGAAGAATGCCTTCCACATAGTGAGTGCTCAATAAATGTTAGTTGTCATTATTTGAGAAATAATAATATTATTTGGGGAAAGCAACTAATATTCCAACCAAGGATTAAAAGCCAGCTATTTGGTAATGTTTGTTCACACCCTTTGCTCAGAGTTTAGAGTTCAGATGTGAGCCAGCTGCAATTTGGCGTATACAGCACATGCAGCTGGAGAAGTTAGGACCTCCATGTGCAGAATTTCAGGTAACACATTAACACTCCCTTACATTTCTAGAGGACTTCACAGTGGTTCTTCTTTTAAAGCACCTTTGCACAGCCACAATTTCATTTAGTTTTTATAACAACCAGCAGAGGTAAGTAGAGCAGAGATCTGTACCTCGATTACAGGCAAAATTCAAAACCTTGAAGTTGCTAAAGGTAGGACTAAGGTCTTATTCTCAGTGTAATATAAAAACCCTTCCGTTGGCTCTTTATTCTCTAAATTCATCATTCTGCAGATCTGACCATACTAAGCAGGAGTCTGATAGCCTCAACCCCTTCAGTTCAGAGATGGTTATATAATTAATAAAACCAGGTACAAGGGAACTGGAAAGTGCTTCTGGAGAAAAACGTCATCAAGACTCATAATAAAATGTAACGTTTCCTTAAGGAGCTTTGGTACTTGCTAGAGTTCTGCTCAGCTGCACCTGGAGAGCCCCATGTGAGTGTGGCACTTCTGTTGCTGCTGGGCCCTTACAGATGAGTCTAGCCACTGCTCCCTTCTTAGCTGGCTACAGGAGCTAATGCGAGGGTAAGACACTTCACTTGTGTATCTGACCAGTTTCTGTTCCCCAGAGTAGTTTCACTTATTTAAATTTTTCTGAATTCCCTCCTGAGAAATAAAGCAGGACTTCTGAACCAGTGTCTTATAGGAACAGGCAGAGTAAAGCCTGCTCTACTTTGCTTCCCAGAAGACTGCATCAGCCCATGCCCTCACAAGCAAGCAGGTGTAACACGCATATAATTTAATTACAAGAGCCAGATGTAAAATCCCTCACTGGAAGCCATCGGATGGATCTGGGATTCTAAGGAAGCTGTGAGAGCGTACTTAGTAGGCAAGGGTAGCAGATACCAGGGGATGATGTATGCCTGCTTCTTAGTGTAGACCTTTCTGGTATAACAGAGATGATCCCCAGTTTGTTCATTTGTTGAAGGATGCCTCTGGGAAACTTTAAGCCAAGGGGAGGGTTAATTGTATCAAATACTACAAAGCGGCAAGAAATCTATCTTAATTTGTTATAAAGTCAGAGTAGTATCCACAATTTGAAATTTTAAGAAGGCAATCATGAATGGCAGTTATAGGTTGAGACAGATATTCAGTAAAGAATTCAACTATTCTTCAGGCAGTGCCAGAAGAAACTGTGTGTATGCCAGATTGGAACACTTGATTTTAAAAAACTGATTTCAGCCAGATCAATTTGCAAACATGCGCGTGCGCGCACACACACAGACACACACACACACTTGCCTTTGGGGTAAAAGGAAACTTGAGTTAGTCGTTATCAAAAGATGTCATTTACCTTTCTTTTTTTAAATCATTAATTTTTTAAACAGCCTTGATGTGTTTTTATAAATTGTAGATTGTGAATTTTTGTGCTGTTTGAAATCTAAGAGAGAGTTGCCTTTCTTTGTATTCTTGGAGCAAAGTAGGAAATGAACCCATGACTAGAAAGATAATATCAAGTAGGATATTGTAAACACACCTCAGGGAGATAACATGGGGAGGAGGCAGACAAACAGGCCAATCTGGGGGAGGAATGGGGTTAAGGAAAGCTCTACAATGAGGCAGATTTTTTAGTACCCACTCCTTCCAAGTCCTTCAGCTCAAGCTGCAGCCAAATATTTGCATAAAGAGCTGGTAAAGGATTCCAGCTTCCTGGTTCATGACATTACAGCATGGATCATTTTCAAAATTAATACTGCCTCCTGTTTCAGCAGTGGCTGCCTGCACAGCTCTCCCTGTGGCTCAGAGTATGGGAGTGAGTATGCCCTGTAACCCAAAAGAGGTGTGATAAGCTCGGCTTCCCAGCACAGAATCACAGAGCAATACAGGTCCCTTTAAACTTTAAAGCCACCACCTGAAATTTAAAAAAAAAAAAAAAAAATCCTAAATTACTCAGTATAATTATCAATTCAACTGAAAAATGCAGGCTGCTTTACTTTAAATAGTTAAAAAGAGCAGTCTCATAAACTTTTAAGTATTTAAATACAGTAGTTTAAATAAAAGCAACTTTTATAGAAAATAGTACAAAACATACAAAGTACTAGAATAATTCCCAACCATTAACTAGAATGAAAGTAGGTTCCAACTCACCAACTACAGCTTTAAGAAAATATTTTCTATTTTAATATTTCATGTATACTAAGAACATGTGAATATTTTTAGCTACTCAGGATTAACAAAATTAAGAATTGTGTTCTTTGGGGAAACGAATCCCTAAGGCTAAGTAGCCAGATGGTATATGAAATTTTTGAGAAAAATAATTGACTAAGCCATAGATAGTTGAGATTAAATAAATGTTAGTCCTTAATAATTTTAAATCGAATAGTTTAATAGGAAGCCTTTTGCTGCATTTTCTCAAACTGTTACATTTTTACCACATAAAATTATTTACATAAATTTTTTAGTCAAAATTAATCACTTTTAAAATTTATGTAGAAGAATCTGATATTAGGAAAAAAACTCCCCAAGCAAGCAAACATAAATATTGAATCTAGATAAAACACAATATTGGTTGTATTTAAGAAGTCTGTTTTATGATTTGATTTCAGGTTTTCATTGTTCCAATGCAATTTTCCAGATTGAATCTTCAAAGGATTATAAACCTCAAAAGTCATTTTAAATTCTACACGGACTTAATACACCTACTGCAATTCTATGCATCTGTCTTTCAAATTCTATAAAATATTTGTTGACACTTTCCCTTTCACTTGTTTTTTACAATATATTTTGTATAAAAATTTGTCAAATACTGAAAAAAAAAGGAGGCAACTTTTTCTGAGAAGGAAGAATCTGGCTTACCTTACAGCAGAAAGAAACATCGTCCTCATCAAAATGTCTTAGCTTTCCCTTTAGAGCTTTTCTTTCAGCCTGCTTCACGGTGATATTCTTGCTTTGACAGCGGTCCGGAGGCAGCAGTGTCCGCCTTTCAGAACCAGTTGCACCATCTTCTGCAGGTCAGTACAGCCAGCATTACAGTTCCCTCAAACACTCTTTCAAAAGTCCATCTCAAAAGTCTTTCAGTCTTGATTCAGGGGTTAAGATAGGCACCACCATTTAATTGGAATCCAACCAATCAGAAGGTGAAAAAGGCATAGTCACTCCACATGCAAGCCCAGCAAGAAAACAAGCGCAAATGTTGTCTTCATTTCTGAACTCTCTACTCTCTGCTATATTGTCCCAAGAGTTTGTTCTTCACATTTATTCCAGTTCCTCATCGCCAAGTAACTAAACTGAACTACAGAATCAGAATTGTTCTCAGGAACTTATCTTTTTTTAGTGCACTGTTAGATGGAATACAGAACATCCCGAGGCACTCAAATAATGCCTTTGCTCTGTTCCTTTAGTTTCCAGCCGACAGGGGCTTCCCTCCCCTTCTCTCTTCCCAGAAAGCAGTTCAAACAAGTGTAGGTTTTCTCAGCCCAATAAGAATAACTCAATTACATAAACACTCCTACCTCTGCTACTCAACAGCTAAGAGTTTAAGGAGGTCGTATATAAGGAAACCTCTGCCTATGGCCGCTCCCCACTAAATGTGTCACTGTAGCTTCACCTTAAAGGAACTTGAGACCTCAAGAAGAACCCAGTGTCCTTTAGTCCCTTTGATGAGCACCCTCGAATCCTCTCTTCTTCCAGCATTTACAGATAATTATCACAAATTGGGCCTATTAATAATAAAATGGAAAAGGAGTAATGTTTGCTGATTATTCTTGTTTGATGTTTAAAAACTTACTTTGATCACATTATGATGTTAACATGTTCACTGAGAAAACATTTTTGCTTTTTGTACTTCTGAGCCAATCGTGCTAATTGGTACTCTATGTTCCTGGTTTCCATGATTATTATTTGCATTCTCATTTAAATCACTTCTCAAAATTCTCTCCTCCAAACTTAAGTTACTGAGTAAGAGTGAAAAGTTCAGAAAAGCAATCACCCTAAGTCAAGAGAATTATTTCCCATCGCATCAGAAGTTTTCTCAAAGCCTCAACAGCTTTGTCAGTTACTTCTGAGAGGTTTACGTGAACTGCGGGTAGGGGCTGGATGTCCATGGTTTTACAGCCCAAGAAAGGGGAAGCTTGAGCCATTATTTGACTGTGACACTTGGACACAAATTGGGTCACCATCCTTTTATTTTTGCCCTAACCAGTTTTACAGCCAGTTTCCACATTATTAACCATGTTCATTTCCCTGGAGCTTGAATTAGCTAGGACAACTAAAAAGTCAAAATTGCATTCCCGTTTACTCTTCTGGACTTGTTAAGCCCCTTTTCCCCCAGACATAGTAAATATTCAGAGTATAGATCTCCACTCAAATCTGTGTTTTGCAAAAACCTGCCTTTTTCCTTTCTCCTCTAGGACTGTATTTTGAGCCTGAACCAATTTCTTCCACGCCCAATTATTTTCAACGGGGAGAATTTTCCAGTTGTGTTTCATGTGAAGAAAACTCAAGCTGCCTTGACCAGATCTTTGATTCCTACCTTCAGACAGAGATGCACCCGGAGCCTTTGCTCAATTCCACACAAAGTGCTCCACACCATTTCCCAGACGGCTTCCAGGCCACCCCTTTCTGCTTTAACCAGAGCCTGGTAATTTATCTCAGTTCTTTATATACCTGATTGTCGCTAACTATGGGGTAATAGTGCTTTGTGAGTTTGCACCATCTCATGGGAAATCATATAAAAACTATCAGCAAGGAAATCATCCAAGGAAACAAGCAGAGAAGAATTTAAAAGTCAATATATAGAAGTAGCCACACACTGCAGGGCATAAACCTGTGGAAACACACATAATTTAGATTTCCTAAGATTTAGATTTTTAGGCCACCAAGTAAGTTGGTGTGTAGCAATAAAAGAGGTTCCTGGCAATATTCATTTAATGTTTTTTAAACTGTGAAGTCAAGACACCTACTAATTGGAAGTCAGTGGTTTAAACAATGGCTCTTGGATTTTTTAACAGAATTTTGAGTTCGTGGAAATGGAATTAAGGCTGTGTATATATGGTAACAAACTTCATTTCATTAGGGGGAGGTTTTGCTTTGTTTTGTCATTGAACTGGCTCTACTAACTGATTGTTTTAGTCTGCTATAAGCACAATGACTCATTTGGGTCTGAGATGGTTAGTAAAAATGAAGCCGTAATCTTTGAAAAAAAATTAAATTGGTTGTTCTCGGTGGATCTCAAATGTTTGAAAATGTGTTATCCTTCAAAATGAAGGAAGGTTTCTATTAGTGGAAACTAGTTATTTCAGTTGTCTTTTAGAGACTCACGGGTTTGTTTTGTAAACCTTAAATTGTAAGATTTTCTTTTCTTTTCTTTTTTTTTTTTTTTTTTTTTTTTGAGAAGGAGTCTCGCTCTTTCACCCAGGCTGGAGTGCAGTGGCGGGATCTCGGCTCACTGCAGGCTCCGCCCCCCGGGGTTCACGCCATTCTCCTGCCTCAGCTTCCCGAGTAGCTGGGACTACAGGCGCCCGCTACCTCGCCCGGCTAATTTTTTGTATTTTTAGTAGAGACGGGGTTTCACCGTGTTAGCCAGGATGGTCTCGATCTCCTGACCTCGTGATCCGCCCGCCTCGGCCTCCCAAAGTGCTGGGATTACAGGCGTGAGCCACCGCGCCCAGCCAAGATTTTCGTTTTTAAGGAAAGTAAATACTTTTTGCTTTTGGATTGTCGAAAGCCTGTGTGGGCATCAGACTAAATTTTAGAGGGGATAGGAAATTAACTCTGCAGAATATGCACATTGTCACGGGGAAAATATGGGGCCCCAGTGACCCAGTTCCTTCCCAGCCTCCAAGTTAGGTTTTCTCAGTAACAATTGTAGGCTTGCTTAAGAGAAAACAGACAGTAGCTCTCACTCTAGGGAACAAGACTTTAGTGGCGGGACAGATAGTGACTCATCTTGGCATATGCGGGGGCTACTCCAAGATCCTTGAGGATCCAAGTTATGCCTTTGCCTGATCACCTGATTCTCCATGGTGAGGGTGTGGAGAAACATCCAGGGTGCCACCTACAGCTTAGATTGTGGCATACAGCAGGATTTGATGTGCAGGTGACTTGAAGCACAATGGGATTTTGTGGTTTCAGAACAGAGCACCCTCTAAAGTAGGATTATAACAAAGGAAGCCAGTGAAGCAAGGCAATTTATTGTTCGGAAAGAAATAGGTAACTATAGATTGTGGTGTCATGAAATCATGTAGTCTGCAAATAAAATTACTTCTGCAGACTTGGGTTGGGTGTTGTTTGGTTTGGTTTGGTTTTTTACCCCTCATTTACTCACTCTGCGTTGGTAAACTCACACTGTTCAGTTCTTTTGATCCTGTCTAAGTTATTAAGCTCTTTGTTTCTTGGTTGTCATTTCTCTAGATCCCAGGATCACCTTCAAATTCCTCCATTCTCTCTGGCTCCTTAGACTACAGTTACTCACCAGTGCAGCTGCCTTCATATGCTCCAGAGAATTACAATTCCCCTGCTTCTCTGGACACCAGAACCTGTGGCTACCCCCCAGAAGACCATTCCTACCACCACTTGTCCTCACACGCCCAGTACAGCTGCTTCTCCCCAGCCACCACCTCCATCTGCTACTGCGCATCATGTGAGGCCGAGGACTTGGATGCTTTCCAGGCAGCAGAGTACTTCTACCCAAGCACAGACTGTGTGGACTTTGCCCCCTCAGCAGCCGCCACCGGTGATTTCTATAAGAGGGAAACAAACTGTGACATCTGCTATAGTTAATAGAAATTACAGTAATTCAGAACATGGCATGGGTATATCTATTTTTCTACCACGTCTAGATGACACTGCAAAATATGCAACTTGGTAACACAATATCCCAAGCACAGTTTACATGTCACTATTTCCAATTTTCTGATGCTAGGCATTCATATGAAGTCCTCAAACCCAGTCACAGTGCCACTCCTACTTTGTATGCTCATAGTTTAAATTTTTGTAGGAAACTTTCAATTGTTTTACTTTTTGTGTAAAGAACAAATGCTCTCTCCTTTTTTACTAATAAATAATTTTGTATTACTAACTGTTGGATTTTTTTAATTTCCAATTTTTAATTGATTTGAACATTATCCATTAATTCTGGAAATTGCTAATTACTCTCAAGTGGTTTAATCTTATGGATTCATGAATTTAAAATTATTTTTCTTTGAGCCAGGGGAAGTGGCTCACACCTGTAATCCCAACACTTTGGGAGGCTAAAGTGGGAGGGTCACCTGAGATCAGGAGTTCGAGACCAGCCTAGCAACATGGAGAAATCCTGTCTCTACTAAAAATACAAAAAAAAAAAAAAATTAGCTGGGCGTGGTGGCGCATTCCTATAATCCCAGCTACTCAGGAGGCTGAAACAGAAGAATCACTTGAACCCAGGAGGCGGAGGTTGCAGTGAGCTGAGATCGCACCACTTCACTCCAGACTGGGCAACAGAGCAAGACTCCATATATATATATTCATTTAAAATGCAGTGAGATACCTTGGCTTTCATCGGATGGAGGGTAGGCACAGCTAGGATGTTGGAAAAGGGAAACCCTGCCTCATGAGGGGGTACAGCAACATCACAAAAATGCATTTATGAACCATTAGTTTCTCTTATCTAACATTAGTCATTGAAGTGTTAGGATAACCAAAAAGCACATGTTGCCTACAGCTATGTTAGCCTGTAGATCATTCTTTTTCCTTTCCAAAGCATTGCTTTGGAAACTTTCTGAGCAAATGGTTGATCTTTTCCTTGAGAGCTGCCATACAATTAATGCAGCCCAAAGTTTAGAAGTCATTATTTTCTATTTCTGAATTTTTGGCTTTAGGTTCTTAAATATACATCGCTCACGTTTACACATTGATTTATAGGATTGACTATGTTGTTTACACTTGAATTTTAGAGTTTGCTTCCTCTGATTAATCTATTTGAAGAAGCCCAGCTGTCTTTCAAGGTAAAGAGGAGTTATTTAATCTACCTATGCGGGACTAGACTGTTGAATCTTGTTTGCTGAAGGCATTAAGGCACAGGACTTAATCCCTGAAGTGAAGTCTGAAGAGCCTTTGCCATGTCTCAAGTGCCAGTACAATGGCAGCAATACGGGTACCTTCAGCATTGGCCACAGGTACCATTTTCTGAGCACGTCCTATGTGCCCAAATTATCTAAGAGTATTCTCACTCATTATCTAATTTAATCTTCACAACACTGACAGAAAATGAGGAGTCTGAGGCTCAGGGAAGTTAGTTCACCTGTCCAGTGTCTCCCAGCCAGTAGGCACCCAAGCTTGGGTCAGAAAGATAGCAAAGCCCTGTTCCTTCCTCTCCAGGGCTGAGAAGTTTGAGCCACCATTCGTGAAAGACCATTCAGGAACCCATGGCATCATTAAATGCCAACTTCCTTATATACACAAATGTGTGTCCCAAAAACAATCGACTCAGACCTCACCAAAAGGGCCGGATTGTCCATAGGACACAGAGATGCCAGGCACAAGAGCTACCAGATTAGGTCCTATACTCTGGGGACTCAGGAAGAAACTGACTCACTGCCACTTCAGTGGGTTTCTTCCTACCAGGAGACAAATGTGCTTTGGAAATGTCACCATCTGACCGCCCTCCCTGAGGACTCAACTAAGGCTTGGGCAAATAGAACAAGTTGCAGCCTGCCTCACAGGATAATCGTGCCAGGGAAACAGAACAATTGCTGCCTTTCTGAGATGCCAGTAAAACTAGATTTTTAATGGCTTGAAACTAGCCTCTTGTCAGCAAGTATCTATTCACACAGACCAAAGACCCTTCATACTGTCCACCCACCACCTCACTCCCAGCAAGTGTTCCCAAGATATAGAGAGCAGAGAATCCAAAGCTGTCCAGTGGTTGGCACCGATATACCCCTTTTCTAGATGCCATTCTTTTTTTATTCCCCATGTCAGTCCTCTGGCACCTGAATCAATTCTCTTGCAGCTTAAAGAGAGAGCATTTTCGTACCTCCTTAGGACTTACTCTTTCCTCGCATGCTCCTAGTTTTTCCCTAAATCTAATGCAGAAAAGCATTCATAGAGGAATGTGAGACAAGGGTGAGCACAGCTCCTGTGCACCACGATGTGTAACTCCACCTTAAAACCGTTGTAAGAACTTGCTAGAAATTTGGGCCAATGGGTCACCTGGTGCATTCCTAAGTGGGTGGACACTGCCCACTCAGTCTCTTAGCTGCTGCAGCTCACACAGAACAGCTCAGGAGCCCTGTAGCCTCAGGCAGCACATCCATCAGCAGCACGTCACATCAATATATACTGTGGCATCTGGTAAAACCCAGGGGCTTACACCTCTGTGTGAGAAAGGGGAATTCAATAAATCCAGGGTGGGGCCCAGGCATCTGCATGTTCTAAATGTACCTAAGTTGATACTTTTTGTTTTTTTGTTTGTTTATGTGTAAATGTATATGTGTGTGTGTGTGTGTGTGTGTGTGTATGATGGTGTGTGTGTGTGTGTATGATGGAGTCTCACTCGGTTACCCAGGCTGGAGTGCAGTGGCCCAATCTCAGCTCACTGCAACCTCCACCTCCTGGGTTGAAGCAATTCTCCTGCCTCAGCCTCCCCAGTAACTGGGATTACAGGTGCATACCACCACGCCTGGCTAATTTTTGTACTTTTAGTAGAGGCACGGTTTCATCACATTGGCCAGGCTGGTCTCGAACTCCCAACCTCAGGTGATCTACCTGCCTCGGCCTCCCAAAGTGCTGGGATTACAGACATGAGCCACCATGCCTGGCCTAAATATACCTAAGTTGATTCTGATAGAGATGATCTTCTGTTTACACTTGAAAAACACTGACATAGTCAATGTCCAGATTGTTTATTTGAAGGACCAGCAGCACAATAATAATAGCTTTACATGGATTAAGCTCTTTCTATGGGCTGGTGCTGTGCAGATTACCTCACTTAATCCTCAAAAAAAATCACACAAGATATATGTTATTATTGTCCTCATTTTTATAGATGATGAAGCTAAAGTTTGGAGAGATATGATAACTTGCCCAATGTCACAGCACTGATATACCAGGAAAAGAGTTCTCTAACACAGGTGATCCGATGTTACTGTCTGAATTTCCAATAGCCTCAGTACACTTTCCATGCATTATACACGGAAGAATAATCTTCTCTGGAATTTTATCTTTTGCCTTAAATGTCACAGGTATATCTACAGCCAGTTCCTCATACCACACATGCATTTGATAACATTATAAATGGAAGTTTACATGAAGGAATATATTTTGTTATTCAGAACCATTATCGAAATCAATAATCCAAAATGTGAATTTAGTGCGTGCTGTATGCAAGACTGATTACAAGTTACATGCCTTCAAAATGCAAAGCCAAAGGTTAAAAAGGGATGTGATTTTACAAATTTAAAATTATGAGGATTTCAGGCAGGAAGGGCATGGACTGATTTTAAAATTCTTAGAAAACTTTAGTTAGGAGTCAACTCTTGAAGCTCGAGAGAGAGGAGACAAAGCTGAAGGTAGTAAACATTTGGAAACTATTATCTCAAGAAATTGCCAGAGCACGACATATTGGCAGCTGGCCTAAACCAGCAGGTGAACACTTGGGAGCAAGGTATAGACAGATAAGGAAAACTGAAATGATTGAGTCAGGGAGGGGAGGCTACCCATGGATAAAAAATGCTTCTAAAAATCACTCTTTACTCTAGAAAGATGAAGGCTGAAAAGAGTTAGGATCAAAGCCAGTGAAATTGTGAATAATTAGATGAAAGTAAATATGAACTTATCATTCTTTCCAAATCCTCACAACCTACATAACCCCATAGCAACTCACTGGTGAGGCTTTTCTGAGAAGCCCCCCTCATGGCTCCCCCCTTCCTCCTACAGGTGACAGTATGGAAATGCCCTGCTAATAGCATCATTTGGGCAATGGGGTATCTCAGAGCCCTGGGGGCTAGATTTCAGGGTGGCCAGAGGGTGGCCATCCAGGGACAGGTGGCTCTGTGCTTTAAGGCAGAGTAATTGACCTCATTTTTTATGCTTCTATAGGCCTCTGGGAAAGATGTGGAGGCTGGAAGATGAACAAACCTGAGACACCACAGCTTTGCATGGTAATAATGCACCAAACTCAGTGAAGACAGGAACCTGTGTCCATTCCATTAGGTCATACTTCAGAAAAGTTTCTTTTGCTTAACATGGATAGAGAACATACAGTCGTTATTTGAGAAATATGGAAGCATGTGTGTGTGTGTGTGATCTTTTTCAGTCTTTTTCAGACAAACAAATGCTGAGAGAATTCGCCACTACCAAGCCAACACTACAAGAACTGCTAAAAGGAGTTCTAAATCTTGAAACAAATCCTGGAAACACACAAAAACAGAACATCTTTAAAGCATAAACCTCACAGGACCTATAAAACAAAAATACAATTAAAAAAATCAAGGTATACAGGCTACAAAATCACGATAAATGGGATGGTACTTCACATCTCAATACTAACATTGAATGTAAATGGCCTGAATGCTCCACTTAAAAGATACAGAATTACAGAATGGATAAGAATTCACCAACCAACTATCTGTTGCCTTCAAGAGACTCACCTAACACATAAGAACTCACATAAGCTTAAGGAAAAGGGGTGGAAAAAACATTCCATGCAAATGGACACCAAAGGTGAGCAGGAGTAGCTATTCTTACAACAGACGAAACAAATTTTAAAGCAACAGTAGTTAAAAAAAAAGAGCAAGAGGACCATTATATAACGAAAACAGATCTTGTCCAAAAGGAAAATATCACAATCCTAAATATATATACACCTAACACTGGAGCTCCCAAATTTATAAAACAATTACTAATAGACCTAAGAAATGAGATAGACTGCAACACAATAATAGTGGCACTTCAATACTCCACTTACAGCACTAGACAGGTCATCAAGATAGAAAGTCAACAAAGAAACAATGGATTTAAACTATACCCTGAAAGAAACAGGCTTAACAGATATTTACAGAACATTCTACCCAACAACTGCATAATATACATTCTATTCAACAGTGAGTAGAACTTTCTCCAAGACAGACCATATGATAGGCCACAAAACAAGCCTCAATAAATTTTTTTTTAAATTTTTTTTGTTATACTTTAAGTTCTAGGGTACATGTGCACAACATGCAGGTTTATTACATATGTATACATGTGCCATGTTGTTGTGCTACACCCATTAACTCATCATTTACATTAGGCATATCTCCTAATGCTATCCCTCCCCCCTTCCCCTACCCCACAACAGGCCCTGGTGTGTGATGTTCCCCTTCCTGTGTCCAAGTGTTCTCATCGTTCAATTCCCACCTATGAGTGAGAACATGAGGTGTTTGGTTTTTTGTCCTCATGATAGTTTGCTGAGAATGATGGTTTCCAGCTTCATCCATGTCCCTACAAAGGACACATGAACTCATCGTTTTTTATGGCTGCATAGTATTCCATGGTGTATATGGGCCACATGTTCTTAATCCAGTCTATCATTGTTGGACATTTGTGTTGGTTCCAAGTCTTTGCTATCGTGAGTAGTGCTGCAATAAATTTAAGAAAATTTAAATTATATCAAGCATTCTCTCAGACCACAGTGGAATAAAACTGGAAATCAACTCCAAAAAGAACCTTCAAAACCATGCAAATCCACGGAAATTAAACAACCTGATCCTGAATGATTATTAGGTCAAAAATGAAATCGAGATGGAAATTTAAAAATTCTTTGAACTAAACAACAATAGTGACACAATCTATCAAAACCTCTGGGATACAGCAAAGGCAGTGCTAAGAGGAAAGTTCATAGCCCTAAACACCTAAATCAAAAAGTCTGAGAGAGAGCACAAAAAATCTAAGGTCACACCTCAAGGAACCAGAGAAACAAGAACAAATCAAACCCAAACCCAGCAGAAGAAAGAAAATAACCAAGATTAGAGCAGAACTAAATGAAACTGAAACAAAAAAAAAATACAAAAGATAAATGAAACAAAAAGCTGGTTCTTTGAAAAGATAAATAAAATTAATAGATCATTAGCAAGATTAACCAAGAAAAGAAGAGAGAAAATCCAACCAAGTTCAACTAGAAACAAAGCAGGAAATATTACAACCAACACCACAGAAATACAAAACATCATTCAAGGCTACTATGAACACCTTCATGCACATAAACTAGAAAACCTAGAGGAGATGGATAAATTCCCGGAAATATACAACCTTCCTAGCTTAAATCAGGAAGAATAAGATACCTTGAGCAGACCAATAGCAAGCAGCGAGATTGAAATGGAAATTTAAAAATTACCAATAAAAAAAATGTCCAGGACCAGAAGGATTCACAGCAGAATTCTACCAGACATTCAAAGAAGAATTGAGAGCAATCCTGTTGACACTATTCCACAAGATAGAGAAAGAGGGAACCTTCCGTAAATCATTCTGTGAATGCCCTAATACCAAAACCAGCAAAGGACATAACCATAAAAGAAAACTACAGGCCAATATCCCTGATGAACACAGATGCTAAAATCTTTAACTAAATACTAGGTAACCGAATGTAACTACATATTGAAAAGATAATCCACCATGATCAAGTGGGTTTCATACCAGGGATGCAGGGATGGTTTTAACATATGCAAGTCAATAAATGTGATACACCACATAAACAGAATCAAAAACAAAAATCCCACGATTATCTCAACAGATGCAGAAAAAGCATTTGACAAAATCCACCATTGTTTTATGACTAAAACTCTCAGCAAAATCAGCATACAAGGGATATACCTCAATGTAATAAAAGCCATCTATGACAAACCCACAGCCAACATAATACTGCATGGGGAAAACTTGAAAGCATTCCCTCTGAGAACTGGAACAAGACAAGGTTGCCCGCTCTCATCACTCCTTTTCAACATAGTACTGGAAGTCCTGGCCAGAGCAATCAGACAAGAGAAAGAAATGAACAGCATCCAAATCAGTGAAGAGGAAGTCAAACTGTTGCTGTTTGTTGGTGATATGATTGTTTACTTAGAAAACCCTAAAGACTCCTCCAGAAAGCTCCTAGAACTGATAAAAGAATTCAGCAAATTTTCTGAATACAAAATTAATGTATACAAATCAGTAGCTCTTCTATACACCAACAGCAACCAAGCTGAGAATCAAATCAAGAGCTCAATACCTTTTACAATAGCTGCAAAAATAAAATAAAATACTTAGGAATATACCTAACCAAGGAGGTGAAAGACTTCTGCAAGGACAACTACAAAACACTGTGGAAATAAATCATAGATGACACAAACAAATGGAAACATCCCATGCTCATGGATGGGTAGAATCAATATTGTGAAAATGATCATACTGCAAAAGCAATCTACAAATTCAACACAATTCCCATTAAAATAACATCACCGTTCTTCACAGACTTAGAAAAGACAACCCTAAAATTCATATGGAACCAAAAAAGCGCCCACATAGGCAAAGTAAGACTAAGCGAAAAGAACAAATCTGGAATCATCACATTACCTGATTTCAAACTATACTATGAGGCCATACTCACCAAAACAGCATGGTACTGGTATAAAAATAGGCACATAGACCAACGAAAGAGAACCCAGAAATAAACCCAAATACCGCCAACTGGTCTTCGACGAGGCAAACAAAAACATAAAGTAGAGAAAGACATCCTATTCAACAAATTGTGCTGGGATAATTGGCAAGCCACATGTAGGAGACTGAAACTGGTTCGTCATCTCTCACCTTTTACAAAAATCAACTCTAGATCGATCAGGATTTAAATCCAAGACCTGAAATGATAAAAATTCCAGAAGATAACATTGGAAAACCCCTTCTAGACATTGGCTTGAGAATAGACAATTCTCAAAAGAAGATATACAAATGGCCAACAAACATAAGAAAATATGCTCAACATCACTAATGATCAGGGAAATGCAAATCAAAACCACAATGTGATACCACCTTACTCCTGCAAGAATGGTCATAATCAAAAATCAAAAAATAATGGATGTTGGCATGGATGTGGTGAACAAGGAACACTTAAACGCTGCTGGTGGGAATGTAAACTAGCATAACCACTATGGAAAACTGTGTGGAGATTCCTTAAAGAACTGAAAGTAGAACTATCATTTTATCCAGCAATCCCACCTCTGGGTATCTACCAAGAGAAAAAGAACTCACTATACAAAAAAGATAGTTGCATACGGAATGTTTACAGCAGCACAAATCGCAATTGCAAAAATGTGGAACCAACCCAAATGCCCATCAATCAACAAGTGGATAAAGAAACTGTGGTATATATATATATGATGAAATAATACTCAGCCATAAAAAGTAATGAATTAATGGCATTCTCAGCAACCTGGACGAGATTGGGGCTATTATTTTAAGTGAAGTAACTCAGGAATGGAAAACCAAACAGAGTATGTTCTCACTCATAAGTGGGAGCTAAGCTATGAGGATGCAAAGTCATAAGAATAACACAATGGACTTTGAGGACTCAGGGGGAAAGGATGGGAAGGGGGTGAGGGATAAAAGACTACAAATTGGGTGCAGTGTATACTGCTAGGGTGATAGGTGTGCCAAAATCTCACAAATCACCCCTAAAGAACTTATACATGTAACCAAACACTACCTGTTCCTCAATAACCTATGGAAATAAAAAAAAATTTTTTTTAAAGAAAATAAAAGTTTCTTTTGCTTAATATGGATAGAGAACATATAATTGTTATTTGAGAAATATGGAACAGAGAGAGAGAGAGAGAGTGGGTGTGTGTGTGTGTGTGTGTGTGTGTGTGTGTGTGTGTGTGTTCCACTAGTTACCACCTGGATAATCAGGAGGAAAGAGGAGACATTGGCCCCCTAACCTGTCACAATTGGACTTGGAATGCCAAAGCTCACCTGGGACAGTCCTAGTGAAGCCACCACTTTCCCTCCTCCATTATGTAATTCTTGGTTGATTATCTCAGATTTTGAGAGTAGTTCCTCTGTGGGTTACTGAAGTTCTAGGATTATCCTGATGAAAGAAAGGGGTGAATCCTGGAAAGGGATCAATTTGGTTGATAGACATCACTTTCCCTAAAGGGGGATGGGGTGAAGAATTTCACTGTGGCTGTACAAAGAAAGGAGTTCTCTGAAAGGAGGACTCATCAGAGGACATGGAGCTGAATGAGGAATTGGAGTGCATCCTCAAATGGGCTCCCTCTGATTCTGGTATACCATAAGGCTTTCAGTGGAAGTATAGAGAATAAAGTGAAGAAACTGCAAAGGGCAGCATGGCCTGCCCAGTTCCTCCCTCTCTGCTGAGAATCATATGGAGCTGGTAGCATCTCATTGCAGGGAGTTGCAATCAAGGGATCATAGGAAGTGATTGGTAGCCAGTGAGTGGTGGGTGGCACATGGAGAAGGTCAGAGTCATGGCAAAGGGCATCCGTTGAGAAGATGCAGCTCCAGGACACAGCTAGAGGATGACAATGCTTGGTGAAAGAGGCTAGAGCTTAGGTCACTCAAAGAAGGGTAACTTTAGGACAAATTCAAGAAAGTTTTTATACAGCAGGTAATAAACTTAACATCTTACCCCTGCACACCGAACATGTAAATAGTTTCAAGAAGAGTTTAGATAAATTTGACTGATAATATTTTAGGGCTGGAAAGGGATCTGGAGATCACCTAGTTCAGTAGTTCTCAACCATGGCTGCACATTGCAATCACCTGAGGAGGTTTTAAAAAACATTGACGTCCAAGTCCCAGACTAATTAATCACAACCTTTGGCATGGAATTTGGGCATTAGGATTTTTTTTTAACTTTTTATTTTAAAATTGTAGGAAGTTGCAAAAATCATACATACAGTCTCATGTACCCTTCACCTAACTTCCTCCAATGGTGATTATCATCTTAAATATATATAAGACAATGTCAAAATCAGGAAGCTGACATTGGTACAATGCTATTAACTAGACTACAGATTATTCATTTTTCACCGTTTTTTACATGCATGCATTTATGTGTTGTAAGGGTATGTGTCTCTATGCAATAAAAATTAGTATTTTTCACAAACTCTCCAGAAGATCCTAATTCACAGTAAAGGTTGAGAACTAGGGGTCTAGTCCAGCCAATCCTCAGTTCACAGGTGAGGAAACTGAGTCCAGAATGGCAAAGTGACCTGCCCAAGGACACAATCATCTTTTGGAGGGAAGGCAGTGGACTTTCTTAGTCCAGTGTTCTTTGCTATACATTAAGTTACCTCTGCTCCTTTATGGGTTACAGGTCACTAATGTGCTACTGAAGAAGAGCTGATTTCTTGGGGCAGGGGCAGGAGGTAGAAGGGGAGTGTGTCAATTTTTTAGATTGCCTTAATTAAAAGACAAACACAAAAACACAACTTTTGGTAGTTCTTCTAACATTATAAGGTTATCGAAAGACATTTCTAAAATAAATTCATAAAAAGCATGGGCCCCGGCCAATAGTAAGCACCCTCCTCCCCAACTCCCACAACAAAATTCATTAGTACTATTAGAGAATTCTGGCCTAGAGGGATCACGGGTTGGGCATCCTGTCGAAATTATTTTATTCTTTGGCTTTCTTCCACTGTGGCTCATTTTATTTGCTCCATGTTGCAAAGGGACTTCTAGCAGCTGAGGGGATTCTCCTGATCATCACTCCACAGGTTGAGGAGCCACGGTCAAGCTTGTTAATATGACCTCCTGCCATGCTGGTCCTGGGAATATTCGTCCCTCTCCACTGGCAGCATGCAGCCAGGCAAGTGCGAGAACTGACTTACTCTCTGTGGGACTTAATGTCTTCATTTGATGTGCTTTCCTGGCCTGAACAAGACACAGAAATGTTTCTTCCTTCTACAACAGCCCTCTGTTGAAAGCAGCACATCCAGGGAAGTATGTGGAAGGGCTCAATGGCTCCAGCCCAAGCTCTTCTCAGCCTAAATACTTCACCTGTCTCTGGAAATCCTTCTGTCAGAGGTGTTTGAACCAGAGCAACTCCATCTTGAATAGGAGCTGGGTAAAATAAGGCTGAGACCTACTGGGCTGCATTCCCAGCTGGTCAGGCATTCTAAGTAACAGGATGAGATAGGAGGTCAGCACAAGATACAGGTCATAAAGACCTTGCTGATAAAACAGCTTGCAGTAAAGAAGCCAGCCAACTAACACGGTGAAACCCCATTTCTACTAAAAATACAAAAAAAAAAAAAAAATTAGCCAGGCATGGTGGCGGGCGCCTGTAGTCCCATCTACTCGGAGGCTGAGGCAGGAGAATGCCGTGAACCCAAGAGGTGGAGTTTGCAGTGAGCCGAGATCACCACTGCACTCCAGCCTGGGCGACAGAGTGAAGACTCCATCTCCAAAAAACAAAAACAAAAAAGAAGCTGGCCAAAATCCACTAAAACCAAGAGAATGACCTCTGGTCATCCTCACTGCTACACTCCCACCAGTGCCATGACAGTTTACAAATGTCATGGCAACGTCAGGAAGTTACCCTATGTAGTCTAAAAAAGGGAGGCATGAATAATCCACCCCTTGTTTAGCATATCATCAAGAAATAACCATATAAATGGGCAACCAACAGCCCTCGGGGCTGCTCTGTCTATGGAGTAGCCATTCTTTTATTCCTTTACTCTCCTAATTAACTTGCTTTCATTTTACTCTACGGACTCACCCTGAATTCTTTCTTGCACTTGGTCTAAGAACCCTCTCTGGGGTCTGGATCCAGACCCCTTTCCGCTAACACTTCTACATACCACGTTTATCTGAGACAGAAAAATACAGCAAGGACATCCATCTAAACTTTGTCTGGAGTCTGAGCCCAGAGGAGCTGCAGTACATGGAGGGTCTCTGGAGTGGGTGTGGCAGATTAGAACTCTGCAGCGCCTAAGCTCAGCTGGCTTTCCTCCTCTGCCTCTGTTCCTGGGACTTGCTCACGGCTCACAAGGCAGCTTCCCACTGTCAGTCCATCAGCAACAGCCAGTTAGAATCGGTTGGGTGTGAGAAGCGAGACTATTTATGAGCAGCCTGTCCCCTGTGCCACTGGCTTATTAAGCAGAACTGGGCATAGACAGCTGGGAACTCTCTGGGCGGCTCCTTTAAATTTCTCTTTGGAAAATGTTAAGCATGCACCAGCAGCAAAGGTTACAAAGGCTGAAGTTTTCTCTCCATCCCCAGCATTTCCCAAGGGGGTAAAAGGAAGGATCAAAGCTACAATGGGCTTGGCTGCCCTTCTCCAGGAATGGCTGGAGGACAACTTCTGCTTGGTGAGCAGCCATTTATGCCACCCGGTGCTGGCAGGTCACCTCTCCTGGGCTGGGGAGCAGGAGCTCAATGATTAACTAGAGGAGGCCATCTCTGGAGGACAGAAAGAGCCTTCTGATCTGGTTAGCCATGCAGACCTGAGCCTGGATTTTCCTTCTCACTCTACTTCGAGAGAAGGGTGGGTTCATTTCCACAGTTCTCCTTCCTGTGGCAGGAAGAGAGAGTAGAAACCCAACTTCCCAGACACCAATTCCATTTCCACACAAAGCGGTAGATCCCAGACCTAAGGGTTCTGGAGCCACACAGACCTGGTTTGAGTCCTGGTTCCATCACTTATCTGTTCTGGGACATTGGTCAAGTGCCTTAACCTTCCCGGGCTACAACTTAGTGACAGAAATCAATGGAGTAAAACCTCATTCAGAAAATTTTTTCAAAACTGATGCCATCCTGGGAACAACTTGCAGAATGCTATTTTTCTTGCACTGAGCAAAAAGAGGTTACACTAGGTGTCATCCCGGGGAATCAGGTATCATCACATGGCCCACACCATCTGAGACCTTTTCAGATCCTCTAAGATGCTGAGACAAGAAGTCATCCGGTCTCGGAGGGAATGGAGATGGTAAAAGCATTGTCAATGACATGGAAGTCTGAGAAGTGTCCTGTGCATGCCTTTGGAAAAGACTTCTCTGCCTGTCTGGGTTTTATGTTCTCCCCACACTTCAGCAGAAAATAATGGTTTTGCTGACTTCATCTGGTCACCTCTGAAAATCCCCCCAACCCCTGGTATTTTGTGTCTGCTGTGTACCAGATCCTCTGCTAGACCACCTACATGCACTATCTCATTTCGTCTCCATAACCAAACTAATGGAACAGATATTATTATCCCATTTTATACACGAGAAAACCAAGATTCAGATAGATTGAGTCAACTGCCCAAGCCAGTAAGTTAGAGCAACATAATTCAAACCTAAATCCGTGTAATTCCACAGCCTATTCCATAGCCTGTGTCTTCTTCCCCTAGGAAAGTTCCTGGATACTTCTGGAACAGAATTCTCCTGGGGTGGGTGGTTCACAGAACTGACCCACTTCATTCCCAGTCAGCAAAATGAGAGCATCATTGACTCTGACAACAAAATGCTGAACTGGAAAGCTCTGCAGTAAAACGTGGCGCAGAACAGAGAAAGAACTAAGACATTCTGCACAGATGGCATCATGCCCTCCATGAGGAAACTACTCCAGCATATCTGTGTTTCAAATGATGTCTTTGAACTATTTATTTTAAATGCCCTAAAAAGATGGAAAGACTTTTTTGTAGAGGAAAGGGCTTGAAGTTGCTAGGCTGTTCTGCATTCAATAGGCATTTATTGTGCAGCTACAAAATGCTGCACCAAGTACCGGGCAGTGGAAAGGTGATTCAGACACAGTTCCTTTGACAAAACCTCAAAATCCCATGTGAAGTTTTCTTTTATAAACTAAATCAGAAAAGATGCAAAAGTTGAAGTACAAAAACAAAATAATATAAATGCAAGTAGTAAAGCACTATTAGCTATAAATAGAAGCACCTAATAAGTGGTTGTTGTTTCTGTTCTTCTCTCTAGTAAGTGTATACAGGTGGCTAAATGCTTTTGTTGAGCTATGAGGACCTCATCCTGTGGAGTGACTCAGAAAGTCTCTAGGTGTTAGACTGGAAACAGGTGATGTTCAGTGCACGCAATGCTTGAAGTGTTCCCAGGTATTTAGTTTCAGGTAAATTTTACTGTTTAAAAAGATTGTTTTTACTTGCTATTAAGTGTGTTGACCTTGGAAAATTTACTTAACCTCTCTATGCCTTGCTTCCTTTTCTGCAAAATGACAGTGAGAAAAGTGCTTACCTCATTGGCTTTTTGTGAATATTAAATGAGTTAATACATGGGAGAAAAGATGTTTTTAAATAATCAATTCTTAGGAGTTGGTCAGTGTTATGAGTTACATCATGCGTAGTTAAATATTTTTTAAATAATCAAAATTTATTTTCCTATAGGAAAAAGGAGGGACTGAATTGTGAATCCATTTTCTCTGCTTTCAGTTATTTCTACTCCTGAGAAAAAGCCTAAGCGCTTAGGGTCCAGAACCACATGCCGAGACTGTGAGCTCTTCCCACATTTTCACATGCGCATGACTCACCTGTAGGTCTCCTTCAAGCGGAGATTCTCACTTGGGAGGTCTGGGGTCGGGCCTGAGTCCCTGCATTTCTAACAAACTCCCAGTTGATGCTGGTGCCACTGGTTCTGAATTAAGAGGCTTGTTTACCTAGTGACAGCAACAAAAATTGTAGCAATGGTGTCCAGAAGTAAACAGCATACTTTTACAGGGCTAGTCGAATGAACCCAAACATACAAAATAAAGGCAAACCTCAGAATCTTCTTGCGATGATTTATTACTCTGAGAGCTCATTTTAGGTGAGATTGTCTCCCTCCAGAGCCTGATTCCTAAAAGCTTTCTATGACTTTGAAATTATCGTTTTCCTTTTGGAGATAGCACAATATAAGAGCTAAGAAGAGAATGAGAACCAGAGTCCCTCCCACGTTTGCATCTCTAGGTATGTAAGCTAAGGTAAACTACTTAGCCTTTCTTAAGCCTCGGTTTTCTCATTACAAATGGGCATATATGGAACATTGGCTTGCCTCCTACAGTTGTTTGAGGACTCAATGAAAATGTACGTGAAGCTGGTTGCGGTGAGCTGAGATTGTGCCACTGCACTCCAGCCTTGTGACAGAACGAGACTCCGTCTCAAAAAAAAAAAAAAAAAAAAAAAAAGACTGGTTGCGGTGGCTCATGCCTGTAATTCCAGCACTTTGGGAGGCTGAGGTGGGCGGATCACAAGGTCAAGAGAGCAAGACCATCTTGGCTAACATGGTGAAACCCCGTCTCTACTAACAATACAAAAATTAGCTGGGCATGGTGGCACACGCCTGTAATCCCAGCTACTCGAGAGGGCTGAGGCAGGAGAATCGCTTGAACCAGGGAGGCAGAGGTTGCCGTGAGCCGAAATCGTGCCACTGCACTCCAGCCTTGTGACAGAGTGAGACTCCATCTCAAAAAAAAAAGAAAAAGAAAAAAGAAAATATATGTGAAGCAGTTATCCTGGTGCCGGTGCCTGGTACGTATCAAGGGCACCAGCAACGTTAGCTATTTAACCTTAAGGTTTCGAATCCACCCTTCTCTGGAGACTTCTTGTTCCCTACTCTCATGCATCTCTGCATCATGGTCATAACCCAAGCAATGAAAAGCCAAGGTTTCACTCTTTGAAATCTGGATAATGGTATTTGTCTGCAATAATATCCTGGGAGTAGAGCTAGAGAATTTGTTTTGGGTTTTGTTTGTTTTTGTTCAGTTTTCAGACACGGTGAGTCAGAAGTGTAAGGCTCAGAGATATTTTTAGTTTTTCCAGCCACCAAGAATTCTTGTTGCCTGCTGGGGAATAAAGAAATGCAGAGAAGGGGGAGTGTTAGACTTGCCGGCTTGCTATCCAAAACCACTTCTTTCCTTTGAAAAAGGGTCTGTGCAGCCAAAACAAGCAGCTGTGGCTGCTAACACTGGGCTGAGAGTAGGCACCACCCATCCAGGAAAGAGACAAGTCAACCATCAGCTACCAAAGCTGCTTCAACAGCAGACAGCTCAAAGAATCAAAAAATGCATCCCAGGAGGGCTGGGTGAGGAAAGACAGTGGTCTTGCCTTGGTATTTGCAGCAAAGTCACAGACCAGGAAGGTCAAAACCTCGCTGAGAACCATGTGGACAAATGTCCAGGACACGGTTGCTGGCCTCAGGGAGCCCACAATTTTATTGAAGAAGCAAGATTGTCAGAAGTAAGGACCAAAACTAGTGTATACAGAGAAAAGAGAAAGATAGAGAGGAAAGAAGAGGAGAATCAAGGAGGCAGAGGTTAAAGGAAGGAAGGGATAGAAAAGAAAAGAAAGAGAAAGAGGGAAGGAGAGAAGGGGAAAAGTATGGACTCTGTTTCGTGAGTACATCACAAGCATTGACGAAAAGAAGAGAAACCTGTGAAGACGCAAAAGCAGGCACTGTGTGTTGCAACCCCAGGAAAAAGGAAACAACTCACTTTAAAAGCCACAAAGAAGAGACGCTCACTCAGAGACAGACATGATGGGTTTTGGCAGCTTATCACACTGGGAAGGGTGGAATTGGGTTATGCTATGGTTTAAATGGGTCCCCTTCAAAAGTCAGCCCATGTGATACTATTAAGAGATGAGGCCTTTAAGAGGTGATCAGGCCATGAGAGCTCCTTCCTCGGGCTTGGAATTAAGTACCCTTATACAGAGGTTTGGCACAAGGAGTTGGCCCCCACTTGCCCTTCCGTGTTCAGCCATGAGGACACAGTGTTCCTTCTCTCTGGAGGATGCAGCATGAGGGCGCCATCTTGGGAGCACACAGCAGCCATCACCAGACACCAAACCTGCTGGTGCCTTGATCTTCCCAGCCTCCAGAACTGTGAGAAATTTCTGTTCTTTACAAATTACCTAGTCTCAGGAATTCTGTTATAGCAGAACAAAAGGACTAAGATAAGTTACCTTTTCTTAAAGGAAAACTTTGATAAATATTCTTTGTCCTCTATTCCCTTCACCTATACCCCATGAAGCAGGAAGGATAGGGGGAGTAAGAGGAGGAGCTGAAACTAAAAGGTCAGCAGCCCCTAAGCCCTAATCGGAAGCCTCCAAAACTGTCAATCAAACCACTGTGTCTCCAGCTCTGGGCTGACTCAGGAAACCATCACCTGCCTCTTCTCCAGCCTCCTCTCTCCATCGTTGCTTGTGATGTAGTCATGGAATACCCTCCATACTCTTTTTCCTCCTCTTTCCTTCCCTCTTTTTCTTTTGTTTTCTCTCCCTTCATTCCTTTATCCTCCTCTGCCTCCTTGATTTTCCTCTTCATTTTTCTTCTCAACCTTTCTCCTTTCTTTTTATACCTTAGTTTTAGTCCTTACCTGTGACAATCTTGCTTCTTTGACAAAACATTAAACTGAGATCTCACACTGGTGTGCAACCTGATTAGTAGAAACCTGCTCTTCCTGGCCTAATGCAGTTCATCATGCAGCCTCTCTTCCTCTTCCCCTGGCACCTCACAGCAGTCAGCATCCACGTGCTCCTGCTAACAAGTGCAAGGCCAAATGAAGAAAACACTAAGAATGCATTCACAAAAGTGACAGCATCTCCTCTAGCCACTTTGGATTTTCCCCTCATTTACTGAGGAAAATAAAATTCCTATTTGATCTACAGGTCTGCCACCTCTAAGGAGTCGTTCCATTTTCTGAAACCCAGAATTAACCAGAACTACTGTCTCCACTGTCACCCAATTTTGTGTTGTGTTCATCAGAGCTGTTGGCTGGTCAGGCAGGTTTTTGAGAATAAAGTTGACTTCAGGCTGAAATAGTCAAAATCAAAACCTCGGGCCCTTTGGATGATTCCCTAGTGACTCTTCATAAAGCCCAATAAAGGTCCCCATAGAAACACCTTGCAGCCCATTTATGAGCTTTCTTAGCAATAGCTATCCAGAAAATTTTTACACCCCCCTGGAATAGTCAATCTACCCCATCTGCTCCATGGCAACAGAAAAATGGTGCCTGATATCATTAGCCAGCATCTCATAACACATCAGGGTTTTGGCCTGAGATTGTTCTCTGAGATACACTATGCAAATATCCAGTTGGTATCACCAGACAACAGGAATTTAGTTGGGAAAAGCACAGGGATTGGGAAGTCTGAGGAAGGGCTCAAGGTCTCCAACTGGACAGCCAGCTCAGGACTCCTTTGTCAGGGTCCCTGGGGACCTGGCTGAGGTTTTCGACAGGTAGGGCTTGATCCTAGTGCAAGACCTTGTTCTTACCCTGGGTCTCTTAGATGAGTGAACTTGGCCAAACCACTTAAGTGATCTGAGATTGTTTGCTCATCGTGATAATAATCATAATACTGCCAACCTTACACGGCTGTTGCGAGTGCCCAGAGAAACAAAAGGTAAAGGAATGTGGCCCTCCTCACATGAGAAAGGAAACTAAGAGAAATTAAGGAGCTTGCCCAAGTTCATACAGGAGGCAAGCTGTGGTTTAAATCTAAGTGTGTCTGACACATATTGTGTTCTGTTTCCACTAAGCCCTAGATATAAGATAAAAAATATTATGCTTATTTGCATATTGTTATGCATAATGTCCAAATGCATGCTTCATTTGCACATATGATTGCTATGGTCTCTCACCTGGGATGCAGTTCCCAGCTGGGTAATACATTTGAGCTAAACTCTCCTCAAGCCCAACTTCAGCCCAGCAGAGAATTTTTAGGGGCAAAGTCTCATCGCAACACACAGCCCTTCTGAGCAATCAGGTGAAGCATAGAGTTCCAAAAAGCCCAAACTTCACTCAAATTTCCTCTCGTAGCTCAGGATGGGAAGCTGGGGCTCTTCCAAGGGTAAGCAAGCCAGGTATCATGGCAGCTTCACACCACATTTTTGTATTCCTTCTTGACCACTCCCCACCATTCCCAACCCTGCTGCCTGTACCCTGTTCTAAAGCTCAGGACTCTCAATGTTCCAGAAACAGCTAATACCATTAAAAATGGTAATTAATTTTGTGGAACACCTACCAAGGTAGGTCAGCCTCTTTATGATATTTAATATTCAACGTGAAACCAAAAGTAGGGGTTTTTTAACCATTCCCATTTTATGGTCAGGGAAATGGAGGCCTGGAGAGATGAGGTGGCCCACCCAGGGTCATACAACTAAGAAAGGTAGGACAGGATTCAAACCTAGGTCCTCTTACACCAGACCCAGTGCCTGTCCCAGGGTGCCGTCAGTCCCATTGCTGTTGGAGGGCAGTGTGGGTAGCACACCATCCTGCCAGCCCCCCTCTAGCTAGGGCAGACTCTCAAAATGCAAAACTTGCCAGACAGGCAGGAATGCAAATGCGCACACAGCCTGAAGTAGATCTGCCCTGACAGAAGTCACCCAGGTGGCCACTTGGCCATGGAATGTGCCCAGCTTGATAAGAAGGCAAATACCTGGCGTCTTGCAGGGCCAGGGTGAGTATCAGGTTTCATTTCTTGGCTGTGGCAAGGCAGAAACCATATGTGGTCTTTGCCTGCCAGGACTGGCTGGCCCTGATGCCCACGGCCTGCCAGGCATGACAAGCCCGGCAGTCTTCCCTAACGGGGCCTTCTCTTGCCCCAAGCAACAGTCCTAATGTCTTCCCTGTTGGGCACAGTTCCACAGCCCCACAAACCTGCAAGCCAAGGAATGCAGCTCCCTTTTACCTCTGCCTTTCTGAACTCTACCCTTCTTTCAAGGTCAGCTCAAGCCTGCCCCCCACATTACAGGTTAGGTTCAAATGCCAATTCTAGCTGTATGGCCTTGGATGACTCATTTCACGTCTCTTAGTGCCCTTTTGTGAATAAAGTGGGGGTAAAAATGTCCACTCCCCAGGGCTATGGTAAGGATTGAGAGGCCCAGTGAAACCTGGCACATAGTATATGCACAGTAAATGGTAGGCAGCCCCCACTTCTCATAGTGACCTCTCTTTCCTGCATTTCAATTCCTCTTATCACCCGCCTAATTCAACCTAGCATTTTATTAAACACTGACTCACATCTGTTTAGCTCATCATTTTCCATGCATGTGTAAGTCTCGTCTTTCTCTGATCTCCTTAGAACCAAGAACCAGGCTGTTCTTTCTCTCGTTTCGCCATAGACCACTAAGCACAGTTCGGAATCGTCATGTGACTCATCAGTTGCTGCTGGTGGGTTGGTGCTCCTAAGTATATTGTTAATACAGATTGAATATCCTTAATCCAAAAATCCAAAATCCAAAGTTCTCCAAAATCTGAAACGTTTTTAAGCACCAACATGATACTCAAAGAAAATGCTCGTTATCGCATTCCAAATTTCATATTTTGGGATTAGGGATGCTCAAAAGGTAAGTATAATGCAAACGCTCCAAAATCTGAAAAAATCTGAAATTTAGAACACGACTTATCCCAGGTATTTTGGATAAAGTATATTCAACCTGTACTACTAAACATTCTGTAAGAGTTTTTAAGTGTTATTGCTGTTCTGTGTGATTTACATAATTATGTTTTTAATCCTGGCAAAGTGAAACAGGTGCTGTTTTTATATCCATCCTAGAAGTAACCAAGTCTTAGGGTGGTGAAATAAACTGTCCATAGTCACAAGGACTGAAAATGGAAAAAGTCAGAATTTAAATCCACATTAGTTCAACTCTAAAGATCATGCTTTTAACCATTATCTTAAACCCAGTAATGTAGTCAGGGCCATTCCCCTATTGGAACAGAGCGTCTCACAAAAAAAGAAAAGCACACAAAAAGTTAGAGAAAAAAAGGAAAGTTAGACAAGGAAACACCAAAACAAGCCCCAGGGAAGGCCCAGAGTTGGCTGGCAGCTTCCTCTTTGATCTAAGACTGACCCAACTATCACCCAAGCAACAGCCCCCAGTTTATTCCTGCTAAACACACTCAGAGAAAACATTATGACATATTCAAAAGCAGGAAAATAAAGTTTCTTCTTAGAATGTTCTTAAATGTTACCCTCTTCAACACCACAGCCTAGAAAGACCACCAGATGAGAGAGACCTAAATGATTTCTATAGGAAAAAAAATCACCTTGCTTTTGAGTTATCTGCTTCATGGCCGGAACTACCAAGAAAGTGCTGGCTTCAGAGTGCTAATTGCACCTGTCTGTTACACCTCAAATTAAAACAATTTGCATATTGCTAGAGGGCTTTGAGATTTAGAAATCGTGTGCCGAAACTTGAAAGCCAAAAAAAATGTATCAAAGCAAGCCAGGACACGTTCCCAGGAGATATAACTGAAATTTACAAGAATCTACCCCAGTGGTTCTGGGTACTTTCCTTGCAGAGACTGTTGCTGCCTTCCGGGTCTCAGCCCAGTCTGGCCTCTCCTCTCAAGGCTACTTGGAAGGGGAACCTGGCTAGGCTTTGTCAGTCACTCCGGCTCCAAGCACAGGGCCAGCTCCAGGGTGCTTTGGGTCCTTCCTGATGCTTTTAGACTCAAGGAAGACAAAGTAGACGATCAGAGAAGGTGGCCTCAGGACCAATGTCTTAATCAGACAAGGAGCAATTCCAAAGAGAGGTAAAAAAGAAAAGGAGCTCCTGCTCTATGCCAAGCCTTTTGACAAATGTGGGCACCTTTAACTGAACCACCCACAAGCTCTGAGACCAGTAGTATTATCCTCATTTTACAGATGAAGAAACTGAGGTGTAGAGAGGTAAAGTGATTTGACCAGGGTCATCAGGTTAGTAAATGGAGTCAGGGTTTGAGCCCAGGTCAACTGGGCCAGAGTTCACTTCATAACACTTGGCTGCTTTCCCTCATACGCCATCAGAGGCCAGAGTACATCACATTCAGGCCTGAGCAGAAGCATTGCCTGCACAGACCTCAGCCTGGCAGCTCAGTTGCTTTATCCAGGGTCTGAGGACAGATGAGACCATAACTGGGGCAGAGGGCCAGGTCTGAAGGCCTCAGGGATCACCGTCTGACTGGTTCCATGCCTTTATGATGATGCCTGGTATCCGCCAGCCCAGACAGGGGCTGGGCACGTGCCAAGGTCACAGTCCAGGGCAAAGTGCACACTTAGAAAGGCCTCTGCGAGTAGCTGGGACTACAGGTGCCCGCCACCACGCCCGGCTAATTTTTTGTATTTTTAGTAGAGACAGGGTTTCACCGTGGTCTCGATCTCCTGACCTCGTGATCCGCCCGCCTCGGCCTCCCAAAGTGCTGGGATTACAAGCGTGAGCCACCGCGCCCGGCCAAGAATAATGTATTCATATGTTACTCGTATGCTTATAATAAATTTAAAATAAGGTTGTCCTAATTCTTTACAGTAGAGAAATGGTGGCATGTGGTGATCAAGGATGCAGCGTGGACTCAGACAGGCCTTAGCTTCCATCCCAGCTTGGCTACTTGAGAGCTGTGTGACTGTACATAAGCTACCTAACCTGTCTGTATCTCTTTTGCCTCTTCTATAAAATGAAGTTGATGATAATACCTCAGCAGAGGTAGTGAGGAATTAAATGAGGTAATGCTTAAAGCTCTTATCTGTATGCCTAGAGCATAATAAGCAATCAATCATTACTGGAAGCTTTCATTGCTCCCAAAGCCCTGTGAGGAACTGTGATTTGGGTGACGGTACTGGAGGAGATCTGTCAGGAAGTATTAAATAGTCCGTCACACCTCCAGGACTTCTATCAGGGGATATCAAGAGTTCATTCCTGCCCAGCACCCTACACACACACTCAAGGGGAGAAATGGGAGGGCAAGTGACATCCAGGAGGAAATCTGGGTGGGAACCAAGGGCGATGTGCTTGTGTGTTGAGGTCAGAGGACGCTATGGAGCAGGCCACGGAAGCCAGGACTCAGCTGCTCAGGGTCCACCGTCCTGTCCCCAGTGCAGCAGAGCCCAGGAATCCCCTCAGCTCTGAGGGCAGATCAGCCCTAGGGAAACAAAATCCCTAGGATGAGTCATTGGGAAATAGAAAGGGGCAAGACCCCGGCTTGGTTGAGCCTGCTGAGCACTGGCTGAGCAGAGAAGGTAGACAGAGCAGCAGGGGCAATAAGAAAGGGCCTGGGAACATCCAATTCAGAAAACGGGGGTTTTTCCCAGAGAGTAAGGGCTAGAGCTCCCACCTTTGTCCCTTCCAGCCAAGCACAGACACAAAGCCTTGGCATTGCTATGAAAGATGCAGGAGCCTGGTAGGTGCTATCCAGCATGGCATATTCATCCGAATTCCTGGGATTGACTGTGGGACAAATAACTATGTCATGTTGCCCTTACAGCACGGGCCAGGGGCCTAACACTTTCCTTGGCACTCCTCCGGAGTCTGCAAACACAGGCCTGAGTGCTGCCTTTACAGAACCGAATCCTGTGCATCCTGATTAAATATTGACAATAGCTCTACCTGCCTTATCTTGATTCAGTGGAAACCCAGTCCCCGGAGAGCTGTGCAGGGCAGGATTTACCTCCCACACCACAGCCACAGATGTCCTCCTGAACCAGCTCAGCAAAAACACTGCTCTGAGGCACAAAATCCACATCTGTGCTCCTCGGCAAAATACGTTTTATGACTAGTTAGACCCTAAAATAAAAGTCTTCTTTAGTCATCTGGGTTTGGGTTGCGAGGTGATATTCCTGTGGAACTTAATAAATCACTCATTAACTTTCTGCCAGCGGGCTAATTTGTAAGTGGGGAAGTAGGGATTGGGAGTGGGTAGAGGGCTGGATCATCAGGCTTCCTGGTGTCTGAGGCTGCCAACAAAATCCAGGCCTATCAGCCCAGAGATCAGTGGGGCCAGCCCAGAGGTCAGAGGGAGTCTAAGAGTCCCAGGCCTCTACCAAAAGACAGGCTTGAAGTGAAGTTACAAAGGGGCAAAGGTTATCCTCAGCTCCCAGCTCGTGCCTTTGGACCTTTCAGTGACATCCAGGACCCGGGCCTCTTCGCTGTGCTTTCCCTGAGAGCATTCCAGATCCCTGAATATTCAAGTGGAAACGCAGTGAATGGGTTTAGGATGGTCAAGACTCCTGTCCTCCTTTCCACTAAAGGAGCAGCATTGGAATAGGAGTTTCTCCCTGGAGATGCGGCGAGGGGGACCCTATGTCCTAGGCTGCCTTGTTAACAGAGAGCTTCGGGATCTTCTTCACAAAGAGGGCTTCTCATGGTAGAGAGCACTCCAGCTAAGGAGGGGCAAATGTTCAGAAGGGTGATGAGCTTTGGCCCTTTTAACTCCCTCTGCAGGCATAAGCCAAGGTTTCTGCTGCACCTGGCAAAGAAGTGAATCAGATCAGAAGCACAAATGCACGGCACTGAGTTTTCTGCCTGGACAGTGTCCTAAGACTCTCTGGTAAGATCTCTGGTTTAACGACTTCCTGCACTTTCTTTATCATTTCACCAGACAGCAGATCTCCTGAGGCCATGGGGATCCCCATGTAAGTGGAACCTCTGATCACCCCCAGTGGAATTCCAGAGTTTAGAAAGGTGGCGGCCACATCTCCCTAGAACACAGTGGACAGTTTTCTGTTCAGGGGATTGCACATTGGCATCAAATCCCACAGGCTTCGGAGAGAAATCCCTAAGAAAGCAGGTTTTCCTCCTCATTGTCATCATGCAAAACATCAGGTCCTCGGCTGAGTGCTTTGCATGCACGTTCCCATTTAATCTTCATAGAAATCTCTTAAGGACCCATCTTATAAATGGGGAAACTGGGGCAGACGGGCACCAAGCAACTTGCCCTTGGTCACAGATCTACTAAGTGATAGAACCAGGCTTTGAAGCTAGATCTGTCTGACCTCATAGGTCATGCTCGCCATAGCCACTCACAGACTCCGAGCCAGAACGCTGAGGTTGCTATAGGAGGGAATGAGTTAATATCTGTTAAATACTTTCAACAGTGCTTAACACATGGTAAGTCCTATATAAGTGCTTATTAAATAATTAGAGGCTTTGTAGGACAACAGAAGATGACTTTGCACACCTGCGTGGCTGGGATAAACCCTATGAAAAGGAATAGAATGGGGCAAGACTGAAGAGCCCCTCAGCCCTTTGTGCCTTACTCCTAACCCTATCTGGTGAGAAGGTGGTGATAGTCACCTCTAGCATAATTCTCACCCCCAACATAGGAAGTTCTGTCTGGACTTTTGCTGTCTGTCCCCTGGGCTGGAGGATCTGCAAGAGCTCCCAAGAGTGATCTGCAAGGGCTCCCAAGAATGGCCCAGCCAGACCCCTTAGTCTCAGAGGCCAACACAGCTGGAGCTCATTTGCATTGGAGTTGCAGGGCACTGCATCATCCAGGAGATAAGTCTGCATTATGCAAGTTACTTGTGCCAATTCTCCAGAAATTACTGAGCCACAGGAGGATTGCCTAACTGCTTAACCCTTTCTATCCAACTATAGAATAAAAATAGACACCACTGGTCAATGCAAAGAGTCTTCCCCAGACATGACAACTTGATGAGCCAAGAGTGACGACTCAGGACTGGTGTGACCGGTGCACACCTCTCCCAGCAGGTTTGTTCTTGCCCCACGGGGTCTAAAGCCCAGCCCCTCCCTATACACACCTTCTAAAGGGGAGTGAGTTGCCTCCTGGGGATGCTCAAGGTTCACTGGAAGGGGAAGGATTTCTTCAACAGGCTTTGGGAGTTCAGAGTCATTTACCCTGGCCATATTGGGTCGGTGGGTAGCTCTCAGATAAAGTGGTATTTGAACTGGGCATTAGATGTGAGTCAATGAGGAGAAAAAGGGCATGTCAAAAACATAGGTAGAGAAGGTCACAGCTTATCTTAGGAACAGCAAATTGCAGAAGCGTAGATTATAGCATTGGACTAGGTGGCAAATGAAAGCAAAATACAATTTTGTTAGATAAATCACTGTAATGAAGCTAAGAATATCTAATAAAATCACAAGTCCATGCCTATGGGTTATGAAACTCACCATTTGAACAAAAAACAAACAAATTAATTAAAAACTACTGTTCAGATTTTCTAGACAGAATATCTTCTAGTGGGCATTGGAGGTTTAAAAACAAGAGATGAGGTTGCCACAAATACAAACTCATGATGGGTATTTGCATAGCTGAGCTCCTGGGTCCAGCTGGAACAGCCAAGCCTGGGAGGGACCCACAGCTTGGCCACTTGGGACATAGATTGCCAGATGAGTAGCAAGGAAGGGCTCCTGCAAGGAAAGTCAGTTTCTCCATCTGACTGGCACCACAAGACATCAGATTCTCTTGTGGCTCCCCTAAGAAGGAGTCACGGAATCTTAGGGTAGGTAGCCCAGCAGAGATCATCTTATCCTGCCCTCTGCCTCTAGGCCAAACTATAATACACACAACATAATGAAGGTAATTGGATGATGGCCATTATGTATGTTGTGACAGTGACATTTACAGCCCAGCCCCTCCTTTGACACTGACAGAACTTACTGATTCCATTCACTCCAGTACTACTGACAATGCCTCACCAACTTTATAACCAAAAGTTTACTCTTTACAGCCAATCTTTTTTTCCTTTTGAAACAGGGTCTTACATTGTTAATAAGGCTGAAGTGCAATGAGATGAACACAGCTCATTGCAGCCTCGACTTCCCAGGCTCAAGCGATCCTCCCATCTCAGCTCACCAAGTAGCTGGGACAACAGGCACATGCCGCCAACATGCCCGGCTAATTTTTTTTATTTTTTGTAGAGACAGGGTTTTGCCACGTTGCCCAGGTTGGTCTTGAACTCCTGGGCTCAAGCGATCTGCCCGCCTGTGATTACAGGCATGAGCCACTGCGCCTGGCCTTTACAGCCACTCTTGAGCCCTGGAGTGGAACTATGAACACTGTGTCTTTAGAAGACACCTTCTCCACATACACTTCCTACCTTTGCCCTCACCTATCCTGTGATTTACTACACAGGATCTCTCCAATTCTCCTTCCACTTAATCTATAGAGAATGGCATAGCATAATGGTAAAGAGTCCAGGCATCAGGGTAAAACAGAGACCAGGCTGGTGCTCACTCACCACTGTGATCTTGGGACAGTCACTTAATTCCTGTGGACTCAGTTTTACCTCTGTAAAATGGAGATCACAATATTATTTATCTGTAAGATTGCTGAGAATATCAAAGCAGAGCATAGAAGCCAATCTCTTCATAAATACTATACCATATAAACATAAAATATTACAGTATTATTTCTACTTACAAAAGTAACACAAGTGCCACTGAGCAAATAGTAAGCATAAGGAGACTAAAGTGTCTATATTTATATCAAATAAAGTAGATTTCAAAACAATCAGTATCAGCAGAGATAAAAAGGGATCTTTTACAATGATAAGACAGCCTACTCATGAGAAATGCATAACAATAATAAATGTGTATATCTCAAATAACAGAGATTCAAAACGCACGAATCAAAAGTCAACAGAATTAAATGGAGAAATAAATTTAGGATAATAGAGATTTTAACACTTTCATAAAAACTAATCAATAAATACATAGAAGACCTGAACAACACTATCACCTTGACTAAATTAATGTTTGTTAGTTAATTGTTATTAAGCACATTACACCCAACCATTACAGAATTTACTTTTTTTCAAGAGAACATGGTATATTCCCCAATAAATCCTAAATGTTTGTTCATAAAACAAGTCTCAATACATTTAAAAAGATTGAACTCTTACAGAGTATATTTTCTCACAATGGAATTAAATTGCAAAGAAGTAATAATGGATCTAGAAAAATACCAAAATACTTGGAAATTAAACAGAATATATCTAAATAAATCATGGGCCATACAAGAAAGCATAAAGAAAATTAGAAAATATTTCTAATTGAATAATAATGAAAATAAAAAATATTAAAACTTAAATGCAGCTAAGGTAGTGTTAAAGGAAATTTATAGATTTAAATATGTATATTAGTAAAGAAAAACAATACTAAAAGAAAATCAATGACTTTAGGCTATATCTTTAAAATATAGATCAATAATTCTCAACCAGAAGTTACCTTGTTCCCCAATATCTAAAGACCTTTTTGTTTTCACAACTGGGTGGGGAAGAGCTATTGGCATCTAACGAGTAGAGGCCAGGGTTGATGCTGAACACCCTACAATGTGTAGGCTAGTTCCTCACAACAAAGAATTGTACAATCAAAAATGTCAATGGTGCCAAGGCTGAGAAACACTGATCTAGTTAAAGAAGAGTGAAGTAAAACCAAATTAAGTAGAAGGAAAAAATAATAAGAGTAGAAATCAATGAAATACAACATTGAAAAACAATAGACAACATTTACAAAGACAACATTTACAAAGCTGAAGCTGATTCTTTGGAAAAATCAAGAAAGATCAAGAAAATTAATAAACCCTAGCTAGATAAGCTGAGGAAAAAAAAGAGAGGGAGCTCAAGTTGCCAATATCAGGAATGAAAGAGGAAACATCACTACAGATTCTATAGTCATTAAAAGAACAACAATAACATAGTATTAACAACTTTATGCCAATAAATTTGACAACTTTGGTGAATGAACAAAGTCCTTGAAAAATAAAAATTACCACAAATGACACAGGTTTTTCAGAAATCTAAGTAGTCATTTATCTATTAAAGAAATTGAACTTGTCATCAAAAACATTTCCACAAAGAAAACTCTAGGCCCAGATAATTTCACTGGTGAATTATATCAACATTTCAGGGAAAAAGTAACACCAATCTTTTATGAAGTATTGCAGAAAACAGAAAAAGAATGCTTCTTAATTCAGTTTATGCAGCTATACAAAAATCTGATAAAGACATTATGAGAAAAAAATTACAGACAAATAGTCCTCATGAATGTAGACAAAAAATCTTTACCAGAAAAATAATATGTTTTGGCTAAGTCAGACTTATCCCAGGAATGAAAGGTTAATTTAACTTTCAAAATAATCTATCAATGTAATTCACTATATTAATGGTGAATGAGGGAGAAAATCAGCATGATCATCCCAATGGATCAAAAAAGTCATATGACAAATTCAACACCACTTGTGATTTTCTTTTCTGCAAATTGGAAATAAAAGGGTACTTTTTCAAGCTGATGAAGTGAAGAGTGCCCATAAAAAAAATCTACAACTAATATCACACATAATGGTGAAATATTGAGTGATTTCTCTCTAAGATTGGGAACAAAGCAACAGTGCTGTCTCTCGCTGCTTCTATTCATCATTGTACTGGAGATTGGAGCCAATGCAATAAATTTTTTTTTAAAAAGAATACCAATTGGAAGGAAAAAAAAGAAGGAAAATCTCAGTTGAGACATAAAATGTTTACATATTAAAACCTAAGGAATAAAAAAAGAGCGGCCAGGTGCGGTGGCTCACTCCTGAAATCCCAATACTTTGGGAGGCCAAGGTGGGCAGATCACCTGAGGTTGAGAGTTCAAGGCCAGCCTGACCCACACGGAGAAACCCCATCTCTACAAAAAATATAAAATTAGCCAGGCGTGGTGGCACATGCCTGTAATCCCAGCTACTTGGGGGCTGAGGAAGGAGGATTGCTTGAACCTGGGAGGCGGAGGTTGTGGTGAGCTGAGATCGTGCCATTGCACTCCAGCCTGGGGGACAAAAGTGAGATTTCATCTCAAAAATAAAATAAAATAAAGTAAAATAAATAGCTACTAGAACCAACAAGTGAGCTTAGCAAGATTGCAGGATACAAGGTCAATCCACAAAAATTAATGATATTTTTATCTACTAGTAGCAATCAGAAAATGAAATTTTTAAAAATTCTTTTTACAGAAACATAAAATACTTAGGAATAAATTTTTAAAACATGTGCATGACCTGTGCACTGAAGACTACAAAACCTTGCTGAGAAAAATTTTAAAAGATCTAAATCTGTGAAGAGACATACCATGTTTACGGGTTGGAGGATACAATGTTTTAAGATGTCAATTATCTAAAAATTGATCTAAAGATTTATTACAATCCCAATTATAATTTCAACAGATTTTCTTTGTAGGCATTGACAAGCTGATTCTAAAATTTATATGAAAATACAGAGGATCTAAAATATTTAAAGTAATCTTGGAAAAAAAACAAAGTTAGAGAACTTATTTGATTTTAAAACTTCTTATAAAGCTATATTCATTAAGACAGTATGATACTGATGTAGGATAGATAAATCTATAGATCAGAAAAGAGTCTAGAAATAGAATCACACATATAATTTAATTTTCAACAAAAGCATCAGAGCAATCTAATAAAGAAAGAAAAGGGTTTTCAACATAAACGTGCTAGACAACGAAATATCCTTAGCCTTGACTCCTGCCTCATACTACACACACACACACACACACACACACACACACGAAATGAATTATAAATTTAAATGTAAAACATAAAACTATCAGTCTTCTAGAAGGAAATAAGCTATCTTCACTATTTGAGGGGCAGGCAAAGATTTCTTACATAGGAAACAGAAATACATACCCATCAAAATGATAAATTGTACTGCATTGAGTTTTAAAATTTCACAAAATACACCAGTAGAAAAATGAATAGGCAGGCTGCAGCCTGGGAAAAAATATTCACAGAACATATATCTGATGAAGGAATTGTATTCAGAATAGATAAAGGACTGTAATTCAATAATAAAAAGATAAGTTGCCCTATTAAAATGTGTTCAAAAGATTTAAACAGACACTTCACAATGGAAGATAAATAAACATCAAATACATATATGACAAAATGTCTTTCATTAGTCATGAAAGAAATGCAAATTATAACCTAGGTGAAATACCCCAAATGTTGTTGAAGATGTGGAATAACCAGAATTCTCATTTGTTGGTGGTCAGAGTATAAAATGGCACAACGACCTCGGAAAAAAGTCTGGCAGTTATCCTGTAAAACTAAACATATATCTACTATATGAGCCAGTGATTTCATTCTGAAGTATTTACCCAAAAGAAATAAAAACATCTGGCCAAACATGGAAAAAAAAAAAAAAACTTGTTCAAGAATGTTCTTAGCAGCTGTATTCATAATAGCCAAAAACTGGAAACAGCCCAGGTGTCGATCAATAGGAGAATAAATAACCAAAGTATGGTAGATTCATACAATGGAATACTATTCAGCAGAAAAGGAATTGCCTATACATGCAACAATATATGGATGAATATAGAAAAACGTTATGCTAAGTGAAAGAAGAGCCACACAAAGAGTGCATGCTGTCTAATTCCGTTCACACATATTCTACAAGCAATGCTCATCTATGGTGAAAAGAAATTGGTGGTTGCCTCTAAGGAGATAGAGGTGGAGACTGATTGATAAGGAGCATGAGGAAATTTGGGGATTAATAGTATTGTTTTGTATATTAATAGAGATTTGGGTTACACAGCTGTACGTATTTTCCAAAACTCATTGAATGATATCCTTAAGATTTGTATGTTTTGCTCTATGTAAATTTGACCTCACGATAAACAAAGAAAGAACCTTAAGTTAATATCAGTTTAATATATACATCCTAAAGTCTTTAGGGTGAGTGCGCTGATGGCTTAGCTTACTTTGAAATGCATCTAACAAAAAATACAGAGTCAATAGATGGATTGATAGATTTCTGATCATCTAGAGCTAAATGTTCATTGTAGAATCTAGGTGATTACAGGCATTCACTGTACAATTCTTTAAACTTTTCTGCATGTTTGAAATTTTTCATAATAAAATGATAGATAGAAAAAAAAAGTAACGCTGATGTGAAGTATCAAAACTCTCTATGGTAACCTTAGGGCATAAACCTAAAGAATCGAGCCCCAGTAGGTATACCTCTGCCAGCTGCTTACCAGCGCACCTGTGTCTTGAATGGGTTATCCAACACCCAAGCTTCTAATCAACCTGGGCTATTGCACTGCATTTTCCCAGCAAAAGAATATGCAGGATTTTCAGTAAGACTGTCTGTACATTCTAATTTTAATAACTGCAGTTACTAGTATGATAAAGCTTCTGACAATCATATAATTTAAGTATATAAAAGGTACTTTCAGTTCAGACTAAAAACTGGTGAAAAATGACTGCAATATGGAAGAAAGTAATTATTTTCCAGCCAGGAGATTCTATTTCAATATCAGCTATAAGAAAAATAATTTGTATTTAAATTTTGTTTATAAAGTGTTTCTATCATACCTGTGAGATGTATTTATTTATTTATTTATTTATTTATTTGTTTGTTTATTTTGAGAAGGCGTCTTGCTCTGTCGTCCAGGCTGGAGTGCAGTGGTGCAAACTCGGCTCACTGCAACCTCCTCCTCATGGGTTCAAGGGATTCTCCTGCCTCAGCCTCCTGAATAGCTGGGACTATAGGTGCCTGCCACCACGCCTGACTTGCCTGGCTAATTTTTTTTTTTTTTTTTTGTATATTTAGTAGAGATGGGGTTTCATCATGTTGGCCAGGCTGGTCTTGAACTCGTGTCCTCAGGTGATCCACCCACCTCGGCCTCCCAAAGTGCTGGGATTACAGGCATGAGCCACTGCGCCTGGACAACTGTTTTTAAATTTTAAAAGTTTAAGATGCAAGGCCTAATCTTCTGCTTATGACATGTAATCAGTGGACATTTCATGTATATAACCATGTAATAATGGAACACAGCAGTGAACGGATGCATAGCAGTCTGAACTCTTCCCTGTGTATTAGTGCTGAGTCACTACTGGGATCTGGCAGGGCTCCTCACAATCCCTGAGCCTCACTAGGATCTCCGGCCTGCCTCTTGGTCTTCAAGTACACAGACCAGAAAGTCACTGTTCCTGAGAGGTGCATAGGGCCAAATGATGCAACCCTGAAAAAGCTTTCCTCTAACTCACTTTCCCAAGGCAGAGAGAATTTCTCTAGAAATCAGGTCAGCCATGTTATTTAGGCATTTTTATTGCATCTTTTCCCCAAGGCCCTGGGACTCTGTGTTGGTATATACACAAAGGATTACACTATTTTTGTTTAGTAAGATGGCTTGCTGATTTCAGTTTACAAGGTGAGAACATGGATATGTAAGTCTGAGTCATTCGGAAAAACAAAAGACAATCACTTTTAGAATAAAGAGAAATACCTACTTAGAATTTTCTCTGTAAAAACATCACATTGATCACATCTTTCCATCTTCTGAAAGGCATTTTAAGCCAAATCTACAGATTAGAAAATTTTGATAGATAACTTATCAGAACTGTATTTTGTGTTGAAACTGACCAAAATGCTTAATACATTTACTTTTAGTCTTTTAAATATTCTAACTTGTGTTAAATATGTCAGGAAACAAAGAAGTAAGGCAACACCTTCTTGTGAAGTTTCCAAGCTCTGGGCTGGACGTAGTAGTTACTCACTAAGCATTTGTTGAATCGGTGAACAATATATCCCCAAAAAAGGAGCATAATGAAAATAAAGCTGCCGCAATCGGGCCCCTTGATTTCGTAAAGCACCCAGGCATCAACTTGCATCAAGTACTTTTGCAGACACAATCTCAAAATGCCTCATTCTAAGAAATGGGCAAATGATACTCTCTTTGATTAATGGAGAAAAAGAACCTGAGCCCAAGATGGCATGGCAAACTCAGAATTCTAATTGCAACTTGCAAGATCAAAACACCCAAAAAAAGCCCCTGCACACAGCCATGCTGCTGCCTCTGCTGACCTATACATTGGCTATAAGTCAACTGAGGGACAAAGTTCAAAAGAGACCACAAAAGTACCAGAAGATAAGAATTCCAGCTATAATCTGTGTGTATCCATTAAATATGTCTATTTATGTAGATTCATATTTATTCCTCTATCTACTGAGTGTGTATACTGTGGGTTCAGAATAAAATTACTTCATTTGGTAGCGAAAACCATGAGGTTTGGAAATTGATACATAGGCAATCAGCACAGTAAGATGAAAGTTCAGCATGCCATTAGGCTACTAGAGCCTATATAAGATTTTGAAGAGAGGCACCACTAACCATCCAGAGTCTAGATCACAGGGGCACAGAGCAACCAACATGCTGGCAGAAAATATTGCCCTTCTCTCTGCGTATCCACTCTGAATTCAGAACTGGCTAGATGTCCCAAAGCACAAGCATGAAACTTTCATGTCCACTTCTCTCTGTCTGCTCCTCTTGGAGTGAATTCTCCCATTATATAGACCGCTGAGTTACTACGATCTGAGGCACTCCAGGTGAGAACATTCCAACCATCCAGTCCTCTTCATCCATAGCATCTGCCACGACAGAAAGACACTCAACAAACACTTGATGTACTGATGTGAGCTAAGGCTTGATAAAATAAAAATAGTAGTCATCAAAATGGCCACCAATAACGTCAGTTGCTATATGGCTACAGGATTAAAAGAACGAACATTGAACACGCTGGATTTGAACACCAGCACTACCATTTACTGACTATGTAAACTTGGACAAGTGACTTAACCTCTTTAAATCTGTTTCTTCTTCCTATCCTTGGGAATTAAAGTAGTGTATCCCTTATTTGCTTTCTGAGAGGCTTAAGTGAGATAGTGGTAACATCTCCTTAGCAAATGTGAGATGTAAAGCATCTGTGTTTATATCTACCACTCTACTTGTTTTACTATATTATAACCTTCCATTTGCCCCAATAACTCTGAGTTTCTTGTGATCAAGGATGCACCTGACTTTTCTTTGAATTCCTTAGCAGGTAGCACAGTATGCAGCACATGAATGCTATAGTACATTGTAAAGGAAGCAAGAGTCTCCATTCTCATCTACCAGAAGTTGGTGACAATCTTCTTTAGGCTCCTGAGCCCCAAGTCTCCAGCTCTTTCAGCTACTACAGACACCAAAACCTTTCTCCACTGAAATAGGTAGAATAGAAAATAGGAAATAAAGACACTAGTTGTGGAACACTAGTTCTTATAATTAGGAAAAGCAGATTCATCAGTCCTATATGGCTCGTTCTTTAAATTTTGGTTTGGCTTGAATGTCATAAAGCCCTTTGCCCAGGGAGGCAATGAGTAGACTTCAAATAAAGTCTTAAATGTGGGGTTCTACCATAGTTGCTTTCTCCATTATCTTTTTACCTGACCCAGCTTGCCCCATATTTGAATACGTCAATCCACTACTGAGGTTTAAAAGTACACAGGTGAGAGAAGGGGCAGATGCCTCCGACATCTTGCTATTTTCTTTATGTTTCATTCTTGCATTTGCTTATGGGTCTACACACATGAAAAGGAAATCGTCACGCTGTCAGATAAAAGACATTTAAAATCACTTTAGCTGATACCTCCTTGCTGAGTCAGTCTACACTAAAGACCTCCTATAGTGACTGCTAAGACCACTGGGCTTTCACTCTCTAATGAAGAGAGTAAGAATTACCATAACCCTGCCTGGTTTAGTAAGGGGGAAAAAAAACCTCTAATTGAACAGGGCAGCATCCATGCTACATGCCACTCACAAGTTGCCTCTGAGAACTCTTTCTTAGCATTCAGACTCGACCACAGTCCCACCCACCACTGGAGGGGAAAGGTAGATGTGTGGTGGTTCTCAGCTTTCACCGCACATTGGAGTCACCTGGAAGAGCTTTAAAAATTCCTGATGCCTGCATCTACTCCCAGCAAGTCCATTTTAATCAGCCAAAGGCACAGTCTGGACACAGGGATTCTTCAAATTCCCAAGTGATTCTAATGTGCAGCCAAGGCTGAGAACTGCTGTTATAGATTTCCACCTAATGGGCTTGGGTGGGGGAAGACAACATCCGGATCTTATGAAAAGTGTGTTTTCTTCCTCTTAAGGTTTTCCCAGATGAGTTAACGTTATCATATTAATATAAGTGTCACCTTAGAATAGGTTGGATAAAGAAAACTTTTAATGAGAGGTGGATTTTAGTTGTAGGAGAGCAGATAAAGATGGTGTATCCCATGCTACTGCCACTCCTGACAAACACCAGGATCCCCCCCTGGCAGAACCACTTATGCCCCTGGACCCAGTCCCATCTTAGAACAAATAATGTCAGGGTTCCTCAGGCCACAGCCAACTTCTCTCCTGTGGTCTCCAGAGGGAATTTGAGTGAGAAATCTATTAAGCAAGAATTGCTTTTACAAGCTCCAAAGAGACCGAAGTGGGAGGCATGTGTCTTAGGGACCACATGAGGCAATCCATTGGAATGCAAAAAGAAACTCCTAATTTATTGAAAAAAGAAAAAGAAGTAAAAGAAAAAATAAGCAAAGGAAAAGGAAATTAAGATTTATTTGTATTTGAATAATAAGTATAAATAATAAACCTGGACATTTGGTCACACGAGTCCACATTAACATGGACCAGACAATATTAATGTGGACTGGTGTGACCAAACGTCCAGGCTTGCCTCAGACTGAAGGATATATTAGAACAGGACTTTCAATGCTAAAGCCAAGAAATTCCCAGGCAAACCAAGATGAGTTGGTCACCATAGTGCTGGTGCTCTCCACACTTCAGTTATGTGTGACTCATGGTTCTGAGAGTGTCCTCAGGGACAAGAGGAAGTTATGCATGGAAATGGGGGGTAACAGTGATGCCCTCAGTGAATTCACTCCCATCATATTGCAACATAGTGAGATTTAAGGATGATATCAGTGTGGTTAACTTTATAGACCCAGCATCTCTGAATGTACAGTCTTTATAATGATATGAGACCCTTTTGTGCCATAAAAAGAATCACTGATTATCTCTTGACTAAAGACACCCAAAGAACTGTGAAACTTAAAAATGAATCACATATAAATAAGTAAATCAATGAATTATAGATAATTAAATTAATCATTTATAATTAAAACAATGACATATATAATTAAATTAATCATATATAATTAAATAAATGAATCATATACAATTAAATTAATCATATAATTAAATTAATGAATTATATATCATTAAATTAAATGAATTATAATTTATATATTAAATACCTATTTACTTAATACAAATACAAGCACACTAAATTTGCTGATCTTTTTTGGTTGATAAGTTGTTTTTCCAAAATACGTTACCTGCAGATATTTTTTAAGTAGTAAACACAATTTGTACTTAATCCAGCCCATCAAGATCAAGATAACATTAATGCTTTTTGAAATTCATGCAACGAGGGGAACATTTAGCAAGTGAAAATTTAGTAGATGTTTAGGAATGTTTCCATCATGTGATATTGTTGCTAACAACAATATAGGTGTGCGTCACCCATAAAAACTTCCATATCTTCAGCCTTTTTAAAAAATATGTAGAAACAGAATTTTTTAGGTTGCTGAAAATTTTTCCAAATAAAGAGTTTGAGTGGTTTTAACTCAATAGGTTAAAAAGGCAACTCCTTCAATAAGTGTGTAAGACCAGTTGACATCAGCTAAGATGCAAATTTACTGACCAAATTTTAAAATAACACCTTTGCATGATTGATGGAAGACATTTTAAAATAATTTTTGCAATTTATTTAGCATAGCCAATGATATACTATTTTTATTTGGATCTAAATATCTTTGTATGGTATCTTTTTCAGCTGTGACAAAACACCAAAATCAATTGAAGTTAAACCCAGATCTTCAAATCAGTATGTCACAAAGATACTCCTTCTAGATATTATTTACAGTTAATGAGGTCAAATGAATTTTTGTAGTCAATAAATAAAATAGTTAAAATACTTATTTTCATATTTACCTCTTTTAAAATTCCCATTATTGTGAACATTTTATAATACATACAATTAGCTATATGTTTGTAGGGTATACAATTGACAAATAACTAAATATACATATATAAGAATGGACACTCATACTGAAAAGAAATCACTGAGCTAGAAAACTATTTCAAAGCAGACATCTGTAATAATCCAAGATGCCTGCCTAGCCCAGAGTTGGCAATCAATAAATATGTGTTGATGGCTAACATATTTATGAAAAAAATGTTCAACATCACTAATCATTAGAGAAATGCAAATTAAAACCGCAATGAGATACCATTTCACACCTGTCAGAATGGCTATTATCAAAAAGACAAAAGATAGCAAGTGTTGGCAAGGATGTAGAGAAAAGGAAACCCTTGTACATTGTTGGTGGGAATGTAAATTAGTACAGCCATTATGGAAAACTGTATGGACGTTCCTTGAAAAGCTTAAACTAGAATTACCATATGATCCAGCAATCTCACTTCCGGGAACTTACCAAAAAGATTTTACATCAGTGTGTCAGAAAGATGTCTGCACTCCAATATTCATCACAGCACTATTCACAATAATCAAGTTATGAAATCAACCTAAGTGTCCCTCAAGCAATGAACGAATAGAGAAAATGTGGCATATATACATAATGGAATACTATTCAGCCTTTAAAACTAAGGGAATTCTATTATTGGCAACAACATGGATGAATGGAGAACATTATGCTGAGTGAAACAAGCCAGACACAGAAAGACAGATACTGCATGTTTTCCCTTATATGTGGAATCTAAAACAATCAAACACGTAGAAGCAGAGAGTAGAATGGTAGTTATAGAGGCTGGGGTATGGGGGAATGGAGAGATGTTCAAAAGGTACAAAGTCTTAGTTAGAAAGGAGGAATAAGTTTTTTTTTTGAGATCTATTGCACAGCATCGTGAATATAATTAATAATAATGTATTGTACATTTCAAAATTTCTAAGAGAGTAAACTGCAAATGTTCTCACCACATAAAACAAGCATTGGAGATAATGGATATGTTAGCTTGATTTAAGTATTTCATATTGTATTCATAAATTATAACATCAATCTGTAAATTGTACCCCATAATGTATTATATTCATACCCCACAAACATATTTAAATTGTCAACTTTCAATAAAATAAATTTTTTAAAAATCTGTGTTGAATGAATGAAACACCTTCCACAGCAGCCACAGCTGTAGAAGAAATGACAGATTAACAGCACCACCTTATGAATGTTTCTACTCAAGCTTTCAGAAAAAACATCTGCCAAGCATCATGTCTCTGTCCATCCAATAAAGGAGACTTCATTATAATCAACTTGCAATCATCTATATCAATATTTAGAAGTAGTGGACAGAGAATCCCCCCGGTTAATTCAACAAGAAATTATTGAGAGAGTCTCATATTTGACACTCAAATGAAGTAAGTTAATGCAAAATAAGTTATCTATGGTTTCTGATTTCAAGAAATTGGTGTTTAGCTTTAGAACACATCTTCAGATTTCCACTTACAGATGAGTGCAGCCTGATGTTCAGAGAATTTGAGCCACTTGGTCATGTGATTTTGTTCTTTTCCAGATGTCTATCTTCTTCATCTTAGCCACATACTTGTCTCCTTGCTACCCTGTTTTATGCTGGAATTGGACAGCCTCATGGATCAGAATCTTGTAAAGCACTAATCTACATCGCACTGTCCATGCTCTTCTTCAAGTTGCAGATCAAGTTTTTCATGCCTCTACCTCAAAAGAGAGTAAGGCAAATGCATTTTTAATAGATCTTCCCTTTCACTTGAGCCTCACTAAAGCTGAAGATAAAACCGCAAACCCTTTCCTTCCGTGTCAGTTTTCTAGGTTCTGGTTTTCAGGGAGAATAAGCCAAACAGACAATGATGCTGGTAATCTAAAGAAGGCTAAATAACTGGATATGCTCTCACCTCCAAAATCTGGAAATAAGACACATAGCAGAATAGTGTGGATAATTTTAAAACAATTACTCCAACGAAGATTAACAATGAAGGCAGTGAGCTCAGAGGCCTTTAGAAACTCAGAAAATCACCAGGAAAGGGAGACCCCTTCCAAACTGTAACTCACTCCATGGACTGATCTTGGAGGGGAATAATTGGCTTCCGGAATTTCCATTCCGTGGTGATGTCTGGCCCTATGAGATGGCTTCCTTAAGTCACGGTTCCTGCCTGATGTCACATGCTCCTGGATCCTGACTGATGGATTTTCAGAGCCTGCTATGGAAATGCCCGTGGTAGAACTTATCCCTGAACACTCAGCGTCATGAGAAGTTACTCAAGATGGCATGAATAACAGGAAGAGCAATCAAGTTAAAAGATTTCCCTGTCTCCTCAGCTCCCCACTCTCCTGGACAACAAGCCACTAGCCACGCGCATGTCCTGCTTGAGAGAACTGGACTGCAGGCACAGTGGGGACTGGTTTTATCTTCTTCTGCAACAGATCAATTTGCAAAGTCAACAAGACTAGTGTTAAGTTCCTTCCTCTAATCACACTGTCTAACATGAGACTGAAAGCTTAGGGGGATCAACTTGATAAGAAATGAAACACTTTGGCACAGAAAAGTCTCTACAAATCTTTATGAAAATGTTTCCATCTTAGCAGAGTAACTCGGGAAGAAACCCAGATGGACTACTACCAAGACATTTGACCTCAAGATAAGAGAAAAAATAGACCATTTATCTTAGCAAATACGTAAAGTACTTTATTTCTTTGCTAGTTTTTGCCAACTTTAACTCCTTTATGGAGGTTGCTTCTGCACCCTCTCAAATAGTACAAGGAAAAATCTTGCATAGTGTCTTTTTTTATGGAAAACCAGGGCTTTTAATCAAATAGGACTGAGACCCCCGCCCACCTACTTACCATCACTACCGACAAAGATGTAAATGCATCTTCTCAAATGCTGTCTTGAACTTTTAAATCTAAAAAATATCTGAATAAAAACAATTCAAGATTTGTGTACTGGGATTTTAGGCAGACACAGAAATTTGGGTCAAAATTAATCCTAAGCAGAAAAAAAAAAAATCCAAAACAGACAACTTTCTCCAGAGTTTTTATTTAAAGTGGGCAAAGAAAATATGTCAAAGAAACTGTCATTTCCCAGAAAAGTCATTTCCCAGAAAAGTCCATGACTTCTACATGGATTCTACCAACTGAAATACCTGCTTAATAGTGATGATGGTGCTATTAGCAGGTGGATGAGCCAGTTCCCAAGGTACACGTTCGCTATCAAGAGCTAAGCACACCTGCTAACAACTCAGTCTCGTACAAACCTGATGTTTCTCCAGCAAAACAAATTAAAATTAAACCTAATGGTACTTCTGGCTGAGGCTCCAGAAGTCCCCAGGAGGGAGGGTGTTTGGGTGGAGGGGGCCCAGAATGGTGGCTTATGGCTGCTTTTAAGACACTAAAGAAGCCCACATGGTAAAAGGCTGGGCGCAGTGACTCACGCCTGTAACCCCAGCACTCTGAGAGGCCGAGGTGGGTGGATCACGAGGTCAGGAGTTCGAGACCAGCCTGGTCAACATGGTGAAACCCCGTCTCTACTAAAAATACAAAAATTAGCCGGGCATGGTGGCATGCACCTGTAATCCCAGCTACTCGGGAGGCTGAGGCAGGAGAATCACTTGAACTTGGGAGACAGAGGTGCAGTGAGCCAAGATCGCACCATTGCACTCCAGCCTGGGCAATGGAGTGAGATTCTGTCCCAATAAAAAAAAAAAGAAAAAGAAAAGAAAGAAAGAAAGAGAGAAAAAGAGAAGAAGGAAGGAAGGAAGGAAGGAAGGAAGGAAGGAAGGAAGGAGGGAGGGAGGGAGGGAGGGAGGGAGGGAGGGAGGGAGGGAGGGAGGGAAGGAAGGAAAGAAACGAAACCCACATGGGAGCACTAAGCCTAGGCGAGGACCCGTCACCTTTAGGCTTAATGGGGTCTTGGCCTCCACAGCACCAGCAGAGGGCCTAGAGGTGAGACAGAAATGGCCAAACACACCCTTCACCCTGTTTACAACAGCCCAACTTCCCTTGCACGTATCCTCAAGGAGAGCAGCAAAACCACCTCTTCTAGCAATGCTTTCTTTCAGTTTATTATTCTTCTTAATAACCAAGTAATCTGGAGCCAAGTCATTCCTCAGCCTTCCTCCTCCCCACATCAAACTCAAGCTTCCTCCCACACCCCTATCGCCAACTAAGCTGCACAGCCTGTTCCCATCCCTCCTCTGTCCCTCTCTTCGTCACTGGCCTGTCCCCACACACCCTGATGTTCTTTTCTCCCTGCCACCCACTCCCCACCCCTTACTACTCTGAGCCCCAGGCCTTGAGATTTTGCTGCCCGGACTGTAAATCTGGCCGATGCTGAGAAGAGCAAACAAAGGAGCAACTGTGGGAACTGACAGCTCAAGGACTCTGGCATCAGGGTAGGCCCTTGGCTGCCTTTCTCAGGAGGTCCTGTCAGGGCTGGTCTTCCCGCCGGCCACCACATACATCTTAAAATCACAGAGGGTGTGAGTGACCCTAAGATGGTTCAGCAGGCACTGGAGAAAGGAGGCCTTTTCCGAGAAATGAAATGTGACAGAAATGAAAGCCCATGGACTTGGCAACATTTGACATAAAATGTTATTGCTAAAATCCCTATAATTACCTCCCAAAATGGAACAGAATTGAAAAAAGAAGAAAGAGAGAAGAAGCGAGGGAGGGATAGAGGGAAAGAAGGAAAGGGAGAAGGGAAGGAGGGAAGGAAGGGAGGGAGGAAAAGGAAGGAAGGGGTTGGAAAGGAAGAAGGGAGGGAGGGGAAGAAGGGAAGGAGGGGGGAGAGGGAGGAAGTGTGGGAGGGAGGGGAAGGAAGAAGGGAAGGAAGGTTTACAGGTCTACAATTCTAGCTGTGCATAGAAAGTGTAGTTATGAAATGACTACTCCAAACAAGCATGAACTTGGGGCTCAATTCCAGGCTCATTTTAAAATCCCAGTTTCAGGGAACAGGACTCAGGTGGGAGCCACCCCTAAAAGCCTTCCACAGAGAGAGTGTGGTTGAGAGCGTAGGTGTCGCTATCCTCTTCCTCCAAAAGCAGCTTGTCGATGGTCAATGAGCTGGCGGCTCTCCTGGGGTCTTCCATGTCCTGAAGGACTGGCTCTGGGATAGAGATGGGGAGCTGAACAAACTGGGGCCCAGGTAGGGCTGGGGCCGGAGGCTGGTACTGCAGGGTGGAGGTGGGTAGTGTGGAAAGGGGCTGAGGCCACGGGAAATAGGTGAGGGGTGCCTGGTGCTCTGGGCCCTCCAGCGGGGGCCCCACTGCGGGCGTGGCGGAGCTTCTTGTCTGTGACAGGAAAACACAGGACAGAGGATTAGCAGCCCCGGGAGACCCATCCACCCATCCTTGCCCTTAGAGGGGCCTCCATCTCCCCCTTCAACTCTGCCCTTTCCTGGTTTCTCACTTCATGGGGCTCTACCTCCTCCTGCTCAAAGTCTCCCGCAAGGGAGAAGCCAGGCTGACTTCAACCGCAGCCCCAACCCTGACCCTTCCTAGCTATATGTCTTTGCTCAGGCCACTTCCTGCTCAGAAGGCTCATTTTTCTCATCTATGAAATAGAATACAAATAGTAACGAACTCATTGGGTTAAGCCAATTAGAAAAGATTTTCCAGGTTTCGTTGAATACAAAATTCATTCCTATTTCAGAGATCTTAAAACATGAAAAACATATGCATCTTAAAATCTGTGAAAATACATGTTAAACCATAGCCTGGCAGCTGTATCTGGAAGGTGGCCACTGTCCTGCCCAGACACAAAGACAGTCCAGGCTCCACACAACAGCTTTGGAGGTCCCCTTGGGCCAACACAGCTCCGTCACCTCCCACCCCTCTAGTGGCGGCCAGCATGGGGAGGCCCGGCCATCCCCAGATGGGGGAAGCACTGCTTTGTCAGCAAACTTGGCCTTCCTTCCTGCTGCTGCCTGGTGCCTGGTGCCTTCCACATCCTCGTCCTCCTCTGTGTCTGAGCTGATCTCCATGGCCATCCCACTTATGGGCACCCCCCATGACCCTCCAAGTGTTAGAGTCCTTCTCCTGAATGCTCTACGCGTCATACCTCTCACCTGCATGGTGACTGCCCTCACAAACCTCAGATCAGGCCTGCAACAGAGGCGGGACCTGGATTCTTACTTTTCTTTCACACTTGAGGAAAGCAGAGAGAAGAGGATGCTCTCTGCATGGATTCATGAGACAGAGGCCAAAATCTCCCCCTACCATCCCTGTCTCCCCTGTCATATGTCCCTCCTACTGTCCCTGTGTCTTGACAGCAAACTGTTAGAATCATTTAGGGCAGGGCTTTTCTCAACCTCCTGGGGATCTCGTTAGAATGCAGCTTCTGGCACAGGAAGTCTGGAGTGGGGCCTGGGATTTTGCATGTTTAATCAGATCTCAGGGGACTCCAATGTGGCCAGTCCAGGGACCAGAGTTTGAGTAGCAAGGCGTTAGGGTGTTTTTGCACAGAATGATAGAGCTGGAAATGGTCTCAGAGGCCTTCCAGCCTCCCGAAATCTGGGCTGAGGTGTACACCCCACCACAGCATAACCGCTTCCTCTCCTTTGACTTAAGCCAGTGGTCCCCATCCCAGTGTCCTGAAAGCAGACAGAATCCGGGAAAGCCTCCTGATTCTCAGCTTTTCAAAAGTCCAGATGGAAATTCTACATTTCCCAGTCACAAACCTGTAACTATAGGTTTCTTTGCTCGGGAATACAATTACATCCACTCAGCACCACAGCAGGTCTTATCTCCACTGATCAGGAGTGTGGACTTACAGCTCTAGCCAGCTTTGATGAGTTAATTTACAAAATGGCAAAACAAATAAATTAATTCTTAATGAATACTGTTTGTTTGATATACAGAACCTTTCAAAGCAGAAGGTGGGAATGATGAAAGGGGATAAATAACGAAAGGAATCCTTGGTAATGAAATGGCTGGGAGCCATGAGTCCTCCACCCACCACCCTCACCCCAGGCCCCTGACATGGAAATGAGTTGCCTGGGAGAGGTGTTGGATTAACTCCTTCTTATCGATCATCATCCAGGCTCAAAACTGGTTTGCTGGGTAGCCAGGTGGACCTGGGAAGGAAGGGCTCCTGCGGGCCTTTCATAGAAGGTGCTTGGAGGCAGGGGCAGGTGCGTCAGGATGACACTGGACCCTGGAGGGAAACGGAGGAGACAAGGTGGACAAAAGCAAGCTCCACCATTGAAGGCGGGCTCTGGGACTGCTCAAGGCCCAGCTCTACTTCCCACGGTCTCCCTGGACTGGAGCTGGATACAGCTGTAACCACAGGTCTTTTTGCCCTTGAATACTTAGAAAATTCCCATTCCTTTAGTCGAACAGGCATCATTAACATAAATCTATTGCCCTTCCTTCCTTCATTCCTGGGGGAAGAGGCTCTTCCTTTCCCATCAGGCCCTTGGTTAATGTTAGCAGACTTTGATATGATGATAACTAATATATATTCGTGGTTTCTGTATGCCAGACACTGTGCTAAGCCCTCCACACTCATTATTTCATTTGATCCTGACAACGACCCTTTTCTTGGTATTCCCACTTTACAGATGAGGACACTGAGGCTCAGAGAGTTTTAAGTCACTAAACCCAGAGTCACATAGCTAGTAAGTGAAGGGGCACGGATTTGAACAAGGCAATCTGACAGTAGAGACAGAACTTTAAAAAATTACCCCACACGTGGGTCTGACACCATCAAAAACATCACCTGTTGTTCAGCCTAGAAATCTTCTGTTAAACCCCATTATTAAGTGAACAATCACTCCCTAAGTTATCTGAATAGAAATGAAAGGCTAGTTCCAACACAAGACCCCATGTAGATCTCACTTGGTACCACATTCACTAAAAACTTCAACTCAGAACCAAGATTCACTGCTTGCAGGGAAGCTGGGGAGATTTAGAACAGGGAATCAGAGAAGATCTCCCCAGTCCTGAGGAGCAGAAAGTATCACAAGAGAGGCTGCGAGACATCTTTGTGGAAGATATTTCAGGAAATGAGAATCAGAGCAGGCCTCCATGGAGGACAAGGCGAGCTTTGATGACCTGATTATCTTGAGAATCAATAGCAAGGAAGATCAGGGTCGAGAAGTCAGCTCTGGTTATAGAAGGGTGCACTCAGCATGGGCAGGTGCAGTTCTGCCTTTGTGTGACATACCGTGACGTTGGTGATGAGTGGTGGAGAGGCATAGGTCAACACTGAGGAGGGCCCCACCACCGTGTAGCTGGGGCACACGGGCTGCACATACATGTCAGCTGAGTAGGGGCAGCTGACAGCTTCATGGGGCACATACTCGGTGTAAGGTGTCCATGGGGCCAGGGGCTGGAGGGTGGCCGGGGTGGGCTGGGAGAGCCAGCCGGCACACAGGGCACCCTCCTCTGTCACTGCAGACACAGAGCCTTCCATGTCCAGGCAGGAAGGACCTGTGGGAAGAAGGAAATTACAGAATTTCAGATGCCACCCAGATGAGAGGCCTGGGGGCCACCAGGGCTACGGGGCACTCTTACCCACTGTGGTGTATGTCGCCAGGGGCTGATGGGGCAGCACCACCTAGAGGGGAGAGGAGAAGACCAGGGTCAGTGTTTAGCCATCATCAACTGGCCCTGTGCAGGGAACTTGCCCAGAGGGCCTCAGGGCAGGAGAGTAGAAGGTAGGAATCTCTCTGGTTAGAACAAAACATCCCACCCGGTATCCCAACCATCACCACCTACACGTGAGAGATTTGTGTTTCCATTTAGCAGGAAGCCTGTGCGCTCAGGGAGCTGGTGTCTTCTTCTTCTCAGGGGGAGCCCCCAACTCACACCAGGGTATGCAAGTCATTCGCTCACTCAGGCCTTGACAGTAGCTGTGTTCAGTGGGCCAACTGAGCCAGCCCTGATCCCTCATCCCAGTTGCTCCACCCTAGCTCTATCCCTGGCAGCCTCCACCATGCGACCTGCACTCCTTCCTGCCTGATCCTCTTGGTCACCTCCCAAGCCGTCTGCCTGCACACACACACATTCTTACACAAACACAAACACACACACTCTCACACACATACACACTCACACGCACTCTCACACTCACACTCTCACACACACTCACACACACATACACACACACTCCCTCACACACACACTCACACACACATACACTCTCACACTATCTCTGACACACACATTCTCTCAAACACACACTCACATTCTTACACACACAAACTCTCACCGCCGTAGGTGCAGGTGCTGCCCCGCTGCTGGAGTGGCCTCGCTTCCTCCTCAGCAGTTCCTTCACTGGCTCCTTCACACGGACGCCCTGGTATGGCCGGGCCGGGGCTGGGGCTTGCTCCGGGGGTGTGGCTGTGAAAAGCAATGTCCCTGGAGCCCATGGTCCTTCTCAGACGAGCCCCCACCCCAAAGTGCCCATTTCCTCATGGATCTGCCTGCTCCCCCAAGTCATGCTTGAACACAGAGAACCGCGTGACGCTTCCTAGAACGCTTCTCCAGTATTGTCACTCCTCCTACTCCCAAACCTTCTGTGGGTCCCCTGCACCCACACAACGAAGGCCCAGCTCCTTATCCTAGAATTGGACAGTCTTCAGAATGAGATCTGAACCCATTTCTCTCACCACTTTGCACACTCTCTACTACACAAACCCTGACTCCAACCAGAAGGTCTGTCTGTGTTCTCTACGTGTTCCTGCGTGTCTCACCTCCTCATCTGTGGTTGAGGTTTTCCATGGTCAGAATTCCCTCTCACTTCTTCCAACCTCTTGATTCTTGCTGACCCAAGACAAATGCAACCCTCCTGCCTGACCCCTGCAGCCTGAGGAATTTCCACATTCTACAGCCTCTCAAACATTTCCAGATCTGATTAGTATTCATCATAGGTGGCAGTAGAGGACAGCCGTAAGAGCAGGGACTCTGAGCCAGATAGCACAGGCCTCAAATCCTGCCCCTGCTACCACCTCGCTGTGTGATCCTGGGCAAGTTACTAAACCTCTCTGTGCCTCTTAATCTTCAGTTTCTTTATCAAAGGAATATTGAGAGAAGTCACCAGATGTAGGAAATTGGTAGAACAGTATATGCCTCAAATAAACTCAGGTACAGGGTAGGCATTCAAAAAAATTCAGTCTGTTATGTAATAGTCATTCTTTTTGATGGAAGTGTCTTATACCCACAACTAGATTATAAACACCTCAAGGTGAATTATTGTACCTTATTTCTCTATATCTTCCCAGTGGCATGCCTATCATTTTTAAGCTCAGTCGATACTTATTGATTAATCAATTGGGTGATTCTTTAAGACATGCTGCCATTTGTCTTCCCTTCACCTCTCCTACACCTTTAGGATGGAGGCAAGTGGCTCCCAGGTTCTCAGTGACTTTCAGGGCATGGGACAATTACCCAAAGGTGATCCATATGCCCTGGGGCCAGAGAGTGTCCACCTGCTGCTGAGGGAAGGTTTCCTTCCCCTCTTGCCATCAAAGCCAGGAAACCAAAGCATTGAACCAAATAAGAGCCAGTGCATAGGGCCCTTCCTGGCCTGGGAGAGCAATTGAAAAGCCGCCGTGGCTGGGAAGCGACAAGCTGCCCACCTAGACAGCCTGTGGCCTAGGGGCCCTGGGCTCTCAGAGAGCAGGCCTGGGTCAGCCAAGAAACACTAGCCCTTAGGACTTCCACAGGGAGCCCATTATTATCCACCGATAAGGGCCCCAGGGATCTGGGCTCTGAATCAAAGTCCCGGAAGCCTAGGTATCTGTTAAACCCGGATCTGCAGCACTGCCCTGGTTGAACTTTGCTCAGTAAATACCCAGCTGATAAGGTCCCATGCCTGACTCGGCACCAGACCTCCCTCCAGGCTCCAGCCACGAGCAAGGCCTGGCCTTGAAGCCCAGAAGGCAGAGAGAAGCTTGGGCAGAGGCAACAGGAAGTGTGAAGTGAGCCCCAGGGGCAGATGTTGGGGGTCAGGAATCCCAGTATCTCAGGTGGACTTCAGACCCATCCTCCAAGGTCTCTCAGCTGGCCAGGTAGCAAATCAACCAGGAAATGATGCAATATACAGGTACAGGTCCTGCTCCAGGAGAGTCTGATTCTAGGGGGCTGATATAGGCCTAGGAATCTGTATGTATAAAAATCTCTCTTGGGAGGCTGAGGTGAGTGGATCACAAGGTCAGGAGATTGAGACCGTCCTGACCAACATGGTGAAAGCCCATCTCTACTGAAATACAAAAAAATAGCCAGATGTGGTGGCAGGCACCTGTAATCCCAGTTACTTAGGAGGCTGACTCAGCGGAATGGCTTGAACCTGGGAGGTGGAGTTTGCAGTGAGCTGAGATCACACCACTGCACTCCAGCCTGGCAACAGAGAGAGACTCTGTCTCAAAAAAAAAAAAAAAAAAAAAATCTGTCAGGTAATTCTGAAAATATACTGGGATTACAACTGCTGATAATCCATTCCTAATTTAACATAAGAATCTCCCGATAACATCCCAATAGGAGATTCATTATCCTTATTTTAACTTCCCCTGTCTGAACAACAGATCTCTACTGGTATTCATTCATTCTTTCAAATATTTCTAGTGCTAGGAGTACAGAGCTGCACAGGACCCATCCGCTCACATGGATCTTGCAGTCTAATGGGGAAGACAAGCAACAAAAGTTACCAGCAGATGAATGCATCACAACTTGTGAAATTCAGGCTGCTATAGGAGTGTCTAGCAGGGGAACCAGCCTGGTTCTGTGCCCCGGGGCCACCTGTGCACCTCCACCTTTGCTCTGAACACCAGTGACAGTAGACTTGAGAACCACACATACCCGTATTCAAATCTGGGCTGTCACTTACTGGTGGAAAGTTCTTAGATTTATTTAATGTCTCTGGGCTTCAATTTCCTCGTTTGTAAAATGGGAATAATAATTCTTCTCTCACACAGTGGTTGTGAGGATTAACCAAAATAACACATGGGGAGCTCCAAAGGCCATGTCTGGCACAGGGTAGATGCTCAATACATGTGGTTTTAATTATCTTCCCTCTGGCCATTTCCACCTTCCTTTCGGGGGGATATTACCATGTCAGACAGCTCTTCCTCCTACTGAGGCTAACTTATGGCAACACATGCCGTATTTCCCTCCATTACCTTCTAATGAAACTCACATTTCTTAATCCATTTACAGCTGTCTCATCTATAAAGTGAGGATCATAATGGTATGTATGTTGTAGGGTAATTTAAGATTTGCATGTGAAATGCTTGGAATAGAGTTTGGCACAAAGCATGTAATACATGTGAGCTCCTATTATCATGAATATTAGTAGTAATATTCCTTTCCGAAATCTGAGGAGAGATACCAGGTGTCCCCCTAGGTCTGAAGGGACTTCTCATTCCTTCAGCTATTTCTAAATGACATGGTTTTAGTCCCCCCACCTTCCTTCTGGGTGAGTCGCTCTTGCACAAGTTCCATTTGCCACTTTCCCTACTGCTGGGTGGTGCCCAGCGATGACCACAGGCCCCAGGTACAATCTGACGTGTCAGCGAACAGGGCACCTGCCCTGCCACACTCTACTCACTCTTTCTCAGGGTCACCCCATGGCCACGTCAGCATTTTTCGTTTTAATCTTTATGAGTAGATAGTCAGTGTATATATTTATGGGGTACACGAGATATTTGGATGTGGGCATGCAATGCATACTCATCACATCAGGGTAAATAAAGCACCCATCCCCTCAAGCATTTGTCACCTCTTTGTGTTATAAACAATCCAGTTATACTTTTATTTATTTTTAAGTGTACCATAAATTATTGTTGACTATAGTCACCCTGTTGTGCTATCAAATACTGGATCATATTCATGTTATCTAACTACATTTTTGTACCCATAAATCATCCCCACTCCCACTCCCCCTGCTGCCCTTCCCAGCTTCTGGTAGCCATCATTCTACTCTCTATCTCCATGCATTCAATTATGTGAATTTTTAGTTCCCACATACAAGTGAGAGCATGAGAATTGTGTCTTTCTGTGCCTGGCTTATTCCCTTCACATAACGTCCTCCAGTTCCATCCATGCTGTTGCACACATCAGTTCTGTTCACAACCACATCCTGCAATTCACACCTGTCTTCAATTGGGTTCGCAGCTATTCCTTAGGCATAAAGTACAGTCTGAGGCATTGTGTACTCGAGAGAAATTTGGGAAATGGGGTTACTTGGAGGTCTGAGCACTGTGGTCACCCTCTTAATTCAGCTGAGGGACAAGAAGGGCTCAATCCCATATGCACATATCTCAGACCATCTCAGAGACAGGTGTATGGCTCAGCCTCCTCTTGTTTGCATGTACACTTCTGAGGAAGGGCTCAGAGGCCTCCTGGTCCTAGTCCCTCCCAGGAAGTGGACACACCACACACTTGGCTGGAAAGGGACCAGCTGGGCACTTCCAGGATCTTGTCAAGAGAGGGCTTTCCGCCTCCTACTGTTTCTAAGTCAATGAACAAAGAGCGATCGGTGGAGGTGCTGTGGACAGAGAGTATCACCCTCTAATGTCTGGACTTCCTTGGAACTCAGTGTCAACAGGCGTGCCCTGGCACAACAGACCATATGTGGAGCAATCTCCAAGTCCCCACCTCTACCTATTGTCGTTGCAGGACTCCCACAGCTCCCAAGGGTCTCCTGACTGCCCGGCACATGTCCACAGCCAGCTGCCAAAGAATCCTGTAACTGACTCCAACGGAGCAGGTAAGAGGGAGGGTGCTTCTCATAGTGACTTTGCAAAGTGCTCATGAAATATCAGAATCTGAAGCCTCAAGACGATTCCAAAGGAGCCCAATTGCCAAGTGTTTTTGCAAGTTGAAACTTGCAGCTGGTACCTTTCACACCAACCTATGTGCAGCAACAATAAACATTTTTAATTCCACAGTAAACACTGAGCTCCCTACTGCCACCAGCATGAGAACTGAGCCCACAAATACAAATTTGGGAGAGGAAAAAAGTTTGTCTAAAATCACGATTGCCTCACCCTTGGGGCTCCCGGATCCCTGAATTAACTTCAAAACAACTAAACTAGAATATGTAAAAGAAAGATTTTTAACTTTTTAAATAATTTCTTAAAATCATAATAAAAAATGCAAACAAAATAAACCAGGAGGTTGAAATAATATCAGCAGAGAGGATAGAAGCCCAATTTCCCATAGTAGAGTTCTCCAGAGATTTTAATAAGCCCCCGATTAACTTGTAGCTCTAAGTAGTTCATCCTCAAAGCCTGAAGCTTTCTCACCATTAATCCTGTGGTCTGAGGGCCTTTCAAGTCTCCTGTGGGTATCCAAGAGTCCATCACGGAGGAAAATCTTTCCACCTTAGCATGAGCCTCTCGGCCCTGATTAGAAATCTCCTTTTTTGGGCTGAGAAGTTCACCATACTGCCTTTCTATACCACTGGAAGTCAAGCCAATGGAGTTTGAGGGGGAAAAAAATCATTTACAGAAAAACCATTAATTTGGCCCCTATAAGGGCTTCCCTTTTCCAAAATGAGCAATGAAACAAAATCTGTAGGTACAAAAAGTCAGCAGAGACTATTTCAGTTCCCCCTGCCACACACCCAGACATGCTCCACATCACAAAAATAAGAGTCCTGCAGCTGCTGTTCTGCTGGAGAGTGCAGAGCATGAAAACTCATGCAAACTGGTCACCTCAGTCAGCACCCTGGCTGCATGTGGACATTTGTGCCTGCTTTGCACCAAGCTAGGAACATGTGGAGTGTACTGATTTAAATAAATATGGTGCTCCAGTTCCTTGATGAAAGTATGATAAAATATCACCCAGGAAATATGTAAAATTGTCAGCACTTGTTTATTTAATGGCACCTTGCAAACCACATTCACACCACAGTGCAGGAGCTACTCATCTAAGGAGCTAAGTCCCTCCTGATGGCTCTGAGCTAAGCAAACACCTAGGGCCTGGTCAATGGTAACTTCTCTTCTGGGGCAACTTTAAGAGAGCCCATGTCATTCCCTAAAACAGCCTCCAAGGCACCCTTGAGAGAAGGCCCTTCTCCCAGCCATTGTCCTCTTGTGATGTCCCATGAGCTGCCAGGGCCAGGCACCAGGGTGGACAACAGTTAAGACAGTTGCTCTAATGGCGAGGTGGGCTGCAGGATAAGCATGCATTTCCGTCCCACCGTCTCACCTACTGAGAGTACTCTCCATTCACAACTGACTGGTTGAACCTCAAATCAGCAAGGTGGTACCACAGTGAGCAATGGAGCAGAGGAGAGGAATGTATCTTTCCTTATTAGATCAAGGCTTGAATCTGGAATTGCCCATCTTATCTAGGATAGGAATAACATGGGAATAATCTGTAGTTAGGCAGCTGGAGGAGGCAGCTGGATATCCAGTTGTTTGTCCCTTGATTTAAGCAATATCTAATTTTGGCTTTTCAAGACCAAAGAGAGCCTTATGAAAAAAATAACTTTTCCTGAGCCCATCATGTAAGGACCACTTTCTTGGAGGACGGACTCTTCACATCCCAGCATTAGTTTTGTATTTGGGGTCAGACCCAATTGCCCAAGTACCAAGGCTCATGGTGGCCTGGGGTGCAGCCTATGTGAGTGAGAGTAGCCCTAACAATGGATTCATGAGAGACATCACAGCCGGTCAAGAGGAGCTTTCTGGATAATGCTCAACTTTACTAACCAATGGCCCTCATGATGCAAGGGATTCCTTTATGAAGGACATTGGAGAAAGGCAGTGGTTGTTAGCATCAAGCCTGAGAAAGAAATCACTTGGTCAATTTTTTAGGAACTTACCTAAAAATCAGGTAAAGCTTGTAGCCACACAAGGCCATTTTGAAAGATAAAAGCCCCTAGCCCAGAAGGACATGTGACACACTGTTAATAGTGACACACTATTGATCACTCTAAGTAATCACTGGAAATATCTTCTGCTGTTGAATCTTCAGGGGAAAAAAAACCCACTGAGAAGAAATACGATTTTCTCTTTATTTGTAGCAAAACTAATTGAACAATAGGAATTCAAGACTATGGCCAACAAACTTGCCCTGGCTTCTAACTGAAAATCAAGTCACAATAGTTGCTGCCACCTTTCACTTTCATATAAAGAATTCTTTACATTTTCATAGAAGAATTAGCAGGGTGCGGTGGCAGGAGCCTGTAATCTCAGCTACTCAGGAGGCTGAGGCAGCAGAATCACTTGAACCCAGGAGGCAGAGGCTGCAGTGAGCCAAGATCGCACCATTGCAGTCCAGCCTGGGCGACAGGAGTGAAACTCCATCTCAAACAAAAAAAAAAGAATTGCTTACATTTTCATGTAAAGAATTTTGTTTGTGCTTGTGGCCCAAGGACTTCTAGAGAACATTAACTCCAGTTGGCTAAAGGATTATTCACATCTTTAACTGAAACACTAATGTGGGTGCTTTTCTTACAGTGACGGTCTGAGTCAAAGTTTTCAAATTTGTTCTTTCCATTCATGGACAATGGCTGATTTTTTTCCAAACAGGAAGAAAGAAGTTGGGTTTTGGCCAAAGGTTGGACTTGACACACTACAGAAAGGCTTTCCCACTCGTTTACACTATATTTTAGTTGACATTTCTTGTTGTTGTTCAACATAGGCCAACAAAGAAATCCCATATGCATGAAAACGCAGGCTTCCCATTCACTAACATTTGAACTGAGAGGACCCTGCAGCCAGGAATTATAAACACGTCACTCATATATCCTGCAATCTGGATGATACCCAGGACAGAGGAGAAAAGGACAGCAGGGGGAGAAAGGTGACTTTAAAGGTGATTGGAAGACATGAGAGAAAGGGGAACCATGACTGAAGTACAATTTGATGTTGCCTGCAAGGCTGCTGGACAGCCGAAGAATAAGTTGTAATATCTTGCCTGGTAGGCTGGGATGTCTCTATCAGATCAAAAAGATGGTGGCTGACCTCATGTTCTCTGGTCTGGGTGGAGAAGATCAAGGAACAGACAGTGACATGTGCCCTCCCTGTGTCCCCATTCTAAAAGACTATTCCTTCCCATCAGCCCCAAAGATCTCACTCATCAACCATGGGCAGGTCCCCTGGGAAAGGCTGAACCAGGGGCCACGGTCACTGAGAATTTCCCCAGACCTAGGCAAGCCACCAGGACCTAGAAAGAACAGCCCTGACAGTGGGACCCAGGGGACACTCTTAAGGTATGTTGGAGGTGACAGCAGAGGGTTTTTCAGTCTTAGAGCCACAGAGCCCCAGACCAAAGTGGTCTAGGGGCCGAGTGATTCCTACTTAATGGAGGTCATAGCCAACAGGAAATGGACCCCCAGGGCGGTCACAGGGATCCCTCTAGGTTGTATTAGGCTGAAGTCAAGAGCCCACTGACCCACAGAAGACCACCCTTCTCCACCAAGCTCAGACCTGAGCATTTACACCCTACGGCCTCAGGATTACTTGGATTGTCCCTAAACTTCTGGGTGTCCCTCCCCACAACCGCAGGTAGGGGCAGCCAAAGGCCTCGAGTGCGAGAGGTTTCCGCGTGGCCGCGGCCTTCTAACCCTTCCCTCACAGGCACAACTCCCAGGGATCCTTTCCCCTGCGCTCTCCGCACCTTCCACACCACACCTCCCTTCCTCTGAGCCTCCTGCAGATCAGGTCAAGCACAGAAGGCTGTTTGTACCCATTCTCTGCTCCCAGGGACTCAGGTCTGTTGAATGAACGGGTGGCAAAGGTCCATGTGTTTCCTGGTCACATTCTTAACTCTCGGGAGCTCTGAAATCACCACATTCCTATGTGCATGATGTTCCATAGAGATTTTGACACTAATGATTGCAGGTGGAGCCTCACTACAACGTATTCCTCTTCCCCTCCCTTCCTTTACTGAGAAGGAAAGTGATGCTCAGAGATGTTCAGTGACTTGCCAAACGACTACACTTGTAAGTGTAGTCAACCAAAGAGACTACAGTGTCCTCAACCAAGCCCAGGACCTGCGATTCCAAGTACAGTCCACTTTTGCCTCACTGCCTGCCTTGTCCCTGCCCGGGCAAGTCCCATTTATTTCTCTGAGCGACACTGCAGGTTGATCATCAAATGATTCCTGGCCCCGTCCTAACCCTCCTCGCTCCAGTTAAAGTCTGGGCTTGGACTACCCTGATCCAGTCTCCCTCAAGTGCCAATTTCCCTAAGAAATGGTGTTGCCCAGCCAAGAGAGGAGAGATCAGTCCACGAGAACCTTGTCAGCAGCCTTCTCACATGAGGAGTGACGAGAACTGAGAGACCCAAACAATTCCCCGCAAGGTTTTATTTTTGGTATTTTTCGACTGAAATGACAGCGGACAGGTCCACCTGAGAAAGCAGCTGCATCTGCCTGCCTTTTACAGAAACTGGGGTCACTGGAGCAGAAAGGGTTCCCATCTCAGATACACTGTGTCCCAGGGTAGGGGACCAGACCAAGAGACCCCTGGCAAAGCATTCATTGAACAAGTACTTGCTGAGCAGAACAGATGAGGTTCTTGCCCTCTTGGAGCTTACAGTCTAGTCTAGTGGGGTACACAGACTTTAATCAAATAATTGCACAAACAAATTTAGAATTACAAACTGTGACAGAGCTGCATCTGCCTCAGAACTGAAGTGGTTCTGGCTTGTTTGGATGGTTTCCACCTACACCTTGTTTAGTAAGGCTTGAACAAGCAGCAAACTGGGGCCCCAAGTCTGTAGAGACTGTATAGAGGGGAGTGCAAGAGATATGACTGTTTTGTCTCCAATGCAGAGGGGCTGGTCTGGGGCCAGAGGCTCAGGCCTCACCATGAGCAGACCCTTGTCCCAGACACTCTAAGTGGCTGATCCTGAGTGAATCCTAAGGGTGTGTCACTATCTTGGCTGATCGGCCCACCAAGAGAAGAGGAGTCCAGGGAACTCAGATTCTAAGATGGAAATCAGCAGGTTTCAGAGCTTCCATACTGAGTCTCGAGCATGACTTGCTAAGATTCAAATTTGCAGAGGCTTTTGTGCCAGCCTAGAGCTACCCTTGATGAAGTCATAACCTGCCTCCATCTAAGCAAGGGCCCTTTTCAACTGGGAGGGGAAGAAGGACCTAGTGCAACACTAAAATTCTTGTCATTGAGAAGCAGTGTGGTATAGTTTGGGACTAGACCTAGTTTAGAAAGCCTGTTATGTTGCTTATTACCTGTGTGACTCTTGGCAAATCACTTAACCAGAGTGTGCCTCAGTTTCCCCATCTGCAAAATGAAAGTAATAATATCCATCTCAAAGGGTTATCATGAGAACTGTATGAGATTAATACAATGAAACACCTGGTGCATAATGAGCTCCCAACAAATAGCCCTTTCTCCTTTGATCTCAGCCAACAATCCATGGCCCATCTGTCATCGGAGAAGTAGCCTTGGTACAGTGACCCTAACTTGCCCCCATTCAGCTACATCCTGATACTGAATGTCTCTGTCTTCAGCATACCCAGGGCCTTCTGTTGCCTGCAAGGCCTGTCTCTACCTGCCTTCATTATGCTCCTGGAATTAATCCCTCAGGTACCTGGAATCCCCAGGCAGCAAGATACCCCTACTTAGGAGACAGGGAGGCCAATGATGCTGCAGAGGGGCTGGTGAAAGACCTCACTTTCATACAGCAATCCTAGACAGGAGACGCCAAACCCTGGAAATGGCCTTTTATAAAGATATGATGAGCTGAGCAGAAGACTTCTTTCTTCAGAAGTCACCAGAGGATTAGGTTGCAGCAGATATGAGTTTTTAAAGGATGACTTTAGAAATGAAAAACCTTGGATATCTTTGAATGGCAGCGATTAGGTTGCAGACAGAGTATGATGGCGTTCCCTTGTCCTGACCTCAGATGCAGCCCCTTAAGGAACCTATATGTATCTCCTAAAGGCCAGAAACACAGCCATGGCTGAGGCGATGTTGTAGATACTCCCCCAAGGGGGCTAGAAACCTAGCAGCACATATCGCATATGGAATAGAAATGTGACAATGGGCAAGGGAGGGCTCTTCAGTGCCCATAGATGGGAGTTTTATCACCTTGTAGAGTAAAGCAGATTCCTGGATTACGTATTTGGCATTGCCTCAAATTTGCTGAGAGTGGGGTATCAGAAGGAGAGAGAAAGCGCCTAAACAGAGCTCCAGACCTACCATCCCAGACCAGAAGGTGAATGAGGAGAGTCCACCCACCCCAGTGGCCACCCCAATTCTATAGCAAGGCAGTACCACAGTGAGGGATGGAGCAGAGGAAAGGGCTGTCTCTTTCCTTATTAGATCAAGGCTTGAATCTAGAATTGCCCATCTGAACTAGGATGGGAATAACCTGTGGCTAGGCAGCTGGAGGAGGCAGATGGATATCTGATTTTTTGTTCCTTGATTCAGGCAATATCTAATTTTGGCTTTTCAAGACCAAAGAGCTTTATTGAAAAAACCTAACTTTTCCTGAGACCATCAGGTAAGGACCACTTTCTTGGAGAATGGACTCTTCAGACCCCAGCATTAGTTTTATATTTGGCGTCAGACTCAACTGCCCAAGTTCCAAGGCTCATGGTGGCCTGGGGTGTAGCCTACACAAGTGAGAGTAGCCCTAACAATGGATTCATGAGAGACATCACGGTTGGTCAAGAGGAGCTTTCTGGATAATGCTCAGCTTTGCTCACCAATGGCCCTCATGATGCAAGGGATTCCTTTATGAAAGACAATGGAGAAGGGGAGTGGTTTTTAGTATCAAGCCTGAGAAAGAAGTCACTTGGTCACTTTTTTAGGAATTTACCCCCTCCTTATTCACAAGAGACCCACAAAGACTGAACACATAGTCTTCACAGCTTCAAAGTTTGATGAAGACCAGTGCAATATGTTTCACAGCCACTCACTGCCACTCTCTGTGACCAGCTAGCAGGGATCTTGCTAAAAAGAGGGGTAGATTGGCCAGGTCAGGGGGATCCAGCTGTGATCTGAAGAACCCTGGAATATAGTTATGGTGCCTGCAGGTGCCAACAGAGTGAGAATGGCAGGGAAATGTGAGGGAACATAAGCAATCAGAGCTCCAGATATCCCCCCAAAACTGCATCATTTTTATTCTTATACTGAAGTTCTACAGTAGATTTGGTTTGAATAAGGGAGTTTATAACAAAATTGTTATAGACATCAGCCTAGAAATCCTTGGATTTTCTTCCCAGTGCTAATATTTTACGTCCTAAGATGCATCTGCACATCCCAGGATCTAAGCAAGAAGTCAGATTATCATCTATTCTTCAGGATGCAAACCCAATGCTACATGTTCCATGACACCTGCCCTGATTCCATCATCCCCACCTTCTGCTGAAGATAATTTATTTCATTGGTTGGTTTCTCTAGCTGGAAATAATTCCATTATTGGATGGATGCCTAGAGGGATGCATACCTGCATGGGATGATGAATAGATGGTTGATTTTCCTTCTATTCCTTTCCTTCCTGAATTGGTGTGCCTTTCATCCAACATTAAGACTTGCTTCTATTGTCAACTCTCTTGCCTCTCTTCTTTTCTTTCCTTTCTGTCACCTCAGCATTTCCTAGTCCTGGAAAGTTTTAACAATGTCCTGTATGCTTGCTCTCTTCCAGTGAAATGTATGGCTCTTTCTAGTGGATTAAAAAGTAATTCAGTTTAAGACTGGTCAAATCCTTTTTTGTCCCAGCACCTGGTCTGAGAATGATTCTGGTTTATAATCTTTTGGTGACCAGCTCTTCCCAGAAAGTGGTACTAATGAAACCGTTACTAAGAAAAGGAGGCCACACATTGTTGTTTCAGTTTTCGGTATCTATTTCTTGCATATTTCAAGTGTCATTCTGCTCACAACTAGATTACAAACACTCAGTCCAATCTTGTGAATTAAAAAAACAAACACAAGTTTGCCAGTCAGTACAAGTCTTGCTGCCACCCTACCTTACAAGGTCGGTAGGAAAATTGTGACGCGAGTTCCAAATTTGATCATAGAATGGTCAGATTAATCATCAGAAGTAACCGTGATCACTAACCCACCACAAGTTACAAGACTGGAGATGTGTGCCCTGCCATTTCACAAGAAATGCAGAACCCAGAGGACATACAAATTGTAATCTAAAATTAGCCAGCATAACCTTTGTCTTCAGAGGTAGATTGTGACAGAATGGGAAGATAATAATAGCAACTAGTATTTATTGAGTGTTTACTTAATGCCAAGCACAGCAGAAAACCCCTACCACAATCCCATAAAGTAAGAGTCACACCCCGGGTGCATGCCTATAAAGAAATGGTGGCAGAAGGAGGAAAAAGGACTTGCCAGTGTCACACAACCAGTAAGGCATAAACCTAGGACTCAAACTCAGATCTGCCTGCCCCAGAAATTAAGCTTTAACTACTAAAGGCAAAGAAAGAACAGAAGTGTCACTCTCTAACTCAAAGTTAAACCCTACTCTCTACATCTTACTCTCCACACCCCACCTAAACACACACAAATACACACACACACACACACACACACACACAAACACAGAGAGAGAGAGAGAGATGAAGGAGCAGCCTGACTTTTCCAAAGTCTAGAAAGTTCAGAATGAAGGAAGTGCCATGGAGGCAGAAGCCTTGGCTCCCAGCAAAGGCTGCCTGCCACATCGGGCTCTCTACTAAAACTGCACAGAAAAGAGTAGGGCTGGCTTATTTGGGGGCAAACTCTAGGTCCTTCTCTGAGCCTTTTATTATAGCTAAAATGTCTTCAAACTGTCCCCCAGAGAAGGCCCAGCTACAAGCAGAGACCTTGTTTTCTTCAACAGGTAAGCTGAAGTAAATGTTAAACAAACAAAATGGGTTCTCATGGTATGAACTACCATCTGCAGGCCTCATTTTGCCATTGGTCCCTTATCTGACATGGAAGGTCTGTGCTTTTACCAAGAATACTTCCTACGCACTGTGAGAGAGACAGGCACTGTGGCAGGGAGACAGGACAGCTTAGCAGGCCAACACTTGAGGTCTGTTCACATGAATTTTGCTTTGTGGGAGAGTTACTAACTTAATCTTCATGATTCAGTTTCCTCATCTATAAAATGAACCTTACAACAGAATCTTCTTCATGGAGTTTTTATGAGGATTAAATGAGATAATGCACTCAAAGCATAATGAAGACTGGCAGTTGTTACACTCAACATCCACCTTCCCTTCCTTTCTAACAGCCCCTGCATTATGGAGGGTGGCAATGTGCCCAGCTAAACAATTATGCTATTCTCCCTTGTAGATAGAAATGGCATCAGATGTCAGCAGAAGTTGTGTGTTGGGGAGGGAGAAGGGGCAGCAATTGGGAGGCATGGTCTTTTGCTATTCCCTTTTCTTCTTCTTCCTTGTCCAAAGATGTGATGCTCACAGATGTAATGGCTGGAGTTACAATGGCAACTATGAAAAAAATCTTGAGGACAAGAGCCACACGCCAGGGACGGCAGATTAGAAAGAAAAAAGGAGCCTTGGGTGTTGTTGGCACTGTGAGACTCCATAAGATCCTGAACACCCTACTGTGGACTTCTTTTATGTGAGAGAAAGGACACCACTGTCTTACTTAAATCTACGTTATTTCAGGTCTCTTCACCAGCAATCAAATGTAATCCAAACTGATCCAACAGAACATTTTGTATACTGCATAGCACCAAATAAGTTCTCCATTCCCCAGAGATGTTTGTTTATCACTGTTAAAAGGATTGAGCATTCTTCTGCTCTTAGCAATGCCCAAAGGTTTATTAGAAGCCATCCATTTCAACCTCCAGGTCAGCAGTTCTCAGCCTTCCCAACTGGGAGGCATTTGCAGCTCTCCTTCAATGCCCAGGACAATTTAATCAGAAGCTCTAGGTTGAGATCCAGGCATCTGTGTTTCTTAAATCTCCTCAGAGCATTCCAGTGTGTAGCCAAGGTATAAAAACACGGCCCTAAGCAGATAGAAGAACCCCATCTATTAAATTAAGGACTTCTGATTTTAAACTTTTATTTATTTTTTATATAAACACTCAGGAAAACTCAGCAATTAGAGCTGGCAAAGAACCTCAATCAAGTTCAATCTCTAGGAAAATTAGCCAGGAAAAGGCAAGTTCCATTCCAACACTAGAACATTTGAGACCCAAAGTGGTTAGGTGGCTTGCTTAAGGTCTCTCATCTAATTTTGTGTAGAATGGAAAGTAGAACCCCTGGCTCCTGCCTACAAGGACAGTGCTTTGTCCCCAGTATCACACAAGCAGGACAAGAGGGTTTCAGAGAAGGCCTCCCCATCCCAGGTAGGCTCACTTTTGTCAAGCAGTTCTACAAAAACGAGAAAACTAGAGTGTTACTAAGCATTTCATAAAGGTGAGAATTATGTTAATGTTCACAATCAATTAGCCAACTTTGGTTTGGTTGGCTCAGAATAAGAAATAGGTGGACATCCCAACAACGATAGACTGGATTAAGAAAATGTGGCACATATACACCATGGAATACTATGCAGCCATAAAAAATGATGAGTTCGTGTCCTTTGTAGGGACATGGATGAAACTGGAAACCATCATTCTCAGTAAACTATCGCAAGGACAAAAAACTAAACACCGCATGTTCTCACTCATAGGTGGGAATTGAACAATGAGAACTCATGGACACAGGAAGGGGAATATCACACTCCGGGGACTGTTGTGGGGTTGGGGGAGGGGGGAGGGACAGCATTAGGAGATATACCTAATGCTAAATGACTAGTTAATGGGTGCAGGAAATCAACATGGCACATGGATACGTATGTAACAAACCTGCACATTGTGCACATGTACCCTAAAACCTAAAGTATAATTAAAAAAAAATAAAAATTAATAAAAAAAAGAAATAGGTGGACATCTTCATTAAGTGGGAAGATAAACTACTTTAGAAAGATGTCAAAGAGGGAAAAAACACTTTGTAATGGGAAAGTTAAAAGCAAATATTTAGAAGACTTCTTTATGAATTAAATGCCCACACATTTAATGAACAGCTGTAGGCAAACTTGATTTTTTCTTTTTTTTTTTTTTGGTTCCTCATGAAAGAACAGAATCTCAAGTGTGAATTGGGAGAGAGCTTTCAAAACTTCTGAGTCAGTAACTTTGGGGACAAATCTGGCATTTTCTTTAGTAAATAAATATAAGTGGCAGGAAGTAAAATATCCATCAAGAACATCATCTGCTCTTTTACCAATTAAATCTGCGTATTTGGTTGATGTTTGTCCTTTATTTCACCTACAGAAGGTGCATGTGAATTTGTGTCTCTCTTTTGGATTCTACTTGCCCTTAACAGCAAGAACTGCTTAATTGGCCAGGCGTGGTGGTTCACACCTGTAATCCCAGCACTTTGGGAGGCCAAGGCAGGTGCATCACTCGAGGCCAGGAGTTCGAGACCAGCCTGGCCAACATGGTGAAACCCCATCTCCAATGAAAATGCAAAATTAGCTGGGCGTTGTGGCATGTGTCTGTAATCTCAGCTACACAGGAGGCTGAGGCAGGAGAATCGCTTGAATTCGGAGGCAGAGGTTGCAGTGAGCTGATCTTGCACCACTGCACTGCAGCCTGGGTGACAGAGCAAGACTCTATCTCAAAAAAAGAACTGCTGAATCAATGGAATCAACCTGGTAAGAAGTAAAGGTGCTCACGAGGCTTATTAAATAAGCAAAGGTTGTAACATAGAATAGAAATATTAGAGGTTGTCCAGAAACCTAAATTACCTCTAATTGTAAGTTGTGCTTAAATTTATGTAGGAGATAGGCTTCCAAAAATTATATGCATAGTACACATTTTACTTATCTTTAACTGCCTCCCAAACAATATTGGCTCTTTAGTGGAACCCTAGAGTACATTTGAAGAGCAGAGTTCTATGTTGATGAGAATTTTAAGGCCTTAATTTTTCTGTTTGCTAAATCTCTGCTCTGTTCAAGTTGTCTAAAAGCAAAGGCATATCCATGACATAGTAATTTGATACGAATTATTTCCTGTTCCAAGGCCAAGTCCACAGGACACCAAGACAATCAGCCAGTCCAAAGAAAATCAGTCAAGCTTTCCTTTCATTAGCATGTAGATTGTTCCCTAATACAAACAACAACAATAAAAAGCAACTGTCCAATTTGTTCACTTTCTAGCAAATGGAGTTCAGTTTATTATACACAGTTCTATCACTTTTAAGGAAGAAATTCAATCAAATCAGTTTGGGGCATTGTACAAATTATTTAATGAATTGGCTGCAAGTTTTATTTCCCATTGGTGTTAGCAATGTACAACCCAAGGATACTGAGGTTTTGTTTTGTTTTGTTTTTTGTTTTTGAGACAGAGTCTCGCTCTGTACCCCAGGCTGGAGTGCAGTGGCACGATCTCGGCTCACTGCAAGCTCCGCCTCCCAGGTTCATGCCATTCTCCTGCCTCAGCCTCCCGAGTAGCTGGGACTACAGGCGCCTGCCACCACGCCTGGCTAATTTTTTTGTATTTTTAGTAGAGACGGGGTTTCACCGTGTTAGCCAGGTTGGTCTCAAATCTCCTGACCTCGTGATCCGCCCGCCTCAGCCTCCCAAAGTGCTGGGATTACAGGCGCCCGCCACCGCACCCGGCCTGATACTGAGTATCTTAAGGAAATGAATGCCTGAAGAACCAAACAAATTATCTCAGACCAGAAGTTGGCAATGTTTGTCTATTATAAGCCAGAGAGAAAATATTTTAGGCTTTGCATGCTGCACAGTCTCTCTCACAACTACTCAACTCTGCAAAAGCAGCCCTAGACAATATTCAAATGATAGACATAGCTGTGTTCCAACAAAACTTTATTTACAAATGGGGTGGCAGGCCTGATTTGGCACAGAGGTCATAGATTGCAGACCCCTATTTTAGACCCTTGGAAAACTTTGCAATATCCTATCACCCAAGAATATGTAGACTGTGGCTTTTTAACTATTCTAATCAAAGTGTGGAAAAGGATATATGAATTTAACATAACACTGATCACTCAAGATGGGCCCACAGGAGGTTTCCAGGATGGAAGGCACTAACTCACCCCTACCACTACTTATCAGGAAACTTGCTATCATTTTACCCACATTCTCTACTTTAATTCTCACAAAAACCTTGGGAGGCAGACATTAGAATCCCCACTTCCCAGATGAGGAAATGAATGGAAATTTCCTTCTCTCAAAGGAAGAACTAAGTTGCCCAGTCAACTTTCAGACCTGTCTCCCTCCAAGGTTCCTGCTATTTCCACTACACTGTTACTAGCTAGGGAGGGATGGTAATTCTTCACATCTGCACCTGACCAGCAGGTCCAAGTCCAGAACCCAGGGAGAGAATCTACAGGTGGAGTGACGTCTTCATCCAACCAGCCCATCAAGCAAGTCTCAAATCCATTGGTTGGGGCTTGAAGATTTCTACTTCTCTGTGCCAGCAATTCTGGGCTTTGTCACGTTATGCTCTAATCTTAACCAAAAGCCAGGGTTCACATTTAGTCCACAAACTAGGGTCATGGGCTAGGTAGGGAGGAGGTAACATTCACAAAGTGAATGTTTTCTTAACCCTTTCCAGAACCCCATAGTACAGTCATTTCAGCTCATGCCTCGAGGGTGTTTTCTGAAAAAAGAAAGTGCCCTTTCAGCACTCTTGGTGTCTGATTTCAAACCCTGCCCTTCCATCGGGTGATTCTAAGTGGGCTGACATGCTGCCCTGTTTTTACTGATTTTCTCACAGTGTTTAGTCACCCAGGTGCCCTCTATACCACATACTTGGGTTCAGGCTAAGGGGATGGGTCCAGAGCCCAGGGTCTCTCCTACTTTTCCTTTAAGGCTTAAAGGACAATTCAAGATAATTTTGATTTGTGTTCATCTGAACATGTGGAAACATTTACCCCAGTTATTCCATTGATGAGCTTACAGTGTGGTCTCCCTTACAATGGAGTTTTGATCTATCTGACTGGTCTCCAAGGTGTGAGCAGGAAGCATGCCCTCCAGCATCCCCTTTAAAAAATTTGGGGGACAGGTGCGGTGACTCACACCTGTAATCCCAGCACTTTGGGAGGTCAAAGCGGGTGGATCACTTGAGTCCAGCAGTTCGAGACCAGCCTGGACAACATAGTAAAACACCATCTCTACTAAAAAATACAAAGAAAATAGCTGGGTGTGGTGGCGGGCACCTGTAGTCCCAGCTACTAGGGAGGCTGAGGCAAGAGAACCACTTGAACCCAGGAGGCAGAGGTTGCAGTGAGCCGAGATCGCGCCACTGCACTCCAGCCTGGGCAACAGAGCAAGACTCTGTCTCAAAAAAAAAAAAAAACAAAAAACAAAAAACAAAAAGTCTGTTCATCTCTTAGAAGTAATTAGAAATGAAAAAATGTAGTACGGAACCAAGCGGGGAGAATATGGCAGATTGTGAATGCAGGGAAGCAACTCATATCTCAGAGGCTGATGCAGACAGAGCAATGAACATGACTTCAGTGGCACCTCACTTACTAAGGGTAGATCCTCAGTGTGGATATGATTTTTACCCCCACTTTACATACGAAAAACCTAAGGATTGAGAAAAAGGAAAGTGACTTGCTCATAGAAGGTAGGAGCTGAGGCAAAACTCCTTCCAGCGGCTCACACAAAAATCAAATGATTCAGCCCTAAGTGAAAAGGCACACAGATGCTTAGGAGCCCCCAGTAAAAACATGAATGCCCACCTGCTCTCATCCACAGAGCACTCACAACAGGGTCAGCTGCCATTGTCCCAGGAAGGATAGGCTGCCGCTGCTCCATCACCTGTTGGGAAGAGTCGCGTGCCAACAATTCTTGAATATTCCTAGTTATCTTGGAAAGAGTCTATAACTCTCAAACCTAAATTAAAGTTCATTTCTCTTTATTTTTTTAAAAAATGGATCTTTTGATATCAAACAATGGTGGGTTTTCACAATCTGAGAAATTTTGAAATCACTCTTCTGTGTTACTTGTTAATCAGCTTAATTCCAGAGAAATTTACGTAAGACATAAAGCAAACAATAAATTGGTGATAAGGTGACAGTGTCACATTTTAATCAATGAAGTTATATTTTCAGAACTTTAGTGGATCCAATCAAGTATCTTTCCATAAAATAAAAACATTCCCTAATATATCTTCTTCTGTAAATCTAGATTCTCTTATATTAAGCATGCTTGAGGCACAGCGTACTTAAATTAATTAAAAGGCATTTTAAGGAACTAAGAATCTTTAAGAGAAAGACAGAGCAATTTTTGGTCATTTTTCTTGCTTGACGAAGTATAGAACTAAGCCCCAATAAGGTTCAACTCTCAGAGGCTGATGAGTTGACTCTGTTTACCTTGTCAAAAGAATGTTGTAAATAATCTGTATTATTTCAGTTATTAGTAAGGTAAGTCGCTGTTTAGTCCACATAAAGGAAAATAAAGTTCACAATTGTTCCATCCAACTCCAGGGATAAAAATCAAGGCCAAAGATAAACCCACTGCTCCCTTTGCAGTGGGATAGACAAGCCTTGTCACAGAAGGGAAAAAAGAATGACGAAAGGCAAGACAGTGGAGCGAGTGAGGACACGCTTCACCAAGCCAGGTCTCCACTCCTCCCAGGGTATCCACAGGAACAAGTCACGCCCTGGCACAAAGCTAAGTCACTCAGCTAGAAACAGGCCCAGGGAATTCAACAGAAGGCTGAAGAGCCACGACTTATGGAAATAAAGCCCCTCCTGTAAAGAACTGCATGGCTTTTCCCTCCCAACCCCAAACCCATCCCACATCTGGCTTTTGTTGTGTGAATCATAAACTGCCCTTTCTTCACCACAGTGATTCATGCACAGAAGCGGAGGTACCCTGAGCCGTCCCACCTTGGAACACTAGTTCGTTCCCCTCCAGCCTGGAAAATCAGCATCACCTCTGACAGGCTGGTTTCTCCACCAGGCTCCATCCTGCCCACCTCCCCTCTCCCGGCTCCCAGACTTGGAACCCAGACCCCCTCCCTGCGTGGCCCCATCACCTCCACCACCAGCTCCCCAATTCCAGGCCAAGCTGTGATCGCCCTGCCCCGCTGGCACTCGCTTGGGTCTGACAGCCACAGCCAAACCACTTACGTTTTTGCCAGAGCATGGCCTGTGACAGGATGTTGCCTTTTCTCTTTGAAGCCGACAGTTTGGCTTCTTTAATGTGAGACCGGGGTGTGTTTTCCTCCAGTGGAGCCACCGCTTGCGCTGAGGCTGTTTCCTGGGCTTTTTAAAGGCCCGGGTTCCCGCTGCGTGGGCCGCGTCATCACATCCTCCCACCTCAGGCACGGGTGCAACGTTTCTGCAGCCAGGCCGCCTGTCACCCCACTGTGCGCGCCCCAGCGGCCCCGGCCCAGAGTGCTCCACACCCGGAGCCAGCCAGCTGGGACAGAGCAACAGCGCAGCTCGGGCAGCCACGGCCTGCACCGGCCCCGCGGGGACCTGCTGTGTGTGGGTGTGAAGGTGGTGTGGGGCAAGATGTGGGAACCCCGTGTCAAGCCCTCCCCAGGCCAGTGATGAGCCCAAAGGCTCCTCTGGAAAACGTTGGTCTTTGCATGGCGCCCATGCAGGCTTCCAGGCCACCAGGGCATGGGCAGGACTCAGCCCGCCATGGGCGCCTGCTCAGCGGGAAATGCGATTCCCTGGGGTCACTGGTTCTCAACTGGGAGGAAACACCTGTCATCTCTTCAAGCCTCAGTAAACAACCTCCTCATTCTTTTAATATTGCTTTTCTGTTTATTCCATTTTGAAACACAATAGCCCCTCCCCTCGCCCCCAGCCACCCCCAAAATGGCAAGGCTTAATCATGCTGAAATATGGGGGCGCTGGTTCTCATGGCGGCTATGCCCACAGAGAAAGAGGCCAACCCTCAGGAAAGAAAGGAGAACATGCCCGTGCTCTTTGACTGGAGCTGGGCTTGTAGGCACAGGATGAACAGGGCCTCCTGCGAGTGACCACCCACTGATAACAGGAAGCTTCTTTAAGTAAAAGTCATGGGCTCACCATCTGGAAGTATAGAGGGTGTTGGCTACCGTCTCCTTCCCAGTTTGGAAGCCTTCTGCCACTGCATATCTGAGGTCCACATGCTCAGGCTCCAGGGACTCAGTCAGTTTGGGGTCAAGACCCCTTGGCTACGACCCCTAGAGCAGGTGTGGGGCCTTGCTGCTCTGCCGTCCATACTGCCTCAGAGCCATCTTGCACCACCTAGACCTGATCATGCTGTCCTCTGGCCTACAAAGCATTCACCTTTCCCTTCAGCCACAGAGCTGGAGGCCTAGAAGGCCTCTCACAATCGAGCCCTTGCCTTCCTTTCCAGCCTCACCACCCACTGCCCTCCTACCACTGGTCCCACTGCCCTCTAAGCACCACCAAACACCCATGCAATTCCCTGCCTTTGACCTTGCTGTCTTCTCTTGCCGGAAGGACAAACCCCCAGCCCAGAAAATACTTGTTCCTCTTCTCAGATCTTAGAGCACTTTGTTCATTATGTGATGGTGAATTGTCACATGACTCTGACAGTTTCTCAAGGAGGTTTCATCTTTGCCTCTCCAGTGCCCCACACAAGACCTGGAGCATAGTGACTCCCAATAAAAGTTCATCTGATGAAGTTACGAATTACTGTCTCTAATAGGTTGTTGATTTGAGGGCAGGTCTTGAGGAGAAATGCTGTCCACATTTTATAAATGACTCACTCAAAAGCCAGGGAAGGCTGTCTCCTGGCTGGCTATAAGCCCTCCCCGCAAAGCCTCTGAAGTTCAGGACAGTGGAGGCCCCCACGCTGTGGTGGCTGGCAGCCCACAGCCTGGCCTGGCAGGGGGCAGCATTGCAAGGCCTTGGGTTGTGCCAAAGAGTTTCCATGAGAAACAGAGGCACATCCCTCAGGCCTGCCTCAGTCACAGGAGACGTGGGTTCCCATGAAGGCTCTGACACTCACTCACTGTGTCCCCTTCAACAAGTCGCATAACTCTTCTAGCCTCAGTTTCCTCATTTATAAAATGAAGAACCAGTTCTGTGAGTGTCTCACAGGTTCTTAGGAGGATATGTGACCTCGCTGGTCCTCTCTCCCATGGGTCTGTCTTTTGTCTATTTTGGTCATGCCTTATTCTCTCCAAGTCTGTGAAATTCAGAACTTTTTCTTATTCATCTCAGTTTCTCCCCACAGGCCTAGCATGATGATTTCCACAAAGTAATAATAACAACCACTTACTGTGCAGGAGGCTCCATGTTAAGCCTTAAATACATTACCTAATCTAGTCACCACAACAACACTGCAAGGAAACTTCTACCTGTATTGTTCAGAGAAACAAACAAATGCTTAGGGAATTTCATCTGCCGAATGTCACCAAGCTATCAGGTTATAGGTTGGTGCCAGACCCAAGTTCATCTGACTAGAGCCAGAGCTCTAAATCATTAAACTAAAAGACACTTATTAAGTTGAAAGCAGTAAATGCCAAGTGTCAGCCATGTTTGTTAGTAGTAATATAGGATCATTATTATTAAAACCTGAAGCAGATCAACAGAAGCTATATCCCCCGGAATACATTTCTGTCCTTCGGAAAGAGGGAAGGAAAAGGTAACACCCAGAACTACTCTGACAAATCAGATCTTGTACAGTGGCAGAAAAACAAAATGTCAGTAGGCAAGCCCACCATCATGGCCAGCGATAAACCTATCACCTCTTATGGCCTCAAAGCTCATGAGGCAAATTCCACCTCATTTCTTCCAGCAAATACCCTGCATATCAGTGACCACATACAGGCAGATGCTTTGGAATCAAGACTTGATCAAAACAGCAAATATTTTCCAGGAAAACATTTTCCGTGACTTAGAATCAAAAGTCAAACTGCATGGCATAGTTCAAAAGAGGCGACTATGTTTATGCAATGTCTCAAGAAGTGGAAGAAAAGAAAAAAAAATCTGTGAACGTGGTCTAGATGTCTCCAAATATAGGTGTGCTCACATTTTTAAAGAATTTGATATACCAAGATCAAAACTTCTTAAAAAATTGGTTAAAGAGCACTGATTCATATTGTGAAATAAATTTTAGCTTTGCAAAAAGATTCACCATTGACTTCATTTCTTCCATCATTTAATAAATATTTACAGAGTGCTTATTACATGCCATTACCTCTGCCAAGTCTTAATCTTTTCTTTTCATTTAGCCTTTAATCATCTTCTTTCTCATCATTTTTGATTTATGAAAAGCCCCTATCTTATTTTGCTCAGTAATTTATTTATTCATTCATCTACTTTCCCCCTCATTTTCCGTGTCTATTCTTTTTCCTGTCCCCTCATACCCCCATCACCCACCCACCATTCCAATCAGGGCAACTCTTTTCAGTGGTTGATGTTGAAGCTTTTATTTGTAGACATTTGTGCCTGTTCTTATAAGATCTGTATTGTTTGGCATGTACAGATTTTTAATTTATGTAGATGATGTTATATTACACATTTCATGCTGTTTCTTATTTTTTAATTCAGCACAGTGTTGTAAGATCTATCCACATCGATGTAAACATTCTGTGCACCACTTTTAACACCCGCGAAGTATTTTATGGTGTGCGAGCGCTGCATTTCACTTAAGCAGATTGTCTCCAACTTCCTCTTCCACAAACAAAGCATCGATGAACATTCTTATATGCATCTTTTTTCAGAGGCATGTAAAAATTTCCTTGAGGTTACAGCCCAGAGGTGGAATTACTGGGCCAAAGAATAGGTGTATATTTAATCTGACTGCATACAAACAAATTGCTGTCCAAGACTTCCACCAGCAGTTCATTCTTCCACCAGCTTCTCATATTTCCACTTTACCACCAAACCTGGCATTATCCAAGGTCTAAATGTTACCAGTCTGGTAGATGTACTGATAGCAATAGTGTAGTGTGTGTGTGTGTGTGTGTGTGTGTGTGTGTGTGTGTGTGTGTTTAGTGTAATAGTGTAGTGATAGCGTAGTGGTTTATTTTACATTATAATACTAATAAATGTAAGCATGTCTTCATATGCATGTTAACCCTACGGAGTTTCTCTTCTCCAAAATACGTCTCCAATCACCTCTTGGCCTTTTGGCTAAGATCAAGTGTAGTATTTGTTCTTGCCAGTTTAAAATGTCTGTTCATTCCTTTGCCAATTTCTGTACCAGGATTGCCCTTTTTCTTGTTGATCAGCAGAAATTCTTTGCACATCTGTATTCTAGATGTACAATTCTAGATATTTTCAGTTTTACTCAACACAAATTTCTTCACTCTTGTCAGCTGCTAACTTTATTCATAGTGTGCTTTCCTTGAATAGAAATACATACTTTAGGTACATGGACCTATTTTATTTTACTGGTCTCATTGTTCTTGTACCTTATAGTTTTTATTATTATTTATTATAGTACAGCTTAAAGTTTTCAGATAAGTTTATCAAGTTCCTCAAAAAATCCCAGCCAGCATGGTGGCTCATGCCTGTAATTCTAGCACTTTGGGAGGCCGAGGCGGATGGATCACCTGAGGTCAGGAGTTCGAGACCAGCCTGGCCAACATGGCGAAACCCTGTCTCTACTAAAAATACAAAAATCAGCTGGGCGTGGTGGTGGACACCTGTAATCTCAGCTACATAGAAGGCTGAGGCAGGAGAACAGCTTGAACCCAGGAGATGGAGGTTGCAGTGAGCCAAGATCGCACCACTGCACTCCAGGCTGGGTGACAGAGAGAGACTCCCCAGCACCCAAAAAAAAAAAAAACTGAAATTTTTATTGGTTTTCATTGAATTTGTAGATTACTTCAAGCAAGAGTGATATCATTATAAAATTAATTTGGTCCAGCTGCGCATGGGACAGCTCTCCATCTCTTCAGATCATATTCCATGTTTTTTATTATTAGAGTTTTTAAATTTTCTCCACAGAAGTATAGTATATTCTTAAATAAGCTAATTCTCAATTATGTTATAGTTTCTGTTGATATTGTGAATGGCATCTTGTTTTTTATATAATTTTCTAGTTGGTTAGTGATGCTATAGAAAAATTCTAATATTTGAGAGTTTATCTTATTTCTAGAAACCTTGCTGAACTATTTTATTTATTCTAATAGTTTGTTGGTTATCATAGTATTTCTAGGTAGAAGGCGATCTCTTCTGAAAGTAATGGCAGTTTTATTTTTCCCTTCCGATTCTTCCATCTCTTTTTTTTTTCCTTTCCTATGGTGTTGGCCAGTACTATGACCAGTAACAATGGTAACAGTGGTTATTCTTGCCCTGTCCTTGTCTTACAGAAATGACAAATTCCTAAAATTTAAAAAAAAAAAAAAAGATGAAAAATCTTTGAAAGGCCTCATGGACAACAATAGAGGTAAGGTAAAACAAACACTTGGATACATTATAATGAAATTTTAAAACAACTAATACAAAGAGGACATTCTAAAAGCTTACTGAGAAAAAGAATATATTTATAGCTAAGGAACAAGAATCAAAATGACAGTATACTTTTCCACAGCAAAACTAGATGCAAGTGGATAATGAAGAAATATTTTTAAAGTATTTAAGAAAATGAACACTGAACCTATAATTTTAAATCTAGCTAAATTGTCATTCAAATACTGTAGCATAATGAAGATGTCTTCAGACCTACAAGACTCCCATTAAAATTGCTCTTAGAGAAAGCACTCAAATGAAAAGAGTGACCCAGGAGGATGCTGCAAGAACTATGAGAGCAAAAGGTAATCAAATACTGGGTAAAGTCTATTATAGGAATTTTCTTAAAGCTGGGAAAAGGAGAAAATTCATCCATAATAACACAAAACAAAATATCTTTAAAATGACATGATTACACAAGTCCAGAGAACACCATTTATATTATATTATATTTAATTTTCCAAAATGTGGCCCTTGAGGAGATCAAAGAGAAATTGAAATGCACTAATGCTGTCATTTTCTAAGGAGAAAATATAGCTATCAATAAATTTAAGAAATCAATAGGGACAAATAAACATAAAAGTGGATCTGAAGGACAAATAAACATAAAAGTGGATCTGAAGTAAGAGGTAACTGCCACTTTTGTTCTTATTATAAAAACAAAATTTTTTATAACAAAAAATAAAACAAAACAAAAAAGTTAAACTTTTAAACATTCTGTTTAACTTTTTCATAAATGAAATGTTACACATTCTGTTTAACTTGTAATGTTTAAAAGTTTAGCTTTTAAATTTTAAACATTTAACTTTTGAGCATTCTGAGAGAAACTGAATCCTTCTATGAAAAACAGGAAGGATACATTTAAAAATTACAATGAATGGAAAACAGGAATAAGTTGGCTGGATAGGTTCTACTAGCTCAGTAATGATAATGAATTTAAGAAGATTAAACTCACCAATTAAAAGACAGATTTATGCATTTAATTTAAATTACTTTAAAGATCCAATCATGTAAACTTGATTCTAAAACTAAATAAGGTCAATATAAGAAAAGAAAATTATAGGCCATCTAATTTGTGAACATTGATTCAAAAATCCTGAACAAAATATTCGCTTGCTGAATTTAATAGTATATTAAGGACTAATACATCATGATATAATAATAATACAATATAATATGTAAGATTTATCCCAAGAATGCAAGGATGGTTTATTCTTAGAAAACCTATCAAATATAATTCACCATATTGATAAACTTTAGGAGAAAAATTATTAAAGTATCTCAATCAAATATCTAAACACTTGATAAAGTCCAACATCTATTTGTAATTTAAGAAAAATAACTCTTAGAAACTTAGGACTAGAAGGAAACTTCCTTAACTTGATAAAGTTTATATGCCAAAAATCTAGAGTGATGTTATACATAATAGAGAAATTGTAAACAAATTCCCTTTAAGAACAAGTTGCTGGCCCACTGCATTGGCTCACACCTGCAATCCTAGCACCTTGGGAGGCCAAGGTGGGAGGATCGCTTGAGCCCAAAAGTTCAAGACCAGCCTAGACAATATAGTGAGACCTCATTTCCACAAAAAAATTTAAAAATTAGCCAGGCATGGTGGCATGTGCCTGTAGTCCCAGCTACTTGAAGGTGGAGGTTGGAGGATTGCTGGAGCCCAGGAGGTCAAGGTGAGCTGTAATCGTGCCACCGCATTCCAGCCTGAGCAACAAAGAACAAGTTGCCCTATTGCATTTTCATAATTAATTTCCAAACATTTTTACACTCAATTTTACACATAATTTTTTGTATATAGAACACAAAAAATAAAACATATAAATTACACCATGTAATTGTGCCAAGTTCTATTCCAGGCTTTAGGGATATAGCAAAGAAAAAACCAGAAATGTTTAGTATCATATAGCTAGATACCTGGTGTTAGGTAGAAAGAAAATTCATATGACCTTTCAATAAATGATTTGTCATCAACTCAGATATGGACTAGTGCATAGAAAAATCGACGGCCTAGAAGCTCCACAACCTCTAAACTATGAAGATTTTCTATGGCCCAGAAATTCAGGGCAGTTTGTAAAGTCAGATCTATAGAGGATTTCTTGACCTTACAGATGGGAGTAGAGAGGAGGACCAGGCTGATTTTAAAGGAGGGCCATGAATCCTGTGTGTATATACATATTTTCCTTGGAAGACAGTTCATAGCGTTCATGAGAGTCTCAAGGTTAAGAACCACTGTTTATTATAAAGAAATACTATGATATCAAATTTTTAAATATATAAAAGATAAGTTGCTTTAGATCCAGTTAGGACAGTAATGGACTCCGAGGTAAAATGGGTAATCCACAGGTAAAATATCGAAGTCCATTGCTGCCTTCAGGCAATTTCCCACATATTCTTTACCTACTGAGTCAGCTAAGCCCATTTCTCATTTCTCTGGCAAATGTATATCATTTCATTCTTATGCATAATTTCCCTCTGGGTTAGGCAGCAGGATATAGTGAAGAGATTATGTAATTTAGAGTCAGAGAGCCTGGTTTAGAATCTGGTTGCAGTGCTAGCAGTGTGGCCTTGGTCACATTGTTTAAACTCCCTAGCTTTAATTTCCTCCTCTTCCAAGTTGAAATAATAATAGTAACTGTTGCATTGATAGGCTAGTATAGAGTTTTCTACATACGCTAATTTTATTGTACCATTCAGATCAAGAGAATATATCACTGAATTCTCTTTCATATCTTTGTTCTCAAAATTTATGCACACTAGGGAGCCCTTCAAACTTCACCAATTTCTAGTTTTCCAAGAAAAGATCAGGCCCTGCTACCCTTATCTGAAGAAGCAGTAAGATTCAAACCACCTCTCATCTTCTCAAGTTCCCAGACATCATCTGCAAATATGGCTGACAGCTGGATGGCAGGTTCTTTTCTAGGAAGAGGCCTAATCATTGGAATTTTACTTTTATTGTGCCTTCAATAATTAGACACTGTGACTAGGCACAATGAAAAGGAAATCATATTCATCTGATCAAATAGAGATTGCATCAACCCAAGTGGCGCCTGGATGAGTGCCAGTGTTCAGAAGCCAGGGCTTTATTGTGTGTGACAGCCTGGCCTCCACGGCAGGCTGGAAGGTGCTCAACTCTCTTTATGACCATTCCTGAACTCCTTCTGGTACTAGACAGATGGCCTCTAGCCACTCTGACAAACTTGCATTAACACAGGCAGCTGGCAAGTGTCCATGCCCCATTTTGCAGATGAGCAAACCAAGGACCAGGTGGCTTTAATTATTACCTATGGCCTGAGACTGCCGTAAATGATCTTGGAAGATAATCAAGAAGGCCTGATAGTTATTACTTTTGGTGCTATTATGCCATGGAGTTTGGGGGGAAATAGTCTTTGCAAAAAGAAAATGTTTCTGGGCTATTCTACTCACCATGTGGTCTGTCCAAGGCAGAGAGACCTTTTTTTTTTCTTTACCATTACTGAGCACTACACACTGAATAATGGGCTTTATTTGACAGTTTTGCCTCCATATTACCAACATTATTTTTCCCCACTTCCCGCACAGTCAGTGGCCACCTTTAAGAAATATTTTCCATGATACCTCTACAAATACTTATTGAGCACAAACTTTGTGCTGGAAATAATGTTAGGGATAACAAGGTAAGAAAGTCCCTATGCTCAAACAAGTTATTGCTGGTATGAAAAACCTGATATATTTTTCTTATAACTGAAAATCCCACAAGAATTCCTAGAGAACAGTTCCATCTAAATTACATGAGATACTTACTATAAAGAGATATTCATTGGGACCCACCTGTAGAGAACCTGACTCAGTAGATCTGGAGTGGCCATGACTCGGTTGGTTGGTTGGTTGGTTTGGAGGTGTTTTGTTGTTTTTTTTTTTTTAATTTCATGTGACATTGCTTTGGGATTTTGGAAGCACAACCCTAGACAACCAAACACTAGTCCTTCCTTTTTTCTCATGATCTCCTTTTCTATCTATCCCCTTTCAAGTTTTCTTCATTGGAATGCCCCTAGAATGCCCTGATTACCAAGAAAAACAAAACCCTCCAGCTTAAGTGTAGCATGGAACATCCTTTGTCTAGCTAAACACATAACCATCATTTCCCACACACAGGAGGGATCTTGGCTTCATGAACACCCCACACCCAGAAACAATCGCATTCCTATGGTTCTCCCAAGGAATAGCGATCCAGTGACCCTATGACCTGGCACACACTCTGCCTGTCCAGGACTCAAAGCTCTCAGCCTCACTTCTTCTCTGTGCAGCATTTAAAAGCCCACAAGGGGCCAGAGCCCCCCAGAAACCATATATCGGGATGCTGGTGGTTTGATCAATTACTGACCAATGCCCTGTTCCCCTTGAGCTAAAGGCTCAAAGGAGTAAAGTGAAAGGAGTTTGTCCAGTGATCGAGGTAATACTTTGCCAATCATCCTTCTTTCTGAAGATGCCACACAGGAACCTCCTCCTCTTCCTCTTCCTGAAACTTCAAGCCCTCCAATGACTCAGGAGTTTCACCAGGTGTATTTCATGATTTGTGCCAAAACACCATGAAAATAGGAATTACAATAAAGCCAAAGTCCATTTCCTTATGAATCAAAGGTATAGTTTCCTATAAAAAGAAAAAGGATCCAACATGTGAAGACAAGTCTATTTGCATGCATGCCATGCTCCTGGGCAACTTTCGGTCATGGGTGGAGCTATAGGGCTGGCAACTGTGCTGCTGTTTTTCAACTACCACTTCTGTAATTTGGTGGGAAAGTAACTTGAATAAATGAATGAATGAAGAGACAGAGAAAATGAAAAGGAGATATAAATAGAAACGTCAGTGTAGGAATCAAAAAAGGAAAGAATGAGAAAGAGATAATGACAACTCAAAATTTTAGACATCTTGAAGATCCAAAAGAAAAAAAGAAATCTGCTTCCAAAGACAGAGCAGTCAATTCAATTAAGGATTAACTCTACATGAGGCATTTGTTGGCCACAGTAACACTAGAGTGAGACTAACAAACAAAGTAAGCTAAGCCTGGCCTCACTGAACCCAGAGACAAAGTCTGACATTCAGTCAATATTGGGTATCCATGATCCGTGGTCCACCAAAGTGCACAATGCCCAGAATATAGAAAAGACTCTATAAATGGTAGCTAGTACTGTTATTACTATTTTTTCATTAATAATGAATGTGAAAGATTTTGACTTGAGCCCAGTGTTGCTATCACTATCTGTGGGAGAAAATACTAATTTTCTTTTAGAAAAAGGTATAATAAATGTAACAGGTGCACAATAAATATAAACTGATTGGCATAAGTACGTTTTTCTTTTTAAAAAACTCTCTTAATTAATGTGTCCCACAAATAGACACAATCACGCCATAAAAAAAACAAAAGTGGAGGGAGGCAGAAGGAGATAAAACAACTCCAGGAGTTCCATGTGTGTCTTCCAGCTCACAAAGCCAACGAAAGCTAAGACTTCTGGAGCATTGACCATATGTGAGGAACTGTTCTAAATACTTTACACATACTAGTTCATTTAATCCTCATAACAATGCTTTGAAGTATTAGCCTCATTTGACATATGAGGAAACACAGTGAGATTAAGAAACTTGGCTAAAATGCACAGTTTATAAGGAGAAGAGCCAGGATTATAATCTGGGCAATATGACTCCATAGCTTATAATCACCACATCACATTATTCCCCACAACACGCACACACACAAGAAAGTTAAGTCCCAGAGAGCTGATCATTCATCCATCCATCCATCCATTCATTCATTCATGCACTCATTCATTCAGCAAATATTTGCTGAATGTCATCCCACTGTCACCCAGTCTGTATTTGGCATTAAGGATGGAAGAGTGAACAAGGAAAGTAAGCCTCCTGACTTCTTAGAGCTTACATTCCAGTGGAAGTGGGGAGAGGTAGAGGAGAGGCAGCCAGAACAAATGTCTTGTCATCAGAACAAAGAAAGCAGTGGGTCAGAAAGTATCTTTCAAAATCAACATCTTGGGCACATTCAGAAAAGCATTTCTAAAAACTCAGCTAAGGGATACAGATAAAAACTACCAATGGCATCCAACCTAGATATTCTACATGCAACAAATTCAAGAAATATCAGTTGAACACCAGCCACTGCCCTCACAATAAGAAAGTAAGAACTGAGCTCAGGGAGCCCTAAGCTCAGTCACACCACAGGAAGTGGGCATTAAGGCTCTGGTGGGCTTTCCACTCTGCAACAGAGACAGAAGGTTTTTTAAGAGTCCAACAGGACTCTGAGCATCTTGACTCTCCCTCTTTCTTCGAAGCCTTCCAGTCCCACTTGAACATCTCATGATGCAACTCAGACCACTTATCTTCCCAAAACAAGGCAACCATTTTGCACCAGTTGAGGCAGACTTCACAGGCAGATTGCTAAGCTGACTCAGACCCACCTCCGCTGGAGTTTGGATGGCCCAATTTATTAAATGATGCCAAGCCCTGGATTGCAGAAAATTTGGCAGACTTCTGGTGCAAGGAAGCACCTTAGGTTTCTTTTGTAGCCAGCAAATTTGGCATAATAACACTAGTAGAGTATATGCTCGATAAAGTCTCATTGATTAATTGATAACGGTTCCTTTACTCTTTTTCAGGGGTAGACAACCATATAGACATCAGTGGCTGCATCTGAAGTTGGAGAGGAAGTTCTCCAGCCCACCTACGTTAACGGCAGTCATCAAGCCCCAGGGACCCTATTCAGGCTGCTGGTTGTTGAAGACAAGGGCCCCAGTTGCTGCAATAGACTCCAAACTCATACTGTTGAGAGTCTTGAGTCTTGAGCCAACACACCATCTTCTGTCACTCCAAATTTTTTGTAGGTTTTAAAATACAGGCAGGAATTTAGCCAGGTTTATCTGGGAGAAATGTCACGTGAGCCTCAAGGAAGTGTAGAGTTTTGCCAAATGTTGCATGAGAATCCTAGTCTTTTCTTTTTTTAGCCACTAGACTCAGGTTATGCAGAACCTAAAACCTCTGCTGGCCGGGACTTCTTCCTCCTCGCCATCCTACAGGCCTGGGCGGCACAGGCGGAGTTATGTCTGAGGCCTCTCACATTTCCAAGGATCACAAGCAGCTTGGAATTGCGTTCCATCTCTCTGGTCCTTGGAATTGTGTCCCAAGCTGCTTGCGATCCTTGGAAATGTGTTTCCAATTGTGTTCCATTTGTGTTCCATTGGGAAAGTATGGGCAATAAGGAGCCACAGAAGGTTTTTCACTGAGGAGTGACAGAGTCAGAGTCACGCTTCTTTTAAAAGTCGCTTTGGCAACAGTGTGAAGATAAATTAGAGTTAGGAGAAAGGGTGGCAGGTTAGAGAGAGTCTTTCTAACAATTGTTTCGGCAAGAATTAACTAGGGTTGAACCTGGAGTGGTAACCACAGATGATCCCAAGCCACCTGGCTCTCATTGTGTTCCATTCTGAAAGCTTCGAGTCTCTGCATTCTCAGAATCAGTCACACAGTAAGCACTCAATAAATGTTTGCTGGATTAATGAAAAGTGAATAAATCTAGAGTGAGCCCTTCATTTTTAAAATGAGGAAATAGGACCAGAGAGATGAAATTACCTGCCTATGGTTACCTAGCTAGGCAAGGGCAGAGATAGACCTAGAACCTAGCCTCCAGCTTCCCTTTTCCAGTGGTTTTCTTTTTTGAGATGGAGTCTTGCTCTGTCACCCAGGCTGGAGTGCAGTGGCACAATATCGGCTCACTGCAAGCTCTGCCTCCCAGGTTCACACCATTCTCCTGCCTCAACCTCCCAAGTAGCTGGGACTACAGGCACCCGCCACCATGCCCAGCTAATTTTTTGCATTCTCAGTAGAAATGGGGTTTCACCGTGTTAGCCAGGATGGTCTTGATCTCCTGACCTTGTGATCCGCCCGCCTCGGCCTCCCAAAGTGCTAGGATTACAGGCATGAGCCACCATGCCTGGCCTCTAGTGATTTTCAAACTTTGCCATGCATCCAAATCACCATTCCCAGGGTTTCTGATTTGGTAGGTCCAGGACAGGGCCAGAGGACTTGCATTTCTAACAAATTCCGAGGTGATGCTGAGGCTGCCGGTCCAGGGATCACATGTGAGAACCACAGCCTTATCTAGTTCTCTTCTATAACACCTAGCTATCTTGTTCAGAAAGCAGGGCCTCACCTGGCTCCTTCATCCCTCATTGCTTGGCTCTGAGTTTTTGAGAGAATAGACATTCCAGCCTGCACAGTGGTAACATAGTTTGCTAGCTAAGAGCCCAGACCTGCAAGTCAAATGCCTGGGTTTGATCCTGCCTCCACCAACCTTCTCTCCTCTGGATATGTACATTATAGAATTCTTGTGAGGGTTAGATTATTGAATGTGTGTAAAACAGCACAACAGTGCCTGGCAAATAGTAAGCACCCAAAAGGGATAGCCATTCTTGCAATCCCATGGATAGGCTTGAGCCTGGGCCCTGAGGGGAGTCTTATGGTACTGCCTTAACTACAGAGAGGTGTGAGCATATCCCACAGAGTGATGACAGATTATACCATATAGTCACCTAGAGTCATGAACATACAATACACATCAACAATGAGTGCAAAGATTGCTAGGAGGGATAGCACTGTGGGCTGATGCTATCTGGATCTCCCCCAAGTTTCCTCCAAATCCACTGTTATCATGGATCTCTTATTACTCTGAGTCAAGGAATGGGATTACTAAATCACAGTTTGTAAATTAAGATGAGTCACTTTATCTAATCTAGATGGTCATATGCACTCATCTCTCAGAGGCTGTGATGTCAGTTTGGACTGATTAGAGCATCCAAAGCAAAGGGCAGCATTGAAACACCTGTTCCTTGCAGCCCTCCACACCCTCAGGCAGCAGCAGCAGCAGCTGACTATGGTGCACAGAACCCACGGGCGCCTGAGAAGGACACACTGAAGCCCGGCGGTAGCTGAGTTCAGGTCTCCAGGATGCTGGTTGCCCAAAGAACTGTATACTTCGAAATCTACTACTCTAGTCCCAAATATAGGATGCACCATCATGATTTCCACTTTAGCCACTCTCAGCTTTGGGAACAGCTGGGAAGAGGTTGCAGAGAAAAGCCAGGAGGAAAAACTCCCCAGTTACTAAAGCAAAACCAGAGTGTTGAAGGTCTAGCATGAGGAGGAGAGGGAGATGCTCTAGGAGGGAAGGATGACTGACCAAGTGACATGACCTGTCCCCAAGCTCCACTTTATGCTGATTGAACTCTGGGAGCTCCACTACCCTTTGAAAAGCTTCATGCAAATGTGAACGTGAACTCTGCTCTTAGAAATACTCAGCACAGTTAAGACAAACTGGTACTGTCTAAAAAACTCCATAGCAAACAGCAATGAAGAATTTTATCTCTGGAATCAAATAGATCTGGGTTCAAATCTCAGGTCTACCTCTTAAAACTGTTACCTTGAGCAAAAGCACTTAATGCTCTGTGTCTTGATTTTATCACCTGTATGATACAGATACAAGAGTTCCTTACCAGGCTGTTACAAGGATCAACTCAGATACTGCATGAAAAGGCACATCACGAAGCCTCACAATAGTAGAGGACCAAGAAATGGCCATTGTATTACTAAGCACTGAATAAGAGAGAGCATGCTAGGAATGACCCAGGGAACATTAGGCATGGGGAAGAAGTCAAGTTGATGAGTCCAGCTTTTGAACTTGCTGTAGCCAGCCCATTACTGTGGCTCGAAGTTCCTGCCCTTTCCATACTGATATGGTTTGGCTGTGTCTCCACACAAATCTCATCTTGAATTGTAGTTCCCATAATTCCCACATTGTGGAAGGCACCCCATGGGAGGTAATTGTATCATAGGGGCAGTTCCCCCCATACTGTTCTTGTGGCCGTGAATAAGCCTCACAAGATCTGGTGGTTTTATAAGGGGAAACCCCTTTCACTTAGTTCTCATTCTCTCTTGTCTGCTGTCATGTAAGACATGCCTTTTGCCTTCTGCCATGATTGTGAGACCCCCCCCACCCCAGCCACATGGAACTGTGAGTCCATTAAACCTCTTTTTCTTTATAAGATACCCAGTCTTGGGTATAGCTTTATCAGCAGCATGAAAACAGACTAATACACATACCCAGTGTGAAAATTAATGTCTGGTCCACCTCCACAGCCTCCTCATTTCTACTGTTTATCTCTATATGGGCCCACCTTGGCCTCCTCTTCAGACACTTGTGCCCAGCCATGTGCCTGGTTTGAGAGACAGACCTTGTCTTTAAGTAACTGACACCAGGAAATCTGGTGAAAAAATGACTGCCACTTACCAAGATACGGTCCCATCTTTGTTGGCTTAATAGTCTCAATAAAGTGGAAAAGCCCGAGATGCTCATAAAATCATTCATTCCACATATATAGATGGAGAATCTATGATGTGTCCTATCCATGAGTCCTCTCCCCCTCAGAAGCCGTTTTATTAGAACTTAGTCCCCCCAGCTCAGGGAATCTGGCTCCTGGATAGTGAGTCCATGAGGTGACTAAGGAAGAAGGCCAAATGGCCTGAAAATAGTGGAGAATTTTTCCTGGAGCAGAGAGGGCAGTCCTCAACCACAACCAGGAAGTAGGGAAGAAATTGGCCCAGGCCAGGTGGGCTTGGCCATCCAGCAACAGCTCCTCCATCCTGAAGGCACCCAGGGGCTCTGCTGCAGATGCGGTCAGGAGCTGTGCCAGGAGAGACCGGCCTGAGGTCCCATGTGGCTTCCTGCCTGGACAAACACGCCTCCACAGCCCCGGTGGACTGTCACCTCCGCAGGCCCCCTCAGGCAGCACTCACACTAGCCCATTGTTCTTCCTCCTGCTGGCAGTTCACTGGCTCCTGCTCCCATCCCTGCTCCTGGCAACCCCAGCAGAGCCTTGCATCCCAGCACTCTAGCAGGGTATGTACACACTGAGCAGGTCCTGGGATCAGCACTGTCACCCCTGTGGGTGTCCGAGAGTCAGGAACCTCCCCTATTTTAGGGACATGCCTTCAAGCCTGGTAGCAGGGACCAAAAGAGCACGTTATGAAAAGGCTGCTCAAATGACAAAGATTTTCAACTGGTTTCTATCAGCAGCATCCTCTTCTTTTTCAAATAAATTATTAAGCAGTTCTCCAAAATATAAAGCAGATAGAAAAGCCCCAACTTCAGTGAAGAGGGAGCAGGTGGGGCCCATAGGCTGTCTTTGGGGTCCTCCCACTCCTTTGGCTTCCCTAGCCCTCAGTCCAGGCAGCCCCACAAGCATCTCCAGAGAACACAGAGTTGGAGATGCACTGCCCTAGGCAACGCCCCCTTTGAACTTACGCTGAAGACAAATGACTTCCAGCTAAACTTAGAGGCACGCCTCCTGCATCACCTTGATCACTTTGCACAGCCCCTCAACCTGGTCCACCAGCCGGTACAGCTATCTCACAGAAGCCATCCTGGAGGCATGCCTGTCTTCTCCAACCCCAGCCCAGACCTGACATTGCTGTTGCAGGACAGTTTCAGTCCCTGTGCCCCTCAACCTTCTCCTCAGCCCCTGCCCAGGATGGTGGCAGGTAGCCACCAAGTAGCAAATGATAGTTGAGACTTGACAGCAATTCAGAGCCAACGTCCCCTTCAGAGCAGTTGAACTCCTACATAAGAACAGATTGTCTCCATGCTAAGGGTCAAATAGTTGGCACTTTGGGAATAGACATTTTAGAATGGTCCCTCCTGTTATAAGTAACTTGTAAACTGCCTTGGAACTAGGTAACGTTCTGAAACCAAGTCACCTTGATTTCCAGGGTGACCAGCCAGGGTTATGGAAGGCCCACAGCACTCCCTGTCCCCTCTGCCCTTTCCAGGCCTCTCCCAAGTCAGCCCCATTTCCCTTCCCAACCAAGTCTACCCACATGCCCCCATTCTGCTGCAGTTCCAGCAGGTGCAGCAGAAAAGTGACCACTAATTAAGATGGGAACATTCACTACCCCCTTGTTTTTTGGCAAAAGCTAGCATGCTTTTCTATTATGTCTAAGGGTCAGTTGACCTTCCCTGAAAATCAAGACAAATGTAACCACGAATGTGGATGCAACTGCAAGGCCTAAACTCATGCTATTCCTGCCCTCAATGTGTTCTCAGGCATGTGGGCCCGCCCACCTCCCAGCATCCTTCAAAGACTTGCCCAATACCTACACTTCCCTGAAATCATTTCTAACTCTCCTTTTACAGTGTTTATGATTCAATTCCTCACTTTTTGGTAATTAATCACATGTTACTTGAATCTTCAATGAACAGTTAAGAGTTAAGAGTTTCTGTTTATTTTCATTACTCGATTGCTAGTTTCTTAGAGGCAAGGACCAAGCCTTCCTGGAATCCTCCATGGTGCCCAGCAGTGTTTCGTACTGTGGTTTGCCCACAGCTAATTTTCAATTAGTATAGGTTGATTTATACATTGCCACTGGCTAGGAACAGTGTTGAGAACATACAAACTCTGAAGAGAGCGCTCATAGAGCTGTTTCATTCAAAGAAACAAAACTAGGGCTGAAAAAGAACATAAGATGAAGCACACATTTTAATCTTCTAATCTCTTAGTTCGTTTCATATTTTCCCTAAGCAAACATTTGTAAATTTAATCCATATGACACCCATCTCCTGACTGTCTCCAAATACCCACAATTCCTCCCCCAATCCACTTTCCAAATGCAGCCAAGAGATTTATGTTTTATGCAAATCTCTCATCTTCTTCCATGGCTTTAAATCCTTCAATTGCCCTTCCAATTGCCCTTAGGCCCCAGTCTAAATCCTTCATCTAACTTCCTAGGCCCTCTGGGAGCTGGGATGGCTGCCTTTCTAACCTCATTTCCTAACATATTCCCCCACACTTTCTAGGATCCAGCATATTCAGCTTGCAGTTCTTAACATTTCCACACCAGGGTTTCTCTCTACTCCAGGCCTTCACACCAGCGCTTCTCTCTGTCTAGAATGTTCTTCTCCCCACTTTTTCCTTTACTTTCCTCCATCCCTTTGCCTGACTGATTCCTGTTCAATTTTCAGTTTTCAAATTAAACATCACTTACCCAGAGAGGACTTATCTGAGCCCCAGATGTCAGCCAACTGGTAGGTGTTCACAGGGCATCTGTGTCTCCTCTTTAAGGAGAGGTAAGGGGCAGTGCCTTCTCGCTGATTTGTTTTCCTTCTTACATCCTGAGGTTATAGAGAGTGTCTCTTGTTCATTGATGTATCCCAATACTAAGAATAGTGCTTATTGACTAGAATTGAAATATCACCACATTTCAGCCGAACGTTCGGGAAATCTTTCTTATTTATGGTGCTTTCAGGCCATAAAGACACTACACTTCAAGTGATGCTTTGGGATCACTGTTTTTAAGATAAGTGTACAGTTAAAGAAATACTGTGTGCAAGAGTTCCATGATCTCTAATTCAGTATAATTTCTCTTAAATAAAATCATTAACTTCCCCTACCACAACCTTATCCTCTGCTTCTGCCCTGTCTACTACCCTCACTTGTAGTCTGTGGCTTGTGGGGCATGAGTGGAAAGAAGAGGGTAGTCATGACCACCATCACCACCACTAATTAGCCACTGTGTTGCTGCCGCTTTAGGTCAATCATCACTGTCTTTCCTACCGAAAGAAAAGGCTCCAACACTGCTGATCATCTGCAAGTCTGAGACAGCTTCAATAGATTGACAAGCAATCAGAGATAGCTCTGTATGTTCACAGAGCAGCCAACCAGTGACCAAGTATGGTTTCAGAGGAACACCCCTGCCTTCCAACCACATTACTCCAAATCTTAACTAAAATGCCCCAGTAAGACCTTGGTCCTTTAGCCTAAAGCAGTGGTTTTCAAACTTTGGCATGCATCAGATTCCTAGGCCTCACCTCCAGAGTTTCTGATTCAGGAGGTCTCGTTCAGGCTGAAAATTTGCATTTCTTTTTTGTTTTTTTTTTTTGAGACAGAGTCTCGCTCTGTTGCTCAGGCTGGAGTGCAGTGGCTCAATCTCAGCTCACTGCAAGCTCTGCCTCCCGGGTTCACACCATTCTCCTGCCTCAGCCTCCGGAGTAGCTAGGACTACAGGCACCTGCCACCATGCCCAGCTAATTTTTTGTATTTTCAGTAGAGACGGGGTGAAAATTTGCATTTCTATGTTCCAGGTGATGGTGATGCTGCTGGTCTGGGAATCACACAGTAACACCTTCCCACTTAAAGTAGGAATGGCTGTCAGGCCTGGTGGTGAGTGAGATTCACCTGTGGAGTTTTTTTTTTTTTTTTTTTAACATTATAGAGTTTGAAAAGGGCCCAGTCTTCTATATTTCATAAACGTATCATAAGTGATACTGCTGCAAGGCCAAGGTTGAGGACCATGTTTATCCCTATTTAAAAGCAATGATCCCTGTAAAGGTCTAATATTTTGACGCGGAGCTGCTGATTTACATGCTAGCATAAAAGAGTTCTTGAGCTTTCCTGAGAGATCTTAATGGTGGGAAAAGGCATGAATACTGAAGATCCTAGACCAAGAGGGATATGTGGATGAGGCACAACCCCAGAGGTAAACTGAGGCACCCAAACCTCACCTTTACTCACGTCACCACATGGGTTGCCCAATCTGTGGAAGCCCCATGCAGGAGGTGCCCTTGAAGCCACACTTGCAGCCACTTCCTTGGAGTCTTTCATTACCTTTGGCTCTGCTTCCTGTAGGATCCCCAGCTATGGCCAAGACTGTCCAAATGGGCAATGTGAAAAATCCAGCCAGTCAGATGTTTTGACTGAACCCCTGGATACCACTTAGCCTCTGGCATGAGAAAGCTCTTCCCCGACCTCCTGTAAACTTCATCCTCCAGGGAGACACTGGAAAGCATCCCCATATGAATTTGATCTTTGGACTCCTTTTGAACATAGGAGCCCAATGGGACTTTAAGCTTCATTCCTTTCATGGGGAGAAATGACATATCTCCTGAGCAGAGCAAATTCAGCCAGATGTTTACCCCTTCACTTTCTAGCCCCAGGGGAAGTGGGTGGTAGGGGGAAGGGGGCAATGTTTTTCCTGTTTCACCTCCCAAATGCAACCTGTGAGTCATATTGCCTCTTGAGAAGGTAAGACCTACTTGCTTAGTCCCTCCATGGCTTTAAGCGGGCTTGGTCTTCTAAGGGAATTGATCTCCTTGTTCCCGGGACAGCAGTCTCTGAGAGTGAACTCCAAATTTACTAGAGAACTTCCACTTTTAAACCACAGTATCTCCATCCTACAGCAGAGCCTGGCTAGAAGAGGTGTGGGACTTGCAGACCACAGCTGAAGTTGGTGGGATGGGATGCAGGGAAGTGGCTGAAGCCTGAGAGGTCCTTCTGCCCTCAGGGTGGCGGGTGTGAGCTGAGTGGGAATGAGGTGTGAGGATATTTGCGATCTTGCATCATCCTAAGTATGGCCTGGATAGAGGCCTTATTCCTGATCTACAGAGAGAAATGGGAGGCCCTGGAGAAAGCCAGGATGGGTGAGGGTGGGGTGAGGGTGGAGTGAGGGGAGACGGTGTAAATCCCCTCTGTTACTGGGGAGGTCAGGCAGGAATTTACAGCAAAAGAACCCTGAGAAGCAGGAGGCCCAGCCTCCCACTGACTGGCTGGGCAACCTCGGAAAAGTCATGCCTCCTCTCTGTGCCTCAGTTTCCTCATCTGTAAAGGGAGGATACCAGAGCAGATGATTGTGCCCAGGCCTAGTGTTCTATGATTCTACAGTTATGTGAATTGAACTACCATTGAGTCTCTTATCTTAAAATACAATAGGCAGTTGCTAAAACTGCTTTCAACTGAGGAAAGGGTATTGCATCTGTAGTACTGGAGTTAATTTACAAATAACAAGAACTTTAGAACCCTCCAGTGAAAATCCAGCTCTCTCCCTCCCTCCCTCTCTCTGTATTGTACAGGCTCATGTTAAATGATGAAGAATGTTCTAAACAAAGTGCAGTACAAACAGATTAAATGTCTGAACTTTAATATAGCATAACTTTAACATCACTTCAAAGGAAAATAATCTTATGATTCTTAAAGCCCTTATTCCCAAAGACAAGACACATAAGTGAGGAAAACTCAAGAAGAAAGAAGCCTTCCTATAGGAGACAGAGGTTAATCTCTCCCACTCCCATGTGGGCTGGTTAATGACTAGCTTCTAACAAAGAATATATGAAGGGGAAGAAATAACCTCACCATGGAGAGACCTAGCAGATGCCACCTTAACCGAGTGACCAATGTTAACGTCACCTGTGACCAGTCATGTTCATATCACATAGCCTTGACAGGATGTAGTGAGAAGCCTGCTTCACCTCTGTAGTAGTCTTTCTAAAAACCCGTAGCCCCAGAATAACCATAAGACAACACCAAACAAACTCAAACTGAGGGACATTCTATAAAATACCTTACCAGTACTCTTCAAAACTGTCAAGGTCATAAAAACAAGACAGAAACTCACAGAGCAGAGGACACTAAAGAGATACAATGAATGATTTCATAGGCTGTTCCTGACTGGAACCTGGAACATAAAAAAAAAAAAAAAAAAAAAAACACCTAAAACACCAAAAGCAATGGCAACAAAAGCCAAAATTGACGAATGGGATCTAATGAAACTAAAGAGCTTCTGCACAGCAAAAGAAACTACCATCAGAGTGAACAGGCAACCTATAAAATGGGAGAACATTTTTGCAACCTACTCATCTGACATAGAGCTAATATCTAGAATCTACAATGAACTCAAACAAATTTACAAGAAAAAAACAATCCCATCAAAAAGTGGGTGAAGGACATGAACAGACACTTCTCAAAAGAAGACATTTATGCAGCCAAAAAACACATGACAAAATGCTCATCAGCACTGGCCATCAGAGCAATGCAAATCAAAACTACAATGAGATACCATCTCACACCAGTTAGAATGGCCATCATTAAAAAGTCAGGAAACAACAGGTACTAGAGAGGATGTGGAGAAATAGGAACACTTTTACACTGTTGGTGGGACTGTAAACTAATTCAACCATTGTGGAAGTCAGTGTGGTGATTCCTCAGGGATCTAGAACTAGAAATACCATTTGACCCAGCCATCCCATTACTGGGTATATACCCAAAGGACTATAAATCATGCTGCTATAAAGACACATGCACACGTATGTTTATTGCGGCACTATTCACAATAGCAAAGACTTGGAACCAACCCAAATGTCCAACAACGATAGACTGGAATAAGAAAATGTGGCACATATACACCATGGAATACTATGCAGCCATAAAAAATGATGAGTCCTTTGTAGTGACATGGATGAAACTGGAAAACATCATTTTCAGTAAACTATCGCAAGGACAAAACACCAAACACCGCATGTTCTCACTCATAGGTGGGAATTGAACAATGAGAACTCATGGACACAGGAAGGGGAACATCACACTCTGGGGACTGTTGTGGGGTGGGGGGAGGGGGGAGGGATAGCATTAGGAGATACACCTAATGCTAAATGACGAGTTAATGGGTGCAGCACACCAACATGGTGCATGGATACATATGTAACAAACCTGCACATTGTGCACATGTACCCTAAAACTTAAAGTACAATAAAAAAAAAACACAGGAAAATTGGTGAATCCAAATAAAGTTTGTAAGTTAGTTCATGGTATTGCATAAATGCCAATTTCTTAGTTTTGATAAATATACCATAGTTGCACAAGTCGATAATACTAAAGAAAGCTGGGGCCGAGCGCGGTGGCTCACGCCTGTAGTCCCAGCACTTTGGGAGGCCGAGGCAGGCGGATCATGAGGTCAGGAGATCAAGACCATCCTGTGAATGGTGAAAACCCATCTCTACTAAAAATACAAAAAATTAGCCGGCGGTGGTGGCAGGCGCCTGTAGTCCCAGCTACTCAGGAGGCTGAGGCAGGAGAATGGCGTGAACCCAGGAGACAGAGCTTGCAGTGAGCCGAGACTGAGACACTGCACTCCAGCCAGGGAGACAGAGCAAGACTCAGTCTCAAAAAAAAAAAAAAAAAAGAAAGCTGGGAGAAGGGAGCATAGGAATCCTCTGTGCTTTATTTTTGCAACCCTTCTGCAAAGCTAAACATATTTCAAAATAAAAAGATTTTTAAAAACCAGATTGTACATAGGGTGGGCAATGTCATTCATGCAAAAAAAATATGTCAACTAGCAATGAATATAACATGACTCTTTGGATGTAAGATTTCAGATTCGTGCATCATAAACTTAAATTAAATGTCAACAAATATCATGGCCTCACTATCTTTGTTTTCACATTTACTAAATTAGACTATAATCTCTGTGAGGGGTTTTCTGCCCATGACTGTATTCCCATCACCTAACTCAGAGTAGGCTCTCAGAAAGTATGTGTTGAGTGAATGAATGAATGAGTGAATGAATGAATGGTATTATTCTGGGCTTGTACAAAGATAATTGGATGAATTCAACCCCTGCCTTCTTGGAACACACAATCTAAGAATGTATAATTATAAATTTTTATTCATATATTATTTATATGTGATATGCTTTGACTCTGCATCTCCACCCAACTCTCACCTTGAATTGTAATAATCCCCACATGTCATGGGAGGGACCTGATGGGAAGTAATGGAATCACAGAGGCAGGTTTTTCCCATGCTGTCCTCATGATAGTGAATAAGTCTCATGAGATCCGGTGGTTTTGTAAAGGGGAGTTCCCCTGCACATGCCCTCTTGCCTGCTGCCATGTAAGATGTGATTTTGCTCCTCATTCACCTTCTGCCATGATTGTGAAGCCTCCCCAGCCATGTGGAACTGTGAGTCAATTAAACATCTTTCCTTTATAAATTACCCAGTCTCGGGTATGTCTTTATTAGCAGTGTGATTAGAGACTAATACAATATGTCAGTATATTTAAATTGTATTACATGCTATTTTGTATCAATCTAAGATTTATATATAAAATCGAAGATACATCTACATAATACACACACACATACAGTCAGAGAGAACAAAATATCAATATTCAACCAACCTGAGGAAAAGTGAATTCTATGTCAGGAGGGATTGTTGCCTATTTTTGCTCGCTGCTGTATCCTTGGCACCTAGAATAGGTTTGGCACTAGCAGACGCTCAACAAATATTTGTTCGATGGATGAATGGAACAAGCCTCCTGTACCAGCCAAGGGGATGTGCCTTCCAGATCCTCTCAGGGTTAGTGTGTAGGAAGAGTGGGGGTGATACAGAGAAAGCTTTAGCCTTCCCAGCCTCAAGGCAAGCTGGCATGTGCTGTATTGTGCTAACTGTTCCCCTGAGATGCCTTAAAGATTCTCCCAACCGGCCTTCAATGGCCTTTCAGAATCCACATTCTGCACAAAGGTCTGTGTTTTCAGCCAAGAGCAAAATAATAATAATAATAATACATCAGAAATGTCTCCACACACTCATTTCCACAGTGAAATTTGTGTTGACTTGGTGAAGAATTTCAATGGAACTGAACACCGCTTTGCAGAGTGGAACATTAAATGGGAGCCCCAAAGCAAAAATTTCAGAATGAGTCCCTTTAGCCTTCTGAATTACCAAATCAATCTCTCTTCAGAGAAGGACTTCTCTTATAGGGGCCCCAAGAGTCACAGGGCTGCTCCAGTGGTATTTATGCCCATCATCCTGTGAGCTCTTAACTCGAGCATGACTCTGGACAGAGCATGGATAATTTCTCTACTTGAGAAACCCTCAAAGTAGAGCCTCAGGTTACAAAGATGAAACACAATTTTGTACACAGAAATCTGCCTGTGAAGCCAAAGGTAATTAACCTGTGCTTTTTATGCTTCAGAATCCCAACCTCAAACACTTCTGTTGTTTTCCTCCGGGCACTGTGTTAGGTAGGACTGAAATTAAAATGAAGTCCTCCCTTCACCATGACACTGTAATTAATGGAGAAAGGGGAAATGTTGTTCATGGGCTAAGGTCTCCTTTACCTGCATTGTGGGACAAGGGAGAAAACCCAGTGAAGTAGTTTATTTCTGGGACAGAACTGACACCTGCAGAGGACGGGATCTGGGAAGCATCCAAAAGTCCATTCAGCCAAAACTAACTTCCTTTCTCTCCCACTATGGGGCCTACAACTGTCAGAATTAATTTTCAGCAAGTCACTCCCTTGCCCCCCGCAAACTTGAATAAAGATATTCCTGAGTGGGTGACAAATTAAGCCACTGTCACTCAGACAGAGCTTGGTATTTATCAGATTAACCAACAAGTCATTTGAATAGGTCCTAAGGAAATGGCACATGGGATGTACTGGTTAGATGATGACGGTGATGATAGTATTGATGATATTGGTGATGTTGGTGGTAATGATGATGGTGATGATAATGGTGGTAGCAATGTGAGGATATTAGCAGTAGAACTAATAACAAAAATATCATTTTAGAAAAATGTATTATGTACCAGTCATGATGGTAAGGACTCTGTATTGATTATTTCAGCTTGGCCTCACATACACTTTCATATATCCATTGATACGGTTTGGCTGTGTCCCCACCCAAATCTCATCCTGAATTCCCATGTGTTGTGGGAGGGGACCCAGTAGGAGGTAATTGAATCATGGGAGCAGGTCTTTCCCATGCTGTTCTCATGACAGTGAATAAGTCTCATGAAATCTGATGGTTTTATAAAGGGGAGTTTCCCTGTACAAGTTCTCTTTTCTTGCCTGCCACCATGTAAGACGTGCCTTTCACCTTCTGCCATGATTGTGAGGCCTCCCCAGACACATGGAACTGTGAGTCCATTAAACCTCTTTCTTTTGTAAATTGCCCAGCCTCAGGTACGTCTTTATAAGCAGCATGAAAATGGACTAACACATCCATTTTATAGGTGAAGAAAACTAAAATTCAAAAGAGAGTAAGCAACTTACCCAATGTCATCCAGTTAAAGGAGAAAGGGCTGCAGCCCACCAAAGAATTAAGATGATGACTTACCTGAAGCAACCTAAGCATCAGTGGTTAGGAAGCAGTTTCTATGTCCCTAGAGAGGTGAGAGCACACCATGAAACAGGGTGCAGGGAATCATCTGACATAACAACTTGACCCAAGTGCCCTCTGCTCTCCTCACTTTTTCAGGTATTACTCAAAGGGTAACAGACCCCAGATTGACTTACCTACTATCTCTGATGAAGAAATACATAGGAAAATACAAAAACACATCTCAGTGAATATGGCAGGAGCTGCTGGGTGAAGAATGTCCTTTTTCTTGGAATTGTTTCCCTAGGAAGAAAGGGCAGGTCATTCATGCTGGGAGACATGAAAACTTGGAGCTTTGATATAAAGACCAGGAACTGAATGGTATACAATTAGCAGCATGTTCCCTTTATCTCTCATGGTCTAATTGTCAATATCGAACAATTTCAAGCATCACATTTTCACTTCATGTTATCTTGTTATCTTATTCTGTGGTTTCATCTGTTGGATCTTCCCAACCGAATTGCTAACTCTTTGTGGATACAGACCATAATCCTGCTTCTTATACATCATCCCCCACATCCCAGCACTATGCTGGTCATAGTGTGGGTGCCTAATGCATATTTGTAGTCTGATTTCTGGAGTCACCTCCACTGCAGTCAGATTCAGCTACTGAGGACTCTGCTGGACATTAAGATGTCAGAACCAGCCAGGCATGATGGCTCACGCCTGTAATCCCAGCACTTTGGGAGGCCGAGGCGGGTGGATCATGAGGTCAGCAGTTCGAGGCCAGCCTGGCCAACATGGCGAAACCCCGTCTGTACTAAAAATACAAAAATTAGCTGGGCCTGGTGGTGGGCACCTATAATCCCACCTACTCGGGAGGCTGAAGCAGGAGAATCACTTGAAACTGGGAGGCGGAGGGTGCGGTGACCCAAGATTGTGCCATTGCACTCCAGCCTGGGTGACAAGAGCAAGACTCCGTCTCAAAAAAAAAAAAAAAAAAAAAAAAAAGATGTCAGGACCATGAGAACCCAGGGAGTTTGTAGAGGTTACCTGGCCTTTCACTGAGAACAAAACTGACCCTCTTTATCGTTTTCTGGGACACCAGGCAAGCTTTGGCAAGATTTGGAATCTGTAGCAGACTCCAGATGCTTTTTCAGGGGTGGATTGATCTCAGTATGAACAATAACCCAATGTTGCCGCAGCCAGAGTTCAGGGAGTGGGGAGGGAGGGCTACCTGCAATTATGCTTATAAAATGTACATGCTCACATTCTTCATAAAGAGGAAGTATAGCGTGGCAGTTAGCACAGATTCAAAGCCTGATTTCAAATGTCGACTATGCTACTTGCTAGCTTTGTAACTTTGGACAATCTACTGAAACTCTCTGTGCCTTACTTTTTTTACTTGTAAAATAAATGATAGTACTTATCCTATAAGATTGTTGTGAGGATTAAATATGTATAAAACACTTAAAGGAGTTTCTGGCATACAGCAAGTGCTGTATAGAGATTAGATATTATTATTACTAGCATCCTTACTTAGTGATAATTATTATAGCATTCTGCAGATATAACATATCTTTACTGCCCTTTGCAATGTATGATGCTTTATTTTCTCCCAACAAATCTGTGTAACAGGTTTTATTAGTGTCCTTACTTCAGAGAAGATGCAATTTAAGATTAGAAGACATAAGTAACTTGCTAACAATCAACAATCATATGCCTATTTCAATACACACTAATGTTCTTTTGTTTTTGTTTTAGAGACAGAGTCTCTAAACCGGGCTCAAGTGATCATTCTCCCATGTCAGCCTCTTGAGTAGCTGAGACTACAGGCACACACCACTGTGCCTGGCTACACACTAATGTCTTTTGATGATGATGACCTTCAGGTGACTGTCAGCTTCTGCATGCCTGGAGTGGGGGATGAGTGGATGGCTCAGCAGAGCCCTGCTGGCCCACTGGATAGGATACTGAGCACCATCTCTCTTTGCTGGCTGACCACCACATAGTTGAGTTCATGCTTGTGCCCAGTGTCTTACTTCTGCTCACTTTTCAAGAAGAATCCCTTGGAAAATGAGACCCAATTTTTCTGACTTTAATCATCTTTGTCATCATTTTTTCCCATCACAGTATGCCTTGTACACTATAGGCACTATTCCCTGGGGGAAAAAACATCTCCTGACTGCTGCCAGGTTCAGGTATAGCCCATTTAGTTGGACCAGAAATGAGCAGGAGGCTAGGGTTTTGGTAAGTAGGCACTGGGAAGCTGGCATCCTCCCTCCTGGGGCTATTTGCCACTGAAGAGCTAGTACATTCTGCTGATGGCATCTCCTTTGTACAGGCATTCCACAAATAACTGCAGACCTGGAGCAAGGCATTGGTGGGATTACAAGGATGAACCAGACCCAGGCAGTGCACCTCATAAAACTCACAGCCCAGGGGTGGGTAGCAAAGCCCGTGTACAACAATCTGTAATGCTGGAGCCTGCCTACCTCATTTCACATCCTACTCTTGCTCTTACTACAGATCACTAGGCAAGTTACCTACTTTCTCTGTGCCTTAGTTGCTTATCTATAAAATTTGGACAACAATCACACTTACCTTGAGAAGATTAAGTGAATTAATGCATATAAAGCTCATAAAACAGTGTCTGGCACATGGTAAGCATTTAATAAAAGTTATTACTATTATTATCATATACTATATATTATTATATACTATTAATTATATAGCATATACTATAATACTATATAGTATATATACTATAGTTATACCATATAAGTATATAGTATATATATATAATATATACCATATATGTGTCATATAACATATCTAACATATATTATATATACTATTATGAAAATGATTAGATATTAATACAAAGTTCTGTAATAACACCATGGAAAGGGAATTATTTCTGATAAGGCAGGTTAGAGAAAGATGTAGTTATAAAAACGGCATAATGGGCCGGGCGCAGTGGTTCGCGCCTGTAATCCCAGCACTTTGGGAGGCCAAGGCAGGTGGATCACCTGAGGTCAGGAGTTCAAGACCGGCCTGACCAACATGGTGAAACCCCATCTCTACTAAAAATACAAAAAATTAGCTGGACATGGTGGCAGGCACCTGTAATCCCAGCTACTTGGGAGGCTGAGGCAGGAGAATTGCTAGAATCCCCGGGAGGTGAGGTTGCAGTGAGCTGAGATCACACCATCGCACTCCAGCCTGGGGGACAGAGCAAGACTCCATCAAAAAAAAAAAAAAAATGCATAACAGTCACTATTTGTCAAAAGCTTAAAAGCCAGCTCATAAGCATTAACTAACACAGTCCTCCCAAAACCCTACGAGCAGATACTTGCCACCTTTTGACTGCAAAAGCTCATCCTCAGAGAGGGTAAGTAACTTGCAGAGCAGTTCCATGGTGGAGCCCATTTGCACCCAGGTGGGGCTGTCTCCAGAGTCCAAATTCCTAACCACTGTACCTTATTCCTCAGGATATGTGACTTCCAATGAGAATCAGAAGGGCAGGAAAAGTATGGAGTGTCAGGGTTAGGATGGAGAGGGCACAGAGGCCTCCATGGCCGGAGCCCAGTGCCAGGGCAAAGGGGCTCCATTAGTGCAAGTGAAAGAACGCTGAGACTCCTCCACTCTGCACAGGCTTCTCCACCTCAGCCAGGCCCGTGGAACATGTAGCCTTCCCTGTCCTAAGCCTCCAAGCCCATGTCATAGATGCAAATCCCAGAGGACAGGTGGAGATGGTTGTGCTGAGTCACTGGAGCTGAGGCCACACTTGATGGGGTACGAGAAGCAGGAAGCCATCCCCTCTCCTTCTCATTTATTTCTCTTACGTCCTCCCACTTCCTTTTGTCTCCTGTTTGGTGAGATCCCTGTTACTACAACCTGCTTAGAGCCCCCTGGGCCTGGCTCACTGGCCCTGGGGAAGAGATGCAGGGGACCTCAAGAAAGGTTCCCAGAAGCAGGTGAGGCTGCTCGGGAATGAATGGAGGAGCAGACTCACTGCAGGGAAAACCAAGAGCTTATAGCTATATGGCTATTGGCTCAGGACCACCTGCCTCCTCCAGCAGCCATCCCTGACATCAGCGTCCTCACCTGCACCATTCAAGAGAGGGTTTCAGACAAACAGGAGACCAGGTGTACAGCTGGAGCAAAGTAGTCAAAACAGAGCACCTTTGCTTTCATTCATTTCTACCTGAAGGTGAGAGGTGCAAAGAGAGATCCTGGATGACCTGAAGACTCTTCTCTCACCAGGAAATTCAGACCAGGGAGAGATGGCAACATAAGCTAATGAAGTCATCTTCACCCAAGTGAGCACAGTGCACCCATTCACCTACACAAAGGCATTTGTCAAGAACATACTGTGTGCCAGGCACCAGGTAGGTGGGGTCACAAATAGAATCCCTACCTTCTAATGAGGGAGGCTTTCGAATAAGCAAATATTATAAGACAATGGGATTCGAGCTATGATCAAGGAGACACAAAGTGCTGTGGGAGGAAACAAGACGGCAGCCAATCTGCTAATGTAGGGTGGATGTGGGCAGGATGTAGTGGCCTCTGAGTTGAGTTGAAAAGAAGAAGTGGGAATTGGAGTTAGCCAAGGGAAAAAGTGGGATAGTGCCATTTCAGAAGGAGGAAGAGATGGGAATGGGTGTTTATGCAGATGTTTGTGGTTACAGAAAATCAAAGAAGCTCCAATCTGACTGCATATATTTTCTCTGAGAGGGATAGAAGAGGTGGTAGAGGAGAAAAATTTAAAAATCACTCCATTAGGAGATGATGGGAGCTGGAAAAGGAGCTGGATAGGTGCTATGGTTTAGATATAATTTGTCTCCACTGAAACGCATGTTGAAATTTCATCCCCAGTGTGGTGGTGTTGAAGGCAGGGCCTAATAGGAGCTGGTGATTCATGGGGGGATCACCTGTGGTGGGATGGTTTGGTGCCATTCTCAAGGCAATGGGTGAATTCTTGCTCTTGAGAAACTGGATTGGTTCTTGGGAAAATGGATTAGTTCCCATGAGAGTGGGTTCTTATAAAGCCAGGATGTCCCTGAGGTTTGGTCTGTCTTCCCATGTGCCCACTTCCTCTTTGACCTTCTCTGCCTGTCTTGATGCAGCACTAAAGCCCTCACCAGAAGCCAAGCAGATGCCAGCACCATGCTTCTTTTACAGCCTGCAGAATCATGAGCCAAAGAAAATTCTTTTCTTTATAAACTACCTAATCTCAAGGTATTCCTTTATAGCAACACAAACAGACTAAGACACTAGGGATATAAGTCATGTGCACAGGACTCTCCCAAGGCAGTATCCTCTTCCTAATGAAGGGTTCAATTGGGATTTCCTATCTTTTGGATGGTTTTGGCATATGAAATGCTGTGTGCTATAGTAGGAAAAAAAAGCAATTTCCTGAAACATTTTACGTAAGTTATCTCATTTGATTAACTCTGCTTTACAAATGAATAAGCTAATGTATTGGAGTGATAAGTAACTTGCACAGTGTCACATACTTGGGGAAGTGAAAACCTAAAGAAGGTGAGAGACTCATTCTCCCTGCTTTAGGTGCATGGAAATGATGGAAGTTGAAGACAGATCTTCCTACTCCAAGTCCTAAGTTTTGCACTGTTAAGTCAGAAGACATAATTCCAGTCTCAGGTCTGTTACTAACCTGCAATAGGATCTTGAATTAGTCATTTAACTGCTCTAAGCCTCAACTTCCTCATTTGTAAAATGAGTCTATGGGTCTTTCTGAAACTCTTTTTTTTTTTAAGACAGGGTTTTGGCTCTGTCACCTCAGACTCCCAAGTAGCTGGGACTACAGGTGCACGGCATCACACCCGGCTAATTTTTTAATTTTTTGTAGAGACAGGGATCTTACAATCTTTCCCATGCTGGTCTCAAATTACTGGGCTCAAGCAATCTTCCTGATATAACTAGAGATTCAAGAATGGCCCCTAGAATCCAACCCATGAGCCCTCTAGCCTAGGAATGAGGCTTTGGCAAGAAATATCAAAGATGGGTTATCTTTCATTTCCACAACCCTATAAGGTTTGGGAATTCCAAATAAACAAATTGTCCTTAATAATTTGTTGACCTAATTTGTTGCTATCTCTCCATGCATGGAGAGATCGCACACAATGAGTGCAAAAGACCAAAAGTAAGCACTATGACCAACTCATTGTGTACCCTTGGGCAAGGCCACCTCACCTCACTCAGACTCAGTTTATTCAGCTGTGAAATGAAGTAGAAGATCCTTAAAGTCCATCCTACTTTAAATGTCTCCCACAAACCTTAACTCATGTAAGCAAATGCATCCTCAACAGGTCTACTTGATTTTCCAGTAAGCATTTCTAACTTAATGTGTCTAAAACAAAATCCACAATTTTCCCCATCAAATCAGCTCCTCTTGCAAATGGCAATCATATCTAAGTTTCTCGGACAAAAAACTTGGGGTCGTCCTTGGCCTCCCTCCTTTTTTCATCCTCTGCACCCAGCCTGTCAGAAAATCCTATTAATTTTACCTTCAAAATATGTATAATATACAACTACTTCTCAGCATCTCCGCCGACATTACCACGCTAGCCAAAGCTATCATCATTTCTCCCCTAGATTAACGTGATCCTTCTCTACCTGGTCTTATTGCCTCTAATTTTGTCATTCCACAGTAACAGCAGCCAGAGTGATCCTTTTAAGGCATAACTATGCCCCTGCTTTGTTTAAAACCCTCCAATGGCTTCCCATCTCACTTGGGCAGAGTCTCAGGTTCTCATTCTGACCCGCACCCTAATGATCTGGCATCCTCCTGCTCCTCTCTCCTTCTACTCTCCTCCTGTTCATCCTGCTCCTGTCTCCTTCTACTCTCTTCCTGTTCACTCTGCTCCAGGCACACTGACCCCCTTGCCGCTCCTTGAACAGGCCAACCATGGTCCTGCTTAGAGGATTTTGCACTCACTGTCTCCTCTGCTGGGAAAAGATTTACCTGGCATGCTCCTCCCCTCTTCGGGCCACTGAGAAGATGCTGTCTTACCAAGGCAGCCTTCCCTGGCCATCCTGTTGGAAATAGCACTCATGCACATTCCACCCCACCTCCACTTTCTAATCCCTTAACCTGCTTTCTTTTCCTTCATATCATGGACAGACTATCTTGTACAAGCAGCATGTCTCAAATTGTAATGTGCACACAAATCAACCAGGGATCTTGTTAACTGCAGATTCTGACTCTATAGGGTTGTGTTCTGCACTTGTAACAAGCTTTCAGATGATACCATTGCTGTTGGCCCATGGATCACACTTTAAGAATATAGAGTATATAGCATTTATTGATTTATGTCTGTCTCCTCCAACAAAAAAAGGAAGCTCCATGGTAGCCAAAACTTTGTCTGATTTTTGTTGGGTTTTTTTTTTTTACTTCTATATTCCTTAGCCTTTATATCAGTGTTTGGCACAGAATAGACATAAGATAAATTCATTGAGGGAATCATGAAGGTATGAGGCAGATACATGAGAACCCCAGAAGGTCATCCAGTAAAGTCCTAGGAGCTAGAGCAAAATCCAGTGGGATGGTGTCCTGAAGCAGACAGAAATGTGATAAGTCAGAGAAGGCAATGGTGTCAAATCAGGTCAGCTGAATCCAGTGATTAGGTTTAAGAAATTAATTGGACCAGAAATGAGAGACAAGGCCCAAGAGTCCAGGGCTACAATAGACCAGAAAGCTAGAACAGGGCAGAAAAGAAGTGAGCAGGTTCAAAAGAATTGTTTCAGTCAAGACTGCAATGCTCAAAGCCCACTTTGTGATGTGGAGATGATATGGCCTATCAGTAGGCTGCTCTGGTTCAAAGGCGCAGTTGGGTAGGACAAATTCTATTTCATTTCAATCCATCTTGGAACTACTTGATTTTAGGATACAAGAAACTAGTTTCTTAAAGTTTACCATCTACTGTATTTGATTTAATTTGTCCTAAATTTCTTTCTTTCTAGCTTAAAAGATGTCTCATAACTTATGTATTTCAGGGTAATACAATAATTTCATGGTGTGTTGCATACCACTTTGATGCTGACATGGTTTTTCTGATGATGATGATGATGATGATGACGATGATGATACCATTTTCACTTTCAAAAGGGTTTGAGGCAGTTTATAGAATAATAACAACAACAATGAATAACATTCGTGTGGTGCTTACTATGTGCCAAAAACTGTTCTAAGGACTTTACAGATATTTGCTCATCTAATCTTTCCAACAATCTTACGAGGTTGGTACCTTCATTATCCCCACTTTATAGGAAAGAAAACAGAATCTCAAAGAGGTTAAGTGACTTGCCCAAGATCACTCAGCTAGCAAATAGCAACACCTACAATAAAATAAAAAAATAAAATCTGTCAGAACCAAGTCATAAAGGAAGAATGGTGAGTGGGAAGAAACTAATTCATTATCATAAAACTTGGGGAGAGAATGTTATAACTCAACACAAAACTTCATTGTAAGCTTCCTGGAAGCCCACGGGAGAAGGAAAATGGGTTGGGCTTTATCCAAAGGTTACCTCAGGCAAATTTTAAGAGAGTCTTCTGACACTAGACCAGAAGCAGTAAAGACGGGTAGTCGGTGTGAGCAATGCCACTCTAGAAGGCAGAGTCAGAGAGAAGTGCAGAGTCAGAGGCCACTGGGGTAAGTAGATTGAGGTGCCAAAAAGGCCAGCAACAGAGGTGGAGTGAAATAGAGACTAGAAGGAGGTGGAAAAGGTTCCAAACACAGAGGAGGCAAGAGTCAGCATAAACCATCAATGCAGGGGAGGGTCAGCACTCGAGTGAGTCATGGAAATGCAGGATTCCAATCACAAAGTCCTTTTATACCTTGCTACTTAAAGTGTAGTCCTTGAACCAGCTCAGGAACTTACTAGAAATACAGAATTTCAGGCTCCATCCAGTTCCACTGAATCAGAATCCACGTTTCACAAGCTCCTCAGGTGATCGGAATGCACACGCCAGTTTGAGAAGCACTGCTTTGGCATGGGCCTTGGTGAATGCCCACACAGCAGTAGACTCTGAACACACACCCAGTGCTGTGATAGGTGCCCTCACATTCATTATCTCCTGGGATCCTCATAACAATCATACAATAAAGATATCCTTTTTGTACTCATTTTACAGATGAGGAAATTGAGGCTCACAGTCATACCTAGTGAGAAACAGAGCTGAGACTTGCCCAAACCAATTACTTTCCATTCCATTCAATTCGTTTCTATTAGCATTTCAGTGAGAATTTATCCTGGCCAAGGCAATAGCGGACAAGCTGCTGCTAACATCATTCTGAAGGGAAGAAGCAGGGGGCCTATATCAGAGTGTGTTACAGCAAACAATGGAGGAAGGTTCAGCAGTAGGTTCTGATCGAAGAGAAGGAGACAGATGACAGCAGGTAGGATGGATGTCTTCCAAGAAGGTACAACCAGAGCCTTCCGGAAACATGGCAAAGTTGGCCCTGAATCCATCCAGAAAACAAGTCCTTCATATTACAACTGGAGACATGTAGAGGTAGCTCCAGCCAGGCCACGCTGCCCTATCTAAGACCCTCCCCTTCCCGCCCCCACCTCAGCTAGCTGCAGTGGTGTGTTACCCTTCTGACTGTTCCGTTCGTTCAGCGAAATGTCAGTGTAGGAGCAAACTGAGAGTGAATCTGTCTTTCATTTGCCAGTTAGTCATGTACCACTTAACTGCTCACATGTGTGATTTGAGCACATGTGTTACATGTTACTTAATTTTTCCTTTATTGGTGATTGGTTTAATGAAGTTGCACATGGGCCAGGATGGTCTTGTATCTAATTGGCTTCCCCACACCACAAGGTGGACGCAGAATGCATGTTTAATAGATTTTTATTGATGGATCGCCTCTTCTAGAGAACAAAACCAGAGCCCTCAGTCCCTCAATGCCCCACCAGGGAGAGCGGTCCAGGTGGAGGAGATGAGTCCTGAGAGCTGAGTGGGTCCATCTACGTGGGTTGGCCTGATGGTCCCTTCCTCACCCAGTTGAACCCTCCTATCAGGGCTCAGGGAATCCCTGACACGCCTCTCCCCTCCTCTTTCATCTTCATGGGAAACAGAAACCACCAAATGTGGGTGTGTGGTGTGAAGACACTAGATGGTGTTCTCGTCCGGGCAGCTGTTTTGCTGTGTTGTTTTCCTGCCCCTTCCTGAGAAGATAAGATCTGGACAGGCTTGTGATTCTCTCCCACAGACCCTCAAAGGCAACAAGCAAGCCAAGTTCATTTCTCAGGCACCTTCTCAGAAGCACACCCCACATCAGTATGTTTAATGAGATCCGGGTCACTTGAAAGCAACAGTGAAAGCAGCTTCCCTAAAACACAGGGCAAGATCAGTGCCTCCTCTGAGCTTCCCTTTCTTCTCCAAGATCCCCAGGCAAAACTGATTTGCATGGGCAGCCAACTGGTACCTCCTAGAAGGAAACTTGAAGCCTGAGGTCGCTGGAGATACCAACACCTTCCCCAGCTGTAAGGGGGTCGGGGGAGATGAGCACTTAACAGAAAACAAAATTTGCAGGTCTTTGGGGAGGCTGGGGAGAGGGAAGAAGACTGCTCTGGAAAACACAGAAGGAGAATAAAAGACAGAAACAGTTAAAAAGAATAAATGACTATGAGCACAAACTCTGCTACCTGGCTTCAAAATGGGATTGCAGTTGCAAGATGGCCCCAAGATATGAACTAACTCCTCTGGGACCCAGATTGAAGCCCAGGTGGCAACTGCACCTGCCTCACCCAGTGCAGAACACAGAATTAGCCCTGCTCTGCAAAGCCCTCTGACTGGCTTACTGTTACCACTGACCACCCCCCTTCCCCTGCAACCCAAAAGGACGGAAACCTAATTTTGATCACTCTTCCTTCCTCCAAAGCTGCTTCTCCTTCATTCCTCTTCAGACCCCCTTATATTGTAAACTGGCAGCTGATAATACCATTCACTTTCAAACCAATGTTTACTGAGAAGTCAGAGGAAGTGAATATAGAAGATAGGGCTTGCAAAGACGGAGGGCAAAAGAATTGGAGATTTCTTCTTCTATTTGAAAGCATCATGCCCTCCTGACCTAGGTCCCAGAGACCAGGCTAGAGAGAGAAAGAGAGACACTGAGGTTCCTGGTGTATCTCCTGATGTGCAAAATGGCAGGAGGAGGAGGCTGGTATTGCTTATGGCCCCAAGTGACCTAAGGATGGCCTTTCCCAATGGTGAGCCCAACAGCCTCCCAGAGAATCAGACCTCCAGAGCAGAGCTGGGAGGGGAAGACATGGCAGCCTTGGAGGCTTGGCCTACGGGATGGGGGAAAATTAGAGGAGCCAGAGACCCACAGTTTAGAAATACAGTGGAGGCCAGGTGCAGTGGCTCATGCCTGTAATCTCAAAACTTTGCAAGGCTGAGACAGGAGGATCCTTTGAGCTCATGAGTCTGCCATCAGACTGGACAACATAGCAAGACTCTGTCTCTACTAAAAATCAAGAAAAAAAAATAGCTGGGTGCAGTGGCACACACCTATAGTCCCAGGTACTCAAGAGGCTGAGGCAGGAGTATCACTCGAGCCTAGGAGGTCGAGGCTGCAGGGAGCCAAGATCAAACCACTGTACTCCAGCCTGGGCAACAGAGTGAGACCTTGTCTGAAAAAAGAAAAGAAAAGAAAAGAAATACAGTGGAACATGGCAGCTCCTTTGTTGTTAAGTTCCAGGATATTTTTCATTCTGGGCAGCCTAGAGTGTCTTTAGCTGTTAAGGGGAAAGAGCTTGGAGGATGTGGGGAAGGGAAAGCTGGGGTACTGAGGGTTGAGCCTGGTAGGGAGATGGAGTTGCCTGGACTGAATCTTCAGGGCCTTCATCAGTTCCTTTCCTGTCCCCTGGATAACAAACTGGGCCTCTCTTCCTCTCTCTCCCTCTCTTTCTCTCTCTCTCCCTCTCTCGTTTTCTCACTCTGGCTCACACATACACACGTTTTCTTGATTAGATCGTTACATTCAATCCTAGGTAGGTGTGCCTCTAATTTCGGGTCCCCAAGCATACACACCCCAGACCTCAGGGGACTTTGGCTTCCTGAGGTCAGGTCGGAGCACAAACAGATCTGAAATGCCATTAGTCACACCATGGAATGGAGTGAGTTGGGTGCTTCAGGTAGATCCACAGTACACCTTGGCTGTCACTCGGTGTTATTCCTTAACAGCCTGAAACCCCCAGGACGTCCTGACAGTGTCTTCCCTGGGTGGGCCAATGTGAGCAGAAAGCACGGGCTTTGAGGCTGGAGCCCCTGCATTTGTATTCTGGCTCCACCGCCTACACTGTCACCATGAGAAATCAGTTTGACTTCTTTAAATCTCCTTTTCCCCTAGGTAGGAAAGGGGCAGTAATGGTCCTTAGTAGGACTGAATGAGATACTGCGTAGGCCCAGCACGGTGCCTGAGCAGATCAAGAACTCAATAACTCATAGTCATTCTTATTTTTAACAGCACTTCCATTATGATTGTTATCCTCCAGGTCAGAAGCCACGCTGGGCCTGCAGTGAATTTTCTTAGAGTAGATTTTTGAGGGAGCCGGTCCCCAGCTCTTTCCAGAATCCCCAGAAGCTATTAAGGACGTCTGTGTACACCCAGTTTGCCATGTTTAGTTAAACCTTGAGGGACTCACGCCCCAGTGCAGCCCACGGTTTTTGCAGAGCTGATGACTAATATTTTGTAGAGAGTCTGATGACTCCAATACACCTGCCTTATGTCCCTGGGTCTGAAACAGCTTTCTCAATAGACTGAGAGATTCACTACAAGGACTCTCCTTTGTCAACATTTTACCAGCCCTGATGAAGGATTAAAAATTATGTTAACCAGCAGTTCTGACTTGGCTTCTGTCAGTCACAGCTTCACATGGCTGCACTTGCTTCTCTCTTCCTCTTCCTCTTCCTGTCCCCTCTTTGCTGATCTGGACTCAGCCTGGTATTCTTGTCACAAGGTCATCGCCTAGGTGAGCTCAGCTCAGCGTGAAACAAAACAGCTCATCTGAAGGCACCACACAGTCCGTACTGGGAGGAGGGGACCCTCCTCAATCCCCTGCCTTCTCACAAGTGGGCTCTTTTGGTTCCATCTTGCAAAAGCTGGGCAGTAAGAATTTTAATCTGAGCTCTCGGAGCCCTTGGACACAAGGAGAGCATGAGCTGCCCCTAATTCCTTGGGTGCTGGGTGATCTGCAATCACTCCCTCATAGCACTGTCTGAGGGTTGACCACTCAGCTTGCAAAGATATCTAGGCACAATTTGTTTTCAAAAGGCTTGCATGTTTGTTATTTTTTGAACTTTGGCTTTAGATCAGTTTGGGTGTTCTCCAGAGAAGAGCCACTCTGCTTCGGCATTGAAGTGTTCTCTCACTCACGCTCTCCTCCCTACTCCCAAGTGTCTTGAATCACTGCTGCATTGCAGGTTCATGCATCTGGATTGTTTTCATGTTTTTGGGCCATGGCGTGTATTTGATAAACACACGGTCAGTTTACACTGCCTGGGAACTTAGGGGATTTCCTCTCTGTGGGAAACAGCTGTGAGGAGCTTGACCAAACTTGGCTTTGTGGAGAGTAAGACATCGCCTCTGATCATCCACGTGGGGCAGCTGCACTGGCTGTGTTCCTGTTGTTATGCCTGAGGATTCTCCTAGAAATCTAAGCTAAGAAAGGAAGCTCATTATGCTCTCCTCCCTGGTTTCCAGTTTAGTTGTTCATAAGTGATTTTGCATATTATAAAACCCCATGTCTGTTCACCTTCACGCCATCTGCCAGCAGCACCTTAAGCCATCTGACTGCTGTGGGACCTCTGAGGCCACAGAATTATGGCATCATAAAGCTGGAAGGGACTTTAAGAGAGCCATTCGCCCAACACATTAGATGAGCACTTACTATGTGCAAAGTGCTGTACTAGATGCCATGGGTGAAGGAAGGTGAGCAAGACCCAGCCTCTGTCCTCAAAGAACTGACAGACTTTAGGCTTGGCCATCATCGCCACAAAGCCTTCTGTGACCTTCTTCTTCAGGTAGGCTCAAGATGTCCTCCTTAGTTCATGCCCCCTGCTGAGCACTATCACAGCACCTCCCATGCTGCAGTGAAGTGATCCTTGTGTCTGTCTTCCACATAGAATGTGAGCTTCTGGAGGGCGGGATCAACCATGCTGGGTGACATTGAGATTCTGCAGCTCCTATCATAAGGTTTTCATAAAGGGGAAATAAGATTAAGAGTAGAAACACTCTATTTACTAGCTACTTAGGCTAACCACCAAAACCAGAGGAGGTTGGTAGCTACCTGAAGCAGAAAGAACTAGAGAAGCCAAAGGGATACTTGAGAGTCCATGAGAAGCTGGGAAAACTGGAAGCATCTAAACCACCATTCTCTTGGCCCTTCTGCAAACCCTCTCTGCCATGTCTGCAGGAGTTTGTTTTAGTTCACTAGGGCTGCCAAAACAAAGTACTGACTGGGTGGCTTAAATAACAGAAATTTACTTCCTCATCATTGTGGAGACTGCAAGTCCAAGGTCAAGGTGTCAGCGGGGTTGTTTCTTCTGGGAGCTCCTCTCCTTGGCTTCCAGATGGCCACCTTCTCTCTTTGTCTTCACATGGTCTTCCCTCTATACCTATCTGTGTCCTAATCTCTTCTCATAAGGACACCAGTCATATTGGATTAGGGCCTACTCATATGACCTCATTTTACCTAAATAACCTCCTTAAAGACCTTATCTCCAAATAGAGTCACATCCTGAGGTACTGGGGATTAGGAAGTCAACCTATAAACTTGGAGGAGAAGGAGAAGGCTGCACAATTCAGCCCATGACAGAAGTTAACACCGATGCTCAGAGAAGTGCCAGTGAGTCCCTGATAAAAGCCACAGCCAATCAGTTCAGGAACCAAGAATTAGGCCTGTAACTGCCTTCTTTCTTGGCTGACTGACAACCCTAGAGATACAAAGCTTCATCCAGCACTGGTAACCGAACTTAACTATATTTTGCCACCACCACTTCCTGTACGTGCCGCTCGCCCCTTGGCCTCCCCACAGCACTGGTACTACCTGAGGTGTCTGTATTTGAGCCAAAGGCAAGAGAAGGTGTCAATGCAGAAAAGAGAAAGAAACATGTCTCCCTTGGGACTAGGATGGGAAATGACACGGATGGAGGCAATTTCCAAGGAGAACCACTGGCTCGCTTCCCAAGCTCGTAAGCAGAACATAGAAAAAAGGTCCAAATGCCCTGGCTAGATGGAAGAGAGCCAAGCCACCAGCAAGCACCAGCAGCAGGTCTCTGACTGCCAGCCAGGGCCATGGTGCTGCCAGACAGGAACTGACATGGAGCAGAGAGAGAGGCCTGGCAGCGGGATGGCTTCACCCTCCACACAGCTTTTGCTGTTGGCTTCTGCAGGGTCATGAGTCTTCAGCAGCCTCAGTTCCCAGAGTCACTCTTCACTATTGGGTGTCATATTGGGAAAAGAGTACAGGATGTGAGCTTCTAGATGAACCAACACATTATAATCAGACTTGGCTTAGTTTGGCCACACAATGCCAAGACAGCAGGGAGGTGTTGCTAACTCAGCACCAGGCACCCAAGGACAGGCAGGTCCAGAAGTGGCTTGGGGTAAAGGAATCTATAATGGACACCTGTAGTATCCTAGAGATGCTTAGGGTCCAGCCATTAAGCTGTAGTCCAGTTCTCTAGGCAAAGGAAAGTTCATAGTCTATCTTCTCAGCTGCCCCTGAACCCAAGTCTCAAGGTGCAAAGTCCTGGAGGACTTGCAAAAACCAGCTGCTGGCTTGCCCAGGAGATATTAAAGTTTCCTTTAAAATCATCCCAGCAGTCCAGATGACCTGCTCTTCAATCTCATCCTGAAATTGCATCCACAGCAGGGGAGACCAATCTGAGCAGCCAGCTCTGGAAGTGAAACTGAGGAGATCATAGCCAACAATGCTCCTTGGACCAGGTGGCATTCTGGGCTTTGCCTGGAGAAAGCCACATTTTTTACACAAAGACCAAAAGACTAAGGATCAGTAGGAAGAAGGCAGTGGGCATGGTAGGGTGTGGACTCTGCCTTAGCAGAGACTGTGGGGGAGAGAAAACAGGGGGAGATAAGACCATGATCATCTCACAAGAGTTAGGCCTCAAAAGCCACAGGAGCTGTATGTAGAGCTACTTTGCCCACCTGTGGTTCTCCCCTGTAATGGGTAAGAACAAGAAACAGCATTCAACAATTTGAGATAGGAGTTTGTCTAGTAGAAGGCCAGAGGGATTGCAGTAGCAACCTGGTGACCCCATTCATTCATTCATTAACACATTTTTATTGAGCACCTAATTTGTGCCAAGCATTATGCTGAGTGGTTGACAGGATAAAAAATAAACTAACAGGCCTTACCCTCATGAAGCTTACATTCTAGCAGAGAAAAGAGAAAAGAATCAATTATACAATTCAAAACATTAATAATTGTAATAAGTGCTACCAAGGGCTTTGAGAGTACATGATGGAACACAATCTTGGAGGTTCCAGAAGGCTCCCTTGGGAAAGGGACACCTAGGCTAGTCCCTAAAAGGTGAGAGGAAATTACCTAGAAAAAAGGATGGGATGGGGATGGGACAGAACATGCCAGGAAAAAGGAGTAACTTATGCAAAGGCCTTAAGGCTGGAGAGAGCATGACAGAGTCAAGGAACCAAGGTCCCAAGTGGCTGGAGTCCAGAGATTGGTGTGCGATGGATCTCAAGAGCCTAGCTCTCAGAGAGGGCACCTCATGCAGGGCCTCAGAGACTATCTAAAGGGTTTTTATCTCTAAGAGCAGCCAGAGCCATAGAAGGGCTTGGGGGAGGATGAGATGGCATAATTAGCTATGCTAACCTGAGCATTCAGCCCTCCCCTTTACCTAATGTTGCCTCCATACAAAGGAGGAGACCTGGCCTTGTGTCTGAGTTCATCATGATCTGAAAAACTCCAAACTGGACAATTCATGAGAGCTACTTTGCTTCTAGCAAGCAGAGCTAGTCAACCGATTTGCAAAGACAAAATTGAGGTTTGCACGTGTTTCCCGAAGGGCAGGATGTCCCTATGGGCTCCAATCTGGCTACCAATTAACTGATGTCTGCACCTTAGAGGTGTAGACCCGCCCAGCTTGCAGGAAAGAGAAAATGGGGCTAACTTCCCCAGCAACACTATAAGGCTTACAAAAAGTAGAAGGCGGCTGGGCGTGGTGGCTCACACCTGTAATCCCAGCACTTTGGGAGGCTGAGGCAGGTGGATCACAAGGTCAGGAGTTCAAGATCAGTCTGGCCAAGAGGGTGAAACCCCATCTCTACTAAAAATACAAAAATTAGTCAGGCATGGTGGCAGGTGCCTGTAATCCCAGCTACTCAGGAGGCTGAGGCAAGAGAATTGCTTGAACCAGGGCAGCAGAGGTTGCAGTGAGCTGAGATCACGCCACTGCATTCCAGCCTGGGCAACAGAGTGAGACTCCATCAGAAAAAAAAAAAAAAAAAGGCAGAAGGCATGGCAGGTCACAGCAATTTTTCATGATACCATTGAGACCAAGCTCACGGCAATTAAAAGGGCCCAGAAGCTGCTGGAGAGCAAGTCAGCCTCTCCCCATCTCTGAAACTCAGGAAAACAGTCCCTTCTCTATGCACCAAGAGAGAATCTCTAATCTATCATTCCAATAGGATTCTCCTAAACTGCTTCAAACCAGTCTTTTTATCCCACAACAAAAGGATGCAGGGGAGGGTCTTCTGGTCTCAGCGACCTTCATAAGGGAGCCCCAGCAAATCCTTCCTCCAGCTCTGAGCCAAACATGCACCAAGCTCAATCTCAACCTAAATATTCAAGGCACAAAAACCGATCTTAGAGGTCCCAAGTAAGGGCAGAGTGGTTCTGAAAAAGACCACACTGACACACTTCTGCTGGACTTCCTCTCATGCTCATGAGAAACGGCTGCTCTGCGTGGCCTCTGAGACCACCCACGTGCCCTCCTGCTGGACACTCAAGATGGACATTCATAGTGCTCACCCCACCCTGCCACCCCAAGAGTCCTGGAAATGCATGTGCACACCAGCCTCCATCGCCCTAACATTCACATGGCCACCAAGCGCAGGCTGGAATAGAAGGATGTGTCCTTTGACCTTTTTGTCCTCTCTTCCCAGACTGAGTCTGGGCATCAAGTGCACAGGAAGACAGTTAACCTGAATCACCACGTGGCAACGCTCCTATTTAGAACCTTTGTGCCTCAGGTGCAGAGGATCAGCCAGGGACAGGACAGGGTGACTCCCGAGGCCAGAAACAGGACAAGGTCCCTCCCCTGCTTAATGAGAATGGACACGAGACACCCATAGGACACACTCAGGAACTCCAAGTTCTGTCTTGGCCTCCCCCATCCCCAGCTGACAGCCAATTCCCAAAAGCAGCCGTGGGCGGAGAGGGAGGGCAGTTTTGGATTCTATAGGCTATAAAGCAGATGCTGTGGCAGCTTCGGTCTTAGTGAGGCTGCACGCCTCTCTCTTTTCCCCCACCTTAGTGAGACTCCCTGTGCATTTCCATTTCTTTTCCAGCTGGGTACCCTGTAGCCAGTGACTCCTGACCTGGCTGCTCCTCAGCAGACACCTCAGGTTCCTCCTGCAGAAGAGACCCCTGTTGGCCACTCCTAAGCCCTCCTCAGGCCCCTAGATAGCCCCTCCACCCCAGTCAGCAAGAAGGGCCACCGCAGTGACAGAGCTCCCCCTACTGAGAGCTCGCTGTGGTGGCGGGCCCGGGAGACCGAATGAGGCACTCTCTCCCCTAGAAATTAGATTCTAGGAACACCTTCCAACTCTCCCCAACTCCACTGCTCCCAAATAAGGGCAGCATTATCTGGAAGATCCTAAGAATCAAATCCTTTTACATCAGTGCCATATCTCCGTTGTCAAAACTTGAAATAACACCCAGGACAGGCCCTTAGCCCAGCCTGGGCCAGACTAATGGCATGTGTTCCAAGGTCCCCAATGCACTGATCTCAAAGCATCATGTTCACCAAACCATTCAGTTAAGCATTCCTACTAACTACCTCCCAGAGAGCTGGCCTACCCTCCCCAAAGGAATTCTTAGACACCTTGCCCACCCTTACACCACAGGCAGCTGAGCCCAAGCTGACAACTTCCAAAGGACCTGTCGATATCAATGACAATAAATAATAATATAACACGCTTGGTTCTCAAAGTATATGACATACATTTAATCCACAAAAACAATGCCACCACCCCCAAAAAATAGATGTCACCATCAGATGAGGAAATTAAGGCATAAAAAGATGAGAGACGTGCCAGGATGAAAACTCAGCTCCTTACACATAAAGACCACTTTCTGGAGGAGCTGTGAGCTGAGGACTGTTAAGACGAACGGACATTGGAACCAGGAAATCTCCGAGGCCTGAGCTCCTTTCAGGGCCCTGCCAGAAGAGGAGGCTGAGAAAGCCAGACCTCTCCCTCCCCAGGTGCTAAGTCACCACAGAGACCCTCCCCAGGTCACCACAGCCTTAGAACCACCACCACCAGTGGCGCCAGAAGCAATTTGCTCCTCATGGAGGAGCAAAATAACTGAAGGGAAATGAGCACAGGCTCAGAGGCTTGACCAGCCTCTCCCATCCTGCCCATCACAAGAAACATGTTCTTCAGAGAGCTCTTATAGAGAAACACTAAAGGCCCTCACAGGTTCATCTTTAGGGCATCTCCCATCCACAGCCCAAGTCGATACAATCCAGTGCCCCAGGATACTGAGAGTGACATGGATAGATGATGCTCAATTTGGGAAGCAGCAAGGGCAAGGAATGCAAGGAAACTAGCCTGGGATCTAGAGCTGGATGACTTACAAAATGTTGGTGTCACTATCTAAAAACGAAGGAGTCAAGAGGAACACCGTGGGGTGAGAAAGGAGACAGTGAGTTAACTGGAAAATGCCGGGCGTCCTGCCCCACAACTTGGCATGGAATTCACCTCAATATAATTTTTGCTGTAAGATGACAGTGCTAATTTGTTCACATTTATTAGAGTTGGTTAATCCACCCAAATAATTCATTTATTTGAGGCCAATAAACTGAATGCTAACTGGCCTCAAAGTCATTCATCATCATTAAGTGGTAAGGTCATGTGGTTATTAATAAACCAAGCCTGTAGATAAAAGATTTACTGGTCACTTAACCATTTGTTTATTAATTCAATAAAATTAAGCTGGATGTGGTGGCTAACGCCTGTAATCCCAGCACTCTGGGAGGCCGAGGTGGGTAGATCACCTGAGGTCAGGAGTTCGAGACCAGCCTGACCAATATGGTGAAACCCCATCTCTACTGAAAATACAAAAATTAGCCAGGCGTGGTGGCGGGCACCTGTAATCCCAGCTTACTCGAGAGGCTGATGCAGGAGAATCACTGCAACCTGGGAGGCAGAGGTTGCAGTGAGCCAGGCTATATTAGGGTACTTTAATAAGAACAAGCCCGGTCCCCAAGAAGCTCAAACCTTACTAGAGAAGAGATGAGAAGTACCCAAATAAATGTGAACGATATCAAGGGCCATGACAGGGGACAAACTGCCATGGCAGTTTAGAAAGCAGATGAGCAGGTCCTTCCGTGCAATCATAGAGGGCTACATGAAGGAAGGTGCCATTTGGGCTGGACCTGGGAAAATGAGTAGGCGTGGAACAGACATTTATCGTGGGGCATGCATTCCAGGCAGAACATGTGCAAAGGAGGAGGTAGGAAAAAATGAAGAGTATTTTTTAGAAGCAATAAGGACACCTGGAAGACAGTAGCAGCATTTCTGGGTAGGGGGTTCACAGGTGATATTGAGGCCCTGCTGCATGCCAGGCACTGTGTACCATAGGCAGGCTCTAGGCTGATCACGAAGATAAATGCATACACAAAACACACAGGAACCCTGGCCTCATGGAGCTCATAGTCCCTCCAAGGATACGGTCGAAAAAGACTGGAAAGCCCCCAGTGCTGTCCATTTAAGTAGCCTGGGGACTTGGGGGTTAGCAATGGAGAATTAGTGACAGTTTTTAATGCTGCAAGGTTATGATCAGCGCCTTTTAGAAGATTAATCTGGCCCAATAGTAGAAGAAAAACTTAAGAAGAAAGAGGGAAAATATTGAAAGTTCAGTTAAGAAACTACTGTAGTAACCCAGATGAGAGATAATTACCAAAATCAGAGCAGTAGGTAGGAAGAAAAATAGGGTACGAATGCAAGAGATACTAGCCAAGCAGACTACACTCAGTTTGGGAACTAGCAAGGGCAAGAAAAGCATCAAAATGGACCTGAGGCTGGGCACAGTGGCTGATGCCTATAATCCCAGCTCTTTGGGAGGCCAAGGTGGGAAGATCGCTTGAGCTCAGCAGTTTGAGACTGGCCTGGGTGACATAGTGACATCCCATCTCTACAAAAAATTTAAAAATAGCTGGGCATGGTGGCACACACCTGCAGTCCCAGCTACTCGGAAGGCTGAGGTGGGAGGATCAAGTGAGCCCTGGACGTTGAGGCTGCAGTGAGCCAAGATTGCACCACTGCACTGCAGCCTGGATGATAGAGCCAGACCTTGTCTCAAAAAAAGGAAAAAAAAGGAGAAACTGACCTGGGCTCTAGTGCCTAGGTGATTTACAGAATGTTGGCGTCATTATCCAAAAACCAGGGTGTCAAGAGGAGCACAGCGGGACGAGGAGGGGGGTGATGAGGTCATGTGGGGTATGCTCAGTGTCTTCCCATAATGAGGCAGCGGGTGGTCCAGCCAGACAGAGGTGAGAATTGCCAAGAAACCACGAAAGCAGTGACAGAAGGAAGGGAAGGGAAATGAAAAAAAAAAAAAAAAAAACAGAAAAGAGGACTGGATTGAGAGTGGTTGTACCTACACATTGTATAGATCCTCCTGGCAGAAGACTCTAGCACCCATGGTTCTCTCTCCGTGTCTCCAAAGCTCTTTGGAAAGACACTTACTTTTGCAAAAGAAAAGGAGAATACACAATAGAGATAATGTACTGTAGAAATATGCATGGCAAATATGGCAAGGATAGGGAAAGGGGTTTGCATTCTAGTGGTGGTGGGTGAACAGGGTGTTTCAATCTGCAGTGTTCCCTTATAGCTCTAGTACACCTTGGGCTCACCTCTCACAGTGACTCTCCCTCCATGCTCTAGAGACCCTGACTCCTCAGTTTTCCCATTGCTACCAGAGCCCGGACCGGCCTGAATTCCAGACGATGACCACCACTGGATGAGACAAACCAGATTAGAAGTCACCCTCTTCACCAGCACCCAAGGCTTCTTCACCTACACTCCCCCTACCACACCCCTGTGCCACACTGCATCAGAGGCAGGCAGGCCTGGGCAGGTTTAGCACAGCCAGCTCCCAGGCTGGTGTGGGAAAGTTAACATCGCCCCGGAGTTTACTCAAAGTGTATGTGCCTTAACAGAGCATGTTTTCTGGAGCTTCCCTGAGAGCTCGCCAGCGCCATCAGAACATTTCTCAGTCTTTGCAAACACAATTGATTTACAATCCCACCACTGAAGTCACAAAGACAGAATGAAAATCAACTCCCCACAAAGGATATTATTTCCTTGAAGAGACTTAGAATGATCTCAGTGACAGAGTTTCTTCATAAGTGGGTAAGAAAAAGTCCCTACCCGCCTCCATTTTCTATTGGAACATCTCTTTTCTCTCATAATGCTGTTAAATATACCTCAGCAAAGTGGAGCTACTAAATTGAAATCATTAAGAAAGGATCAGTTCTCTACTCATCTCAGCTCTAGAGACTAGAGGAAAGGTGAGATCCATTCACAATAAGATGCTCTTCTTTCTGGAAAAAGGCAGCCACATCACAGACCTCTCTGAGCTGTGAAATTGAGCAGGACCCTTTGGTAGAGGCCTAGAGAGAGGGGCCCATGGCGGTCAAGAATATCATGGCCGCTCACCCAGCACTGCCCAACACCCAGACATGGGACCTCTGCTCACGCTCTCAAAGGACTGCTCTGATCTCACCCAGGCAATATATGGCCAACTCCATATAAAACAACAGAAGAATAAAAAGAGATTTTTTTTCCAAAAATATTCTTCTGCCGCTAATCCACCCTTTATAACTGTCAGGCTTCATGGGGCTGGCAGAGAGCCCATCAGATAACAATGCAGCTGTGGCCTGAGAAACGTGAGAAGAGGAGCAGATTAATAAAGATGAAAAACACGTTTGGTAACTGTGTCTGAGGGGAGGTCTCAGGGGAGTCTTTAGAGGGATACTCTGGCAGCTTGGGGACCCCAAAACCAATGCCACCCAGAAGCTGCAGCTACCCCAAGGGGAGGGGTCAGTCAAATGTGGTCCCTGAAAGCAGGCAGCTGACTTCCCTGACTTTGTGCACAGGCATTTGCTACCTGAGCCTTCGTGGGTTGACTTCATAGAATATGACAATAGATTGACAGAGGCATCACATCACAAGGCACATGATTTTGGTTCCCCCCACCCTGAACATTAGACTGAGGACACATAAAGCTCTGCGAGGAGGCAGCCCAAGGCGGTGGCATTCTCCCTTCCTGCTCACCGACAAGCCCCCAGCAAGCAGCTGTGACAAAGCAAGGATGAAGTTATAGGGAGAAGGATTTGACTAATGGCCATATTTTCCTCGCCAAGAGCTAGGATAAATGGTCCAAAAAGTGCGTAGGTAAGTATGGAGACGTCAGGACAGAAAATTTCTGAGTTAGGCCTGTCCTGAAATATCTGGGATTTGGTAGAGTATAGAATGGAAATACTGGTCTTCTAGACTGTGAAATGACAAGGATTATCACAAAGATGGAAGGGGAAGAGGAAGAAGATGAAGGAATCGAGTTCCCTTTTAAGACCCTACACCTTTCTCCATCATCATCTATGATGACGTCACAAAGAAAAGTCCCCCAATTCAGTCCCTCCAGATATCTTCAAACCCCACCGTATTGTTTCTGCTGCTTTTCCTTGCATCTCTGTCCTGCAATCCTCAGCAGGCCCTGCTGACCTACAGAGTTGGGCAGAGCCTCCAGTCAGGGACCTCTTCCTTTTGCCAATGCCTGGGGACTATGGCATTGGACCACACAGTCATCCCCCCAGGGGAGCAGACTGACAGCCAACCTGGGGAGAAAAACAATCAGGTATCAACAGGTTCTTCCTGATCCAAATTAAATTCTAGCCCAGAGGCCCTGAGCCCTAGGACACAAACCTCAATGTTAGGTCCTGTCTCTGAACTTCTCTACACAGTTACTCAGCCCCTGACTATTCGCTGTTTGGAGCCATTCAGGGGAAGTGGGGGTGCAGGCATTCATTCCACTCCCACTCCTGGAACAGGCTACCAGGGTCCACCAGTGTGAGAGGCAGGAATTTCTGCAAGGCTCTTCAGCTTCGTGGCTGCCTCAGGTTCATGGTAACCAGGAATACAATGTGAGGGTCTCATTAGCTCCAGGAAAAGGAAGGCCGGTGATAGACCGCTAGCTAAATAATTAAGCGAACATGCAATCACGAGTAACATTTATAGACCACTCGCTATGTATGTTCCAAGCATTGTTCTGAGCTCTCCCCATTCACAAATTTGTCCCATCTTCACAACTTACTTTTCTTAAATTGAGGTAAAAATCTATATCACTAAAATTCGCCATTTTAACCATTTTCAAGTGTACAAGTGAGTGACTTCCAGGATAGTTCCAGTGTTGTGCAACCATCACCACTATCTAATTCCGAGACATTTCAAAATACCCAGTACCCGTGAAGCAGTTACTCACAAAAACCTACTTTTGAGGGAGGCACCCCTACTAACAAAGCTTAACATCACACTCGCTCGGTAGAAAGGAGACTCCTTGAGAGACCAGTCAGTATTGCAGGGCAGGTCCCAAAAGACGAACTTGGAACTGAGAGGCAATAAATGAGTAACTTGCATGTCACTCAAATTTTACACATGAGGAAATTGAACACGGGAGGTTAAGCAACCTGCTCAAGGTCACACAGCAACTGATGAAATCAGGCTGATTCCAAAATGAGACAGACATTTGTGTCTCAAAGGTAAAGGTAAAAGCCAAGAAGACAGATGCTTTGCATCTTCTCAGGCATAAACAGGGGTTTATAATTGGTAAACAGATAAGGCGTCCCTGGACTTGTTGAGCAGATCTAAAACTAATAGGAAAAGGGACATTTCTGGAGCTTTGAAACAGTTTTAGGAAATTCAGTGAAGAATACAAAAAGGTAGTAAACTCCCAAAACTCATTAGCTATAAGAGACACGGGGCCACACAATTAGGCCAAGAAGTTCTGTAGCAACTGCTAAGCATTTGTTGAGCAAAGCACCCTCCTAGGCACAATGGAGAACGTAAAGAAGTAACTCCCTAACTTCAGTTCTTCTGCGGCTGATCCCACCTGCTTTCTCATATCTTCCAAGGTTATACACTTTCTTCAAGTCCTGCTGTACATCCCACCATCCTTAACACTCCAGAGGCTTTCCTGAGTCTGTGTTATTGTTGTTGGTGTTTTGTTTTGTTTTTCCCTTGTCTTAGTGTACCTAAATCCTATCCCTTCTGATTAGTACAGGCCTCAGTGAGCTCTTTCTGCTGAAAACAGCAAGCACATCATAATAGTAAACGCTTATGGTGCATTGTCGTGTGTTGTTAACCCAAAATATCGGAGATAGGTCGCAGTCAATTCAGAAAGTTTATTTTGCCAAGGTTAAGGACACATCCATGACACAGCCTCAGGAAGTCCTGAAGACATGTGCCTAAGGTTGTCAGGGTACAGCTTGCTTTTATACATTTTAGAGAGACATGAGACATCAATTGATATATGTAAGCTGTACATTGGTTCGGTCCAGTAAGGTGGGACAACTCAAAGTGGAGGCTACCAGGCTAGAAGTAGATAAAAGACAAAAGGTTGCATTCTTTTGAATCCTTGACTAGCCTTCCACTGAATACACAATTTAGTTTGGCTTAGTGTATCTGCATTTTTACATAAACACTAGGGCAGAGGAAGTAATCAGGTATGCATTTGTCTCAGGCGAGCCGCAGAGGGATGACTGAATTCTGCCTCTCCTTTGTCCACAAGCAATTTCCTTGTAGGCAAATTGTAAGGGAGGTAAGTATCTTCTTATCTTTGTAGCTACCTTATTTAGGAATAAAATGGGAAGTAGGTTAGTCTGACCACAAGGACACCATTACCAGCTTGACTTTTCCCTTGGCTTAGGGATTTGGGGGGTCCCAAGATTTATTTTCCTGTGTCAAACAATTGTTAGCACATGACTTCATTTTGTCCTCACCAAAAGAACCCAGATGAGGAAACTGAGACCCAGAGAGTTTGAATAACTTCCTCAAAGTCACACAGCCACTAAATGGCAGAATCAAGATTAGAATCTTGGTTGTTTTGATGCGAAAACCTCTTAACCCCAGATTAAAGTGCCTCTCAATTGAGTTTTCACATCACAATGCAGCCCTTCATCATATGGAGCTAATATTGCCTCTAATTCATTTATACATACCGGCCTTTTCTTTTTACCAGATTAAAAGAAGGCAGTCACCACGTATACAAAAGCAGCTCAGCATAGTCTCACATACAGTGATTAATTTTGTTCTCTTCTATGCCCCCATAGTGCCTAACTCAGTGACGAAAGGGTTTGATATTCAAAAGCAGAAATTAATGGACTTATCTGAAGGCAGAACATATTTGTGTACCTTAACCCAGGCAGTAAAGGAGGGCTATATTGTTCAGTATTGTATTGAGAGGTGAACTGAAGGATGGGGGGTTCAGGTCAACACATTGCTTTGTGGCTGGTCTAGAACCTTAGGCTCAGTATTAATGTTAGCCTAATAAACATAACAATAACTCCCATTTTTGGAGCCCTTGATGTGTCAGGCAGTGTTCTAAGCACTGAATTTACAGTATCTCATGAATCTTCATAGCAAGCCTATGATGTAGGCACTGCCATTATCACTTCTTCATAGATGAGGGAATCAAGACCCAGAGAAGTAACTTTCCTAAAGGGGCATAGCCAGTAAATGATAGAATTGGAATTTGAACACAGACCATTTTGATTCCAACAAAGAGGCCCCTCCAAAACCTACTTAGGGAATAATACCTCCCACCTAAGTTCAATATTCAAGCTTTTCATATTCTCAAATATTCACTGTTTAATCAACAGAAGTTAACTGATTCGCATAATATATGGCCCACCCTGTCCAGAGGCTTAGCATCTAGACAAGAGGAGGGATGGAGGACAACCCCCGGGACTGGACCACAGTGAAATGGGCTGTCCTGCGTGGGAAATGACCAGAGTGGAGGGCAAGCATGGGAAGTTTAGCTAAGAGATCTAATTAGATGACCTCTACGTTTTCTTCCAGCACCCAATCAGAGATGTAAGAACTGAACTCTAGCAACTTGCAGAGCTGGGGACACATACTTGACAGCCTCCAGAATGAAAGTAGTAGATGCTGTCACAACGCTTGGTTGGGATTCCCAGTGGAGGATACAGACATGGATCAGGGTAGATGCCAGAGAACTAAATATCAAGAAACATAGCCAGAGCCAAAGAGACTGTCAGGAAGGTCAGAATTACAAAAAAATAGTCAGAGCGCACAAGCACATCAGTGCAAATCAGTAAGCACTTATGAGTACCTACTATTGATTCCTTTGACATTTATTCATTCAACAAACATTTACTGAGTCTTAATGTGTGTTCCTGGAGCTAGAGAGAAAGGAGAAAGCACAGGTAGAGCCCTGCCCTCAGGTAGCTGACACTCTTAGAGAATGCTGATGGGCAGGGTATTTCATTGTGGAGCCACGTGAAGGAGTTGGATCCTGGTCCCTGCCTCCCAGATCACTTAAACGTGGGCTGTGGGTACCAAACAAACACACGGCAAGCGGAATTACAATCCAACAATTAAATAATATTTAAAGAAAATAACAGGCCAAGCACAGTGTCTCATGCCTATAATCCCAACACTTTGGGAAGTCGAGGTGGGTAGATCACCTGAGGTCAGGAGTTCGAGACCAGCCTGGCCAACATGGTGAAACCCCGTCTCTACTAAAAATACAAAAGTTAGCTGGGCATGGTGGTGGATGCCTGTAATCCCAGCTACTTGGGAGGCTGAGGCAGGAGAATCTGTAGAACCCAGGAGGCAGAGGTTGCAGTGAGCCGAGACCGCGCCGTTGCACTCCAGCCTGGGCAACAGAGCAAAACTCCATCTCAAAAAAATAAAGAAAGAAAAAATACAGAAAATAACAGACATGAGAGAAACTAGCAGGTCAAATAAAGTTTTGTTCTGCCAGATAGAAGGGAAACAAATACGCTTGGTGGCACAGAACAGAGCTAACGAAATATTTTGAATTGCTTTATACTGTGTGAAAAAATTAAACCTTCATCTTCCTCAGAAGCCAGATCTTACTATTTCTACTTCTCAAGTAATATATCTTTTTTTTTCTTTTTTGTAGAAACAAGGTCTTGTAGAGACAAGGTCTCAGTATGTTGCCCAGGCTGGTCTCAAACTCCTGAGCTCAAGCAATCCTTCCACCTCTGCCTCCCAAACTACTGGTATTACAGGCATGAGCCACCATGCCTGACCTCAAGTAATATATCTGTCTCCCCTGGAAGTAGTTGTAGAAGCCCTTGTCATCTTAACTGGGCCAAGCAAGGCAGACTCTGCCTTGGAGGTAAGACAAGAAGGAGATAGTGGCCAGAATTCATTAGTGAACCAGCATCTATTGTCAACAATGGGCGCAATATAAAATATACTAAACAGTCATAAAACGTACAACAAAGATGGAAGAGACCTTAAAGATCATCCAATCTGATTTTCTGATCTTACAAATGAAGCAACTGTGGTGTGGGGGCATGAAACAGTTTGTCCAAACCTGACAAAAACAAGCAATGGGGAAAGGATTCCCTATTTAATAAATCGTGTTGGGAAAACTGGCTAGCCATATGCAGAAAGCTGAAACTGGATCCCTTCCTTACACCTTATACAAAAATTAACTCAAGATGGATTAAAGACTTAAATGTAAGACTTAAAACCATAAAAACCCTAGAAGAAAACCTAGGCCATACCATTCAGGACATAGGCATAGGCAAAGACTTCATGACTAAAACACCAAAAGCAATGACAACAAAAGCCAAAATAGACAAATGGGATCTAATTAAACTAAAGAGCTTCTGCACAGCAAAAGAAACTATCATCAGAGTGAACAGGCAACCTACAGAATGGGAGAAAATTTTTGCAATCTATCCATCTGACAAAAGGACTAATATCCAGAATCTACAAAGAACATAAACAAATTCACAAGAAAAAAACAACCCCATCAAAAAGTGGGCAAAGGATATGAACAGACACATCTCAAAAGAAGACATTTATGCAGCCAACAGACACATGAAAAAATGCTCATCACTGGTCATCAGAGAAATGCAAATCAAAACCACAGTGAGATACCATCCCACACCAGTTAGAATGGTGATCATTAAAAAGTCAGAAAACAACAGATGCTGGAGAGGATGTGGAAAAATGGGAATGCTTTTACACTGTTGGTGGGAGTGTAAATTAGTTCAACCATTGTGGAAGACAATGTAGCGATTCCTCAAGGATCTAGAACTAGAAATACCATTTGACCCAGCAATCCCATTACTGGGTATATACCCAAAGGATTATATAGCATGCTACTATAAAGATACATGCACTTGCATGTTTATTGTGGCACTATTCACAATAGCAAAGACTTGGAACCAACCCAAATGTCCATCAATAATAGACTGGATAAAGAAAATGTGGCACATATACACCACGGAATACTATGCAGCCATAAAAAAGGATGAATTCATGTCCTTTGCAGGGACATGGATGAAGCTGGAAATCATCATTCTCAGCAAACTATCACAAGGACAGAAAACCAAACACCACATGTTCTCACTCATAAGTGAGAATTGAACAATGAGAACACATGGACACAGGGAGGGGAACATCCCACACTGGGGCCTGTTGTGAGAGGGCTCGGGGAGGGATAGTGTTGGGAGAAATACCTAATGTAATTGATGAGTTGATGGGTGCAGCAAACCAACATGGCACATGTATACCTATGTAACAAACCTGCACGTTGTACACATGTACCCTAGAACTTAAAGTATAATAATAATTTTAAAAATAATAATAAATTTTAAAAAATAAATAAAAGCCACTATACTTTAAAAAAAAGAGTTAGTGTGATAAATAAGTGAGATAATACATGTCAGGTACTCCATGTAAATATACCATCTATGGTAAACAATAAATAGTACTATAATTGTTTAAAAAAAAGAAAAAAAGTTTGTCCGTAGTGAATTAGTAGCATTGGCAGTCTCAAATCCAAGTTTCCTGGCAATCCCTCTTCCTATAGATAGAAAGAGGACCACCCATCCAGGAAGAAATAAGGAGGGCAGGGAATCTCAGAGGTCCTTCCCAGCCCAAGCCCTGAACAATGCCTTCATTGACACCTCTCACCTTTCACTCAACCTGCCTGACCCTTATTCCATCAGCCATCCCAGTGCTGGCTGCAGAATAAGATCTCACCTGACAAGTCTCTAAAGTTAAGACCTCACCTGGCCCTGGGACTCTCCAGCACGACACACCTCGGAAGGGCCCGCCCAGCACTGGTGCAGGCTTCCCCAGGGCTGCCCGGTTCTGGCCAGAACTCTGAAGTGTAGCAGTACGTGCCCTGGAGGATCTAAAATCCATCTCAAGTTCTCAAAGCAAACAGAAGATGTGTTTGGTGGTTCTGTTGGCCAGAGTGCACTAGCACCAGCTGGAACTGAGACAGACACCCAGCAACCCTGTCCCGTTCTCCACGGGGCCAAGGGAAGCCACAAGCCCTGCCCCATTCTCAAGGGCTCAAACCTGGGATAAGGAAAGCACTCAGGGGTAGTGACAGAGAATCCAAGGTCTCTTGAGGGTAACTGGGGACACAACCACCACCACCACCATGGGTGGGAAGGAGAAAGAAGGGCTGTTGTTTCCCCAGGAGGCTGCACCCTGCCCTGGGGAGGAAGCAGCTCCCCAGAGATGACACTTGAGGACTTGGCTTGGCACCACGAAAGCATGCCGCTCAGGGTTTTGTTTCCCCTTTATAAATGGAGGCAGGCGAGGAAAGGAATTCTTTGGCTGAGTAACATAATACTTCTGGGTCCAGCCCACCAGGCTTGGCCCTGGGAAGAGCAAACAAGCTGCCTACCCTGTCCCAACAGGTTTGTGGACACTCATGCCCACTGCCACTCACTGTGGATTCTGAGGAAAGGGGGAAAAGTAGATCCCCAAGGGGAGCAGAGATGTTGGGGAAGATCTACAGCCCAGACCTCAACCCCCGGGGTGAGGCCACAGCCAGATATTTAGTGTTACCACGCAATCAAACACAACTCCACCCCACCCGCCCTAAGCCATCTCACCTGCCACTTTCCTCACTGACCCGGGCCTCAGAGCCCAGCTCTAAGTCCAAGGTTTATCCTCCCAAGCCCCACAAGCTGCATGATTTCCCAAATGCTCTTCACCCAGGCTGAGGACCTCCCCCACAGATGTGTTCTGCATGTCACAAAGCCAGAAGCAAATACCCAGAGCCTTGCTGTGACCCAAATGGCCAGCCACAAAGAAAATGTTAATAACCACCAGATTTTTTTGCAAAGTACTTTTGAAAGATATTATTTCCATTCTCATAACAACTTTCCAGGTTAGCCATTATTATCACCCCATTTTAAACATAAGGAAGCAAGGGGCTCACAGAAGTGTCTACAGAAATGGCTAAGTCAGGTCTTGAGCCTAATCCATCTTACTCTTCATTTCACGCTTGATCAGTAGCTGCAAATCCAGCACCCTGATTATCTGAATTTGGTGATCAATAGAATTGGTGACAATCACCTCCAGCTTTGTAACTCCTGGTTTTTTAGACCCGGCAGCTGGATAAATGGGGGACTTTCGGCCAGGCGCAGTGGCTCACGCCTGTAATCCCAGCACTCCCAGCACTTTGGGAAGCTGAGGTGGGTGGATCACCTGAGGTCAGGAGTTCAAGACTAGCCTGGCAAACATGGCGAAACCCCATCTCTACTAAAAATACAAAAATTAGCTGGGCGTGGTAGTGGGCATCTGTAATTCCAGCTACTCAGGGAGCTGAGGCAGGGAGAATCGCTTGAATCTGGGGGATGGAGATGGCAGTGAGCCGAGATCTCGCCATTGCACTCCAGCCTGGGCAACGAGAGCAAAACTCCGTCTCAAAAAAAAAAAAAAAAGGGCTTTCACCTAACAGGACTGAGGGGTCCAGGCAGACATGGGTGCAGACCATATCTGACCTTGCTGGCCCAGGGGCAGGCAGCTAGCCCAGCCCCTCCCCCGGCAGGTGCCCCTTCACCTTCCCGCGCCTGCCCCTCCAGTCCACACACCCAGGCAAGGCGCCCTCGAGCGAGCGCTGTTTGTTTTGCTGAGAGTTTCCGTTGGCTCGCGTGTGGGTGTTTGTTGTATTTCTCCGGCAGATGGCAGACAGCATGCCCTCCCCACCATCACCCCGCCCCACCATCACCCTGCCCTGGGGCTGTGTGGCAGGCAGACGCTGCAGGGCAGAACAAAAGCCTAGCAGGTGAACAGCCCTGTCTGCGGAGTCTTTTATCCAACCCAAGTCGCAGACAATATCTTTACAAAATTCCTTTCAACTCCCTCATCATCTGGAACTCTTCCTGCCTGGCTCCCATCCTGCTGCAGCCCCCAGCAGCCCCCACCCTCAGAAGAACATCTGCTCCTCTGACGGGGCACAGGACACGGTGTTCCAAAGAGCAATTTTTTCTTTGGCTTCCATCCACTACACCCCCTCAGAGCCCAGAGACCCCCTGCTCCCAGAAGCTTCCTGCAAAACGGGAGGAGTGTATTGATCTGTGGAATGGAGGAGATCATTCTTCTCCTCCCCCAGTGCTCAGAACTCCTCAGCAAAAATAACCCTCAGTTTTTACCACCCCTGAAAAACCCCAGATGAATCCAGGGACTCCTGCCAGGAACTGGGTTGGGGGGTGAGGGGGATGCTGGAAAGGGATGGAGTTTCTCAATTTCTAAAGCTATTGTTTCTCATTCCCAAATTGCCATGCTCCAATCTGGGCCCAAGAGCTGTGCTCAGCTTGAGGACTGGTGTGGCTCCCTCTGCAAGAAGGTTAGGCCAATGCCAGTGAAACAGCCACTGCAGGCTGGAGGGGCCAGAGAGCCTCTGAGCGTCCTCACCGCCTTGCCTGAGGCTAGAGCTACAACAGCGAGTGCCCAGACCCCCACCTGCATCCCCATCGCATCCCCGCCACTACCCAGCACCTCAGGGGCAGGCTCTTCCCTCTACTCTCAGGCGACACTCTGCAGTTTCCATCCTGGGGTCTCTTACTTGCTTCTGCTACTCTGCCCAGTTTCTCGTGTTGATAGCTTAGCTACTCAGCCTTCCTGGGTTTTCTTTTCAGCCCTGGTCATATCTTTAATGATCTCTATCCTCAACATGTCTAACAGCCCAAGGACCAAGCTCATTCCACTCTCATGCTCAACTCAGATCTGCAGGACCCCAGCCAGGCCCACAGCCCCCCAGCAGAGGGGAACTGACAGCTATGACTCTGACTGTGCTACACAACATTCTACACCAGGAAGTAGAGCCTTGGAGATGTCCAAGCTGACCCTATTTTTAAGGGCTGAGAAGCAGTTGTGGATGCTGCTTAAAGGAAGAGGGGAAGGGGGCTGCCAGGGCAGCCACAGAGGCATCAACAGACGGGACACAGAGGTCTCTGGCGTCACCCTGATGGCAGTTCTGCAGGTGCTGACACAGGGTCCCAGAGTCCCTAGACCTAACTTTGTGGGTTAGACATCTGACTCCAATTTGTGTGGGCCAAATTCTAGCCTGGAACTTGGGCCCCAGTATGCACAATCTGTCTTCCCCACAGCCCCTGAGACACCAGGTGAGCCAGGCCACACAGCCAGCCTGCACCCTGCCCTTCTCAACAGGAATTCCCCGGCTCATGCAGCCTCCGCCTCTGGCCTGACTCTGTTCTTTCTCTGTGAAACCTTCCTCGACCCCTTTAGTTAGCCTCTGTCCGAAGCCAGGCACTCTGATGGGCCGTTTCCCCCAGTGCTTACCAAATGTTGCCAGGTATTTTAGTTATCTGGGTAAACATCTTCCCTGTAAACTCCTCAACAACAGAGATATTTTATTCATCTCCGTTCTCACCCACCACTGCCAGCACCTAGCTCTGCACCTTGCCAAGAGTAAACATTAAACATTTTCTGGATCAATAAACTCAGGATAATCCCAAGTCCTTATTCTGAATGGCCACAGGAAAACCAAAACATTTCCTCATCTCCTTGGTGACCACATACATTACCCTAAGCTTCAAAAGAGAGGATGCTAAAGAAGGCGTGATGTGGTCAGGGGGTCCCTGGATATGAGAACCTCCCCCGTCCTAACTGGACACTGTCTTAGATTTCCATTTATACCTTCCCGGTGGCACCTCTGTCCCTGCTGTCCTATCCATCCACCAGAAACCTCTGGCCAACACATTAAACAAATTTTCAAATCCCCAATTCCCTGAACTTAAGGGAAAGCAGGCTGTCCCCTGTCCCGCACACCCACCCGCTGGGCAGCTAAGCCTCTGCGGTCAGGACCCCAGGGAGGCTTCCTGGTGATTTGCATATAATCACACAATGCCAGGCACAACAAAGCCACTCAAACAGCAGAGCCTTCTCAGTTGAGTTTAAAGTTTAATCTCCTTAATACAAAAGTTTCTGCTTTGCTTTTGACGGGTTCTGGAACTCTTGCTGATGATGCTAAACAAATAATTGCCCTTTCTCCGCCTCTGGAGGCTTTGCCCAGCGCATTGTGGCAGCACAGGCCCCAGTTGTTGTGGTTTATGGGCCAGACCTGCACCTGCACTGTTTGTGTGAGCTCATCTGGATGCCCAGAAGGGCTCTTTAAAGAGAGCCCAGAACAGCCACAGATGGAGCGGGAGAAGACGTCAGCCCAAGGACTGCTACAACCCTTGGCCAGACACCAGCTCAAGGCTGCCTGTACTCTCAGTGCCCCCCACCGCCCTCTGCTTCCCTTATGGAAACATTCATCCCCAAGTCCTCCTCCCAAATCCCAGCTCCCTCCTATGTGTCTCTCAGGACCTTCCTCTTCCAGATGCTGTCCAGCCCCCTCGTAC